>NC_139227.1:119168668-119768668 GCF_055691185.1 Crinia signifera | reverse complement strand
TATAACATAGGATGTATATAGACAGAATTATTAAAAATAGTTGATATGCAAAAATAAATATACTAAAAATACAGCAGCATTCTTATTTAGAATGGGAAGTCTGTCCTAGCAATAGCAGTTAATGGGGTCAGGGCTGGATTAAAGGGGGGTACAGGGGATCAATACCCCTGGGCCCCCCTCTATCTAGGGCCCCCCTGTGGTTGGCATGTATTTAAAAAAAAATTTTTTAAAGGTTGTGTGCATGGGAGAGGGGGTAGTGCTGCAACTTCACCTATCTGCCAATGTGACAATGATTAATGGTGCTGAGCATCGGGAGCCAAGGCACACTGACTGCACACGTGCATTACTGGGAGCTGACTAAGTCCCATGAGACTTTGCACAAGAGGTCAGAGGCTGAGAGGCGTGTGCTGAGCTCTGATTGGTGGAGCTCATCATATGCTACACAGGCCCATGGAGGACTGCAGCAGCGGCCTTGTCATGGGAGGGTTTTTAATTAGAGGCAGTGCTGAACCTGTCACGGCTCCTACAGAGTAAGGTACAGAGAGACAAACACAGGCTTTTCATGTGGTATTTTATTTATATATATATTTATATTAATTCCACCCCCCCCCCCCCACGCAGTTACCCACTGACCAAGTTTATACTGCTTTTACTCTGTGTTTTTACAGTGTAATATTCTCCCGTGCAGTTTGTGGCCAGTAATGACAAGTGAGGGGGTCCCCTGTCTAAAGTGACCCCGGGCCCCCCGAAGGCTTAATTCAGCACTGTTTGGGGCTTGGGCATGTGCAAACTCCCGGAGTGAATGCCTTTGGCGAGCATTGACTCCAGGATGGGCAGGCAGAGGGTGGGCATGGGGCAGAAGTAGGGGAACAACCAGCTAGGCCTACCCCTGTGAATGCAGGCGTATCGCCTCTGCTTAGGACAGGCAGCTGACGTCACATGACATTGGCGCCCGCCCCAAATTCGGCCATCTCCAGACGGAATAACAGTCAGTCTATACTGACTTTAATTAGCGAAGTGACCATCGAATGTTTTTTCTTCTGTGTGGTCGCATGCGAGTGGATGCACATCCATGCTAGTGGGGGTATTATCTCTGCAGGGGGGAGGGGGGGGTTGTGTGTGCTGTGGATGCCTAGCAAACAGATCTGAATCATGTCCTTTGTTGCCTGTGCTCTTCCCTAAGATCAACCTCTGGTTTGTGACAGCCCAATGCCGGCTTCTGCATGCGCACACATACACCCACACACACACACACACACACACACACACACTGGCGTACACATGTTCCCCATTCCCTCACCCACTCATTGGTCCCCAGGCCCATCTTGCACAGTATTCTGGCTTCCTAGTCTAATTCCTAGGTGTACCCTGACATATAGTTATGTGGGAGGACAACTCTCTTTAATCATGTCTAAGTGACAACAAATCTATAAATGATACCAGGCTATTTAATAGTAAATTGCGGCAAATACTTTATTGCACGGCAGGGATCTACAACAACAAAGGCCGTTACGCTGCTAAAGACAAAAAAAGGAGCTAATTTTAGGTTGTGAAGTAACTGTGCTGTTCCGTCTCTGTATCCCAAAATAGCTTTGTACAAACACATGCCAGCCCACGGGGCAATGGTGACATGACATTAAATATGTTCTACTTCTTGAAGTGGTTGGGATGAAATGCTATGGATCTTCCAGCCTTACTGTGCTGCAACGGAACAGCCAATATCAGACAATATAACGCCCCAACACAACCGTGATGCCAAGTATTGGTCGTATGAAAATTGCTAGCATCATTATCAGGTAAGGAAGAAACCAAGGAGGGAAAATGGCTGCTGTCAGGCTGCATGAACAGTCTTCACGAGCAAGCCGCAATGCGCTTGGATCAATGCTCATTGGTAATTATGGGTGTCATTCGTTTGATAAATAAACAGTTGCGAAATAAATATTGGATATCAATCATAAATCAAATAAGACCG
The DNA here is from genome assembly GCF_055691185.1 of Crinia signifera. NCBI lineage: Eukaryota > Metazoa > Chordata > Amphibia > Anura > Myobatrachidae > Crinia > Crinia signifera. The sequence continues at coordinate 119,766,696 of NC_139227.1, read as the reverse complement.
GAAATTATCCAATTTCTGGACATAGGGAAAATGTAAAATCGTGTTGGTGTCACTTCTGACAGCTTAATCCCAAACACGTTTAACTTCAACAGCGAGTCACATGTCCCTTATCCAGGGTATACCTTATCCAAACTGCTCAGGACAAGAAGTATTAATGGCAGCGGCGTAACTATAGCACCGCAGCCCCTGCTACCACGGGGGGCGCTGTGCATGTGGGGGCGCCGGGGGCTGCGGTGCTATAGTTACACCCCCCCCCCCCTTAATCCCCCGCAGACTTACCTATCTCGCTGGTCCCGGCGGCTACGTTCTTCTGCTGAGGACCACCACAAAATGGCCGCCCCCATATAGCACACTGTTATCTGAAACAGTCTGCTGTATGGGGGCGGCCATTTTGTGGTGGTCCTCAGCAGAAGAACGGAGCTGCCGGGACCAGCGCGATAGGTAAGTCTGCGGGGGATTGGGGGGGGTTTGCATGGGCGGCGGGGCGGGTGCCTGGCGGGGTGGGGGGCGCCCCCCCTAATGGCGGGGGGGGGGGGGGCGCCCAAAACTTAGCTATGCCACTGATTAATGGATTATTCCGTATTTCAGACATTTTTTATATTTCAATGAGGTATCTTGATAAACACATCAAACACATGAAATACAAACAAATATATTTTCTTCCACATACTTTGTGACATCTACAGATCATGTCCCCAGAAATACTAGTTACAGATGTTACAGATGTCCTCAGTAGTGCCAGTTAGATCTGTCCTCAGTAGTGCCAGTTAGATTTGTCCTCAGTAGTGCCAGTTAGATCTGTCCCCAGTAGTGCCAGTTACATATAATGTCTCCACCAGAGCCAGTTACATATCAAGTCTCCACCAGTGCCAGTTACATATCAAGTCCCCAGCAGTGCCAGTTACATATCAAGTCCCCAGCAGTGCCAGTTACATATCATGTCCCCAGTAGTGCCAGTTACATATCATGTCCCCAGTAGTGCCAGTTATATATCAAGTCCCCAGTAGTGCCAGTTACAGATGTCCCCAGTAGTGCCAGTTACATATCATGTCCCCAGTAGTGCCAGTTACATATCATGTCCCCAGTAGTGCCAGTTACATATCATGTCCCCAGTAGTGCCAGTTACATATCATGCCCCCAGTAGTGCCAGTTACATATCATGTCCCCAGTAGTGCCAGTTACATATCATGCCCCCAGTAGTGCCAGTTACATATCATGTCCCCAGTAGTGCCAGTTACATAGCATGTCCCCAGTAGTGCCAGTTACATATCATGTCCCCAGTAGTGCCAGTTACATATCATGTCCCCAGTAGTGCCAGTTTTATATCATGCCCCCCAGTAGTGCCAATCACATATCATGTCCCCAGTAGTGCCAATCACATATCATATCCCCAGTAGTGCCAATCACATATCATGTCCCCAGTAGTGCCAATCACATATCATGTCCCCAGTAGTGGCAGTCACATATCATGTCCCCAGTAGTGCCAATCACATATCATGTCCCCAGTAGTGGAAGTCACATATCATGTCCCCAGTAGTGCCAGTCACATATCATGTCCCCAGTAGTGCCAGTCACATATCATGTCCCCAGTAGTGCCAATCACATATCATGTCCCCAGTAGTGCCAATCACATATCATGTCCCCAGTAATGCCAATCACATATCATGTCCCCAGTAGTCATATATCATGTCACAACAGCTGGAGGGCCATAGTTTGGACTTGCCTGCTCTAGAAGTTTTGTGCCACTTGAAGAGTCGCACACTCTGGCTTTAAGCACCTAACTTACCGAACAATAGCTGTTGACTAATTAGACTAATGAAGAAACAACTCAAGGGGGGGATAACTTCCGTGCCTGTGCCGCCACATAACTGGGTCGGGGATCGTATGTCAGGTTGGGCTGCTAAGAATGAGTGGAAATGTTTGGAGGAAATGTTGGGCACCTGTCTGCTTATGGCTGGGACGGCAGCTGAGGAAAATCATTATGTAGTAACTTATTATGTAGACCAGAAGGGCACCATGTCTGTTAGCACATCGCATAGATGCGTCCTGTTCCTCTTCCCAATTTATTTAAGGATGTAACTCAATCTGATTACTTGCTATTCACCCCATCTGCCCGCTGATAAAGAGAATTTAAACCAATGGAATATTGGAGCCATTTTTGTAGCTGTATAATGATCAGTACTCGGAGGCCTTGTGAAATATTTAATAAAGCAAGTTGTGCTTCACCTGATCTGGAATTACAAATATGGGGAGCAAGTCACCTCCGGTGTGAACATTTCCAATTTACGGAATGCACTGGTTTACGTTCTCTCCGTTCTGTCCTGATTCTGCTGCTGGGTATGGATCATTGGATAGACAGCAATTATGTCGACACCACTAGGTCAACAAGCATGAAGGTCGACGTGGGGTTAGGTCGGCAGGGCCATTAGGTCGACACAAGCATTATGTCGACATGGGTAAGGTCGACAGTCAAAATGTCGACGTGGGGTTTTCTTTCTTTTTTTGCCCCGAACGTCGACACAGTCGACATTGACGCTACAAAAAGTGCATCTTATCCTCGCATGGCTTGCTGCACTTGTTGGGCTTCGGGCACACTATTGTATTCTCCCACCACGCCCTAGTGGATGGTAGGGCATGTAATACCACCTGTCGGCACATGTCGGCTCAAAGAAAATTTTAAAAGCCCATGTCGACCTTTTGACTGTTGACCTTCCCCATGTTGACCTAAGGCTTGTGTCGACCTAATGACCCTGTCAACCTAACCACATGTCGACCTTCAGCCATGTCAACCTTCATGCATGTCGACCTAGTGGCGTCGACCAAAAGCTTGTAAACCTAGTGACCATATTCCCCACTGCTTACATGTAGGATTGTACTTCAAGAAGGGTGGCCATTGACAATGTGACCTTAATTACCCCTATGAACGTCTGATCGACCAGTGTTATTATGTGTACGGAAAGTAAAATGCACTTTTAAATTAAAAATGCCATCATTTTTTTCTTGTAAAACTATTGCTTACATATTAAAAAACAGGAACATGGTTGTGTGTGTGTGTGTGTATGTGTGTGTATGTGTGTGTGTGTGTGTATGTGTGTGTATGTGTATTGTATACTGGATTTCCCCTTGAAGGTTCCCTTGTTCGCCTCAATGTTTGGCTCCCTTTCTTCAGCAGTTTTGTGATTATTACTGGCTATTCCGTTTCTCGACAATCCATGGCCCCAACACCCCCACTTTTTACCACCCGACAGGCAGAGAATTAAATTCCAGTTGTCGAGTCTCTGTCGGAGTAGTGAACAAATTTATAGTTTGCAGGATTGAGGGGTGGGAGTGGTAGGGGAAACGAGTCCCACCCCCTTTTCCAGGACTGCTTTAAGCCCTGTATATACCAGACATAGGCATGGCAGGATGAGTAGGGTATGCGACAATGCACCTCTTGGGTAGCCTTAACCCCTAACTTACATATCTACCCTAACAGCCCCCAGGGAAAAGGCAGCCTCTTTTTGAATCCAAGATGGCCGATGTGATGCTGCTGTACCTGAATAGAGCAGTTTCACATTGGCCATTTTTGATTGAAAACGATGCAGCCTCTCCCATGGGAGATGGAATTATTACTGTAATACAAGATCATAGTTGTCATTTATACATCCCATAGAATTACTCCAGGCACGTCGTGGGTTGGTGTAAATGGCGTTACAAAACGGAAACATGATATTTCATGCCTGGTCTAACAAAGCCCTCATCTCAGGCTCCAAGTAAGCGGTCTCTCCTCATGAGTTGTAGTGGTTTGGAGAAGACTAAACATGGCTTTGAATCTGGTTCAATAGGACCTACATAGGGCGCGATGATAGTCACATCAAGCAGCCATTGATGGGTAACAGCAACAAATAATTTCACTTTGAACAACAAATCAGAAGTCTCGTTGTTTTCATGGAAAGAGAATGGGTACTCGCGGTAGGGTTGTATTCCCAAATGGGTGGAAATAAAAGAAAATTGAGCAATATATTTTTTTAAATAACATCATTTAATATTTTACTAAAAATTATTTGAAAACGCTATTAAACAATAAAAAAAAGACAATTTTTGAACGGTTTTGTTGGGGGGGCCACGCTTCAAATATTAACAAAAACTTTTTTTTTTTAATTGGGCCTCATTCAGACCTGGCCGCTGTCCTGCGAATCTTCGGGGCCCAGCGATCAGGTAAACGCCACCTCTGCGTATGGCTGCAAATGCATTCGCATGGCTAGCCAGCGATGGCTTTGTTCGCAGGGGGACGCTGCGCATGCAGTCATTCGATAATCGGTAGGGCTGCATTACATTACGACCGCATCTGCATTCTCCCATCAACATTTGGACTTTTCTTCTGTTTCCTGATCTGTAAGCAGAGATCAATTCACAGTTTTTTTTAACTCTAATAAGGGCCAGATGTAGCAAGCGTCAAAAAGTGATAAAGTGGAGAGTGATGAAAAAGGAGCTTATAACTGTCAAGTTACAGACTGTGGGGGAGATTCTCTAAACTAAAACTGCTCTAAGCATCCCCCGCCAGGTTACCGCGGCGGGGGGGCATCGCCAGAAAAATCTGGCGATGCCCCATAGAAGCCTATGAGATTCTAATGCGACCCACCGCTGCCCTGCGCCAACCCACCGCCGCCCCGCAACGACCCCCGCCGCCCTGCACCAACCCCCTGCACCTGTGACCTCCTCCTCCCTGCACTATGATCCTCTTCCGGGGGCAGGGAGGAGGAGAGCCCGGCGCAGCAGCAGCGCCGGGTAACGGAGGGAGGGGGGAGCCGCCGGGATCCGGCGACTCTCACCGCAAAGGACAGCTCTTAACGCAAGAGCTGTCCTTTGCCATATTTATCGCATATGTTAGAACATATGCGATAATTATGTATGTGATGGGCGGCGAAGGGGGCGGAGCTGTGCTGCGATTGTTAGAGAATCTCCCCCTGTGTTTGGAGAATGACAGTTGGGGGCTGGCTGGCTGGCTGGTTGTTTATCACTCTCCACTTTATAAATTTTTTGAAGCTTGATACATCTGGCCTCATATCCCAAAACACCGCCGATTCCAAATACTATTCTGCGAAAGGTTTACACAAGATGATTACTTGGCCAGTTCCTTTCACGGCTTCACGGGTGATTAATAAGCATACACAATACTCACAACATGACCTGGGTGGTGTTTGTGGGGAAACACTAAGCTAATGCCTCCCCGCTAGGTTTCCTTTGCTCCTCCTTATATACTGAGTGGCGAGATAAGCATGTTACTGGATGACAGCCTACATTATTGATAGGAGATATCTGTTAAAAAGCAAGGGGTTATCTGAAGGCCTAGTGTTAGGTATAAGTGACTGTAGAGATAACGCCTGATCCTGGTCCATTGCTGATATTATGGGACAGTGGAGATGCTCTTGTGGTAATGCGGTCACCGTGGTGCGGCCCCTACTCAGGCTGAGCATGCTGACATGAGAGGGAACCACTCTGACCCATAGAAAAATAACAAGTGACCCTTTACAGCAGAAATATGGGGTCACTGAGGGAATCCTATTACCGAAACGTTATCTCCAAATCATCTTTCTCTTGTCTACTCTTCCCAGAGCATCTTTCCCTATTTCCTTCTAGTAAAGAGCTTACTCCTGGGTCACTGACAATCCCTCCACCTCTGATCATTCGGAGCACACATTGTACTGTTCCCGGCAGAGGAGCGTGTGCAGGACTAGTAGAGGAGCGTGTGCAGGACTAGTAGAGAAGCGTGTGTAGGACTAGTAGAGGAGTGTGTGCAGGACTAGTAGAGAAGCGTGTGCAGGACTAGTAGAGAAGCGTGTGCAGGACTAGTAGAGAAGCGTGTACAGGACTAGTAGAGAAGGGTGTGCAGGACTAGTAGAGGAGCGTGTGTAGGACTAGTAGAGGAGTGTGTGCAGGACTAGCAGAGGAGCGTGTGCAGGACTAGTAGAGGAGTGTGTGCAGGACTAGTAGAGAAGCGTGTACAGGACTAGTAGAGGAGTGTGTGCAGGACTAGTAGAGGAGCGTGTGCAGGACTAGTAGAGAAGCGTGTACAGGACCAGTAGAGAAGCGTGTGTAGGACTAGTAGAGGAGTGTGTGCAGGACTAGTAGAGGAGCGTGTGTAGGACTAGTAGAGGAGTGTGTGCAGGACTAGTAGAGAAGCGTGTACAGGACTAGTAGAGGAGTGTGTGCAGGACTAGTAGAGGAGCGTGTGTAGGACTAGTAGAGGAGCGTGTGCAGGACTAGTAGAGGAGTGTGTGCAGGACTAGTAGAGAAGCGTGTGCAGGACTAGTAGAGGAGCGTGTGCAGGACTAGTAGAGAAGCGTGTACAGGACTAGTAGAGGAGTGTGTGCAGGACTAGTAGAGAAGCGTGTGCAGGACTAGTAGAGAAGTGTGTGCAGGACTAGCAGAGGAGCGTGTGCAGGACTAGTAGAGGAGTGTGTGCAGGACTAGTAGAGAAGCGTGTACAGGACTAGTAGAGGAGTGTGTGCAGGACTAGTAGAGGAGCGTGTGTAGGACTAGTAGAGGAGCGTGTGCAGGACTAGTAGAGGAGCGTGTGTAGGACTAGTAGAGGAGTGTGTGCAGGACTAGTAGAGAAGCGTGTACAGGACTAGTAGAGGAGTGTGTGCAGGACTAGTAGAGGAGCGTGTGTAGGACTAGTAGAGGAGCGTGTGCAGGACTAGTAGAGAAGCGTGTACAGGACTAGTAGAGGAGTGTGTGCAGGACTAGTAGAGAAGCGTGTGTAGGACTAGTAGAGAAGCGTGTGTAGGACTAGTAGAGGAGTGTGTGTAGGACTAGTAGAGGAGTATGTGCAGGACTAGTAGAGAAGCGTGTGTAGGACTAGTAGAGGAGTGTGTGTAGGACTAGTAGAGGAGTATGTGCAGGACTAGTAGAGAAGCGTGTGTAGGACTAGTAGAGGAGTGTGTGTAGGACTAGCAGAGGAGTGTGTGCAGGACTAGTAGAGGAGTGTGTGTAGGACTAGTAGAGAAGCGTGTGCAGGACTAGCAGAGGAGCGTGTGCAGGACTAGTAGAGGAGTGTGTGCAGGACTAGTAGAGAAGCGTGTGCAGGACTAGTAGAGAAGTGTGTGCAGGACTAGTAGAGAAGCGTGTGCAGGACTAGTAGAGAAGCGTGTGTAGGACTAGTAGAGGAGTGTGTGCAGGACTAGTAGAGAAGCGTGTACAGGACTAGTAGAGGAGTGTGTGCAGGACTAGTAGAGAAGCGTGTGTAGGACTAGTAGAGGAGTGTGTGCAGGACTAGTAGAGAAGCGTGTGCAGGACTAGTAGAGAAGCGTGTGCAGGACTAGTAGAGGAGGAGCGTGTGCAGGACTAGTAGAGGAGCGTGTGCAGGACTAGTAGAGAAGCGTGTACAGGACTAGTAGAGGAGCGTGTGCAGGACTAGTAGAGGAGCGTGTGCAGGACTAGTAGAGGAGCGTGTGCAGGACTAGTAGAGAAGCGTGTACAGGACTAGTAGAGGAGTGTGTGCAGGACTAGTAGAGGAGTGTGTGCAGGACTAGTAGAGAAGTGTGTACAGGACTAGTAGAGGAGTGTGTGCAGGACTAGTAGAGAAGCGTGTGTAGGACTAGTAGAGGAGCGTGTGCAGGACTAGTAGAGAAGCGTGTGCAGGACTAGTAGAGAAGCGTGTGCAGGACTAGTAGAGGAGCGTGTGCAGGACTAGTAGAGAAGCGTGTGCAGGACTAGTAGAGAAGCGTGTGTAGGACTAGTAGAGGAGCGTGTGCAGGACTAGTAGAGAAGCGTGTGCAGGACTAGTAGAGAAGCATGTGCAGGACTAGTAGAGGAGCGTGTGCAGGACTAGTAGAGAAGCGTGTGCAGGACTAGTAGAGGAGCGTGTGCAGGACTAGTAGAGAAGCGTGTGCAGGACTAGCAGAGAAGCGTGTGCAGGACTAGTAGAGGAGCGTGTGCAGGACTAGTAGAGAAGCGTGTGCAGGACTAGTAGAGAAGCATGTGCAGGACTAGTAGAGGAGCGTGTGCAGGACTAGTAGAGAAGCGTGTGCAAGACTAGTAGAGAAGCATGTGCAGGACTAGTAGAGGAGCGTGTGCAGGACTAGTAGAGGAGCGTGTGCAGGACTAGTAGAGGAGTGTGTGCAGGACTAGTAGAGAAGCGTGTGCAGGACTAGTAGAGAAGCGTGTGCAGGACTAGTAGAGAAGCGTGTGCAGGACTAGTAGAGGAGTGTGTGCAGGACTAGTAGAGAAGCATGTGTAGGACTAGTAGAGGAGTGTGTGCAGGACTAGTAGAGAAGCGTGTGTAGGACTAGTAGAGAAGCGTGTGCAGGACTAGTAGAGGAGCGTGTGCAGGACTAGTAGAGAAGCGTGTGCAAGACTAGTAGAGAAGCGTGTGCAGGACTAGTAGAGGAGCGTGTGCAGGACTAGTAGAGGAGCGTGTGCAGGACTAGTAGAGGAGTGTGTGCAGGACTAGTAGAGAAGCGTGTGCAGGACTAGTAGAGAAGCGTGTGCAGGACTAGTAGAGAAGCGTGTGCAGGACTAGTAGAGGAGTGTGTGCAGGACTAGTAGAGAAGCATGTGTAGGACTAGTAGAGGAGTGTGTGCAGGACTAGTAGAGAAGCGTGTGTAGGACTAGTAGAGAAGCGTGTGCAGGACTAGTAGAGAAGCGTGTGCAGGACTAGCAGAGAAGCGTGTGCAGGACTAGCAGAGAAGCGTGTGGAGGACTAGTAGAGGAGTGTGTGCAGGACTAGTAGAGAAGCGTGTGCAGGACTAGTAGAGAAGCATGTGCAGGACTAGTAGAGAAGCGTGTGCAGGACTAGTAGAGAAGCGTGTGCAGGACTAGTAGAGGAGCGTGTGCAGGACTAGTAGAGGAGTGTGTGCAGGACTAGTAGAGAAGCGTGTGCAGGACTAGTAGAGAAGCGTGTGCAGGACTAGTAGAGAAGCGTGTGCAGGACTAGTAGAGGAGTGTGTGCAGGACTAGTAGAGAAGCATGTGTAGGACTAGTAGAGGAGTGTGTGCAGGACTAGTAGAGAAGCGTGTGTAGGACTAGTAGAGAAGCGTGTGCAGGACTAGTAGAGGAGCGTGTGCAGGACTAGTAGAGAAGCGTGTGCAAGACTAGTAGAGAAGCATGTGCAGGACTAGTAGAGGAGCGTGTGCAGGACTAGTAGAGGAGCGTGTGCAGGACTAGTAGAGGAGTGTGTGCAGGACTAGTAGAGAAGCGTGTGCAGGACTAGTAGAGAAGCGTGTGCAGGACTAGTAGAGAAGCGTGTGCAGGACTAGTAGAGGAGTGTGTGCAGGACTAGTAGAGAAGCATGTGTAGGACTAGTAGAGGAGTGTGTGCAGGACTAGTAGAGAAGCGTGTGTAGGACTAGTAGAGAAGCGTGTGCAGGACTAGTAGAGAAGCGTGTGCAGGACTAGCAGAGAAGCGTGTGCAGGACTAGCAGAGAAGCGTGTGGAGGACTAGTAGAGGAGTGTGTGCAGGACTAGTAGAGAAGCGTGTGCAGGACTAGTAGAGAAGCATGTGCAGGACTAGTAGAGAAGCGTGTGCAGGACTAGTAGAGAAGCGTGTGCAGGACTAGTAGAGGAGCGTGTGCAGGACTAGTAGAGGAGTGTGTGCAGGACTAGTAGAGAAATGTGTGCAGGACTAGTAGAGGTGTGTGCAGGACTAGTAAAGCGTGTGCAGAACTAGTAGAGAAGCGTGTGCAGGACTGGTAGAGAAGTGTGTGCAGGACTAGTAGAGGAGTGTGTGCAGGAGGAATCGGGACATCTGTCAGAATGAACTTAGGTCTACAGTCATTAGGTCGACCCCACTAGGTCGACTGGCAGGAAGGTCGACCTGACTTAAGGTCGACATGGGCCAAGGTCGACATGACTTAAGGTCGAATTTGCATAAAGGTCGACATGAGGAAGGTCGACTGGTCATAAGGTCGACATGGGTTTTTCACTGTTTTTTGATCCGAATGTCGACACAGTCGACATGGACACAGTTGGCAATGAGAATCGGACCCTCGCATCGCTCGCAATGCTTCGGGCACGGTGCCTCGCTGCGCTCGGCACACTATTTTATTCTCCCACCACGCCCTAGTGGATGGTAGGGCATGAAATACCGCCTGTCGGCACATGTCGGCTCAAAAAACAGTGAAAAACCCATGTCGACCTTATGACCAGTCGACCTTCCTCATGTCGACCTTTATGCAAATTCGACCTTAAGTCATGTCGACCTTGGCCCATGTCGACCTTAAGTCAGGTCGACCTTCCTGCCAGTCGACCTAGTGGGGTCGACCTAATGACTGTAGACCTAAGTTCATTCTAATAGATGACCGCATCCTGTGCAGGACTAGTAGAGAAGCGTGTGCAGGACTAGTAGAGAAGCGTGTGCAGGACTAGTAGAGAAGCGTGTGCAGGACTAGTAGAGAAGCGTGTGTAGGACTAGCAGAGAAGCGTGTGCAGGACTAGCAGAGGAGCGTGTGGAGGACTAGTAGAGGAGTGTGTGCAGGACTAGTAGAGAAAAGCGTGTGCAGGACTAGTAGAGAAGCGTGTGCAGAACTAGTAGAGAAGCGTGTGCAGGACTAGTAGAGAAGCGTGTGCAGGACTAGTAGAGAAGCGTGTACAGGACTAGTAGAGGAGCGTGTGCAGGACTAGTAGAGAAGTGTGTACAGGACTAGTAGAGAAGCGTGTACAGGACTAGTAGAGAAGCGTGTGCAGGACTAGTAGAGAAGCGTGTGCAGGACTGGTAGAGAAGCGTGTGCAGGACTAGTAGAGAAGCGTGTGCAGGACTAGTAGAGAAGCGTGTACAGGACTAGTAGAGAAGCGTGTGCAGGACTAGTAGAGAAGCGTGTACAGGACTAGTAGAGAAGCGTGTGCAGGACTAGTAGAGAAGCGTGTGCAGGATAGTAGAGAAGCGTGTGCAGGATTAGTAGAGAAGCGTGTGCAGGACTAGTAGAGAAGCATGTGCAGGATAGTAGAGAAGCGTGTGCAGGATTAGTAGAGAAGCGTGTGCAGGACTAGTAGAGAAGTGTGTACAGGACTAGTAGAGAAGCGTGTACAGGACTAGTAGAGAAGCGTGTGCAGGACTAGTAGAGAAGCGTGTGCAGGACTGGTAGAGAAGCGTGTGCAGGACTAGTAGAGAAGCGTGTGCAGGACTAGTAGAGAAGCGTGTACAGGACTAGTAGAGAAGCGTGTGCAGGACTAGTAGAGAAGCGTGTGCAGGATAGTAGAGAAGCGTGTGCAGGATTAGTAGAGAAGCGTGTGCAGGACTAGTAGAGAAGCGTGTGCAGGATTAGTAGAGAAGCACGTGTAGGACTGGTAGAGAAACGTGTGTTCAATCAGCCCCTAAATGCCATTTTGCAGGTCATGTTATGAAAATGACAGCTAGGAGCTGATTGGTGGGTGATCTATTATCCCTCCCCAGGGCTTAGAACATCTGTACCTAGTGGCCAGATGCACAAAGCTTCAAAAAGTGATAATGTGGAAAGTGAAAAAAACACAAACAGCTAATAAATGCAATTTTTCAAACATTGTCTGTAGAGTGACAGTTAGGAGCTGACTGGGTGATACTTGATCACTCTCCAATTTGTCACTTTTTGAAGTTTTTGAACTCCCCCAATATTTATACAACCAACAAAACAACATTTTGAATACTTTTTATATGGGTTTACAGCTGCAAATGAAAGGCTGGTACAGTGTATGTTAGAGATACATAGAACTGATCCAGGACTAACAGGTGTCAGTCCCTGAATAATGCCTTCCTCAGTACCAGAAGGGGTAACGTATTTGCAATGCGGTGCTACCCCCAGTCCTCCCCATCTGTCTCTCCTGACATTTCTCAGATTGATGGCTCCACTGGTTTAATCCCTGCACATAACAAAGCCCTCGCCAGCATTGCTCCTGTCAATGAGAGCTTTAGAGGAATATCTATTTTCAATATGTATTGACGTTCAAGCCGACAAGAGCGACCGGCGGTAGCGGACGATTTTCAGAGCTGCATTCTGCCTAAGACAATGGGGGGGCTTACTCACTGTAGGTCATTTGCAACATCAGTATGGGGCTGAAGGGTGATCAATCTTCTCTGAGCTGTAACTGTGTGACTGGTGAGTGCCATCACTCTACTCCGTGTACAAACTATCAGAGTGATGGGCGATCTATCTCTTCATCAATGTCACAGTGAGCTACAGTACAGCCTGGGACACTACAGTTCCTTGGCCATTGAGGTTACAAACATCTGGATTAGACAAGATATGCCGTAATGCTTCTGATTCAGAACCGGTTTGCAGGATACAGTCCACAGTGTAATACACACTGGGGGTGATTCAGTAAGGCTCGCTAAGCAGTGTCCCCGCCATCGAATACCCTCAATAACATGCAAAGGGCATGTACGCGAACACATCCCCTTGCATGCAACATAAAGAGGAGAGAAATCATTTGTTGAATCCCTTTGGTAATAAAAGTCAGTCTCAACCATACTTGCCTAGCCTCCCTGAATGGCCAGGAGGGTCCCACAAATCGGGTCCCCCTCCCGGCCCCCGGGAAGGTGGGCAAGTCTCCCACAGCCCCTGCTCCCCCCCCTTCCCTGCGGTATAAAATTCTGAATTTCACGGGTCCACGTGGAGGGGCGGGGTTGAAATTATGCGAATCGTGTAAAATCACGTAATTTTAGCCCCTCCCCCATCCACGGACCTGCAAATTAATGCGGCTGCCTGTCATGGGGGCAAGACTTGGTGACTTCAGCCTCACCCCGCCCCCAAAATGTAGCGTCATCCCGCCCCCTTTCGGCAGGTATGGTCTCAGCTGACGTCAGCTGAACACCCCACGTAGGGATCTACCACCTGCGTTCCCAGGGGATCTCCCAGAGTTTTCATGGGGATGGTCATAAAACGACCATAGGGCGTTCCCCTCCAGACGTCTGGCGTTATTACCCTGCACCTCTCCTGAAGAGGTCAGGTATTCCCTGTCAGCTGTAACAGAATGTGCACTTTTTCCTGGAAGTTTGTGATTTACTAAGCAGCAGCTGTGAGAGGAGAGCCTGGCTCCCAGTGTGATGAGAGTCTCCAGTTATTTTATATCACGTTACATGGTGACTTCTTACACAGTCTGGGGTAGATCCCTAATGGTGGTGGGCAATAAAATTAGAGCTGAAGTATTAGGCAGCGGGTTATATGTTTTGTGTCATCACTTTCATTAACCCCTTCATGACAGAGCCAGTTTGTGCCTTCATGACAGAGCCCTTTTTTTCAAATCTGACATGTCTCACTTAAGTGGGGATAACTTTTTTTTGCTTTTACTTATCCCAGTGATTTTGAGATTGTTTTCTCGTGACACATTGTACTTCAAGTTAGTGGTAAATTTGGGTCGATACAGTCTGTGTTTTTTTGTGAAAAATACCAAAATATCGTGAAAAAATGGAAAATTTAGCAATATGCAAAATGTCACATTTTCTGCTTGTGAGACAAATAATCATACCACTCAAAATAGTTAATAACTAACAAAGACCATATGTCTACTTTATGTTGCAATCATTATTTCAACTTCCTTTTAATTTTTTTGGACACTAGGAGGCTTCAAATATGACTAGCAAATTCTCAAATTTTCAAGAAAATTTCAAACACTGATTTTTTTAGGGACCAGTTCAGTTCTGATGTGACTTTGAGGGACTTGTATGTGAGACACCCCCATAAATGATGCCATTTCAAAAACTGCACCCCTCACAGTATTCAAAACAGCATTTTGGAAGTTTGTTAACCCTTTAGGTGTTTCACAGGAATTAAAACAAAGTGTAGGTGAAATTTCAAAATTTCATTTTTTTTTCGGATTTTCAATTTTAATACATTTTTCTAAGGAACACAGTACATTTTACTAGAGAAATGTGACTAAAAATTGATTCCCCCAATTCTTTGGTTTTCATAAATATCCTATATGTGGCCCTAGTGTGCACGGTGACCAAACCACAGGCTTCATAATAGAAGGAGCACCTACTTGATTTTGGAGACTCCTTTTTATGAGATTATTTTTTAGGCACCATGTAGGTTTCTAGGCACCATAAGATGCTAAAAGTTAGGAACCCCCCCACAAGTGACCCCATTTTGCAAACTACACCCCTCAGGGAATTCATCTAGGGGTATAGTGTACATTTCAAACCCCCAGGGGTTTCACCAATTGTGGTACAACTGGGCAGTGAAAATGAAAAAAAATAATTTTTCATTTTCACAGCTCAGTTGTATCAAAATTGGTGAAACCCCGGGGGGTTTGAAATGTACTCTATACCCCTAGATGAATTCCCTGAGGGGTGTAGTTTGCAAAATGGGGTCACTTGTGGGGGGGTTCCACTGTATGGGTGTTTCGGGGGTCATTCAACCAGAATCTGTGCTGCAAAATCCAAAAATCACTCCTTCCCTTCTGAGTCCTGCCATGCACCCAACTGGTATTTTTTGGTCACATGTGAGGCATTGCCGTACCCGGGAGAAATTGGGGCACAGATTTTGGGGTGCTTTGTCTCCTTCATTCCTTGTGAAAATGAAAAATTTTGAGCCAGATCTGCATTTTTGTGTAAAAAAATTTAATTTTTTACACAAAAATGCAGTTCTGGCTCAAAATTTTTAATTTTCACAAGGAATGAAGGAGACAAAGCACCCCAAAATCTGTGCCCCAATTTCTCCCGGGTACGGCAATGCCTCACATGTGACCAAAAAATACCAGTTGGGTGCATGGCAGGACTCAGAAGGGAAGGAGTGATTTTTGGTGGTGGAATGAATGGCGGGTGCTATGTCGCATTAGCAAGACCCCCGAAGCACCAATACAGTGGAACCCCCCCACAAGTGACCCCATTTTGGTCACCAGCTTTGGGAGGGGGGCTGGCGCTGCGGCTGGCGGGGGGGTGGGAGGGGTGCTGGCGCTGCGGCAGCCGGGTGGGTGGGAGGGAGGGGGGCTGCCGGGTGGGAGGGGGGGGGGGCTGGCGATCGTTGGTGATCGGTGCGGTATACGCACACACACACACACACACACACACACACACACACACACACACACACACACATATATATATATATATATATATATGTGTGTATATATATATATATATATATATACATATATATGCACACACATATATATATATATATATATATGTGTGTGTGTATATATATATATATATATACACACATTTGCACATTATTTTTTATTTTATTTTATTTTTCACTTTTCCAGCAGCAGCATGATGCTGCTGCTGCTGCTGCTGCTGCGGGGGGGAGGGGGGAGGAGGGGAGCGCAGCGTGCGCTCCGGACGTAGCGGTGGAGCCGCTGGAGCTGCTGCTGCTGCCGGGTGAGTGCCCGGCGGGTGGGAGGGGGGTGCTGCCGCTCGGTGGTGATCGGTGCTGCACCGATCACCACCGTTTTCTGTGTTACCGAGCGGCTTAGCCGCCGGTAACACAGGAAACGCTGTGATTGACTGTTCAGATTTGAACAGCCAATCACAGCGATCGCCGACCGGGGGGGGCACCCCTGCCCCCCCTGGGCGACGAGGGGGGATGTCTGCTGTCAGGGACAGCAGACATCACCTAACTGTCACTGCGTCTCTAGACGCAGTGACAGTTAGAAGTCATGACGTATATATACGTCAACGGTCGGGAAGTACTTCCCGACCATGACGTATATATACGTCAAATGTCGTGAAGGGGTTAAACTGTCGACATGTTGTCAATAAGAAAAAGGTTACAGTGGTTGGGACAAGATAGAAAGAAGATGATAAAGATGTTGTACAGGTGGAGCAGATGTTATCGGGGAAAGTAGTGTTATTAGATGCAGATGAGTTTCCACAAGCAGGGCCCTCCTCCCTCATTGTCTTCCCTTCCCTCTGGCACCCTGTTAGTGCTATGTTATAATACTGTTAGAGTTTTTGGTACTTATGTAATATCTGGGCTCCCGTTTTTCTTATGAGACCGCATCCCCTTGCGGGGCTCGCTGCGCTCGCCACGCTTCGGGCACGGTGGCTCGCTGCGCTCGCCACACTATATAAAATCACCTCCATGCGTAGATGGATAGTAGGGGTATGAAAAAATGGGGTGCATTTAACATGGGAGCCCAGATAATACATAAGTACCGAGTTTTTATAAAAAAAAAATTTATTATTATTATTTTAAATATGTATATGATTTGGTGTGAACCTGAGGTGTCAATTAAAGAGCCTTAATGCCTATGAATATTTGCTATGTGATGTATTGATTATACCAACAGTACTAAAGGACTGGTATAATTGACCATCATATCTCCTTAACATCAATACACCATCGATGTTTGTCAGTGTTTCACTCGAATCGTATCAGTGATAAGGATTTAATCATAGGTCAAAGAACCATAAAACAAATTAAGTATGTACATTTTATACATATATACATCTCTCTCTAGTTTTGCCTCCTATTGCTTTTGCCTGATATTGTCCTTTATTTCCTTAAAAGGAAAAGGCCGCTGAAAACAGGGAGCATGGGACCCCGAAACGTCGGTTCATGAGAGCCTTTTGAATTTGATGTTTAAATAAACACATTTTTTGCATCAGATGATGAGTCCGTAGTGCCGCAGCCATCCCCACACCTACTGCACATACCTTGCGGAAGGCACCGGAGCACTTGCTGAGACGGGCGGAGTGCTGGACCACCCACATCCTGCTACATATATACTCAGCAAGGTTCCCAGACATCCAAACAGGTCCCCAGGAACAACACGTCACTGCAGCATCTCCAACATGAAGAATCTTTCATGCATAGCCTCAACGGCACGTTTCGGGGAATTTACCCCTTTATCTAGAGGCAAAAAAGCATCCACAACATAACATAACATGGTTTTACCTTATATAGCAGTGAATTGGCGCCAGAAAACTCCCCCTGGTCATTCCCGACAGCACCTCACACCTGAGCACCAGGTGCACAGAGATGAGGCTCATGTCTCACACCCACAGCGTCATCTCCATGAGAACCCGGCGCAGCGTGCGGCCGTCAGTCACAGCGGTGTCTCCTTGTCAGAAACTTCACCCCCCCGTGTCAGCGCATAGCCACAGACGCGGCTCCCACCAGCGTCTGCGTTACCATGGTGACCCACCGGGGCAGCTCAGTTAATAGACAAATGGGGGACTGAGTTTGCTGGCGTACATATATAACACAGTGAATATATTATAACATCCAGGCTACCTGCACGTGTGCCGCACATCAAGGGAACAAGTGCACGTCTCTCACACGTCCACAAGCTCCCACAACGAGCAGGCACCAGTACACACAGACCATGGAACCTGTCATCCCACCAGCTCAGCGCGGAGGGGACCGCCCTCGCACGTCAGGGGACCCTCTCACCTATCCCAAGCATGTGGGTACTGTCCCCAACCCCCCAGCCAGCAGGAGCGCAGGTATAGTAAACACATAAACATATGAATACATACATAAGTACACGAAAATATACAGGTATATACAAAATACAAGAATGAAGGACCATCAATCAAATCATAGTTTAAATATTATACATATGATAAATACATTGCAGATGTCGAGGGGGATCACTCAAAAAGGAAAAGATATCTATTTACATAAACATGCTCCACACTATCCTCTCATTAAGGCCATGGGGCACCACTGTGTTCAATCGATGAATCCATGTCGCCTCCAACTTCAGGAGGCGTTTGACCCTATCACCACCACGATTAGATGGTGGTATATTGTCAATGACCATATATTTTAATGTTTCTAAAGGGTGATTAAAATCCCTAAAGTGAATGGCCACAGGCTGGTCTGCCTTCTTGCCTGATAGTGCTGCCTTAATTGCGGAGCGATGCATGCCCATCCTTTCTTTGAATTTCCTTGAAGTCATACCTATGTAATAAAGACCACAAGGGCAAATTATTACATAGACCACAAATTGAGTATCGCATGTAAGCACATGTCTAATCTGATATTCTTTCAAAGAATGCGGGTGTCTAAATTTATTAGAGGCAATCATAAACTTGCACGTCACACATCGGGGACATTTATAGCACCCCGGCTTTTTAAACATTACATTAGTTTGGTCCTCAGAATTAAAACCCGTGATGTCCGAATGGACAAGTATGTCCCTCAAGTTGCGGCCCCTGGTATAGCAGGCCAAGGGTCGCACATCCCTAAAGGCAGGCAGATTCTTATCAGTGGCTACAATGGGCCACAGCGCCCTGCTTGCAATGGGAATAACCATGCTAGATGTGTCATACTTAGAGATGAAGGGAAATACCTTCTCACTGGTCTTAGAGTGGGGTATCAAAAGGTCAGCCCTTTTCAATTTAAGGGCTCTCTCCCTTGCAGACAACAAATTCTTCAAGGGGAAACCCCTTGTGCGAAATTTATCACCAATAATATCCAGCTCATTATCAACTTTTGACGGATCACTACAAATCCTACGTGCACGGACCATTTGCGAGTAGGGAAGTCCGTTTTTGAGAGGAGGGGGGTGATGGCTACTCGATAGTAAAAGAGTATTCCTATCGGTGGGTTTTCTAAACACTGATGTCTGAATCTTACCCTCAGATAGTGAAATTTGTACATCCAGGAAGTCAATGGTTTCACCACTAGATTTAAATGTAAATTTGATTGGCGTGTCTGCCGCATTGATTTCCTCCATCATAGTAGTGAATAGCTCTACCCCTCCATTCCAAAACATAAACAAATCATCGATGTATCTGCAGAACGTCCGGATGTGTTGGCCAAATCGATGTTTAAAAAAAAAACTCATTTTCAAAATTAAACATGAAAATATTGGCATAGGCCGGGGCGACTGCCGCTCCCATTGCACACCTGGACGTCTGCAGATACATCTTACCATCAAATAAAAAATAATTTTTGGTCAGCACAAGTTCCAACAATCTTAAATATAATGGAATGTTGAAATCAAAGCTGGGTAAACCATTGAAAAAGTCGCACATGGCAGACAACCCCTGTGCGTGCGGGATGGATGTGTATAAACTACACACATCCATAACGCACATAATCGTGTGATTGTGCAGATCTTCAGAATTAGAGATCGCATTCAAAAAACTTGTGGTATCCTTGAGAAAGCATGGTTGGGCATTTACATGAGGCTGAATAAGCATATCCAATAATTGCGATACCGGTTGGTATAGACTCCTCCTGGCAGAGATGATGGGTCTGCCAGGGGGATTCACCAGGGCTTTGTGGATTTTCGGAAGGGAATATAGGACCGGTATTACCGGTTCCTTCACTTTAAGCGCAGTGGCACACTTGGTATCTAATAAACCATCCTTGACCACACCATCAATCAATGCAAAAAGCTCACGTTGAAACCCCTTAGTGGGATCTGAAGGTAATTCACAATATACAGAACTGTCTGCTAACTGACGGTGCAATTCTGACCTATAGTCGCTGAGATTTTGAATCACTATGTTGTGCTGCATTAAATCTAGACATAGAGTCATTCAATAAGCGAGTATAAGTCTTGATAGATACATTGTTACTATGTGGGTCAAAGGTAGATAGATGCTGGCGTCGTATAAAGGCACCTGTAATGCTAGAGTCTAATGTGGGTATAGAACCCTGGAAATGTTCCTTCAATCTCATGTTTCTACCCAATCGGTGTAGGCTGCATTGCCAATCAAAGTCATTATGAACTGTTGTAGGAATAAAAGATAGTCCTTTGTTAAGAACCTTTACCTCGACATCAGATAGCGGTCTGGAGGACAAGTTGAAGATCAACTGTTCTTTTTGCCGGTTGCTCTTGAAGAGCCTCTCATTCTGGCCGCTGCGGCGGGTTCTTTTGTTGATGTTCCCAATCTTTTTCGGGTAGCAACCCCTAAAGGGGGCCTTGCCGCAGAGGGGTCATCAGACTCTGGCCAGACAAAGTCGCTGTCACTCTGGGATGAACCACGTTGTTGATCACGGTTCTCCCTCCGATTACGCCAGGAATTGGCGTTTCTGGGTTTATAAGGGGCGTCTGGAATTATTGATACCAGACACCCACCGATAGACGGTATTGTCTTCTTAGTCCTGCTGTACCGTATGCAGTTTGTTCTTTTTAAACTTAAGTAGTTCTGTTCTGTAGCTGTCACATTGTGCATTTAACTTGTTCCAGAGCTTTTCATGATCCTTACTGGTCAGGATTGTCTCATGTGAGGTAGTAAAGGCATTAAGCTTCTCTCTGGTGGAAGTTAATTCGCGGCCTGCTTGGTCGATGACTAAAAGCATTAGGTCCAATCCACACTTATTGAGGACTGCCACCCAGCAACGACAGAACTCTGGACTAGAGCGTCCAATTGTGGGCACATTACGTGCTCTAAACCCACAAGGTATTAACTTTTAACGGAAATAATCCGAAAGCGACTGTCCATGAAGCATAAGATCAATCTTGCGCTTACGCATTTTCAATAATTATATATATATAATTATATATATATATATATATATATATCCACACTGCTCAAAAAAATAAAGGGAACACTGACATAACACATCCTAGATCTGAATGAATGAAATATTCTTATTAAATACTTTGTTCTTTACATAGTTGAATGTGCTGACAACAAATTCACACAAAAATTATAATTGGAAATCACATTTATTAACCCATGGTGGTCTGGATTTGGAGTCACACTCAAACTAAAGTGGAAAAACACACTACAGGATGATCCAACTTTGATGTAATGTCCTTAAAACAAGTCAGAATGCGGCTCAGTAGTGTGTGTGGCCTCCACGTGCCTGTATGACCTCCCTACAACGCCTGGGCATGCTCCTGATGAGGTGGTGGATGGTCTCCTGAGGGATCTCCTCCCAGACCTGGACTAAAGCATCCGCCAACTCCTTGACAGTCTGTAGTAGTAGTAGTATTACGTTTATTTATAAGGCGCCACAAAGTGTCCGCAGCGCCGTACATAGCAAACAAAAAACAAATTACAAGGTAACGTACAGGGTGTGTTGATAAAATACAGCATAAATAGGGGTATAGCTGGTGGTGGATGGAGCGAGACATGATGTCCCAGATGTGCTCAATTGGATTCAGGTCTGGGGAACGGGCGGCCAGTCCATAGCATCAATGCCTTGGTCTTGCAGGAACTGCTGACACACTCCAGCCACATGAGGTCTAGCATTGTCTTGCATTAGGAGGAACCCAGGGCCCACAGCACCAGCATATGGTCTCACAACGGGTCTGAGGATCTCATCTCGGTACCTAATGGTCGTCAGGCTACCTCTGGCATACCTCCTAACTTTGACGGACAAGGAGGCGGGACAATGTTGATGCGCGCCGAAATTTTCGGGGAGCGTGGCCTATACTCGCAGCTTTTTTGCGAGGCCACGCCCCCATTTTGACGCTATTGGGGCATGACCCAGAGGCTCTGTGAGCCTCTAGCCATGCCCCCAGCCCCCTGGCTGCGGGAATAGATGCTGTGCGCATCTATTCCCCTTCAACTTTAAAGGTTTTTTTTTCACCCACCTTAGACATTTTTGGAGGTGTGGCCTAATTGTGGGAGTCAGTCACCTCCTGCGATTAGGCCATGCCTCCAAAATTTTACCGGGACCCGGCATACCTCTCGGCTGCCCTGGATGAACTGCACTACCTGAGCCACGTGTGTGGGTTGTAGACTCCGTCTCATGCTACCACTAGAGTGACAGCACCGCCAGCTTTCACATGTGACCAGAACATCAGCCAGAAAGCATAGGAGCAGAGAAGTGGTCTGTGGTCACCACCTGCAGAACATCTCCTTTATTGGGGGGGGGTCTTCCTAATGGCCTATAATTTCCACCTGTTGTGTATTCCATTTACACAACATCATGTGACATTGATTGTCAATCAGTGCTGCTTCCTAAGTGGACAGTGTGATGTCACAGAAGTGTGATTGACTTGGCGTTACATTGTGTTGTTTAAGTGTTCCCACCACTGACCACTAGAGGCCACTTGTTGGACCAAATTACTCCTTTGTGTGCTAAAAAAATATATATAAAAAAATATATATATTTTTGTCATAATATAAAGTGAAAGCAATGTTGCAGGGACACTGGTCTGTTTCAAACTTGCCGGATATGTACAGAGGGAGCTGTGAAGACAAGTTTGGAGGTAGGAGCAGATAGAGACTGGGGCGGGGTGGAGAGTTTGTGGGCTAAAAACTGTCACAGCTCAAAGGGAAAGTAAAAACAAGTACATTGCAGAAGCTGTCATTTTGCCGGGCTTATAACTAATATATTCACAAATGATAAAAATAATGATGGTTGATGAGATATAAAATGGTCAGCTCTGGCGCAGGAACAGCAGCATGGCTGTACGTAGGTGGCTAGCTGTAGTAACATAACAACAGTGTTAATAGAAATAATTGTGTGCTAGTGATATCTATAGTGTCCTCCAATTATGAGAAAACATTTCTGAATACAATCCCAGCTGCTATTTGGAGTCATTATGACAGAAGACAATACCAGGCTGTGACCCAGGGGCTCTCAGCATTCCTGGAGATGTTCTGTAAATAGGTGTTTTATAGGGACACGCTTTGTACCCTTTGCCATTCCCATGTATGCCTGGAATTCTTCTTGTTCTGAAACCCAATCCTATACGCTCCAACTAGAGAATTCCACTTCAATGAGCGGAGGTAGGAGATGCCGGGGCAATGGTTTATGGGAGGTGAGATAGGTTACTTGGGGCCACGGACCCCCGCTCCAGCTAGGGGCCACAACTACTGTACATTTAATTTCTCACACTTCTACAAGATTTGCAAGTGCTGTGTTTACACGCTTCCTATTTATAAAGCAGTATCTGCATCTGGTATTGTTTATACTGCGTATATTGCGCATTTTAGTTATGCTTAGAGCAACATTTTATGTTATTTCTAAGGTTTTGACATTGATGGATATGAAACAACTTACAGCTCACAAGGTGCATTTTGGGACAGAGCGATGCAGGAGGTCTGTGCACAGGACTGCAAATGTGTTTGGGGACAGGGCCAGCCCGAGGCCAAATTGTTTGGTAAACAAATATATACCTTGGTGCCCTCAGAGTACTATTGTGCATTCCTTCACCACACACCTAAAAAACATCATGTAAAAAGTCCAGTTGTACTGCTAATTACACATAATGCCCTTCGTAGTAGTGCCCCATACACATTATGCCCACAGTTGTAGTGCTCCTTACATTATGCCAACAGCAATATTGCCCCTAACATAATGCCCACAGTTGTATTGGCAATTACATTATGCCCACAATTATAGTACCCATTACACTATGGCCACAGTTGCATTGCAACTTACACATTTTGCCCCTTACACATTTTTTCCCCACAGTTGTAGCGCCTCTTACATTATTCCCACAGACAGTAATTACCTTGTCTGCCCCTGGGTAGCTACTAGCTACTGCCCAGTCCCCGGAGACGCACAGATCAGCCAGGAAGTGTTATTGGTGGCTGTGTTCAGCACCACACTACACAAAACAGTGAAGGAACCCAGAATATACTACAACTCCAAGCAGCCCTTGCTGCCCAAGAGCAAGGGCTGCTGGGAGCTGTAGTTTATTTGCATCTCTTAACAGTGTGCGCCGGACAGATAACACTTGCACATGCACAGTGTCTATTCAGAGAGGTAGAGGGGCTATGGCAGGGCCAGATTAAGCCTTTGGGGGGGCCCAGGTCACTTTAGACAGGGGGCCCCCCTCCCACTTGTCGTTACTGGCTGCAAACTGCACGGGAGAATATTATACTGTCAAAACACAGAGTAAAGGCAGTATAAACTTGGTCAATGGGTAACTGCAGTGGGGGGGGGGGGCAGTATTAATATATATATATATATATATATGCTGCAGTGACGTGCCATTTCCATTTCCTTTGGGAAGAGAAACCCTGACTTGTATGTATATATATATATATATATATTTGATTGGCAGAGCTCATCGCATACTGCTCAGGCCCATGGAGGACAGCAGCAACAGCGGCCTCGTCATGGGAGGGTTTTTAAGCAGAGCCTGTGAGGTCTCCTACAGAGTAAGGTACAGAGGGACAAACACAGGCTTCTCATGTGGTATATATATATATATATATATATATATATAGAGGTAGGGGTGTAGGCCTGGCACTCCTCCAGCAGTACAGGTAACCCAGGTGCCTTCAGGAACAGAAGTACAGGATAGTGAAGAGACAACAGCGGCACTCTGGGGATTTTTTGAAAAAAAAAGTGAGAAGAGTGAGCAAATGCTGGCATCTCGTTACACCGGACACATTTGCTGCAATCACCATCAGTCTCCTAGGAGACCTGAGGCTTGCTGTCCACGCTGCGTTCCAACAGCAGGATATCCACTGCCTGGCCACTTCCTTTCACTGTCCGTTTCCTGTTTGATGCCAGCACGCTGCAGTAACGTGATTTGCTCACTCTTCTCACTACTTGTTATGATAAAGGTAAGCACATGTATGTACCTATTATTGCACGTATAACCTTGACAAAGGGGTGTCACATACCCCGAAACGTTGGAAGCTTATTTTGCTGAAAATATATTTTTTCAAAAAATCCCCAGAGTGCCGCTGTTGTCTCTTCACTATCATATATATATATATATATATATATATATATATATATATATATATATATATATACCACATGAGAAGCCTGTGTTTGTCCCTCTGTACCTTACTCTATAGGAGACCTCACAGGCTCTGCTTAAAAACCCTCCCATGACGAGGCCGCTGTTGCTGCTGTCCTCCATGGGCCTGAGCAGTATGCGATGAGCTCTGCCAATCAGAGCTCAGCACAAGCCTCTCAGCCTCTGACCTCTTGTGCAAAGTCTCATGGGACAATCAACTCCCAGTATTGCACTGCAAACTTGTGCAGTCAGTGTGCCTCAGCTCCCGATGCTCAGCACCATTAATCATGTCACATTGGCATATAGGTGAAGCTGTAGCACTATCCATGCACAAAACCTTTAGTTTTTTTTTTTTTTAAATACATGCCGACCACAGGGGGGCCCAGGGGTACTGACCCTGAGCCTCCCCTTAATCCCGCCCTGAGCTTGGGGCATGGCCAGCATCTTACAAAATGTGATGGAAAACAGGGGTGTTGCCTGCAGTCGCAGCATCCCCATGAGGCCACGCCCCATATGACATAAGCGAGAGTCCCGATTTATGAGGTATTGTAGAAGTGGCAGTAATAGTAGCAGCAGCAGCAGGAATAGTAGTACCAACAGTAGGAGTACCTGTCATCCTTCAGCAGTGAGGTACACAGCTACTGAGCAATGAAACACACAGACTATAAACAAGGTGATGATAAAGACAGCTCAGTGATGCAACCGCACTTGGAATAAGTGAGCGCAGTTCGCAGCGATTGGCCAAAAGTTAACATTGGGGAAAATAATGGGAACAGCCGCACCAAAGATCACACAATGTTGTTGTTTTTTTTGGGGTTTTTTTCGAAGCAATTTAACAAACAAAAAAGATTACTAAGCATTATAGGATTAGTGTCCATAGGGGCGGCCTTAAAGTGTCAGGTTAAGGAGCCCTTAGCTGGTAAATATGCGGGTCGCAGTAGATGTTTGGTGTGATGGACGTGTTCAGAGAGCCCGCTTTATCCTCACAGATGGCACTTGTAACACATGATTAGTGATAAAAGGCCACGGTGAGTCACATGATAAAACATATCAGACACAGCATACCTTTAATGTTCTCCCTCAGAACACCTGACGCCCCCCCTGCATGTCACACACACAGGTGAGGCTTCACCATCAGAACAAACCATAATCCTTTCATGAGTGAGATCTAAAGAGGAGCTGGGTCTGATGTCCCAAATATTCAGGTGTCTGTTATCATTCAGAGGGATTACACCTGTGTGAAAGCCTCTGCATCACTTATTCCAAACAACGCATAGCAAAATAATCCTTCATTTCACATCCCATTCAGGGCTTCTGTATGGGAACTTCAATGGGACACATTTTGGGAATGTTAAAAGGGATACAAAGAAACAAAGTGAGTACCCCCCCCCTCCAATCTGAATTATGATGTCATAGCTCTGTACATTCGTCCAGATAGAGTTGGGTGCCGGTGTATTCAAACTGAAATCTAAATTGCAATCTAATGGCGCATAACCACTCGCCAGTGCCTGCTCTGAGGTGAGCGACAGCAAGGGGTGCGGGAGGGGGAGCGACAACCCTGCTGCTGCTGCAGCATGGACATCATTAACGATGACCTGCCTCATCCGGACAGGAAGCGTACACACTAGGCGATACTGTCCACAATATCGCTCAGAATAAAGCAGCCAGTATTTACCCTGCACAGAAACCATAAAACACCCAAATCTAACTCTCTCTGCACATGTTACATTACATCTGCCCCACCTGCACTGCAGCATGGTTTTGCCCATTTTGAGAACAATTGTGTCCTGAATTAGGCCCTAAATGATTATTTCTAAGAGTTTTATATTGATTCAAATATGAAATTACATTTTCTTCATAGTCTTCTATTCTATAGTAAGTAACACTAACAACGCACAATAACATTCTAACAATAACATTCTAACTAACAATAACATCAGGCTTGCCTAACCTCCCGGAATAGCCGGGAGCCTCCCGAAAATCGGGAAGGTGGGCAAGTCTCCCGCTTTCTGTTCATAGCCCCTGCTCCCCCCCTCGCCCGCTGGGTCCGCGGCGAGGGGGCAGGGCTTAAATGACACGATCGCGTCATTTCGCATAATTTAAGCCGCGCCCCCTCTCCGCGGCTCACGAATCACGGAGTTTTCCGGCATGGGAGGCGGGGCCAAGTGATGGCTTCTCCTGGAGAGGTGATATTTAAAGTAGGCAAGTATGAATAACATTCTAAAAGTATTGAAGCGCTATAATGGTGCTGCCCCCTGTAACTTCTTCATCCTGACACCCCTTAATATTTTCACACCACCTCTGTGACGCCACCATGAAATGCCCTCGCCAGCACCCATTACCACCCAGTTATCAACACTTGCTTATACCCCTTCAACCACAAGTAGATGTATATCCGAGTTGTCTCTCCAGGGCTGGCCAGATCCATTTATTTTATACCTACCTACCTCTCAGTTCCATTGCATGTTCGGGGTAGGTGGCAAATAATGTACAGTGGCATCGCTGGCATATTTATTATGGGTGCAGTGCCCACTGGCGATTGGGGGCCAATCAGGGGCCCACACGCACACCCTGTAGCCATGTTTTCCAATACTTACCCACAAAAGTCCTGCGTTGCGGCAGCGCTGCTGCAGAAATCACTGTGACAGTATAGGTTAGGTGTAGGCAGTAGTGGGCAGTAGTGCGGGGACTTAGGGTTAGTCTGTGGGAAGGTGAGGATTAGGCTTCGTGGAGGAGGTGTTGGGTGTAGGCAGTAGTGGGGGGACTTAGGGTTAGTCTGTGGGAAGGCTGCGGAGAGGAGGGGTTAGGTGTAGGCAGTAGTGGGGGGACTTAGGGTTAGTCTGTGGGAAGGCTGCGGAGAGGAGGTGTTAGGTGTAGGCAGTAGTGGGGGGACTTAGGGTTAGTCTGTGGGAAGGCTGCGGAGAGGAGGGGTTAGGTGTAGGCAGTAGTGGGGGGGACTTAGGGTTAGTCTGTGGGAAGGCTGCGGAGAGGAGGGGTTAGGTGTAGGCAGTAGTGGGGGGGACTTAGGGTTAGTCTGTGGGAAGGCTGCGGAGAGGAGGGGTTAGGTGTAGGCAGTAGTGGGGGAATTTAGGGTTAGCCTGTGGGAAGGGGAAGGTTAGGATTAGGCTGCGGGGAGGGGGGATGGGTTTAGGTGGCAGTGTTTGGGGATTAGGGTTAGCCATTAGTGAGGAGGGTTATTGCTGGGATGTGTGGGGACAGTGTTGGGTCGATTACCCAGTCTCTTCCTTATGGTGGAAACCGGAGATCTTTAGATGTTCGTCTCAGATCTTTCATGACTTCCTACATGGCTCTTCTAGGAACCTTAGTAGGCCAGCCACTCCTGAGAAGATTCCACACTCTTCCAAGTTTTCTCCTTTTGGAAATAATAGCTGTGGATTTCTGGAATCCCGAGATTAGAAGAGGCTGTCTAACCCTTTTCAGACTAATAAATGTCAATAACGATCTTTCCGATCTCTTCTTGAATTTGTTTGGGATGGTTGGTTAACTGTTTTGTTCTGCCAAGAACGCCCGAGGATTGTTGAACTCGGAGATCCACGGCCGTATCTCATGGCCACGCCCCCTTTTAGGCGTTTGGCAGGAGGGACATTGAATCCCGCACGCTGATTCTTCGTCGAGCCAGCTGAGAACGGGACAGGGTCACGGCTGTCAGGCCAGCACGACAGTCATGACCCGGGGTTGAATATCCCCTATAGTATGGGACATAAAATGAATATCTTCTGCACTCTAGAAGCATTGGGAAAGGGGACCCTTAAAATGTTGCTATGACGCTCACAAAGTTCTGGCTACACCCCTGATTGCTTTGCTCCAATTCACTTTCTAGTTCACCCAAGAGAGCAAAGTGATGTAGAAATGGGTTCTTTTGGCAATGAGCATGTAAGGACGGCCATTGGCCATGAATGGATCCTAAAGAACAATGGGTTCTTCCAAATCATAAATAGTTTTACAACTGATGGCAGATGTCTGGTACAAAATCCTATCCTTTTGGGAGGGACCATGATTAATATCTACAAATATATCAGGGGTCAGTAGGGAACTATACAGGGTTACACCCCTCAGGGTAATGTACATTAAGGGGACTGGTCAGTGATATATTGGCCACTAATTAAGGGGTCGACTATCTTAAAATTACTCGGTTAAGTCACCCAACCTCACAAACTACATATGTAACTATGTATGTATATCGGTCACTAGTCTGTTTAGTGTATTATATATAGGTCACTGAAATTCAGCCTGTACTGTATTAGAATGCTACCTGTATTGTTAATCAGTCACTAGAATGCTACCTGTATTGTTAAACAGTCACTCCCTGTATTGTACAGAGGTCACACTATGGGTCTTATTCTGATTGACTCATTCGGCTGCGTATTCGGACGGGCAGCGGACGTTCCAAACCCCGCCTAGCGTACGGATCTCTCGCGCCGCCCATTCGCTTACGCGAGTGTACGGATCATACACTCGCTGGCCTGTGGGATCCACCCACATTCTCCAATGGTTGGCGACCATCGAATGATGGCCCAAGCACTCACACAGGCACGAGTGCTCTAGACCACACGTACAAGCAAGGATAAGGGTGGGCAGCTGTACGCCCCCCCCCCCCCCCTGCACACACTTCATGACCACATTTCCATACACGCGCCCAGCATTTTAATGGGATTGCCCATGAAACTCAGGGTGTGTGCATATGGTAACGAGCCTAAATAGGCTTTCCCGCCCCCCTCCCCCCCCTGCTCGGATGGTCACGAGCAGAATTATAGCTGAATTAGGACAGTCTCTGCAACCAGACATGCGCAGAAGAGACTCTGCTCATGCGTATATGCAAACCATCGGCCACCCGTCCGAATACGCATCCGAACGAGTCAACCAGAATAAGGCCCTATGTTCTTTGTATTGTATGTCAGTCACTAGAATGATCCCTGTATTGTATATCAGTCACTACAAAGATCTATGTATTGTAATGTTTCCTGCATTATATATCAGTCACTAGAATGCTCCCTGTATTGTATATCAGTCACTGTAACACTACCTGTCACTAATATGCTTTGTATAGTATATATAAATCCATGCAATGCTTCTGATACAGTATACCAGTCAGTCACTAGAATGCTCCCTGTATTGTATATCAGTCACTAGAATGCTCCCTGTATTGTATATCAGTCACTAGAATGCTCCCTGTATTGTATATCAGTCACTACAAAGCTCTATGTATTGTAATGTTTCCTGCATTATATATCAGTCACTAGAATGCTCCCTGTATTGTATATCAGTCACTAGAATGCTCCCTGTATTGTATATCAGTCACTAGAATGCTCCCTGTATTGTATATCAGTCACTACAAAGCTCTATGTATTGTAATGTTTCCTGCATTATATATCAGTCACTAGAATGATCTGTGTTTCGATTAGAAGTTACTCTAATGCTCTCTGTATTGTACAGTGGACAGTAGAATATCCAGCTACTTGGTCACATGGGGCCTTATTCTGATCGGTGCGGCCCGATCAGAATATGCGGCCGCGACCGTGCAGGCGAATCCCCGCCTTCCATACGGATCGCCACCTGCCGTCCGTACGCGGATATGTGGCGATCCGCATGAAATTGGACGGGGATACGCCTCCTCCGTCTTGGGAGCTGCCCCTGCATTCGATGGTCGCCGAACATCGAATGCAGGGCCGCACGCTCCACCAGGTCCCGCAACACAAGACCACACGGACACTTGTCCGTGTGAAAACATGTATGGGGGCGGGCAGCTGACATCCGGCGATGTCAGATGCCCGCCCCGTACCCACGCGTCACGGCCTCATTACCATGCATACGCCCCGCGTTTGCATGGGAACGCCCATGAAACGGGGGGCGTATGCATAGGGTAATGAGGCTAAGTAGCCCCTCACGCCCCTCTACGCCCCCTGTGCGGCGTATAAAGAATCCGTGCGGCGAAATCGCCTGCACATGCGCAGAGTGACCTCTGCACATGCGCAGACGATCAACATCGGCGGCCCGTCCGCATGCGGGAATATCCGCACCGATCAGAATAAGGCCCAGAGTGCGAATAAAGTTTTGTCCCTATTTAATACATTTTATTGATTATTTAACTCACGCCTACATTGGATAAACCATGTGTACAGGGTTTCTGTCACGCCCAATTTTTTGTCACAGTTTAATGGTGAAACCAGATGCACATGTATCGCAAGAGGCATACGCAGGGCAAAATATAGGCAAAGATTTTATTCATTGGATCTATGGAAGAAAGTACCACGGCATGGTCTGAAAATGACATTGCATAATGCTGGTTCCTGTGATCTGCAGCTTTCCGTAATCCGATAGCCCTTCTTCACCTGCCCATAGACAAAGCTTAGAACAGAATAAAGCAACATAATGTACAGAATGATGGAGTCCTGTATCTGCCAGCTGCCGCGGCTTTTATGGGGTGAAATAATGTTTCAGTGGTTGTGATGCTGCTGGATTAGCACAGGCAGGAGAACATTAAATAATGTATATTTATGAGCGTGGGAAGCCGTACAGACCCATCTGTGGACGGAGGCTCCTGCACAACACAAGACGGCAATTTTACCATAAGCATAAATGTGCTAAATTCCCACAAAATGGACCTTATGCAGGGCCCATTTTATTTGCAAATGGACAAAACCACGCTGCACTGCAGGTGGGGCAGATGTAACATGTGCAGAGAGAGTTAGATTTGGGTGGGGTGTGTTCAAACGAAAGCTATATCGCACAGAAACAAAATAACCACCAAATCTAACTCAGGGTGGCCTACTGTTGGGCTGCTCTCTCTGGGAGAGGACAGCCAGATAGAAGAAGCAGGGGGCGGGGCTGGCGGCCTTGACAGAAAGGGGTCAGGGCTTGAGGCGGGGCTATACTATTGAGCCTTGTTTGGGGGCGTGACCATTGCAATTGTGTCATCATGACCACGTCCCTTGCCATGAAATGCCTGTATTACAGGCATTGGCCAGCGGCGGGCGGGGCCACGAAGATGCGATTTGTGTCATCAGGTCCCCGCGGACCCCCCCCCCCCCGTCGAGAGGGTATTGCGGGAGGCTGGGGGGGGGGGGGGGATTGCGGGGGACTTGCCTACCTTCCTGGGAGGCCAGAAGTCGGACCCAATTTTCGGGAGCCTCCCGGCCATTTCAGGAGGGTAGGCAAGTATGACCTACAGTAACGCTCTCTGCACATGTTACATCTACCCCACTTGCAGTGCAGCATGGTTTTGTCCATCTGCAAACAAAATGTGCCCTGCGATCAGGTCTGAATAAGGCCCAATGACAGAGCGAATGCCAGTTTGTGGAGCACATCTTACGTGATTTTTGCGTTTTTACGTCAACAGTCAATAGGTTGACACAAGAGCAATGACTTGCACTAGGATGACCTTAACAAAAGGTCAACACAAGCAAATTGCTGACACGTAACAAGGTCCCCATGAATTTCTCACTTTTTGTGTCAACAGCTGAGCACGTGGCCCCTGAATTAGTGTAGGGTCCACGTGGTGGTCCTGCTCGTTCTGTAATTACTGCACTTGGCGTACATCATCGTTCCTAATTCAGAGTCCACGTAGATATGAAAAATCATGAAAAACGCATGGCAATATTTTCATGTATCAACTACTGCCATGTCGACCTTTTATTTGTGTCGTCATTTTGCCAGTGTCAGTCTTGTGCTCGTTGACTTTTTGTCAATGTCATCGTTGGGCATGTCGACTTATCGACTATACACTGTCATCCTATCATCTGGATCCCACTGCAGGCCAAGCAGACCTGGTAGGGCAAGCATGGCCGAACTGTGTCCCTCCAGCTGTTGTAAAACTACACATCCCAGCATGCCTTGCCATAGTTTTAGCATACCTCCCAACAGTCCCGATTACAGCGGGACAGTCCCGATTATCAGGGCCTGTCCCGCTGTCCCTCCCACGGCCGGCAGTGTCCCGCGGTGAGGGGGGGGGGCTGTTGGGAGTCCCCCCTGTCGGCTGCTAAGCAGCGGGGAATAAACGCTGTGCGCATGCGCACAGCGTCTATTCCCGCAGCCAGGGGGCTGGGGGCATGGCTAGAGGCTCACAGAGCCTCTGGGTCATGCCCCCATAGCGGCAAAATGGGTGCGTGGCCTCGCGAGAGAGCCACGAGTATAGGCCACGCCCCCGAAATTAGGCCACGCCCCTCGAAATTTCCGGCGCGCACAGCTACGTCCCGCCTCCAGCTCAGGCAAAGTTGGGAGGTATGGTTTTAGCATTCCCTAATAGCAAAACTGTGGCAAGGCATGATGGGACTTGTAGTCTAGTCATGCCTATGGTAGAGTATCTTCTGCAGCTAGTACAAGGCAGGTGCCGGTCCTGACATACATCTCCAGGTGTGTACACGTCTGCATACAGGTGACTATACATTTCTCGGTACATGCTACTGTGCAGCAATGTGCACCTGCTTTACTTCCAACTCTGCATCCGACTCTCCATTTATACCT
Organism: Crinia signifera; assembly: GCF_055691185.1. Taxonomy (NCBI): domain Eukaryota; kingdom Metazoa; phylum Chordata; class Amphibia; order Anura; family Myobatrachidae; genus Crinia; species Crinia signifera. The sequence continues at coordinate 119,733,697 of NC_139227.1, read as the reverse complement.
ACAGTAGGTCACATGTAATATTATACCTGTCACATCTTCGGTACAGTTTCTTATGAATGGGAGGATGTACCAACGTCACAATAATTAATCGGATGTATATATAACCTACTGTAGTATCATCAGCGCCTGAATCTTTCATCGGGATCTAACCTTACATGTCCAGGAGGACATTGCTAAACCTATCTAACAGGTAAGTGCAGTTATTACTAGTCACCCGTGTCTCCCCTTGGTTTTTACATGGTATATTCCATATCACACCTCAATGGTGTCTAACCTTACAAGCACCAAGCAAGTTATTACTTTGTGTGTGACCAACAGATCCCATGGTAATAGCTGAATAATTCAGTGAAAACTCAGCTATCCGGTATGAAAAGGACAAAAGATGGGAGACCTGGCATTATGAAAGGCATAGGTGCCAATTTATGTTTTTGCTGGTGGGTGCTCAAGCCAAAAAATACAGGGGAGTGGCTTCACGGGAAAGGGGCGTGGCCACAAATTAATACTGATTTATATTATGTAGCACAGTTGTCTCCAATATTCAAATTATGGCAACAGTGCCAAATACATAAATGCCCCCACAGTGCCAAATACATAAATGCCCCCACAGTGCCAAATACATAAATGCCCCCACAGTGCCAAATACATAAATGCCCCCACAGTGCCAAATACATAAATACCCCCACAGTGCCAAATACATAAATGCCCCCACAGTTCCAAATACATAAATGCCCCCACAGTGCCAAATATATAAATGCCCCCACAGTGCCAAATACATAAATGCCCCAACAGTGCCAAATACATAAATGCCCCCACAGTGCCAAATACATAAATGCCCCAACAGTGCCAAATACATAAATGCCCCCACAGTGCCAAATACATAAATGCCCCCACAGTGCCAAATACATAAATGCCCCCACAGTGCCAAATACATAAATACCCACACAGTGCCAAATACATAAATACCCACACAGTACCTATGCCAGCGACGAGGGAGGGGGGAGTGCAGTGGGACACGGGCAGGTGGGCCACTGCTGAGCACCAAACGACTGCATTGGCCCGGACGCCAGAAACCCTAGTTTCGGCCCTGCCTCAAGCACCCACAGAATCGGCACCTGTGATGAAAGGTGTTTTTACTTGTTGTGAGTGTCAGCACTATGGTCTAGATCAGTGAGTATAGGGCCTTGATGGCTAACCTTGGCACTCCAGATGTTGTTGAACTAGACATCCCAGCATGCTCTGCTTCAGTTTTGCTATTTGGCCATGCTAAATCTGATACAGAGCATGCTGGGATGTGTAGTTCAACAACATCTGGAGTGTCAAGGTTAGCCATCAAGGGTATAGGGCAAGCATGTCCAAACTATGGCCCTCCAGCTGTTGTGAAACTACAAGTCCCATCATGCCTTGCCACAGTAAGGTAATGCTAAAACTTTGGCAAGGCATGCTGGGATGTGTAGTTTCACAACAGCTGGAGGGCCACAGTTTGGATATGCCTGGTATAGGGGATACTGTCTGTCTGTGTGTGTGTGGGGGGGGGGGGGGATTAAGTCTGCCAATCACAACATTAAGGATGTCCATGAGGAAGTCATCCTTGTTGTACTTAATACGGGTTGTTGCTGTGGAACATATAAGACGCCACCTTCGCACTGTCACTTGAGGGTCTTACAAGTAGCTATTGGTGGCAGTGTGGGGTTGGGGGTTGGGGGGAGGGGGTAAGGCACCAGGTTTGGCTCAGAGGTATGCATAGATGGTGATTACTTTACACCTGCCTTCTCTCCTGGTGTCTCGGGGAGTCCCCCGGAATCTCAGGAGAGCAGGAAGCCCTCCCACGTGCTGCTGACCTCCTAGTGAAATGGGCGGGGCAGGGAAATGGCGCAATGACAGGATTATCAGAAAATCACAAAACCATATCCCCAACATGAAAAGAGGTGATGTTGCCCTTAGCAACCAATCAGATTCTGTCTATCCTTTCTCTATGCATGCTAGAAGATGATTGGTTGCTATGGGCAATATAACTGCTTTTCATTTTTAGAAGCTTTATTCAACTTACCCTTCAGTCTCACTGGAAGCTCCTCAGTTTGTATTGATGCCGGTATTCCCAGTAACCGGCGCATTTCGCGCTGTTGCACACTGAGGGTCAGATTCTCTAAGCTTCAAAAGTGATAAAATGGAGACTGATAAACAACCAACCAATCGGCTTCTGGCTTACATTTTTCAAATACAGCATGTGACATTGCAGGCAGGAGCTGATTGGCTGGCTGTTTATCACTCTCAATTTTATCCCTTTTAAAGCTTAGTGCATCTGGCCTGACAGCTGTATATCTTCATTTCACATCCAACAGATGTACTGTATGCTTGACACTAGTGTTCTTAATTCAGTGTGACGGTACAGCTTATTTGTGTCATAACCAAGGGCAACACATATTAACAGGGATGATGTAGGTGCATGGCTGGTGTAAGGCTTCTCACCACCCTAGGCAAAACGTCAACCTACTGTAGTCCCCACCCTCACCCTACACTACCACCAATACCTACTTTCCAGACCCTCAAGTGAAAGTGTGGAGGTGGTGTCCTCAGAAGCGCCAACAGGTTGGCTGGGCCCCTGGAAAATGAAGGGGCGTGGTCACCAGAGGAGGTGTGCCTGCCTGGAAGCGGCGTAGTCACACCCCGTGGAGTAAAAAACTTTTGTTTTTGCAGGCAGCTGGGTGCCGTGGGGGCGCGGGGAGAGGATAGGCTGCCGCTGCCTCTCACCCAAGCTCAGCACAAAGCACTGAACACGTATGCTGAGCTGGGGAAAGAGGCCTGTCCTCTCTCTCCCACTGCCCAGCTCTGCAGCGGTGGAGGGGGGATCGGGACCAGGACCCTTCCAGCAGACCCGGGCCCCGGGTAAAAAGTATCGACCCCCACCCACCCCCCTCGTTACCACTGGTTGTCCAACAAGTTACTCACCTACCACATGTATTAAGTACAACAAGGATGTCCTACTCATAGACATTGTATATTGTGAATAGGCAGACTCATTGTGCCCCTATGTATGTCTCAGATGCTGAAATAATGAATACTTTATTTGGTACTTGTTTCCTAGCACGGCGCCCATCGGGGTTCATCGCATGCCTTAAGTTAAGGTACTTAAGGCATGCGCTGGACGCAATGGACCCGATTTTCTGACTTTAACAAGCTCAATTGCCGGTTAAAGTGAAAATCGCGTTGCTCGCGTCCGTCGCGGCCCCTAATAAGGGGGCGCGATGCGACCGACGCGATCAACGCGATTTTCCCATAGGGAACAATGTTTAATTAATTTTAAAGTGAAAATCGGGTTGATCGCGTCGGTCGTGGGCCATTATAATGGCCCGCGATGCGATCAACGCGATTAACCCGATTTTACATAGGTGACAATGTGAAATGGGCCAATATGGCCCATTTCACATTGAATATGTGTAAAAAGTATGGTTAATGCCCCCCCCCCCCCCAATTTTAACACCACCCCGGTATTGACGCCAACCCGAAGCGTGGCGAGCGTAGCGAGCCCACGAGGGGCGGCGGTACGCGTCCTCCGACCTTTTCATACCCCTACTATCCACGTCGGCATGGAGTTGAGAATAGAAAGTGTGGCGAGCGGACGCGTATACCTGTGAAGCCCGCGAGGGGACGCGGATACCTGTAAAGCCCGCGAGGGGACGCGGATACCTGTGAAGCCCGCGAGGGGACGCGGATACCTGTAAAGCCCGCGAGGGGACGCGGATACCTGTGAAGCCCGCGAGGGGACGCGGATACCTGTGAAGGTATCAGCGTCCGCTCGCCACGCTTCGGGCTCGGTGGCTCGCTGCGCACACCACACTTTCTATTCTCAACTCCACGCAATACCGGGGTGGCGTTAACAATGGGGGGCATTTGAAACATCAGGGGGGTTTTCTATGAAAATGGGGTGTTTTGGGGCATTTTACATTAAAATGAATGCAAAATATGGTCTCAGGGACCATTTCACATTGATTCCAATGTAAAAATCGGGTCGATCGCGATTAGGTTGGCATGCGATGCGATCGACGCGAGTTTTCCGACCCGATGCTTACAATCAAAATCGGTGGCGCCGTGCTAGGAAACAAGTCCCCTTTATTTTAATAGAAGTTTCAAGACTCTGTACAGACCAATACATAACACAGCGAATATAATAATACAATGTCTGTAATATGGGATCCTAGTATCGTTTATTAGTTCATATTAACCCTTTGAGTCCCAACGCTGCTGTGAGATCCGCTAAAAACGCCAGCGCCGCTCCCAGCGACTGTCCTTTTAGCATAAATAAATACAAATACGGCCGAGTCAGTTGGTTGACGTTTAGTTAAATATTGCACCCAAAAAGAGAACAGTCGCTGTGAGTGACACCGGCACTCACTGGGTTAACATCAGCCATTGCGCTCCCTGCAGTGACATCACTGGCCTTACAATGTCAGATCCCCACAGCATGCACCTGTACGGTTACTTACATGGGAATAGTGTCATGGTATACCGCGTACGTCTTCGTATTGTGGCGTGATGATTATAGGGCGCACGGCTTAACCGGAGCCACATTCCAGGATCCGCACAGTAACAATGCTTTCAGCAGCCAACACCTGCTCCGCCTGTGAGTGACAAGCCCTCATCAATCCTTCAAACAATCCGCCATCCCTATTCACCGCGAGGCCCGCACTGTAATGCAACGCCACAAACATTTCTCTGCCGTCCTGAAGCTTACCGCACATGACGTTTAATTGCCGTGAATGGACCAGAACACAAAAAGTGCTACTTTGACGCTAAAATACCCTTGACCGTGCCGCTACCATATTACGGCACTGATAGTTCTTAGAACCGCATGAAAGTTCTGTATCGCACCATTAAATAATATAAAAAATTATTTTGTTAAAAAAGGTTTTTTTTGGGGGGGGGGGGGGGGGTTTGCAAAAACTCTTGAATGCGGCAGCTGTCAGTCACGGAGGAACCCTCCTATGAAGGAACTTTGTTGAAAAGACACTCTTCAAGCATCACCCTAATTAGTATCATGAGTCCACGACCCTTTTTGTAAGTAAAAGACAAACATTTTTGTAACGGCTGCACTGCAGGGAGGTCTCAGACCCCCAGGAGCGCGGAGAGCTGTCACAGTCAGGTTTATTAGAGCAGGAGGACATGGCTTTGTTTGATGTGGGTTCCGTGCTGTATTAGTACCGAGCTCGTTGGGGGATATTTTACATGACACTACATACGGATTTCTAAAGGATTCTTGTAAGGAAACAATAGGAAATAATCAATTCAACCTTAAACCTCAAATGAAACGGGCCTTTTCCTAATGGGAGATTAATTTCCTTGAATCCAGGACTGATTGACAGGCAGGGGGAGTTCCAGGGGTGGACATACGGCATTTCATGGGCGTGAACACAAAAACGGGCCTGCTCAGGGCCGACAGATGACATCACACGACGTCGTCGCCCGCCCCAATTTTCAGAAGATCGTCCATCTTAAAAGTAAGTCTTGTCTTATACGCAGCCTAGCGGGCATGTCTGAAAAGTGCCCTATGGGCCTCATTCAGCATGGATCGCCAATCTCAAAAGTTGCAGTTGACTACACATAGATAGCCGCCACCCAGACAGAAAGTGAAGACGCCCCGGGAATGGATCACTAGCCATAGGCCACTCGCAGATCCATACACAAATCCCGAAACATCGAAGTGATTTTGTCGCCTGTGCAACTGTGAGTATGTCTGAGGCTGCCGCTAATCTGTGACTGAGTCGTGCTGGTAGTGGTCCGCGCTCACGTCACAGACCTTCCTTAAAATGCCTGGGCGCGCCTGCATTTTTTCGGACACACCCAGAAATGGCCAGTATCCACCCTCAAGTGCCGGCTCCCTGTCAGTCCAATTGCGACTACTTTGCGTAATGATCCATAAGCATTTTCAGTCGCTAATCCCATAGGAGTGACACCATATCCCAGGGATGGGATCTTAACAGAGCCCCCATCCCGGCACGCGTTTTGGGCCCAAAAGCAGCTGCAGTCCCTGCACCTATGGTAGCTACACCCCTGTACATAGCACATGTAACTGTGACAGGGAAGGTGGCCCCTCTCAGCTCTGGGCCCCATAGCAGCTGCACCCCCTGCACCTATGTTAGCTACACCCTGTATATAACACATGTAACTGTGACAGGGAAGGTGGCCCCTCTCAGCTCTGGGCCCCATAGCAGCTGTACCCTCTGCACCCATGGTAGTTACACCCCTGTATATAACACATGTAACTGTGACAGGGAAGGTGGCTCCTCTCAGCTCTGGCCCCATAGCAGCTGCACCCCCTGCACCTATGGTAGTTACACCCCTGTATATAACACATGTAACTGTGACAGGGAAGGTGGCCCCTCTCAGCTCTGGCCCCATAGCAGCTGCACTCCCTGCACCTATGGTAGCTACACCCCTGTATATAGCACATGTAACTGTGACAGGGAAGGTGGCCCCTCTCAGCTCTGGGCCCCATAGCAGCTGCACCCCCTGCACCTATGTTAGCTACACCCTGTATATAACACATGTAACTGTGACAGGGAAGGTGGCCCCTCTCAGCTCTGGGCCCCATAGCAGCTGTACCCTCTGCACCCATGGTAGTTACACCCCTGTATATAACACATGTAACTGTGACAGGGAAGGTGGCCCCTCTCAGCTCTGGCCCCATAGCAGCTGCACCCCCTGCACCTATGGTAGTTACACCCCTGTATATAACACATGTAACTGTGACAGGGAAGGTGGCCCCTCTCAGCTCTGGCCCCATAGCAGCTGCACCCCTGCACCTATGGTAGCTACACCCCTGTATATAACACATGTAACTGTGACAGGGAAGGTGGCCCCTCTCAGCTCTGGGTCCCATAGCAGCTGCACCCCCTGCACCTATGGTAGTTACACCCCTGTATATAACACATGTAACTGTGACAGGGAAGGTGGCCCCTCTCAGCTCTGGCCCCATAGCAGCTGCACCCCTGCACCTATGGTAGCTACACCCCTGTATATAACACATGTAACTGTGACAGGGAAGGTGGCCCCTCTCAGCTCTGGGCCCCATAGCAGCTGCACTCCCTGCACCTATGGTAACTACACCCTGTATATAACACATGTAATTGTGACAGGGAAAGTGGCCCCCTTCAGCTGTGGGCCCCATAGCAGCTGCACTCCCTGCACCTATGGTAGCTACACCCCTGTATATAACACATGTAACTGTGACAGGGAAGGTGGCCCCTCTCAGCTCTGGGCCCCATAGCAGCTGCACTCCCTGCACCTATGGTAGCTACACCCTGTATATAACACATGTAACTGTGACAGGGAAGGTGGCTCCTCTCAGCTCTGGCCCCATAGCAGCTGCACTCCCTGCACCTATGGTAACTACACCCCTGTATATAACACATGTAACTGTGACAGGGAAGTTGGCCCCTCTCAGCTCTGGGCCCATAGCAGCTGCACTCCCTGCACCTATGGTAGCTACACCCCTGTATATAACACATGTAACTGTGACAGGGAAGGTGGCCCCTCTCAGCTCTGGGCCCATAGCAGCTGCACCCCTGCACCTATGGTAGCTGTACTTTGTTATATACACATGTAACTCTGACCGGCCGGCGCCGGGGGGGGGGGGGGGGGTGGGAGCGTCGGGCGGCTCACCTGCTGTTGCTGCTGCTATAACGGGAGCTGTGCTGAGTGTGGATGCGCAGCAGCCCTCCCGCGGCCATTTTGGATTTGGCCAAAGTTCTGCGGCTGCACCAGCCCAGGGGGAGCGTGGCCGGCCCCTTTTTAATGAGTTTTGGGCCGGCCCACCGGGAAATGGCCCGGTTTCCCGGTGGGCCAATCCGCCCCTGACAACGTCTGTAATTGGAGAAATCAAAATATTGATCATTTTCAAGAGTGTAAGAAAGGGAATGGGATCAACCTCCACCAGCGCTAGAGAAATAGAGAATTTACTTCCCTTGTTGTGTGTCAGATTCCTCTTTGCGGGGTACCGGCAACACAGCGGTTTCCTTCAGCTCACAATCAAATGTACATGTGGAGAGAATACATAATCCACATAGTGTATACCGGTATTTTAATCACACAACATATAAGTACATCAGAAAAAACACAAAAATGCAATAAAATCAATGTATGCACACAATATAAAATCCAAGGGGTTTAAAGTGGCAAGTGCAAAGTGGCAAGATACATGAAGGGAATTACCAGATGGAATGTGAACCATATAAAATACAGTTAAATCTGCGCATGTGTATAGTCACCAACTGGCCCGGGCACCAACAGGATCAAGACACTGCAGTGGGTAAACGTCCTCCACGATCCGTCCAGTCTTCCTTGCTTGGCCGACGCGTTTCGGACCCTATCTGGGTCCTTTTTCAAGGCATGCTTGGACATTCTGAATGTTTGGCTCCTCCCCTTAATAGGCGATATCACCAACTGTTTTTCAATTTTTATTTTCCATATCGATAACCACGACCACCAATGAACACGGGAAACTCTCAGAAACACTTAACTTGGATAAGTATATACAATCTTTATTTCATTAGACATTCAGCGCCTCTTTTCAGATTCTCTTCACCCCTACCAAATACGTCAATAGGATCAAAGGGATGGATCTTGGAATACTTAAGGCAGGAAGCAGAGTTCTAGCAGCGCTTCGCATCTTCCTCAACTCTAAATATCATTTCGTATATATTGTCACCCGGAAGTGCCAGATTTAAAAAATGCTTGCACGCATGGAAGCACTAACCCCTAGCAACGAGCAAGAAACCTGTGGCAAGGAGCAGGTAAAACCAAGCAATGGGCATGTAAGCCTGGCAATGAGCAAGAAACCCCTGGCAAGGAGCATGTACGTAAAAACAAAATTATATAATGTAGAGGAGGGGATAGAAAGTTTTTGGGCAGCAGGGTGCAAAGGTTCCAGTTACCCTGGTGAAGTGGTCGGTTCGTGGTTGTGAAGAGATGATTTGTGCAATTTCACATGGGGTAGCATCAGCATTGACAAGATTCGTTGTGCCTTGCCTCCTGCACCTCCTACCGTGACATCACCTCCCAGGATCACCCAGAGGGGACATTACAAAAGCAGTAATTATAGAGTGACGTCCCAGCCCAGCGAAACACTCTGCCTGACAGAAGAATAAAATGTGTCACACAAGAGATGATGGGGACAATGTAGGGAGGGCGCACGTGTGCGGTTCCTGTTTATAGCGCACTAAGAACAACTGTTGCAACGACACTGCACAAGCTGAAAGCAATCGCAACAATGCAAACGTCCACCCATGTTTATACTTTACAATATTTATATCGCCGTTTCATTAGAGCCATTTCAGATCAGTACCAATGACCAAGGATAGATCACTAATGATACTGCCGTAAGTCAGCGCCGTGCGTCCATCTGTGCATGTGTTTGGCCTGCAGAGCGCTGTGATTTTCGACTATGGGGCTGCCTAGGTGCCCAGCTTCCAGACTCAGCCTGCGCCTGTTTCACTGAGTGAGATCTGCACTCATCCGATAGTGTTACAACCAGCACAAAGATTTGACTGTAGGCGCTGCCTTCTAAAAAGGTATTTGAAATTGAAGTTGCAAATCAAAGAGAAGCGAATGTGTAAGAACACCTATCGGGTTCCCTTCCAGAGAGAGGTCTTCCTTTCACAGGGGACATTAAAAGAGAACATTTCTAACCAGGTATTTCATAGACAAGTTCAGTCACAAAGGCGACCTGGACACTTCTTTTTACCTGCATTGTGTGAGGGACGCTCCTTTCAACTCCACCCTTTACCTGCTGGATAAAGGAATTCCTGGAAGCAGAAGGGTTAAGAGGGTTTGAAGGCAAAAATGTCCACCCATGCCAATGCAGTATAACAAATGGAAAATGATATAGCGCTGAGCTTAGCGAGCTCCTTAACGCTGCCCAACCAAATGCCCGCTACCCCGCCAACTACCCTCGTATCCGGCGACGAGATTCTCCTCACAAGATGCCGTAGGGTAGAGAAATAATTTGATGGTCACCGACCAGCGAACGATTTCTCTCCCCTTTGGAAATAAGTCAGTCTGAACTCACTTTTATTTCCGGCGGTGTCCGCCGAAGAGGGGGCAAGCACTGATGTTGAGTGATGTCAGCCACCCGTACCCGGCATACTCAGCAGTGCGATGGAAAAAGGCGTATCCGGCCCGGAGCTGACGTCACACAGCATGCCCTATAATACTCAGGAACGCCTACCATTTTCTAGACACTCCCAATGTTTTTTTTCTGGCACGCCTTCATTTTTCTTAGCGCTCCTACTAAACCGCCAGTTTCCACCCCCACAAGCCCACTTCCTGTCAATCACCTTGCGAACCACGCGTGAATAGAAAAAGTAGCAGGATTATATCGCGGCACAGCCTCGCTCATGAGTACTACCAATATATATATATATAAATATATATATAGACTTCATTTATTATTACCAGACAATTTTTTTGCCTTATAAATAATTGCCGCTTTAAAAATACGGCCATTCTCAGACTAAATTTAACTCCAGCAACTCGGACCCTATTACACTCCATGTTAGTAAATAGGGGTCCCTGGTTTTAACACTTTGAGTAGAATACCTTACAAGTTTCTCAAAAATAATTGTACAGTGATGAAAGATAGAGGGTAAAATTCTCATTCTCCGATATTTTTCGCCGACATTTATAAGGATGACTATCTCAAGGTGGGTACAGGATCTAACCTTGATTTGATACGATTTTATATGCATGTTGAACCAATATTTTAACCCTTTGAGTGCAAAGTGAATACAGGTTGAGTATCCCGTATCCAAAATGCTCGGGACCAGGAGAATTTTGGATAACGGATTATTCCGTATTTCGGAATATTTTAATATTTCAATGATGTATTTTGAAGTATCTTGCATGTATGCTGTATAAACACATAATATACACACAAATATATTTTATTACCACATAAAATACACACAAATATATTTTAATTGTTCAAAAAACAAGGTTTCAAAACGTGAAACAAAATGTGTGTACTATCTCAGCACTGAATTTGAATGCCAAGCAATCATTGTCTTGCACATATATAGTGCCAGTTACATATCATGTCCCCAGTAGTGCTGTTACAGATGTCCCCAGTGAGTTTTTAGCAAAAAAAAAAAAATTTTTCCACTTTCTGGAATGTCCGTATTTCGGAATAATTCGGATAACGGATACTCGGATACGGGATACTCGACCTGTATGACAAAATAGGTGTGAAAATTGGTAAGCAAACATTTTTATTCATCATAATGACCTGTAATGTTACCTTATATAGGAAATATATATATATTTTTTTTACACATTTTTTATTTGCATTTATATAACAAATGTGAGCGAAGCGGGCATTTTTTGCGGATACTTTGCACATTGTCATTGTTGGTTCAGACAATAACACAAAAACTGCAATAGATCTGCAATATAAAATATCTTGAAAGAAGGGACACGTACATAATGTACTTACCAGATAGCGTTACGTATTATAAAAGATAAAATAAAACGTGTTCAGTAATTTAATTGTATGAAAAGCATTACGTTTGGTATAATAAAATATGTATGTATGTATAGTCCTTTTTAACTATAAGTGGTAAATGTACTATGATAGTTATACTGAAGATGGGATATTAACTCTCCCTTACATGTACAGTACCTGTGATGGGCCATTTAGTTGATTTGAGCAACTTCCATCCCTCATATTACAAAACTAGTAGAAAGCCTGACTTGGTGAGGGAGTGCGTTCCAGAGGAGGGGGACAGAGCAAGAGAAGTCTCGGAGATTGGTGTAAGACAGTGATTTACACCAGACAAAATTCTAAAATTGCCAAGACACACCATCAGACCCCCACATGATAAAACACATAGGCCCCCACAGGAAAAAAAAACTATTGTCCCCCATATGAAAAAAAATCCCAATCATGCTGGTCCCCACAGGTAACAAAATGACAATACATTGGTCCTCACGTGAAAACAAAAGACCAGTAAATAACAGCTGAATTGGAGGTGGTGGCTGTAGGCTGTAAACTGGTGTAGACGTTTTCGAGATCTTGGGGCACACTTGAGAACAGCTGAAGGCACACTAGCGTGCCAGGGCATCGTGGTTGAAAAACACTGATGTAAGAAGAGGTAGCCAGGCTGGAGTTGAGGCAGCGATTAGTGAAAGAACAGAGGGGTTTGGATAGAAATAAAGTTGAGCGGTATGAGGGGGAAGAGGGATATAGGGCATTATAGATAACAAGTTTGAATGAACACATGCAATGTCTTCAGGTCTAATTCTGTTTTTAATGTGATTTTGTCCTCACAAGCTACATTTCAGCAAGGAAACACATTTTATTGTAATAAAAAGCATCACAAACATAAAGTGCCACATACAATAAAGACTGGCTTCTGTCATTTAATGTCATGACCATTTAAGCCACATAGTATGAGCCAGGGCAGTGTACAGCCTGGTTGGGACCAGGTACTTTTCTGTAGGTGTGGCTTAAGTGTGAGAGGCGTGGCCATTCACCCTTGGAATAAAATACAGAAAAAATAGTACTGTATGCACCTTCCTGGCAACACCGCAGCTCAGCACACATCGGCACGTGTTGGGTTGAGAACTTGGAAGACCAGAGGCAGCAGCTGTTGCTAGGTAACGGGCGCAGCGCTGAACCCCTCCAGCAGACCTGGGCCCAGGTAATGAGTACCCCCTCTCTTAGCGCCAATACATCTAAATTGAATAAAATGGGTGGTTCCAAAGTGGCAGGGGCTGGACTTTTATAGGATGATTGCACAAATCTTGTTACCCTCAAACGTTGACGTAGTTGGTACTTAGTGAAGTCTTCTCCTGGCGGCGGATAGCAGTTGTGCGACTTGATATGTTCTGGGCAGACGGCGCAGGTGCAAAGGCAAGGAGTTTCGCTCTGCACATATTCTTTAATGAGAGCCTCACAGACATCATTTTAACTCCATGAGTCGGAACACGTGTTGAAATAGTTAACTATGTGTGTGCCTGTGCATCCAAGGAGGTCTAAATGGAATGCACCTGTCTCAGTAGTAGATAGACATTTCTGGATCTGCCCCCTCTAAAGCCCCCCCCCCCCCCGTAAGCTGCCCTATTGCCAATTTGTTTGCAATGCTTTTGCCTGTACCGACGTTCTTGTTTTTTTTTTTCTTCCCTGACAGGCAGGTGAGATCAAAGCGACACAGGACAAAAGGGGCTCCACAGTGATTTGTCAGGGGACGAAAGGCAGCGCTGTCTGGGAAATCAGTTGCAACCCAGAAATGGGCCTTCAGCTCACTAGCACTAAAGAAACCATTTCATGAGAAAAAGTACAGCAGAAAAGGTTCAAAGGTCAGGTTGATTTGGTTTGGATTATGGGAGCCTCCTTTTAAACCTGAGAAAGAACAGGATAATAACCTTTGTTAATGTCCGGGGGAGGGAATTAAAAAAAAATCTTTTGTATACAATTGCGCAGGGATTGCCTGCAATTAAAATGTCGTTGTTAGGCCAATTCTGGTTTGGAAGGTCTCTTTGCGAACACTCAAACCTTAACTCTTTGCACCCCGTGAACTCCGGGCACTTGTATAATTAACATAATTTCTAAGTTGCAGCGTGAACATTTCAAAGTGAAAACTGGGTGGGGAAGAAGCGGTTCAAGTGTTTCATTCTTTCCCAGGAGTGCAGCGACACTAACAAAGCAATCTCACCAAATATCTTCTACAATTTACTAAAAGGTAAAACATTCACACTGTAGGGGAACTCTGCCGTTCCTATCTGTACCTTTCCCAACCTGGTGTGGACAGATGAACGCTAAGGCGGCACAAGAGCCGCGCAGATTTAGGTTATTCTGGTTGAATCGCTCCTCTGCGCGTTTGCACAGGGGAGACATTTTTAGAGACTGTGCATGCGAATAAAGTTCTATGTGCAGCCTCTTGGTGTGAATCGATTAGCAGTGCGGATGGGGGGGACGGCCCGCCTTCACGCTCATGAAATACTAGGCGTTCCCTTGAAAACGCTGGCTGTTCCCATGGAAATTCGCCAATAACGCGGGTGCTGGGGGCGGACCCGCAAAGCTGTGAATGTCACCAGAATCACCCCCTTAGTTCGGAGCAAAGTTACCTTATTAAGTCATGTAATAGTGTGCACTGGGTTCATTATACAAATGTAAATCAGTAACCTATTCACAGAGTGGTAATATATCCAGTGGGCACTGGGTAAATGCTTTAGGAGTCTATGTACTATGGGCCTTATTCTAGTTCACTCTTTCTGACAAAATCCTTCTTAGATGGACAAAACCATGTGCACTGCAGGTGGGGCAGATGTAAAATGTGCAGAGAGAGTTAGATTTGGGTGAGTCATTTTGTTTCTGTGCAGGGTAAATACTGGCTGCTTTATTTTTACACTGCAATATAGATTTCACTTTGAAGTGAAACCCCACCCAAATCTAATTCTCTCTGCACAAGTAACATCTGCCCCACCTGCAGTGCACATGGTTTTGTCCATCTAAGAAGTACTTTGTCAGAAAGAGTGAACTAGGATAAGGCCCTATGTCTTGGAGAGTGTTCAAGTGGAGAGAGATGGGGTACAGACCAACCAGCTCCTAACTCTAGCTTTTCAAACACAGGGGCAGCTGTTTTAAGCCTGGTGAAGTGATAAAGTGGAAGGGGAAGTGATAAAGTTATAGGCTGAGTTTGAAAATTTAAAGTTGGGAGTTGATCGGCTGGTGCATTATCACTGTCCACTTAATCACTTCACCAGGCTTAAAACATCTGCCCCACAGCCTAACATGGCAGTTAAGTATGGATTGTCTGATACTGTAGCTCTCTCCTGTGTTTAAACCCCATAGCCTTTGTGTACAGCGATGATTGCACCTTCTAAATAATCTCATTTATGCCCAATTCATCCTAAAATCTGGTGCATACAGTACATCGGCTGTTCCTCTGACCGTGCTACCCTGCTCATTCTGGGTTAATATATAGCACAGCATCACCAAAGGGAAAGAATTGTGTGTGATACATTTTGGCCCAGTATAGGTGGACATTTTTGTGGACTAAACAATGGGCCTAATTCAGCATGAATCGCTAATTACAAAAAACACAAATGAAGCGATTAACATTCAACTGTGCAAAACACGGTGTATGTGTCCTGAGAACTGTTCAAAAGCTCCTCTGGGCAGGGAATAATGGGATATGGTAAATAGTCTCTGAAGAGCACTGTGTCATTTATGCAGTGGTGTCCCAAGCTGGGTGCGGTCAGCACCTGTGTGTCACCTCAAAGTAGAAGCTCCTCCTCAGTGACAGGAGCCAGATGCTACACTGTGACATTACATGCAGCATTTGTCTCCTGTCACAGTGAAGGAGCCGTCCCTGCAAACAAAGCAGATTCCAGGGCAGCCTGCATCTCCCGGTCCCACAGAATGACGGAAACGGGGGTCATGACATTTAGCCACGCTCCCTCCCGCACAGCCATGCCCCACCTGCAAATCCATACCTGGTTTAGCAGCAGCACTCCGGGTGAGTGCTGCTACTGAATATGTGTGTGACACATAAATAATTCATAATCTAACAACTGAGACATTGTGCGCTCTGTTTAAATATTGGTGCAGTCTCCAGAATAACGGTATTTACCACTCAGTGGATGGGATACATTTGTAGAGATAAGTACAACTGCCACTGTATCTGTTTGATGACAGGGAATACAGTGAATGCATGGGCTCTAGTTGTCATCCAGTGATATTCGCACATCCACCAGACACACAAATGTGCAATGGGAAGCATTAAGTGGACAACAGCTGAGAAGACACAAATCATAGGAAACAATTCCAAGGAAACGACATGGTTATTCTAAGCTTTAGCCTTTCTTCATTCCACTTCAGGACTGCGAACAATGAACGAGGCTATCATGTTTAAACCCCAAAATGGGACATCAGATGTGTGAATTTGGTAGCAAAGGCTTCTAAACAAGTAAGGGTTAATCCCTCTCACCAGAGACATCTCATAATTACTGGGACAACGTTCCCTTTGAGGACAGAATAGGTACATGTTTGGACTAGTAATGGCTTTTTAATTGAGAAGGGTGGCTAAGCGGTATTTCTACAGGAAGATCCCTCTCTTCCACCCTACGGATTTTTTATTGTTGTACAAATTGTAGTTTCCTTTTGTCATTAGTCCCCGACCTAACCTGTAAATGATTAACACATTGCAGCAGCGGCTCGGACTGACACGTTCCCGTCTCAGTTACTAGCAGATGGGAATCCTGCTGGGATCATCTTCCCGGATGGTGCAACGTACAGTTACAGGAGCTACAGATTTGTGACTTTATTCAGGTCCGTACGGTCGTGGGTATGGGTTCGCACGGGCCCGATGTTTTTGCAGCGCTCATGCGCATTTCTGCACATGTGCGGGGTGCGTGCAGCCATGTCTAACAGACTGTTCGCCGGGGGCATCAACCCAACATTGCGGGCGGTGGGCGGCAGGAATGAGGTACTCATAAAAACGCTGGGAGTTCCCATGGAAATCAGCAGGTGACGGGGTGCTTGGGGGCAGGCAGCTGACATCACCGGATGTGCATGCATATTTAAGTGACCAACGAAAGATGTGGGAGGTTACCCCCGGCCTGCAAATGGATGTTTATGTAAAACATCCATTCGCGAATGAGGGGCAGCAGGCCTGCCATTCGCTGGGCGGGTTCTGGAGAACTTGCAAGGATGCGACTTCACATCCAAGTGAGTGAATCAGAATAACCCCCTTGGTGCAGCAAGATGGAAGGTTTTACATCAGCGCTTTGCAAAAGCAAACACCTTCTTGGACAAAACCATGCTGCACTGCAGGCGGGGCAGATGTAACACGTGCAGAGAGAGTTAAATTGAAAATGTTAATAAAAGGGAATTAGGAACTGATTGGCTGCTGCGTATCACCTTCCACTTTATCACTTCTCCGGGGCTTAATAAATCAGCCCCAAAGAAGCATGTGCAGACAAAAATGTGCATCTTCGCCCGAATGCAGAGTTGTGTCTGCCCCCTATATGTATGCGTGGTTTGCTCAGTGGAACTCTGACTCATCACAATCACAAACCAGTCCTAAGCGTAGACACAAAGGTGTCCAACTCTGTATCACGCGCCCTGCGTCACAGAGCATGAAACGTTCCAGGTACCTGTCACCGGCTGACGAGTATATACAGCTCCGCATCAGCCCCATAGACCTCATGGAAGTTGCACAATGGCCCTTATTCTAGTTGAATCGGACGAATGCGTATATTCGGACAGGAACCGAGTGTTCTTAGCCCCGCCTTCCGTACGGATCGCTCACACCATCCGAATGCGGTAAGACGCCGACCGAACGGACCCACCTCCTCCATCTGTGGGAACCTCCCCCATCATTCAATGGTCGCCGACCATCGAATGCTGGACCGAGTGGTCAGGCAGCACCGAGTGCTCCAGACCACTCGGGCATTTCTCCGTGCAAAAGCAGGGATATGGGCGGGCAGCTGGCATCCGGCTATGTCAGCTGTACGCCCCCCACACGTGAGTCATGGCCGAATTACCATACGTACGCTCAGCGTTTTCATGGGAATGCCCATAATACGCGGGACGTACGCATATGGTAGTGAGCAAAATCAGCCCTTCACCCCCTCTCCACCCCCTGCTCAGAAGAGTCTGACCGATCATTTGCTGCCCGGAACTCACTCCGTGTTCGGACGTGCTACCCGTTCTCACACTGCAAATACCAAACATCGGCCGTCCGACCGCACACGGAGCCGTCCGAGTCGACTAGAATAAGGGCCTATGTGTCTGCTCCCTGACAAACATTGATCCCTTCCACCTCTGTGGACATTTAAGAGTCGAGTCCTTTTGTTCTGTTAGAGGAGGGAGCAGTTTCCAGACTGTCACAGACTAAGGGCCATTCAATTGCTTGGCCATTAAGAAGATAAATCTTGTCCCCTTGAGTCCACCAGCCCCAACCAAACCACCTAGCGCCATGGGGAAATGCGCCACCTTTCCACCCATCTTGCCGGCACAGATCCGTAGTGACATGAAGTCTGTTCTTCCATAAACAGCAGAAGCCATCTAACAAAAGGAATAGGTCAAAAAGGAAATGACCCGTTATAAATGTTAAATTAAACATACGATACGGTATGCGACAATGTCTAGGTTGGCACCAAGTAATGGTCAAGATACCCTAGGTGGACATTGACAGAAGGTCGACACAAGCTTTACATGGACATGATCTACTTGAATAAGGCTGACATGAGTCGGATTTTATTTTTATACAGTCCACCGTTGACGTCACCTCTCAACTTTTAGAAGTCCCCAGTCGGGACTCCGGCGTGGCCTGTCTTGCATGGGCCCAAAAGGAGAGAGTGGCTTCAGACAAATGGGTGTGGCTTCATGGCATATCCAAGATTGCAAAGCCACGCCTCATTTTGTCAGTATGAGGGCGTGGCCAGCGAAAAGTGTGACAGTTGGGAGGTATGCTTAATAATACTTAAGTGAGGCATGTCCAAACTATGGCCCTCCAGCTGGTGTGAAACTATACATCCCAGCATGCCTTGCCACAGTTTTGCTATTAGGGAATGCAAAAACTTTGGCAAGGCATACTGGGATGTGTAGTTTCACACCAGCTGGTGGGCCACAGTTTAGACATGCCTGTCTTAAGCAATTGGTTATGGTACCAAAGAAATAATATATCAATAAATAAATAATATAAAATGTGTTTGTAGGAATTAGGTGTGACAGTTGGGTGTAACCACATCAAAGCACAGGTTTAATCCTTGGAAAGGCATCACGCGATAATGACATGTATGTGAATCTGTACAAATAGTGCACAGTGTACAACTAGATATCTAAGCGATGGAACAGTGTTATCATCTAATACGACAGTGGGGGTAATTCTGATTGACTTGCTGTATAGTGAGTTTGACCCCATCCTGATGTTTTGGGTAGTGATGGCCATCGACACATCCCACATCGATGGTTGCCATTGATGGCTTTTTAAGCAGGAACCATCGATGGCTATAAAACATTCTATCACCGGTCATCGGTGGTTGCTGCCATCGCTTTGCTGCTCATGCGCAGAGGAACGAGGCAGTAGAAACTTTAACTTAAGCTCAATCCAGGCAAAGTTTCTTCTGCGCATGCGCCATGGCGCCGCTGCTGGGCGAACCGTAGTCCAGTCCAGTCACAGGTAGCCAGCCGGGTAGCGGGGGGGGCGACAAGCTGATGAGGGATGCAGATGAGTGGGACGGATGGTGACTGAAGGACAGAGGGGGACGGGGTCCGGGACAGGGCGGGGTCCACCGTCCTGGGGGAATTTATATAAATACATAGAGCTGAGCGCCAGCCCGCGCACCCGCACAAGGCCGTGCAGAGACAAGTGGTAGGGCAGGAGACAGACGGAGGAACTATCCAACTGCAGTGGTAGCGGGAAGGGAACAAAAAAATCATCTCCATTGGATGTCATCCGTCGATGGCATAAAACTATTCGACCCTCACCTATCGATGCCCAAAACATCAAGCACTAGGTCCCGACCATTAATGTTTTGGGAACATCGAACCGAACCCTTCGCAAACATTGGGGCGGGCAGTGGTGGGAATGGGGCTCGCTTATGGGAACAACAGCGCTTTATAGGCATCCCCATGAAAACACTGGTCCCATGGGTTCATGTGTGTTTCGATGCCTGACAAGGGTGTGCGGCTGACGTCATCGGATGTCAGCTGTCCGCCCCGTCCTCGGCCAGACAAGTAAAGTATGTTTTTACTGACTTCTATAGGCAGGAGAAATTGTTCGATGGTCTCCGACTATTGGATGATTTCTCCTACAGCGGAGGCATCCGAGGGATTGTGTTTTCCTTACACTCACCTGGTACCGAGGGGAATCGACGTCGCCTCGGTAAGCTGCAATGTTTGCAGCGTACCGAGCACCTGAGATGCCGCCCGCCCGCTTCCGCCGCCCATTTCCCTCGGTACCATGTGCGGGGATGTGTAACGAAAGCACGTCCTCTCGGATGTTCGCAGCTTACTGAGCCAACCTGAATCGGGCCGTGTTTGCCGGTCCACATATAATGAATGGGAAATGGCGTTTTCCAATGAAGGACTTATTATAAAGGGCTATGAACCTGGAACGGAGAAAATACCAACAGTCTCTATACAGGGGTGTCAAACACAAGGCCCGTGGGCCAAATCCGGCCCGCCAGACCTCTTCATGTGGCCCGAGCAGCCGCCGCCAGCCTTCACCTTTTATTCTCTATTTTTTTTTTAAACAAGAAAGCCGCCTCTTCAGCGCATGCGCGGCAGCCTACAAGCCAGAGAACGTCTGCCCTCTAGCGCAGTGCCGCCGGTCGTCAACCCCTCCTCCGCTCCCACCTGCTGTATAGGAGCCAGAGAGAGGAAAGAGCAGGTCCATCGTGGTGAATGGTGCTGCTGCTGCTGTGCGCTCCAGGTCACTTACTGCTGAGTGTGCACTGCACAGTGACCGGGAGCACGCTGCCCCCCACTCCTGGATAGATAGTGCGAGGAGCGCTACTCACAGGAGGGAGGGGGAAATGCGCCTGTGTGAGAGCGCAGCTGTGTCCTTGGTGGTGGAGCAGCTCAGACTGGAGTGGACGCATCAGAGCGGGTAAGTGTCAAACTCTCTGCCTATGTGTGTGTGTGTGTGCACTGGCACATTGCAGCCCATCATTAATTGCTGTGTCCCATGATAATAAGCAGGACATATGCCCTAAGACTGAGTGCTGCCCCCCTGTGCAGGCAGCGTGTGCCCTAATGCACTGCAGTTCACAGCAATAGCAGGAGGGAAATGCTACTGCTGAGTATACAATAATTGAATGAAAAAACGCAGGCGCGCCCAGGTCTGTGACATTGGCTCCGGCCCATTTCTATTGCGCAGTTGTGGAAGGGTCAGAGTTACACACAGGCTGCACACACTGGGAAAATCATTCGATGGTGAGTTGTGAATGGATTTGCAGCTGGCGCCGATCAGCGATATTTTCGCATGCAATTTGTGGAGTCTACACTCACTCTGCGCTGTGAAGGCTTTCGGAGCGAACACCAGGGGGGGTGTTTGGGTGCAGGGTTCAGCATGACTCTCCCTAGCGATATCCCCCATTCACCTGCATGTACAGATGAAGGGGGAGATCGCTAATGACCCGTGAGCATTGTTATCAATATAGTGCGCACACACTAGATAATATTCAGGAAAATATCGTTAAAAATATCGTTATCCTCCCACACACACCACCAGTGGAGCAGTGACCACTCACCCCGCAGGACATAAACCTCTAGCCTAACTTTTGACCCAACCCTAACCAACGTTCCCTCTAATTTTACAAAGGCTGTGTGCAGCTAAAGATTTTGGCTGTGCAACTTTGGAATGAAATTTACATTTTTGTGCGTCACTTATAGATAACTGGAAAATGACGTTCAGCATTTGTGTTAACTTTACTTCAAAATGATATTAAACATATAAACATTCAAAATACAGCACACAATGTAGTTAATGGGTGAAACACACATTAATTGAGTCCACAACTGCAAAAAGGGACCACTGCTGCTTTGTGCGCTCAGTTGTAATGTCTGTGCGCATGCTCGTCAAGGTGTGTGCGCGCGCACGTGCGCACAGCTTAGAGGGAACACTGACCCTAACCCTCCCCCTCCCCGCAGCCTAACCCTATGTCCCTCAACCTAAGCCCCCTTCTCCCGGCCTGACCCCGATCCATCCCGCATACCCACCAATCGGGATTCTGGCTGTCCGTATTCCGGCGTCAGCACCTTCAACCTTTGTAGGTCTTCTGACAGCAGTTCAAGTTTTCTGATTTTTATAATAAATTGACATTGGTCATAAATTATACCTGACATAACTGGGGTGTTGTAAAATGCAAATAATGTATTGAAAGTTAGGGACTGAGATATTGTTACATCAAGGTTAAGAGTTAAATAGCTGACACATAGAATTAAGCTGATTGGTAACTCTCCGTCTGTCAAGCAGCGCTGAAGCAGAACACAATCCTAAAGATGGGGCCAAGCCACTCAGTTTGTTGTGAAGACATTCCTGTTGTTTTAACTGTGAATTGTTTTTATTTGATTTTCTTGTAGAACACATAGGGTGCTGCCTAGATGGCCGTGGGTGTAATTAAAATACTGGCAGGGTTCATCTGAAGCCCCATGCCCCCGAATTCTACAACATCAAAGAAACCCCTTTTTTATACTATTTCAAAAATGGTCACCAGACAGTATACAATTCACAAGAGCGGACTTACAGCGTATTGTATAGATGTCTGGCTCGCGAAATGACTGGAGGTTCCCATTGAACGTTTCACAAAGTGAGCTGAAGGCTGGGGGGTCCTTTGATATTTTGGAGGAGGTCACATGTCCTTTATTTAAAAAGAAACAATTAATGTCCTAACTAAATGCTCAGCCCGGCTCTCCAAGCTGGAAACTTTGATGCATGAATGGTTTACAGCCGAAGGCAGAAAGGATTCGGGATGATGGCGCTAATTATGAAGCTGGCGAACCATAATGTGGCCAAGATGGAAGCAATTTTGGCAAAAGTAATTTGTTCTATTTTCCGCTGTCTGGGATAGTCCAGTCTGGTTGTCTTTTACTGTAGATGTTGAGGACTGGTGCATTAACCCCTTGAGTGGCGGGATTTGTTGGGGCAGGACAAATCTACCTGGGCAGGTTTGTCCTGCCCCAGAAATACTTACCACTTAGGGGCAGCAGCCAGTCTCGACTCCCCCCTCCTGCCCCCCCTCTTTTCCTGACCTCCGCCCTCCTGCGATCTTATGCCCGAGCTCCATGCAGCCTTTTGCGCTGCATCAGTGACCAGGTGGCAGGCCACGCTCGGGGAGGTTCAGGCAGCTCGGTTGCCCATACTCCTGATCACCCCTGAGCTGCCCCGAACCTCCCCGAGCGGGGCTTGCCACCTGGTCACTGATGCAGTTCTAATGGTGGCAGGAGCAGTGGAACTCCGGTGTATGATCAGGGGGGGTGACAGGAGGGGGGGAGCAACGGGTGGGTGCTGCTAGAGCTGGTGCGCCAGTGGTGCACAGCTAGAGGCACCACTGGCGCACACCTACCTGCTGGTGGTAAGCCCGCTGGGACAGCCCGCTGCGGTAGCACAGCTGAGCCCGGAATATTTCCAGGCATACCACTGAAGTGGTTAACCCCTCACAGTCCTAACAAACCAATCTCTCCACTCATATAGTGTCAGGAGACGGGATGGCCATCCCTAGTCCCGAGGTTATTAGGAAATAGCTCATATACCCATATAATATATACTGCCATTTATCCCCTTTGGTTTGGCTCCAGTTGATAGATCTACAGTATCTACACCAGGGATGGGGAACCTTTGGCCCTCCAGCTGTTGTTGAACTACACATCCCAGCATGCCCTGCAACTGTTGTAGCATGGCCAAATAGAAAAACTGTAGCAGGGCATGATGGGATGTGTAGTTCAAGAACACATGGAGGGCCAAAGGTTCCCCATCCCTAGTCTAGATTGACAGTCAATATGTCTACCCCAAAAGGTCCATATGAAAATGTCAACATACAATAGGTCGACAGGTTTTTTATGATTTTTTTTTTAATCTGGCATGTTATTCACCGTCCATGTCGGCATAGTGGAAGACAGTGACGTGCGGTGGGGGCTGTGAACGGAGAGGCACTGTCACATTTCTGCCTCCCCTGACTGCACGTCGCTGGTGGGAGAATATAACAGTGTGCCGAGCGTAGCGATGCACAGAGCCTGAAGTACGGTCATGCAAGGGTATGCGTTACACTAATGAGCGAGCCTTGTCGACAAAAAAACCCTTATGTCAACATTTTTATGTCTGCTTTTTTATGTCGACATTTTGTCCCAATGTGCCCCTGTCGACCTTTCCCAAGTCAACATTTCCTATTGCATGTCAACCTTTTGGGGCAGACCAATTGACTGTCTATCTAGACACAGTCTATCCAATGGGGCATAAACGTTGGGCGATTCCAGGGCTACTTCTAAGTATAAATCTAGGTAGATCGCCGGGATTCTTAGCAGAGAACAATGGTCCGCTCAGATCGCCGCTGCCTGGCATGTGTGCTGAGTGATCTGTGCTAACTAATCCTCCACACCCTCCTAAGTACACTTACCTTACCACAGTTAGGATTCTCTCCATCCCCCAGCATCGCTATTCGGATCGCCAGCCAAGCAAGTTGCCATGCGTCGGCATTTGCTGATAATAAGCATGGGGAAACATTAACAGAATATATTTATAGTTATACAAAATTAGGACAATCTTAGAATTGGACATTGACCTTAGCTTCAGAGAAGATATTCTTCTGACCTATGTTTGGGTAACAGTTCAGCACCCCTTTGGTGCCCTTACATCACAACCAAATTGACCATCTGGTTCTCCTGGCAATTGCCAGGTGGTCTGATGTCCAAATAGGCTTAAAGGTGCCCACACACTAGAACAAATTTTTGTCCGATTAGCCGATTTCCGATATATCGTCCGATGTTTACTGATAATCGTCCGATATCGGTCCGATGCGCGCTCCCGTGGATCTTTTGCTAAATCTTCTGTTCTTACGTGCTGCATGAAAGATCAAAAGATTGCTTAAGGTGCCCACACACTAGAAAGATCTGGGATCTTAAAATGTGCGCACAAATTAGCATTGAAATCATTTGTCCATCCTGGACAAAAGATTTCAGGCAAGCGCACATCTTTACTAAAAGATCCATAGGAAGTAATGGTACAAAATGCTCTGTTCCTGGACTTAGCTGCCAGTGGCAGTTACAGAGGTTGGACTCCAGCACAGTCCAAAATTCAAAGAGGGGGGATCACATCAACTGTCAGTGAGTCCAGGACAGTTTGGAGTGGCATTAGGTGTGGCTCCCCTTTTTGAATATTGGACTGTGCTGCAGCCCCACCTCTGCAAATGCCACTGGCAGGGAAGTCCAGAAAAAGAGCAATTTGTACATAATGGAATGGGCCATGTTGGAGGGTATGTGTAAATCCTTTGCAAAGATCATGTAACCCCTGGCAGAGCAGGTTAATCCCATGCAGGGCCGGTGCAAGGAGCGCCCCAGGCGAGTCGGGGTGGGGGCGCCCCGGTGCCGGGGGGTGTACCTGTCCTGCAGCTGTGTATATAAAGCTTGCGGCGGCAGCGGGGGGTCCCTGCAGTCAAGAAATAACGAGCGCTATCCACCTGGCTACGCGGAAGCGCTTCTGTTGTGAAAACACTGGCCGCACGGCGCACGCTGATTGGCTGAATCTCAGCCAATCAGCGTGCGGCCAGTGTTTCCACAACAGAAGCGCTTCCGTGTAGCCAGACGGATAGCGCTCGTTATTTCTTGACTGCAGGGACCCCCCGCTGCCGCAAGCTTTATATACACAGCCGCAGGACAGGTACCCCCGTGGCACAGGGGGGGGGCGAAATGCCGCCCTCCAGTGGCCGGCGCCCTAGGCAAATGCCTAGATTTGCCTAGTGGTGGCGCCGGCCCTGATACCATGGCAAAGAGCATGTTAACTCCTGGCAGAGCATGTAACCCATGGTAGAGCAGGTTAATCCCATGGCAAAGAGCATGTTAACCCCTGGCAGAGCAGGTTAATCCCATGGCAATGAGCATGTTAACCCCCTAATATGCAATGAGCAATACGGTGTGTGGAAGCAGTGATGGGTCCACAGAGTGTGCGGGGAGCTCCGTCCATGGGGGCCCCAGGAAGTTCTTGTACCGGGGCCCAGGATTTCTCTTGGCGGCCCTGCCTGCACCCACCCCCCCCCCAACACTCCTTCTAGCAGCCTAATCCTCCCTCTCCGTAGCCTGACCCTGTAACCCTCCCCAATCAGGGGCAAACGCAGGACTTTTCGAAGGTGGTTTCCAGAGGGGCGGAGCAAAGCACGGAGATGGACACTTAGATGACCCAGTATATGCCGGGTCAGTTAAAGTATTATAGATAGACCAAATGTATATAAATAATAATTATATGTATATATATATATATATACACACACACATATATATATATCAGCAGTGTAGACTCCTGGGCATAGCAATGTATTGGGGCACCTACCGATCCTCCAGCGGTAGGGGTGGGGGAAGCTTTGATGTCCCGCGGGTGGTAGGGGGTATTATATCAACAGCTCAGCATGTAGGGCCTGGATCAGTAATTTCCACTAATTACCCCTTTACTGCACAGATGGTGGGAGATGGGGTGGGAGAAGGGGGCATTGGGCTGAATGAAGGGGCCCTAATACATAACTTCCAGGGTGGTAGAGGATGTTTAATACGCAGAGGAGGGGTGTATAGTGGAGTGGGCTTATTAGTCATAATTTTCTGGTGGGAGGACAGCTTGCTCGACTGCAGGTATCTCCAGTTCCCGAAATAGATTTCTTAGATTTTAATGGAATTAAAAACTAGAGAATCCCACCTACCAAATGGTATTGGGGACTAGGGGATCAGAGTTCAGGAGGCAGAGCAATCTGCCATCGAGAATATAAACCTACATACCAGGTGTGTGGAGCTGGAGCAGTAACCAGCTGCTGGAAGGCTGATATCTCTGGTTCTGGGCAGAGTAGAGACAAAGTACTATAGTCCATCAAAGGGGGAGAGTCCTAGCTTTTGGAATATATCCTCAGAAAAACTCTAAGTCAGAAAGAACCTGAAATATCTGACTGGGAAGAGCAATTAACAGGCTTGGATGGGGACCAGCTTTCAGCCTAGGGTCCTTAGACTCCTGGGGGGGTTTCTGGGTACTCAGAACCCCCCCCCCCTGCACCACTGCTAATAATGGCTAACCCACCCTGCTAGTTCCTAAATCTAACCGCCTAAACCTAACCCTCCCAGCCTGATCCTAACCCCCCCCACTAGTGCCTAAACACCTAACTCGGCCTGTACACTCACCGATCGGCATGCCAGCTGTTGGGATCCCGGAGATGGCACCTTGATCCTCTTTGAGCCTGGTGCTGGTAAAGGCCATGGGGGGGTTAAAAATAATTTATTTATTTTTTACACGCGGGAGCCGCTATGAATTCATATTTTAAAATACGAATTTGTTTTTAAAAATACAAATTAATTTTGGGTAAAATACGAATCCATACACCATTGGAAAATACGAATCAGTCAAATATTCCTCCGGAATATGAATTTGCATATGGCTAAAACAGCCGAATGCAGTCGTATTCATAATACGAAAAATCATATTTGTATTCTTAGTAAATGTCCCCCCTCTGTGTTGTTTTGGGGGGCGGAGCAAGGGCAGCACCTGACTTTGTTCTTAAAACTGGGGAGGGGTTTCATACCCAATTTGAAGGGTGCAAGGTCTGTGTCATCTCACCAGGTATGCCAGTGGTTCAAGAAGGGGGCCCATACTTCTGATGGCAGTCCTGCCGCGGGAGCATACGATTGGCTGTATACACTGTGTGATGTGTAACATAAGCATACCTCCCAACTGTCCCGCTAATCACGGGAACATCCCGGTTTTTGGGGACGTTCCCGCGGCGGCAGTGTCCCGCTGCAGGGGGGGGGAGTCGCCCCAAATCTGACAAATCTGTGCGCATACGTCTATTCAGAGGCGCAGCGGACGAAAACGGAGATGAAGCCCTCATTTGCATATGCAGCACCCTCATTTACATAAACGCCCTTTTTCGGGCTCTGATAGGGTAAAGTTGGGAGGTATGCATACATCGGTGCCGCCCGCTCCCCGCTAAGGGGGATTTCAGCGCGGCACCACCCGCACTCCGGGGGGGAAGGGCAATACTGCGGCGGGCGCCTGCACCCCCCTTGCAATATGATACTGCGGCACAGGGGGGGGGGGCAATACTGTGGCGGGCGCCTGCACCCCCCTTGTCCAGGGGGGGCAGCGTTGATTCACGGGTGGGATGGGGGGAGAGGGAGGATCACAGACTCACCTGCACCCCGTTTTCTGGTACCTCTCCTCGGTGGCTCAGTACCGCCCTCCAGTGGCCGGCGCCCTAGGCAAATGCCTAGTGGTTGCGCTGGCCCTGACTATAAGTGAGTGGTTCCAAAACTTTTTTCAATCACTGCACCCGTGAATTTTTTCACGGCACACCCTAGGCCAAAAGGAACTGTGCACTTAGCCATATGTAACCCCATGTTCCCTGTGTGATAACTGTACTGTCTCTGCTTATATTGTTACCTACCTGGCTGCTGCAATGACCAGTGGTGCCGCTGATGGCTGCCTAGGCGCTGTGCAGCTCGGCGGGTATGTGTTCCCTGTGTGATACTGTACTGTCTCTGCTTAATGTTACCTTCCTGGCTGTTGCAGCGACCAGTGGCGCCGCTGATGGCTGCCTAGGCGCTGTGCAGCTCGGCAGGTATGTGTTCCCTGTGTGATAACTGTGCTGTCCCTGCTTATATTGTTACAGGTTGAGTATCCCGTATCCAAAATGCTCGGGACCAGGAGAATTTTGGATAACGGATTATTCCGTATTTCGGAATATTTTAATATTTCAATGATGTATTTTGAAGTATCTTGCATTTATGCTGTATAAACACATAATATACACACAAATATATTTTATTACCACATAAAATACACACAAACATATTTTAATTGTTCAAAAAACAAGGTTTCAAAACGTGAAACTAAATGTGTGTACTATCTCAGCACTGAATTTGAATGCCAAGCAATCATTGTCTTGCACATATATAGTGCCAGTTACATATCATGTCCCCAGTGATGCTGTTACATATGTCCCCAGTGAGTTTTTAGCAAAAAAAATAAAAAATTTTCACTTTCTGGAAT
This sequence comes from Crinia signifera, assembly GCF_055691185.1. Classification (NCBI taxonomy): domain Eukaryota; kingdom Metazoa; phylum Chordata; class Amphibia; order Anura; family Myobatrachidae; genus Crinia; species Crinia signifera. Next base: position 119,704,964 of record NC_139227.1, on the reverse strand, counting down.
GTCCGTATTTCTGAATAATTCGGATAACGGATATTCGGATACGGGATACTCGACCTGTACCTACCTGGCTGCTGCAACGACCAGTGGTGCCGCTGATGGCTGCCTAGGCGCTGTGCAACTCGGCAGGTATGTGATCCCTGTGTGATAACTGTACTGTCCCTGCTTATATTGTTACCTACCTGGCTGCTGCAATGACCAGTGGCGCCACTGATGGCTGCCTAGGCGCTGTGCAGCTCGGCAGGTATGTGTTCCCTGTGTGATAACTCTACTGTCCCTGCTTATATTGTTACCTACCTGGCTGCTGCAATGACCAGTGGTGTCGCTGATGGCTGCCTAGGCGCTGTGCAGCTAGGCAGGTATGTGTTCCCTGTGTGATAACTGTACTGTCCCTGCTTATATTGTTACCTACCTGACTGCTGCAATGACCAGTGGTGCTGCTGATGGCTGCCTAGGCGCTGTGCAGCTTTGTGGGTATGTGTTCCCTGTGTGATAACTGTACTGTCCCTGCTTATACTGTTACCTACCTGGCTGCTGCAATGACCAGTGGTGCCGCTGATGGCTGCCTAGGCGCTGTGCAGCTCGGCAGGTATGTGTTCCCTGTGTGATAACTGTACTGTCCCTGCTTATATTGTCACCTACCTGGCTGCTGCAGCGACCAGTGGTGCCGCTGATGGCTGCCTAGGCGCTGTGCAGCTCAGCGGGTATGTGTTCCCTGTGTGATAACTGTACTGTCCCTGCTTATATTGTTACCTACCTGGCTGCTGCAATGACCAGTGGTGCCGCTGATGGCTGCCTAGGCACTGTGCAGCTCGGCGGGTATGTGTTCCCTGTGTGATAATTGACCTTTCCTGCTGTAACTGTGCTGTCTTTGCTCATACTGTTACCTACCTGGCTGCTACAATGACCAGTGGTGCCGCTGATGGCTGCCTAGGTGCTGTGCAGCTCAGCAGGTATGTGTTCCCTGTGTGATAACTGTACTGTCCCTGCTTATATCGTTACCTACCTGGCTGCTGCAATGACCAGTGGTGCTACTGATGGCTGCCTAGTCGCTGTGCCGATCGGTGGGTATGTGTTCCCTGTGTGATAACTGTACTGTCTCTGCTTATATTGTTACCTACCTGGCTGCTGCAATGACCAGTGGTGCCGCTGATGGCTGCCTAGGCGCTGTGCAGCTCGGCAGGTATGTGTTCCCTGTGTGATAACTGTACTGTCCCTGCTTATATTGTTACCTACCTGGCTGCTGCAATGACCAGTGGTGCCGCTGATGGCTGCCTAGGTGCTGTGCAGCTCGGCGGGTATGTGTTCCCTGTGTGATAACTGTAATGTCCCTGCTTATATTGTTACCTACCCGGCTGCTGCAATGACCAGTGGTGCCGCTGATGGCTGCCTAGATGCTGTGCAGCTCAGCGGGTATATGTTCCCTGTGTGATAACTGTAATGTCCCTGCTTATATTGTTACCTACTCGGCTGCTGCAATGACCAGTGGTGCCGCTGATGGCTGCCTAGGTGCTATGCAGCTCGACAGGTACATGTTCCCTGTGTGATACTATACTGTCCCTGGTTATATTGTTACCTACCTGGCTGCTGCAATGACCAGTGGTGCTGCTGATGGCTGCCTAGGTGCTGTGCAGTTCGGCAGGTATGTGTTCCCTGTGTGATACTGTACTGTCTCTGCTTATATTGTTACCTACCTGGCTGCTGTAATGACCAGTGGTGCCGCTGATGGCTGCCTAGGCGCTGTGCAGCTCAGTGAATATATGTTCCCTGCGTCAGTGGCGGAACTAGCGAGTCGTGGGCCCAGGTGCAAAAAAAATGCTTTGGGCCCCCTCTCCTCCTCCTCATCCCCCCCCCCCCAGTCCCCCCCCCTTCAAACACACAAAAATGCACTATATATATATATATATATATATATAACTATATTCCTGTGCCCCCTCTCATATTACTGCCTACTGTGTGTATATGTATATATGCACCAGGGCCTATAGACACTGGCTGAGGGAGTACCAGGCCGCAGCCACTATATCTATCTATGTATGTGTATATATCTATCTATGTATGTGTGTATATATATATATATATATATATATATATATATATATATATATATATATATATATATATATATATATAAAAATAAAAGACAAAGGGTACCCAAAACCGCGCACAACAGTTAAGTTGCAGCAACTCTGAGGATCCCCTGTTAGACAGGACCCAGGTTGGTTTAGAGATAAGAAAAATAGAGGTTCAGAGTGCGCTACCAGAAATTATTACACAATTTGTAAAACACAATATGATTTAATATAAAAAATGCCTGAAGGGCAACATATAAAATACAAAAGCTTTTTTATTGCAGCATGTATTTGTTAATTTTCCGGGTTATTTTTGTGTTATTCCATTGGTGAAGCAGGCCCAACGCGTTTCGTCAGAAAGGTGACTTCATCAGGGGCTTACAAGCAATGTTTTTTGACAACCAAATGGCACTGTAAATTCAATACAGACATTTATAAATGGAAATGGAAAGGGGAAGAGTCCATTTATACATTTATTAAATTTATGAACATTCGGTAACCCCAGTATAAGCTAAAAGCTTACATATGAGTATAACTGAATTCATAGCTATTAGCTCACACAGGAAATGATGTAATCCTCAGAATCCCTATATATAGCCACCTGAGCACACTGGTCTCCATTCAGCTTTTGGATTCCAGTGAGCACACATCCGGTTGTCCTGATTCATGTAAGTGTTATTCCTCATTCTATTGGCTCCTAATCACTGTCACATATAAATGACATGTATGTACATTTAAATATATTGAAGGTTACCCATTTTTGGCTTATTTTTAGATGGGACAATATTGTTGTTAAAGAATCTCTTTGCGGTCCTATTCGGTTTGGGGCAGATACTAACCCCCACTTATCAGGTCCTAAAAAATCGATTGTGGTCCGTCTCTTACTGTCGGTCCAAATGAACTTCAGGCAGTTTGTAAGTAAAATAAAATAACTTTTTGCCCTAACTATAAGGACATTTATGTACTCTAAATATAGGCATTTTCAATACATTACTATATATATCTTTCCCCAGATGTGTTTTTAATGATATTGTATTGTTGACGCCATCCGAACAGTGTGTATGATACTTTATCTCGTACAAAGGTGTATATATATATATATATATATATATATATATATATACTCTTTTGAAAAATTCCCCCTTCACTCCGGTGGGACTTTCACCATACCCTCCAACATCTGAGGGCCACAAATCGGTACACGATCGTAAAGGGGCGTGACCACTGTGAAAGGGGGCGTGGCCAAGCGTATAAGAGGATGAGGCGATTTAAAATAAATAATATTGAATAAGTGCAGCCACCTTACTTAACTTGGTGCAGTGAGTGCTTCAGCTTCCGACATCGGATGATGCGATCCCCCCATCACGCGCTGCCCACCGCACTGCACTGCATGCTGAGCTGCGTCAGCTAGCTTCAAGTTCGCGCCCAGAAAGATGTCACTGAGAATGCGGAGGGGGCTGACCTTTCCCCTGAGTGCTGCCGGGACCAGCCCGCAATGCACACTTGGGAATGAGTGGGGCCAGGGGAGAGCGGGGTAACAGTGTCTGACACCGAGCGGAGCCCGGAGCCAAGAGGAGGACTGTCAGGACAAATTATGGAGCCAGGGGGAGCCAAATGACATAATTCGGTACTGTACCGGCAAATTCGGTACAGTTGGAGGGTATGCTTTCACTTACTATTTATCCAATCACGTGAATCAAACTCATTTAATTTGTAATTATCTCCATATAGTAATGTTTTGTGTAAGTGCTGTCAATTGTATATTAATTCACTGCAATCAGGATTAGTATGGTCCCTACTATAACTTAACGTTCTTAAACGTTCACATTTTATATGCTAATTAATGTCTGTTAACTTTAATTTCACGGATTTATTTATAATTCACAGAAGTTTTAGAATAAAACGGGTGCACCACCTTTAAGGAAGTTATCTGTAATATCAATCATGTCCTGCACACCATTATTATTTCTCTCTTTCATCCTCCTCTCCTCATCTTATTCTTCATCGGCTAAAATGTTGTTTTTAATAAATGTATAAATGGACTCTTCCCCTTTCCAATTCCATTTATAAATGTCTGTATTGAATTTACAGTGCCATTTGGTTGTCAAAAAACATTGCTTGTAAGCCCCTGATGAAGTCACCTTTCTGACGAAACGAGTTGGACCTGCTTCACCAATGGAATAACACAAAAATAATCCGGAAAATTAACAAATACATGCTGCAATAAAAAAGCTTTTGTATTTTATATGTTGCCCTTGAGGCATTTTTTATATTAAATCATATTGTGTTTTACAAATTGTGTAATAATTTCTGGTAGCGCACTCTGAACCTCTATTTTTCTTATATATATATATATATATATATTATATATATACTAGGTGATTCATCGCGCCCGAAGCGGATGAAGAAGAAAGTGGGATTTGTGCTAAGGGCAACGCTCTGTGGCTGGGAGGAGTGTTGTGCAAAGGGGTAGAAAGTGCGTGTTCTGCAGGGGGTGGACATGTCATGGGAGGGGACCTACGTTTGCCGTCTAGGCTGTAGTTGTGCAGTGTAGTGAGAGGGCGGTCATGTGGGGAGTGTTGAGATGACCGTGCAGGCCATTGCGCAGGGAAGTGACAGTGTGGTCATGTGCGGCTTGTGAGCTCCATGACCCCAATCACAGGCAGGGGGTCTTTCCCTTGGGGATACATAAGATTCCCATGGAGGCTGTAGGTGCGCAGTGTAGGGATGTCCATCGACCATCGATGATTGTAAATCCTTGATGGTCTATGGCCGATGTTGAATATTTTGGCCATCGATGGTGGAGAACCAGATGGTTTCCCTCCAAGCGGAATCAGTGATTACATAGTGGTTGCCAGGGTTTACATGCACCTTGCCGGTGGTTTCCAGTGTTTTTATGGTTATTGGCAATGGGTAGGGGGGGTTAATGGTTGTTGCCAGGGGAGAAGGGAATACATATTAGATGCTAGGGGGAATTATTTGCTGGGTGCAGTGAGTTGGTGACCAGCAATTATCAGAGGGGGATTATGGGCTGTAACTTGGGGGCGAAGCAGGAGGCAGCAGGCAAGGCGACCGCAGCTGTGTTTTGTGTGCGGCAAGGAGGGGGTAGCTAGGGACTTGTGGCTATGATTTGAGGTGGGGTGGTGCGGCAGTGGGCATCGTGGGAATAGCAGCAGTGACTTGGGGAGGGGGAGCGGGCAGCAGGGGACGCGGTTGTGCCCTGTGTGACGGGTGCCCGTGGGCTGGCGGCAGCAAGTGACCCGTGGGTTACCTGCTGTGGCCGTGCGTTCAGTTGTCCTCCTCAGCAGTGTCCGATGCCTCTTCCTGCTGCTGCTGAACAGTGGCTATGTTACACGCAGCAGCCAGTTCGGGGGCTAGGTGGAGGGAGGCGGCGGTCAGCTGTGTCCGTGTACTGGGGTGAGCGCCCGGAGTAGATCAGTCCTCCCGGGCAGGAATGGATGCATACATGCAGGCAGGGTGCTGCTGCAGCTACATCCATTCCATGTATGTACGTCCACGCTATCGACAACCCCGCGCCGCCCGCTCACCAGTGTTGCAAGTAAGGGGGTACGGCGTGGTACGGAGTACCTGTAAGAAATATGTTGCAGGTACGCAGTACCACTTACTTACTTATGATTGGTGCTGTATACAGCTACTGACAGGCATCAGCGGCACCGACAGCATGAAGAGCAGGCTCCACAATTGTAAGCACAAGCTGCCCGGCTCTGCCCCAAGCAAGAGCCAACCCATCCTCAGTCATTCCCTGTTTCTTATCCCCTGTCTCCTGATACCACGCCACTATTGTCATTTAGTCACTCTAGCTTTGTGTGACCATGCCCCCTCATGATACATGGCCATGCCCATTTTTGGTGGAGGCTATAAGTACCACCAAGAAAAAAATTCTACTTGCACCACTGCCGCTCACCCTCCTTCCCCCACACACGGAGCACATGTAAATAAAAAAAAGTTCACATGTCATGCCGGGCAGACGGTGGCATCGGGCCCCTTTAACCTCTCGGGCCCCGGTGCACTGCACCGTCTGCACCGGCGGTAATTCCGCCCCTGCCCTGTGTCTATAATCCCCAGGGTACATCTATCATATACCTGTATGTGTTATGTATATCTGTACTGTCACTGTTTAACTTATCTAACTGGCAATTGCACAGCAATCCAAATCGAATTCCTAGTATACGCAAGTGTACATGGCCAATAAAGCTGATTCTGAAAAGTTTCTAATTGAGAAAATCGGGAAAAAATATTAAATTAATTAAAATGTATTTATAGCTCTTCCTAAAGCCGTGTACATACGGCAGCGATATGGGCTGATATCGCTGGCAATATGGTCGCCATCTCTGGTCGCTGATGAAAAGGAGAGACTGAGCAATATATATCGCACCCATGTGTACAAAGCTTTAGGGTCAGTTATGGGGCGAGGAATAAGATTCACCTGTGTTTGCCAACAATTTGCCGATTACACTGGTCATAGATAATTTGAATTGGTCATGGACCACCAACCCAGGGCACCCCTGCAAGTCCCTGAAGGCACCCCAGGGTGCCACGGCACACAGTTTGGGAACCACGGTAACAGAACAAGTGATGTCACTGTGAACAGAGGAGAATTACTCAATGTATAGAATCTGTGTTTACCTTCATCCTGTCCAATCAGAAGTGAGGAACCCCACCTAACAGAACAGCTTAAGGGCACACTTAGATCTGCTGAGTGAATAAATCACCCCCCTGGACAGTGCATCAAGATTACCCCCTGCCAGAGCCCTAAGTAAACTTTGGTAGTGGTTTAGTTTATTGACTGTTTGGCCAGCAGTGAGGACCCAATATGAGTCAATGGCCCAGATGTATCAAGCTTCAAAAAGTGATAACGTGGAGAGTGATAAACAACCAGCTCCTAATTACCATGTTACAGGCTGGGTTTCAAAAATGACAGGTAGGAGCTGATTTACCACTCTCCATTGTATCACTTTTTGATGCTTGATACATCATTTGATACATATTTGATGATGAATTACTCAGGGCCGGCGCCACCACTAGGCAGGCCTAGGCATTTGCCTAGGGCGCCGGCCAATGGGGGGCGTCAATTCGCCCCTCGCCCCCCGTGCAAAGGGGGTCCCTGCCGGCTTCTGACAGAAGCCTGCAGTGGTGTCCTTGCCGCGTGGGTACCTCCTGCGGCGCTGAGTATAAAGCTTAAGCTGGCGGCGGTGGGGGGTCCCTTCAGTGAATATGAAATCACTGGTGCTATGCGGCGGCGCGGGAAGCGCTTTTGTTTTGAAAACACGTGCGCCGTGCGGCCAGTGTTTTCAAAAACAGAAGCGCTACCCGCGGCGCCGCATAGCGCTAGTGATTTCTTATTCACTGAAGGGACTCCCCACCGCCGCCAGCTTTATACTCAGCGCCGCAGGAGGTACCCGCGCGGCAAGGAAACCACTGCAGGGCTGGCTCCTGTCAGACGCCAGCCTGGACCCCCCTGCCCGCTCCCCAGATGGCGCAACAGGTACCCCGGCACCAGGGCGCCCCCACCCCGACTCGCCTGGGGCGCTCCGGTGCCTTGCACCGGCCCTGGAATCACTACTAATATGATTAGTGTGTGCCAGGAGGACGGACATCAAATTATAAAATGTTAATTCCCCTTTCCTAGCATTCCTCGTCAGCTGGACAAGGTTTCTGCTGAAGGAATGGGATCATTAGTCAGACTGCATTTAGGTCTACAAGCATTAGGTCTACACCATTAGGTCGACAGGGTCATTAGGTCGACAGGTGTTAGGTCGACAGGGTCATTAGGTCGGCAGTGAAAAAGTCGACATGGTTTTTTTTTTTCAAGCGTCGACAGAGTCAACATAGCACCGCGTCCCCTCGCATGGCTCGCCATGCTTTGGGCACGGTGGCTCGCTATGCTCGGCACACTATTTTATTCTCCCACCACGCCCTAGTGGATGGTAGGGCATGAAATACCGCCTGTCGGCACATGTCGACTCATAAAACAGTCAAATGACCCCATGTCGACCTTTTGCCTGTCGACCTTCCCCAAGTCGACATAATGACCCTGTCGACCTTATAAAAGTCAACCTAATGACCCTGTCGACCTAAATGCATGTCGCCCTAGTGGTGTAGACCTAATGCTGTAGACAATATGACCATATCCCCTGCTGAAGTATGTTAGCGAGGAGTGACCCATGATGGGCGTTTGTTTTAGGCAAATATATGTCTTCTATATTCTTGTTAGGTGACCCGCTAGTGCCGTTAAAGTGTAAGCCAATTTGTCGAGCTGTCTTGCTGTATAGCAACAGCGCCTTTCACTTACTGACAAGTTGGACATGGCAGAAGATGTTCAAGGTCATTGACCTGATTAGAAACTCAGTTCATTAAAATCAAACTACGAGAAAGGTCCCTACGTAGGATCAGAAGGTTGTCAGTGGTTAAATGGAACCATTTGTCACCAGGTAGATGCTTGGTCTTCAGTTCTATGACAAAGATTGTAAACGTATCCATTTATTTCTGTGACAATTAATATTGTACAGCCAGAACATATGAGAGACACTTTTCTGTAATTTTTTTTAAAAAATTCAGCTTTTACTAAAGGTTTTCATTATTTGCCCGGCTTTGGCAGCAGGATTCCAACTGACGTCAGATTGTACGGACTACTCTAGAAATATCGGCGGCCAATCCGGGATTTATCCTTTAATATGAAATACTTCTGCGATAGCACACACATCATACAGAAGCTTAGCAGTTTCGTAGAAGCCCCACAGACCCAGCGGTGGCTTGGAGGTGCTGGGGGTATGCGGGGGGGGAGGGGGGGGGGCTATTGCTACACCCCTACCTGGACCTGCAGATGCTTGTGTGCAGGTCCGTCGTACATGTCACCATTAAAAATGTCACTCCCAAAATGGCCACCGCCTCAGAGGAGAAAGTTATTAGATAGGCTAGAGGTGGCGGTGGCTATTTTGGGAAAGACATTTGTGTTGGGGGCAGGGGTGACAGACCCACAGTAAAACTTTTTGGATTTCAATATTTCAATCATTTATATACTGTTATTGTAACTCTTTTCGCACATTTTCACTATTTTTAACATAGTTTTAATACTTTGCTGGCTTACCAATTTAATTGTCAATAATAAGATTATTTGTATTTGGTCACTGAATGAGATCATCTCTATTGAAGAGTATATGGTTTCCTAATCGGTGCGTTCCCCTCGTAGGAATCATTTATCTTCTATTTTTATATTATACCTATATTTCTGGGTGCACCCTCCCCATCTACATATAATAACTATACTACAATGTGATAGAGGGGGAGGATGAAGTGATGTAGTGCCCTGTACGGACTACCCGCCTGATTCTGGTTGACTCGCTAAGCTGCGGTAATTCTCTGCTTGGCGGGCGCGCCATGTAACTCTGCCCGCCGGGCGCGCGAATGCCCGCCACCCAGCGAATATACCCGCCACACTGTCTATGGATGTTTTGTATAATCATCTATTCGCAGGATAGCGTGCGCTTCCTAAATCAGCCGATGGTCGGCGATCTACCATGCTTGCAAATCTAAGTGTCTGCTGACTTAAGGTGCCCACAGACGCATCGATCCCGGCGTGCGTTCTGTGCTTAACTAGCACACATAGCATCGCAACGTATGCCTTGTGCATGCGATGCGATGCTATGCGATAAAAAGCTAGTACAAAAAGTATGTGCAGCACATACTTTTTGTACTGTGCGATGAGGTGCCGAGGGAGCGTGCACCCCATCGCATAGCATCGCGGGATCGGTGCGTGTGTGGGCACCATTACATTTGCGGCATCCGGGTCCAAGAACGTCATGTGACATCACCCGCCCAACCCCGGCAGGCAGGCTGTCCTGGGAGCACACAGCATCTTTCTGGGTACGATCAGTAAACGCATCATAGCGACCCGTAATGTTCCCTTATATAGGAAATAGAATATTTATTTTTTACACAACAGTTTTTATTTGAATTCATATAACAAATGTGAGCGACGCTGGTACTTTTAGTGGATATTTTGTGCATCTCTCACAGAGATGTTGGCACACGAAGGTTTAACAACCCCCCCCCCCCCCACGTACTGCACTGGGGCCTGATTCAGAGTTTATCGCTAATAAGCAAATGGGCAGATGGAACGATTATCGAATGACTGCGCGCATGCGTATGGATCATATCGCGGGGGGGGGGGTTGTTTTCTGGGAGTGGATTTTTCCAGGTGCTGCGATATTTCTGTGTTTGTGACGCCAGTGCTGGCCGTTAGGAAAATTTTGGCGGCCCCAATGCGCCAGGGAACCCACCGTTACACCGCAGACGAGGAAAATGTCAATTTGCCAGGGGGTTACATTTATAAAGGGTTAGAGATGGTGAATATTTAGGGGTGACTTTTGGTTCCTAACAGGGTGCAAACCCATTTTCACTCTGCAAACATTTAAGCTTTGAGCTTGAGGTGACCTTTATTATACTTCATCATGTTCAGTCTAAGGTGGGGGGGGGGGGGGGCGCGCTTATACAGTATATTGTTATTACTGTATAAATCAATGGCTTCTGCCAGATAAACCAATACACGGATCTCGTTACATCATTCAGTGATCCAGGAACAAGTGCAAAAATCAATTGTGCATCTCTGCATTGCGGTCTGACACACACACACCATCATTTCCTAAAGGCAATATACATTATGTACAGATCCCCTTTTCAGGCGATGAATGGGGTTTGTTTTTTCCCCCCCGTCCAGTGAAAGCTCGTCATCATGTCTACTTGAATCTAACAAATTGACCTTAAGGAAACTTTCTTTAGCATTTACACAAATTGCCTTTCAATTGGTGTTAAAAAGGAAACACAGCTTCTCCATCATCCCCGTCTGCCCCTTTTCATATGCGCCTTTCAAATGTGCATTTTTAAAAGTCATTTCTCCAGGTTGTGGCTTTCGCAGCATCCATCATCCCTGACTGTCACCTATTGTGATTTGGGGATTGATTGAAACCTGGGGACCATTATTCTCTTATAATCCCCGATGTATAATTTTCGTAAGCATAACTGTTCCTTTTTCTATTTTATTTTAGGGTCTTTGAAAAGGCAACGCTGGGCACAGACCCGATCTTCTGCCGGGCTGCTGACTCTGTGATGTGGTTTGTCTTTCTTCCTTTGCACTGAACCACTGTAAGTCGTGCTGTTGTAATTTTATCCAGCATACATTTAGTTCACACAAGACTGATACCTTTGCCTGCCTCCAGTCCTTTGTATCAATTGGTCGGGGATCTGTCTTTTGTTGCGAGGGGAGGGGGGTTTATTTTATGTCAGTGCTGCTGAGCACCACTATTTTTTTAAACTCAAAATTTCAGCAGCAACCTTGTTCTTCCACGTTTGGAGATGATAAACTCTGAGTGTCGCTCCTAATCCACAGACCTGTGACATTCGATGACGTATTTATTTAGAAGATCAAGACAAGGCAGATTAAAGGTCAAATAACGCTTCCAATGTAGCAGTGTGACTTGCCACTTACAGACTTGCTAACCAGACTTCTTTAATGGGACCCCTTGTGACATTTGCTTCCTGCCTTCCAGACTTCAGCACTTCGGCCATGCCACAATGATTATAATTTGGATCTTGTTGCTCAGTTTTTTCGATCTTGGTCGGCAGGTATCCTGGGCTAAGGGATTGTCTGGCACGGCTAAGGTGCCCTGTGCCAGAGGCAAACTGTGTGACCCCAGGCTGAGACGGGATGCAGGGGGACGTGGTGGGGTTTACGAACATCTCGGAGGAGCCCCTCGTCACAGGAAGCTTTACTGCGCTACCAAGTATCACCTTCAAATTCATCTGAATGGAAAAATTAACGGGACCCTGGAGAAGAACAGCATCTTCAGTAAGTGCTTTTGGGGAACAGTCGGAGACCTATTTGTCTGTTTTATGGCCCAGATCTGAATGGTTGGTTTATGTTCGATTCATGTTTATTTTGTTGTTTTTATGTTTGTTTATTTTATGTTCGATTTATGTTTATTTTGCTGTTTTATGTTTGATTTTATATTTGATTTATGTTTATTTTGTTGTTTTATGTTTGTTGATTTTATATTCGATTTGTGTTTATTTTGTTGTTTTATGTTTGTTGATTTTATATTCGATTTGTGTTTATTTTGTTGTTTTATGTTTGTTGATTTTATATTCGATTTATGTTTATTTTTTTGTTTTATGTTTGTTGATTTTATATTTGATTTATATATTTTTTTTGTTTTATGTTTGTTGATTTTATATTTGATTTATGTTTATTTTGTTGTTTTTCATGTTTTTTGATTTTATGTTTATGGTCATTGACATTTGTGTGGATGACTTAGTATAAGTAGCGCTTAACAAAGACCATGACCTATCACTTGTAAATGACAACGCTCTGTATGCTGTGTGGTATACTTTATCTCTCTAACTCCACAACGTTATTAAATGTTCAAATTGGACCGGAATACAGTAGGTAAAGACAGTGTTGCTTCCTTTCCTGTATAATTAATGACAGACCATAATTACACTCAGAGCCATTAGTATGGTGCAAGTTCCGTCTTCTTGTATGTCTTTTACCTCATACGTCATATTGTGCCCATACTGTGTAAAGAATATACATCCAAAAAAGCTGTTTTTCAAACACTTGGTATAATATTCTACTAGTTGTCGGCCTTTAATCTTAGGCGGCCTGGACAAAGAGAAACAAATATTTTTTTCTTTATTAATAGAAAGAAATGTTAGAGTCCCTTTTTCAAGTAGTCTCTAATTTCATCGGTAAGATGCAGGAATGAATGGGATGTGCTGGGAAGGCATTATCTCTAACTGTGTCTTTCTCTGAACAGACCTGGAGGGTAAAAGAATGTACCTTCAGCTGGTTCTCCCAACACTTCATTTGTGTAAGAGCTGATAAGCTGTTTTTAAATAAAAGGCAATCTGAATGCACAATAGCTTAGTCCGGCATGCTGTTCCTACATTTGCAGAGTTTTGTCCCCCTGTCTCAGTTCTCCTGAAAGGATTGTGTCAAAATGCTGAAAAGCTGGACAGATTCTATGCCGTCGGCCTGAGTCGACACATTCTCCCTGTCGGCAGTACATAAACTCTTTATCATCTCTTTATGGGTAGTTTTTCTTTTGCAAAGCTTTCATAAATACCCCTTAAAAGCATGGTTGAAAATACATATCAGGCCATACAAAGTTGAGATCAAATTAGGAAGCTACCATTTTAGTAATTGTAAGGGTTATCTATTAAACCCACCTTTTTTTACTAGCAGGGATGGTGTAATGGTTAGCAATACTGCCTCACAGCATTGACTATGGCCTTAACTGTGTGAAGTTTGTATAGTCTCCCCATGATTGCGTGGGTTTCCTCTGGGTACTCCGGTTTCTTCCCACAAACCAAAAATATACTGGTAGGTCAATTGGCTTCCAACAAAAGTATCCCTAGTGTGAATGTGTGTGCGAGTGTACATATGGTAGGGAATATAGATTGTAAGCTCCAGTGGGGAAGGGACGGACGTGAACGGCAAAATATTTTCTGTAAAACGCTACATAAATACCTGTTAATACATCAAACCGTTAATAAGTACTACAAGAGAATTTTTGGAAAACCTACTGCGCCCCAAGACCGCAGCACAGAATACACCCAAAGGGATCACCAATCCCCAAAAAAACATAGACAAAAAAACAAGAGGAGGGTGTCTTCAACGGCGCTGTCTTATTCTAATAGCCAAAAGGAATTATATCGACAGTTCACACTGTTAGATGGGGGACACTCCAAATGTAGAGAATACAATCCTCAGCTTCTTTCCTCCCTTATGTAAAAATTCACATCTGATAGTTGGACCGAATAACTGACCATGATACAAGGCCCTATAGGCACATAATGGTATATGTACTGCTTTATTCAATCTACCATATCTCCTTCCCTTGAAAAAGGGCTGCTAAAGCCCGAAACGCGTTGGGCTGTGGAGGTTGGTGTCCTTGTGCCTTGTCTATTCCGGACCTGTGTTGTCATCTCAGGGGACCTACCACCGTTTATCCCGGGTGAGCTGTGGATTTTTGGTCTACCAGACTCGGACACAGGATACCTCCTTTGTTTTACTTTGTTTTTAATTTGTATGGTCATGGTGTATTTTGGAGTAATACAATAACTTTTAAAGATTTCTTTGGATTACCCTGGATCCTTCTATCTATCCAAGAGGACAGCTAAAAGAAACCTTTTGATGCATATGGGGCACTGCCTGCAGCTGAGATCTTAACTATATATGGGGTAAGGAGATATAAAAGATTGAATAAAGCAGTAAAGATACCCGTATGTGCCTATAGGGCCTTGTATCATGGTCAGTTATTCGGTCCAACTATCAGATGTGAATCTTTAGCTGTTGGTAATTCTAAATAGTTATAAATATCAATAATGTGATAAGATAAATCCCATTGGTTGCCGTTCCTAATGAGAAGCAAATGTAATATAGAGCGTATAAGAGCCTGCTAATATTTATTTGATTTATTGGTACTTATGTAGTATCTGGGCGTCCGATTTAGAAATCGGGTCGGATCAGTAGCATCGCATCGCATGTGACCAAATCGTATGCGATGCGATGGTCCCGATTTTTTCATAGGTTTCAATGTTAAAATGGTCTGAGTCCATTTTAACATAGAATTCAATGGGAAAAAGGGGGTCCTTTTCCTTTCCCCACTAGCCAAGTGGGCATGGAGTTGGATACAAACCCGTAGCGAGCCACCGAGCCCGAAGCGTGGTGAGCCCCGCGAGGGGACACAGAATACTTTTTAAGAAATCTGCATCCGCTCGCCACAGGTTTACATCCAACTCCACGCCCACTTGGATAGTTGGGAAATGAACAGGACCTTGTTAACATTGAATCCTATGCAAAATCGCATCGCATCTGATTGTATGCCTTAAGGTAAGGCATAAAATCAGAAAATCGGCAGCCCAGATACTACATAAGTACCGATTTATTTATTAACAGTTTCTTATATAGCGCAGCATATTCCGTTATACAACAAACTGGGTATTTACAGGAAGTCAAAGGTATGAGGGCCCTGCTCGCAAGATTAAAATCTATAGGGAAGCATGCATTGAAACATAAGGATAGATACTGTATTCTTTATTGCATTAATTCCACCAGAATGCAAAGGTTCCGGGTGTGGTGTAAAATACTGTGACCCAGCAGTTTGTCCAGGGATCAGGAGGATGGAAAATGTGAAAAAGAAAGAGAGAGGATATGTGTGGTCTGTACAGCGGGGATGTGATTAGATAGGAACAGTATATGAAGGTTAAGTGGCTGGTTCTGGAATTTGATAAGCTTCCCTGAAGATGTGAGTTTTCAGGGAACGCATATAGGTTTGGAGACTGAGAGTCTCACCTGTATATTATTTGATAAGCTTGCCTGAAGATGTGAGTTTTCAGGGAACGCATATAGGTTTGGAGACTGAGAGTCTCACCTGTATATTATTTGATAAGCTGCCTGAAGATGTGAGTTTTCAGGGAACACATATAGGTTTGGAGACTGAGAGTCTCACCTGTATATTATTTGATAAGCTTCCCTGGTTTTCAGGGAACACTTCTCACCTGTATATTATTTTAGTACAGGCACACATTTAAGGTTCTATTATGAAACCTAAAGTTTGCCATTTAATACGATGCATTATATTTCACCATTTAATTTAAAATAACTGTAATTTTTTTTTTTTTGCATTAAAAAGGTAAAATGGACTAAGATATCCTTAAATACATATGATTGTCCTTATAAGATTACAATGTGTTCTGCAGTGGTGCCCAGAAATGACGCCAGGCACTAATGTAAGGAAATACTCAGAAACTGGAGAGTTAATCCATAATACTAGATAAGGCTCAGCTCAGGAAGCCTGGATACCCCACTCCAATCGATTCTCCACATTTGAGCATTCATTTGAAATATCCGCAGCAGCAATGCCACAATCCAGTCCCTGTAACTAATGACAAGGTGATCCCCTAGGAGGCCTTGCAACAATGTATAAGACTCAATACGTTCAGGTTCTGGCTAAATCTCCTTATACTCAATAAAACAAATGAACCGTGCTGCCTATTTGTTGTAATGCATTATCCGAACATTTGGGATTTTCTAGATTACATCGGATTCCTTTTGCCAATCGATCTAAGTGTGCCGCTAATACTCTGCAAAATGTTCCATTCGTTTTACTAATCCCGCAAACTTTTAAAACGTTTAGACTCTTCCTTTTGATGGCAAACAGAGATTACACAACCTTAAAGCCTCTGGGAGGAGTAAGGAAAACAAGCATTTCCTAAAAGGAAACTTGTCTTCTGAAAAGCTTTTAAAGACGTTTCTGGTGGTTAGACGGACAATAGAATGAATGGCCATCATCCGGCATAAAGGTGATAGGACACTGGCGTGTACACGTGGAAGAACTGAACTGGTATATTCATAACAAACAACCATATAAAGGAGTTTTCTAAGATGTAATAACAATTAAATAAAGTGATACATTTTGGGGGGGAAATTCCCGAAAGCTTCTAAAAAAATAAAAAAGTGGGGATGTTGCCAATAGCCCTGATCTGGTTGGTTGCTATGCGCAATATCACTTCTTTTAAATTTTTATAAGCGGTAAGCGGTTGTTAGGTTGACACATATTATGACGACATGCACTAAAGGTAAACATGGTCTACACGTGAAATAGGTCGGCACGGCTAAGGTCAACAGGGTTGGAAGGTTGACATAAGTATTAGGTCAACAATGGCTAGGTCGACAGTCAAACGGGTGACATGAGTTTTTCACGTTTTGTTTTTTAACCGACGTGTGCCGACAGACAGTATTTCATACCCTACCATCCAGGGATGCGGTCATCTATTAGAATGAACTTAGGTCTACAGTCATTGGGTCGACCCCACTAGGTCGACTGGCAGGAAGGTCGACCTGACTTAAGGTCGACATGGGCCAAGGTCGACATGACTTAAGGTCGAATTTGCATAAAGGTCGACATGAGGAAGGTCGACTGGTCATAAGGTCGAAATGGGTTTTTCACTGTTTTTTGAGCCGACATGTGCCGACAGGCGGTATTTCATGCCCTACCATCCACTAGGGCGTGGAGGAGGTTATTAAAGCTGTGGCGAGCGAAGCGAGCCACCGTGCCCGAAGCATCGCGAGCGAAGCGAGCGATGCGAGGGTCCGATTCTCATTGCCAACTGTGTCCATGTCGACTGTGTCGACATTCGGATAAAAAAACAGTGAAAAACCCATGTCGACCTTATGACCAGTCGACCTTCCTCATGTCGACCTTTATGCAAATTCGACCTTAAGTCATGTCGACCTTGGCCCATGTCGACCTTAAGTCAGGTCGACCTTCCTGCCAGTCGACCTAGTGGGGTCGACCTAATGACTGTAGACCTAAATGCAGTCTGACGAATGATCCCATTCCCATCCACTAGGGCATTGAGGGAGAATAGAGTAGTGTGCCGAGTGTAGCCGGGCACCGTGCCCAAAGCATGGCGAGAGCAGCGGTACACCTTGGAGGTGTCCATGTCGACATCCGTGGGAAAAACGTGGAAAACTCATTTCGACCTAGTTATTTACCCCTAGAAATGTGTGCTAAAAGTGATGTAAGGACACCATTAAAACCGATGAGATACAAGCCATATACAGTATCAATAAGTTATACTACAGCGCAGCGCTTATTATAGTATGTTATCTTCTGTTACATAAATCCTGGAGAGAAATCTGTACACAGAGACATGTAAATTCCCATTGATGACAACATGGGAACTTGCGCTAGGTTACGCTTGGGCGGACGGGATTACATAATATGTTTTGTTTATTTCAAGGTATCTTAGAAATAACCGCTGTGGATGTTGGAATTGTGGCCATCAAAGGATTGTTCTCTGGGAGATACCTGGCTATGAACAAAAGAGGGAGACTTTACGCCTCGGTGAGTACTTTGAATCGCACAAACACCTTTTACTCCTAGACGCGGCTAAATCACAGGAACACAAACCTTTACTTCTGCAACAGTAGCTGAGCCTGCATCGGCATGTGTTTGTTTTACTTCGCCCGGAGTATTCCGATTGGCTGAAAGCGGTCGCAGTAATCCGTGGAAATCCACAAACAAACCGATGCATTACACTTGACGGAACTTCCTTAGCCCGTAATGTGTGTAGTTTATTTTGCCATCATGGCAACCTGCAAAACAACCACATCATCTAAGGAACATGAAAAAAAAACAACATTTATTTTTCTATTATATGTAACATTTCCCTTTCAACTGGGAGATAAAGACATCAAACTGTGCGGCAATTACGTTCCCAATTGGTGCTGACAGGTAAAGGAATGGTTTCCCATCAATCCAGCTTTCTGAATGTTGCATTGTAACCAGCGGTGGCTCCACTGTCCTATTTCAGTTCATAATTCAAATAGGGGAGACACACCCACTGCCAGTGAGTAAATTTCAAATGGCAGTTGGTGCAGCTCCCCCGTTTTATTGTTGAACCATGGTGTAGCCCCACCCCTGGATCCACCACTGATCATTAGGTGTAAGGCTTGTGTGTTGATCACTCTCAATTGGTCATAGAAATCTCACAGGTTAGTCGGGACCCTCTTCTCCCTTCCAAACCCTAGCTTGGGCTGCAGTACAGATGATCTGATTCTGCTGATGTGCAAGGACCAAGTCCTCGAGACCTACCAACAGTTCATGTTTTCCAGTACACCTAGCAGGTGCACAGGTGTAGTCATTGATACATACGCGCACCTCAAAGCACACATCGGCAGTATCGGGACGTGTATGGGCACCTTAAAGGACTGTAGTTGGCCACCCATGTACTAGATAAACGAGAGCTCAAACGTGATTGGGTGGTATACGCACCACCTCTACTATTCCTTTTTAGAATTTGGAGTAGATCTACCCCTGATAGTATATGCATTGTGAGCATAAAAACTATTCTTGTAGTCATTAATTAAGTATTGGGGAGTATGTATTCAAAAGATACCACAGATATCTTTGGTCTACAGCATGATGGTCGACAGTCATTAGGTCAACATGGGTCTAGGTCGTCATGTGAAAAGGTCGACATGGTTCTAGGTCGAAAGGTCATTAGTTCGACAGGTCATTAGTTCGACAATGTCTAGGTCGACAGTCAAAAGGTTGACATGGGGTTTAAAGTGCACCACATCCCCTCGCATCGCTCGGCACACTATTTTATTCTCCCTCCACGCCCTAGTGGATGGTAGGGCATGAAATACCGCCTGTCGGCACATGGCTCAAAAAACAGTAAAAAAAAACCATGTCGACCTTTTCACTGTCGAACTAACGACTTGTCGAACTAGCGACCTGTCGAACTAATGACCTAGAACCATGTCGACCTAGACCCATGTCGAACTAATGGTGTCGACCTAATGACTGTCTACCATCATGCTGTAGACCAAGTGACTGCATCCCAGATATCGGCAGGGCCGGTTTAAGGCTTCTAGGCAAAATTTTGACTTACTGCCCCCCCCCAAAAAAAAAAAAAAAAAAACCCACACTGCCACCAATACCCACTTCACAGTCCCTCAAGTGAAAAGTTTGGAGGTGGCATCTTTGAAGTTCCACAGCCAACACCTGCATTAAGTACAACAAGGCCTTCCTCATAGACACCCTTTATTGTGTGATAGGCAAACTAGGTGGCCCTTGTTATCGGACCCTTTAGTGACCCTTTAGTTAGCGCTCACAAATACGATCTTCATTGGGATCTCGCAACATCTTCACCATATCACGCTCCAAGAAGCGCAGTGTAGCTTTTGGAACCTTTCCTTCTGAAAGTTACTCCCATTTTTAAATGGCATTCTCCATTGTGTAGCAATTCCCACGTATTTCAAAGCGGATCCTTTCGGTGATTGCTCATTACTTACTTCGGAAGGTAAGGCTCTTATTGATGCCAGTGTACCCTAAGATATTTTGGTACTTGTGTATTATCCGGGCGCCCGATACATCGCATCGCATGCCACTACTTAAGGCATGCGATGCGATTGTACCTGATGTTGAGCCTTTCCCGGGAGGAGTGTACAATTTCAATATCGCGTTGCATCGCATGCCTTAACTAGTGCGATGCGATGCGATGCGATTATACCCAATAATACATTGTACAGGCACCCTGATGCCTGATTACAATGTTAAATGCACCCCCGTACCCGATTTTTAATTGTACACCCACCCTGATGGGTGATTACTATGTGAAATGCCCCCCCCCCCCTTGTTAGCGCCACCCCAGTATCAACGCCAACCCGAAGTGTGGTGAGCGCAGCGAGCCCGCGAGGGGCGGCGGTACGCATCCTCCGACCTTTTCATACCCCCACTATCCACGTCGGCGTGGAGTTGATTTTATATAGTGTGGCAAGCCACCGAGCCCGAAGCGTGGCGAACGCCGCGAGGGGACGCGTATTACTTCACATGTATTCCGCGTCCCCGGAATACATGTCGGGTCCAATCGCGTCACATGCGATATGATTGTATGCGATGCGACACGATTTTTTAACGTGCGATGAAAAATCGGGCGCCCAGATAATACACAAGTACCGATATTTTTAATACATAATCCAGAATTTTTCCTTTTATTATAGCCGTGATGTGTGGTGATATGACATGATGGGGAAATTTACTAAGATGGGAGATCTATTTCACGTGGGATGTTGCTACGGGCAACCAATCAGATACAGGACCTTATTCTGGTGGAATCGCAGCCTTGTGAGTCCGCCAGACGCCGCCCTGTGAATGCTGATACACCTCCCCCCCCCTCGCATGCCGTGCTCATACACACAGGGTTTACCATAAACATCCACTCGCAGGCTGTGGGGGAACACCTGCATCATTCCATGGTCGCCGACTATCGGGAAGGCACACGCACATCTAAGGTTACTCTGAGGTAGCCGAAGATGGGCATTCACAAGGAAGTGGGTGTCAGTGATGTCAGCTGCCCACTCCCGGGCCCATGTCACCTGGCAATCTCCATGGGAACGCCCATGAAACGCTAGACGTTCCCATGGTCGCGACTATCCGCCACCGCCCCACCAGCTGCAGCCTTGGGCGTGTGCACCCAGCGAACACCATTCACCGTGGCCACACGCACCCGGAGTATGTACATGCACAGAAATGCGGCTGTGCATACGCATAACATCGGTCCCCGTGAGAACGTACGGTCCTTGCAAACGGACCAGAATAACCCCCACTATCTATTATCTTCTAGAAGGTGCTAAATATATGATCTATCGGTTCTCTAGATTTTAGATTCAATTAATAAAAAAACCCAGTAAAAACCACTTGCAGCGATAGAGGAGATCAATAACAGATACACTGAGACCTCCCACCTGCAGACACAATAATCTCAATATCACAAGGACAGAACGTAAATAGCATTGATCAAACGCAGTCAACAAGTGGCAGATACCCTGCAATTATCTGCGGAATCTGCAACCAGTTTTCAAATCAAAGAAAAATATTTAAAAAAAAATGTCCTTTAAATGGCCAATTGTAATCAAGTGTCTGTCTGAATGAATGCCACATGAGCGCTCGTATTCTAAACAAATACTGGCCGTCAGGTCTGAAAGAAATCCCCATTTATCTCAGCCTTAGGCACATGACAGTGCTGCATGTACCCCTTTCAGAAAATGTTTACGGTAACATGATTTAAATCTATACAGAAAAGTAATGACAAGCCGGAGGGTAGAAGACTGCATTTATCTCAGCCGATGTTCTCTGAATAAGATCAGGTCATCCGATGCCATTGGGCAATAGCTGGTATTATTAGTATCGTTCATTGAAGCGACATCAAAGTAGTTCCGCTGCGCCCATCAAAGTACATAAACAAATGAGCAAAACAAGAAAACAGCGGCTTAAAGTGCAAAACAATATAGGACATATAGGACTACTGCAACATCCTTCTCTCTGGGCTAACTCTCGCCCGCCTCGCACCTCTCCAATCCATTCTTAACGCTGCTGCTAGGCTCATCTTCCTCTCCCGCCGCTCTACCTCCGCCTCCCCCCTCTGTCTATCTCTTCACTGGCTCCCCATTCCTTTCCGAGTTCTCTTTAAACTCCTCACCACCACCTACAAGGCTCTCTCCTCCTCCACCGCTCCTTACCTCTCTTCACTGATCTCTATCCACACTCCCTCCCGTCCTCTTCGCTCCGCTGCCGACCGCCGCCTGACCTCTCACCTAATCACCTCCTCCCGCTCCCGTGTCCAAGACTTCTCTTGCGCTGCCCCCCTGAACTGGAACAACCTCCTGTCACCCATCAGGCTTTCTGATTCCCTTACTTCCTTCAAGCGCTCCCTCAAAACCCACTTCTTCTGACTAGCCTATCCCTCCTCCTCCTAACCTCTTTCGCTCCTCCTATCCTGCCTACCCTACTCCTCCATCCGTTCCTACTTATCCTATTGTTTTTCGTTCGTCCACCCACCTCCTTTTAGTCTGGTAACTCTTATGAGCAGGGCCCTCCTTCCTCACGTACTCACCCTACCTCATTACCTCACCTGTGCTCCTGTCCTGTTCTTCCCTTCCTCTACTTCATCTTCAGTCTCCTCGACAATTTCCACACCTACTTCAGAACTGATGCTGATTTTAGTTCTACCAGCTATACCCCTATTTATGCTGTATTTTATCAACACACCCTGTACGTTACCTTGTAATTTTTTTTTTGTTTGCTATGTACGGCGCTGCAGACACTTTGTGGCGCCTTATAAATAAACAAACTACTACTTGGTATATAACATTGCTGCATCCGCGGACATGACTCATCAGGCAGAGTATCAGAACGCGAGGGTCAGGTGCCGGTGTAAGGAGTAGAAGACGGTCTAAGTAAAGGCCCATACATACTGGGCAATTTTGAGCTGAAAGCAGCTCGCTTTTTACCATTTGCCCAGTGTGCATGGTCCGGCGACGGTGAACGCTGATACGCTCTCCCACATCAGTTAGGGCTGGTGCAATTAATACCCCTTTTACACCGCCGCAAAAACCCATGGGACTTCTACCCAGGTCCGGACCTGGGTTGAACACAGGCAGGACCTGGGTAGAGGGCAGTGTAAACGGGTACGCCGAGTCATCCGACCCAACTCCCGTTTATATCAATGGGGGAAGCCCAACCTCCGGATCGCAGCATTCGCAGGTTGGGCTGGGGGTGCACACAGCCTCCACTGCTGTATTCTGCAGATAGCAATGGAGGCAGGGAGGAGGTGAATGGATGCCTGTGTGCAGCATCAATTCACCTCGTGAACGGGTGCTGGGGGGGGGGGAGTGCACGGGGGCTGAGGGCAGCCTAGCAGCTTACCTCAGTGCTGGGCATACCCCCAGCGCTGCGGTCACGGCGCTTGGAGATGATGTCATCTCAAGCGATGGCTCCGGAACCACACTGCGGTTTAAAAAGTAACAAATGCCGGGCCGCACAGGGGTTGAAACTGGGTCCAAAAACCCGGGTGCGACCCGGCGTTTTGGTGTAAAAGGGGTATAAATGATCTGCGACTTGTACGGTACCTCCCTGCCGGTGTGTTGGCTATTGCAACCGCTGTATCACGCACGCTGTGGGAATGCAGTCGCGGCTTCCCATTAGTGACAATAAAGCACATCACACAGAGATGACAGGTAACCAGAGGGCCCCGTGTCCCTGGCAATCCTTTGTAATATATACAGATTACTCAAAGTGATTGTTTAGTTCCCTTATCTGTTTATTAAATTGCGGTAACAGGAGCTGTAGATAAAATCAGGATTGAGTTTCTTATCTGCGTCTATATGTTATAGAAAGCACTAGAATGTGGCTTCTAGGAAATAAACAAACTACCGTGTCCTCATACATCCATCACAGAAGGTCACACACTGAGAGGCCCCCGAAATGCATTAGTGCCCCCAAAGCTTTCTAAACAGCAGTCAATTCAATTGTCTTCCATCCAACTTAAAAATGTTGTCCCTATGCAGTTGAGGAACATTATGAAGATAATTTTTGAATACCAATGTTTAGAGTAACGGCTGTAGGATTAAATTTTTTTTCTTTTTTTCAGGAAAACTACAACCCGGAATGTGAGTTTGTGGAGCGGATTCATGAACTGGGTTATAATACATACGCTTCCCGTTTACATAGGACAGTTCCAAATGGGGCGGGGACAAAACACAAGGCCGGTGCGGAAAGACTCTGGTATTTATCCATCAACGGGAAAGGACGACCTCGGAGAGGATTCAAGACAAGGAGAACTCAAAAATCCTCCCTTTTCTTGCCAAGAGTCCTGGACAACAAGGACCATGATGTCGTGAAGCTTTTTCACACAAACATAAAGTACAGAGAAAGCATTCTAAAATTACAAAAAAACAATGGAAGACACAGGAGAGAGCATTGAGGAGACCAAAACTATGAAGGAACATTGACCTAACATCTGAAGCTCTTCTCACTTACTCGGGACCATTGATAGATGCGTATAGCGTTTTTCTGGATTACCGCATGGTTACGGCTGTTTCTTTCATTGGTCTCTACTAGGTACATGGATACTTAATAATTTATTCTGGTGTTTCCGGACATGGAAGACCCCTCCCTTGACACTGGCCAGTTTGACCGCTCTCAGTTACTGTTTCCCGATTGCTCTAGCCAGTGCCTATCCCACATTGGACTGTGACGGTACTCTACGTTCATCCAGTTGAACAACCATTGGCGGCTAATCTAAAAGTGTACCTGTTCTCTAAATGCCGATATTTCATGAGGTGAGCCAATATTTTACCGAACAATCCGCTAGGAGTTAGCGGCGGAGGAATTCATGTTCCTCAGTGATGTCACTGATATCATAAGATAGTACCCTCAAGAATATCGGCTCAACTTGGGAAATACGTTCTGTGGGGACAAAAAGCTACACTTTAAATGCTGCTACTGTATCAATTCCGTCTCCTAGGAAATATTGACATTACACTGTAAGACCATTAGCTGGACTGGTGCTTGGTCTACCTCACATTCCGTTAGGCGACAGCATATGTTTATCGTATTACGGCCCTATTAAGCAGCTGCAAAGGGGGTTTTCCTGTAAAATACTAACAATAGACCTCAGAGTTATGCATTAAAGGTTGTACAGGAGGGCAAGTATTAAAAACATATATATTTATTAATATTGATTAAGTGGAATCATTTAAGATATTGGTGCGAGAACAGTGTTTTGAATTATTTAAAAAAAAAAAATATGTGAAAAACTGGAATTCCAACAAATGGCGGTAAATATCCAAAAGCTGCTAAAAATAACAACCAATTAGATTCTGTCTAGCATTTTCTAGGACGCAATAGAGAAATGATTGACAGAATTGCTATTGGCAACATCTGTCCCCCTCTCTCAGACATTAGACAACTACATCATAAATCCGTTTAAACTGTGATCATATTCCTTGTAATACTGTAGTTATGTGTACTGGTGCAATGGACACCAAATGGGAAAGGGTATGGGACATTAGGTCGACAAGCATTGGGTTGACACATAAAAAGATCGACATGGCTTAGTTCGACTTGGTTGGAAAGTCGACATAAGCATTCGTTCGACAATGGTAAGGTTGACAGTCAAAAGACCGACATGAGTGTTTTGCGGTTTTTTGTCCAGCATGTCGACATGGTCAACATGGACACCATCAGAGTGTACCGCGTACCCTTGCATGGCTCGCTACGCTCGGCACACTTTCTATTTCCCCCTTCACGGCCTAGTGGATGGTAGGGCATAAAAAACTGGCTGTCGGCACATGTCGGCAAAAGAAAAAAACAACTAAACTAATGTCGACCTTTTGACTGTCGACCTTGCCATTGTCGACTTAATGCTTGTGTTGATCTTCCAACTCTGTCCACCTTAGCCATGTCGACCTACTTCATGTGTCAACCTAATGACCAATACAGGAGGAAAATCATTGTTTATAGGAGGTAGTCTATGTATTTGACAAATGCTGTTGGGCCTTATTCTAGTTCACTCTTAGAGGCAAATTCCTTCTCAGATGGACAAAACCATGTGCACTGCAGGGGGGCAGATGTAACAGGTGCAGAGAGAGTTAGATTTGGGTGAGTTATTTTGTTTCTGTGCAGGGTAAATACTGACTGCTTTATTTTTACACTGCAATATAGATCTCACTTTGAAGAAAAACCTCACCGAAATCTAATTCTCTCTGCACAAGTAACATCTGCCCCACCTGCAGTGCACATGGTTTAGTCCATTTGAGAAGGAATTTGCCTCTAAGAGTGAACCAGAATAAGGGCCATTGTTCCCATGTACTTCCAGTATATTGGTCACTTTATAAACCAGGGAAGAGATATTACGGGATGTAAGAGTATCGTGCTACAATGTGATACTTTTCCCCAGTGTATGAAGTCTCCGATAACTATACCACTCCTCACATAGCTGCCATAGACTCGTATAAATATGATATTGCTGAGAAATAAAGTAACATTGTAACGGTTATTAGATGCTATTAAAAAAAAAGTTGTTTGCTAAAAAAACAAACCCTCACAGTACAATCTTACATAGAAAATAATCACAGCGTCTAAGTTATCTTCTATCCAGAAGAAGATCTCACATTGATCAGCAAACGGAGCCACGTGACCCCCATTACGGGTTTCTGCTGTGACTCCAATTTCCTATACGAGCCTCTATGAGGGTCAAGTTACGTTTTCGGTAAACACAGTCCTGAGCATTTTATTTAAAGCGAAATCAGGACTTTTTTTAAGAAGTTGCAACGGGTGTCGGTCAAAGCGTCAACAGTGTCTAGGATAACCCCAAAAGGTCGA
This sequence comes from Crinia signifera, assembly GCF_055691185.1. NCBI lineage: Eukaryota > Metazoa > Chordata > Amphibia > Anura > Myobatrachidae > Crinia > Crinia signifera. Next base: position 119,678,140 of record NC_139227.1, on the reverse strand, counting down.
GATGGAAAAGGTCAACAGTGACAAAATGTCGACACAATCACAAGTTTGACAGGGCAAAGAAAGACGCGTGTAAACATTGACACACGTTTTTGACTGTTTTGGTGTCAATGACGACATGAATCTCTTTTCATGTGTCAACCGCTAACATGTCTACTTTTTGTCAATGCCAATCTGCACTGAGGTCATGGGTTCGATTCCCACCATGGCACTAACGGTGTGGAGTTTGTATATTCTCCCTGTGCTTGGGTGGGTTTTCTCCGGGTACTCCGCTTTCCTCCCACTATCCAAATACAGGTGGAGTATCCTGTATCCAAAAACCGAAATAGGTACTTATGTATTATCTGGGCTCCCATGTTAAATGCACCCCATTTTTTCATACCCCTACTATCCAACTACGCATGGAGTTGATTTTATATAGTGTGGCGAGCGCAGCGAGCCACCGTGCCCGAAGCGTGGCGAGCGCAGCGAGCCCTGCGAGGGGACGTGGTCTCATAAGAAAAACGGGAGCCCAGATATTACATAAGTACCCCGAAATATTCCCAAAAACTTGATTTTTCTGAATATTTCGTTTTTTGTAAACCCCCCCCCCCCCCCACATCCCCTGGTATCCACGGCGGGCTTCGGGATCCTCTTCAGCGGCATCTCCGGTCCCAGGAGTGCATTGCGCGAGTGCACAGGCGAGCCGGTGATGTCACTGGCATGTCTGCAAACTTGCAAACTGCACCCCTGGGACCGCTGAAGATAATTCTAAAGGCCGCTGTGGACGCCGGGGGACACAGGGGGACCATTGTAGCACCAGAAGGGGACAGGGTAAATATGTTTTTTAAAAAAAAAGCTAATCCCAAAAAAGGAAAAATCCCTTATCCGAAATGCTTGTGGTCCTGAGCATTTCGGATAAGGGATACTCAACCTGTATAGACTGGTAGGTTAATTGGTTTCCAACAATTAACCCTAGAATGTCTGTGTGTGCGTGTGGTAGGGAATATAGATTGTAAGCTCCACTGGGGCACGGACTGATGTGAGTGTTCAACTATTCTCTGTACAGCGCTGCGGAATAAATAACTAGTAATAAATAAATAGTGCACGTCGACTGTTTGTCAAAGTCGACCGAGTGCATGTCCAGCATTTGACTGTTGACATAGACACTGTTGAGCTATTATCCAGAATCCTAACAGCGGAGTGCATTTACACCTCAATGATAAGGAGCGCCCCGACATGTTCTTATTCACAGCCAAAGTCGTCCTGTAAGAGTTAAAAGGACAGTGAGGCAGCCAGCATGGGAACGACCGCGCAGTCAGTGTGTCCTGTTACACGGAACGTTAATGAAATACTTCCAGCAAAGCTGCAATTCTCTGCAACAACTTCCTCTCTGTCTCGTGCATTTCCATTGGTGCAGCATTTTATTGCAGAATATCCCTTTTTATGGGTTTTCAAGACTTGATATGTAGCAAGTTCAAGTGCGGTTTCTGGTAAGAGAAGACGTTGAGGTTCTGTAGCGGTAGATGGAACAGCTGACAGTATCATTAGCCGGACTTGGGACCTTGGGCCGCGAATGTCTCTTGTTTTACCCTTGATGAATAATATTCAGGTCCTGCAACCTCGCAGCTGTGTCTGGGATCCGCCATTCACCTATTCTTGGGATAGGATTGACACAGTTTGGCTCCTGTCTCAGGGGGTTTGACCACAGCGGTCACAATAATAAGGAAATTCACTAAGACGGGACTTCTATTTCACATGGGATGTTGCTATCGGCAACCAATCAGAATCAACTTCTTATTTATTTAGCACCTTCTAGAAGATAAATCATAGAATATGATTGGTTGCCCATAGCAACATCACATCTTTAAAAGAACCCCCATCTTAGTAAATGTTCCCCATAGGAGGAAAACGATTACAGCTTCTAAAAATGAAGAGGGGTGATGTTGCTCCTAGCAACCAATCAGATTGGTTGCTAGGGGCAACATTGCTTCTTTTCGTTTTTTTTTTTTTATTAATAGCAGCAGATGAGCGGTTTTCCTGGCGATAATGCTGGAGTGCGCAGCAGCGCGCATCGCCGGGCCGTACACACTGGGCGACTTTCAGCTGAAAGATGCTCAAACTTGCTGTTTTGAATGGCTTTCAGCTCAGTCGCCCAGTGTGTATGGGCCTTAAGATCCATCGTCATCCCCTTTCCATTTCTCTGCACTTATAGATGCAATGAAGGTATGTACACGGTTCTATGATCTGCAAGTCAGGTTCCTTCCTATAGATTTCATTCAGAATAATCCACTCTGTAAGGAAATAAAGGTACTCTTTACCTAGCACGGCGCCCACGATTTTGATCGTGGGCATCGCAGGTAAAAAAATCGCGGGCATCGCATGCACTAAAAATCGGGTGCGACGCGACCGACACGATGCCCGCGATTTCCCATAGGGAACAATGTTAAATTTCTCAATTGACCCGATTTTACTGTTCAATGCCTCAATTGACCCGATTTTTCCATAGGAAACAATGTTAAATGGCCCATAGAGGCCAAATAGGCACCCTGAAGTGTGAAATGGCCCCCACAATTGTTAACGCCACCCCACGATCAACGTCAACTCGAAGCGTGGCGAGCGCAGCGGTACGCGTCCTACGACCTTTTCATACCCCCACTATCCATGTCGGCGTGGAGTTGAGAATAGAATAGTGTGGCGAGCGCAGCGAGCCACCGAGCCCGAAGCGTGGTGGGCGCAGCGAGCCCCGCGAGGGGACGCGGATACCTTCACAGGTAAACGCGTCCCTTCGCGGGCTTCACAGGTATCCGCGTCCGCTCGCTACGCTTCGGGCTCGGTGGCTCGCTGCGCTCGCCACACTATTCTATTTTCAACTCCACGCCGACGTGGATAGTGGGGGTATGAAAAGGTCGTAGGACGCGTACCGCTGCGCTCGCCACGCTTCGGGTTGATGTTGATCGTGGGGTGGCGTTAACAATTGTGGGGGCCATTTCACACTTCAGGGTGGCTATTTGGCCTCTGTGGGCCATTTAACATTGTTCCCTATGGAAAAATCGTGTCTATTGAGGCATTGAACAGTAAAATCGGGTCAATTGAGAAATTTAACATTGTTCCCTATGGGAAATCGCGGGCATCGCGTCGGTCGCGTCGCACCCGATTTTTTAGTGCATTCAATGCCCGCGATGGGCGCCGTGCTAGGTAAAGAGTACCGAAATAAATGCCAGTAACTAAAATAATGGACAACTAAGATGGTTTTGTTACTGAACCAGCGTTGCCTACTTTTATAGTCTCCTCTCCGGGAGAAGCCCGTCAGCAGCACTTCAGGGGGCGGGGTCTGATTTAGACGTCATCAAGCCCTGCCCCTCAGTACTGCAAATCCCGCAATTTGTGGGTCTCGAGGAGGGGGCGTGGCTAAATGATGAGATTTGCATCTTTAGACCTGCCCCCTCCCCCCCAAAAAGCCACAAATTGCGAGGAATTAACGCTGCTGCGGGGGAGATGTGGGGTTGGGCGGCGCTGGTATCCTGGAGGGTTGCTCACCTTTCCGAGGGGCCGGGAGCTTCCGGGCCATTCCGGGAGGGTAGGCAAACCCTGTACTTAACTGAGGCTAACAGAGAACCTCAACATAGGCAACGAAGTTTGATGTTCTCACCTCATCCCCAGCTCCTGGCCTATTTCACTTCCTCTACTCCTTACAGTGGCGATTATTCACATCTGTTCGTTGTGGTGCCATTTTAGGAGCGCCCTGCGATCAACCTACGATTGATATCCCGCCCCATGAAAGCCTGCAAATTGCTTAGCACGGCTTGCAGAAAAATTGGCTGGATCGGCGATTAGCGGCAAATCCTTCCGCAAGCCGCTGACCATCGAATGATTTTTCCAGTGTGCGAAGCTTCGGACTTACTTGGCGGCTGCGTCACTGCAATAAAAACAGTCAGATCGGGGCCAGAGCTGACGTCACATGACTTCCCCCCAAACACCTGGGCGCACCTGTGTTTTCCCTGACTCATAGTATACCACCCACAAGCAGCAACTTTCTTGCGTACGACCAGCTTTAAAATGTTACCCGGATTTTACCACAGGACGATCCCACGCATGCGTGATACTACTCAGGAATTGCTGGCTTTGCAAAATCACAGCCGTGCGATCAGGTCTGAATAACCCCCAGGGTCTCCAAGCTCCTTACACAGTGGGGTATATTTTACAAAATACCTACAGCAACTAATCAGATTGCGCCTCATTTCTATATTGCAATTGTGAAAAGAAGAGAAAGAGGAGCAGAGGTGTTCAGCCTGGTGAAGTGACAAAGTGGAAGGTGGTAATGCAGCAGCCAATGAGATCCTGTCATGTTTTTAAACCCAGCCTGTAACTTGACAGTTGGGAACTGATTGGCTGCTGCGTTATCACCTTCCATTTATCACTTCACCAAATTTAATACACCCTCCCGAGGATCTGATTGGTTGCCGTGTCTGTTTGAGAATCTTCATTAAATCTATCCCATTGAGCCCATGAAGAAAAACACAAGCGCAGAGAGATCGAGCAATCGACGTGTCCGTCTTCATGCCATCGATTACCATTAAGGGCGCTGGTAACTGGCATGCAGCAGGGCAGGACAGCCTCCATCGGCCTGTCACATAGCCTCACGTCTAAGTAGCTCAGCCCAAATGCCGAATCCCTATGGGAAAAAGATCTTTCAAGAGCGGACAAGCACCGGCAAACCATTCCGCTGTCCGTCGTAAACCCATGTTTGTTTTTACAAGTTGAATAATTATTTTCTACAGGCTGTATGACCAGGGAACCTCTGCTCATATACTTATGAATATGCCAGGCATGCACAATGGACGTTACATGTAGCTGAGTGACTGCTTAAGAAGTAATTGTCCCTGCCACACAGAACATTGGAAATGTAGAGTGCATAGCAGCTGACGCCGGCGTAATGTAGGCAGTAAGCTATACGGCGCATAGGCTGACTGCAGAAATTATATGTATGGGATTATCCCCCCGTATCTATTTCTAAGCAGGGGGTTAGACACTAATAAAAACTAATAAGCACTTCCACATACATATCCCACTGGCTCTGCGCAGCACAACAGGTGGCAGATCTTTTTAAAAAGTGCCAATCCTTCCAGCTAGATATAGATATTATTTTCCATAAAGCAAGTAAAACGGTAAAAAATCCTTTCCCTTAATGCTCCGCCATGATCTGAAATGAACGTGAAGGTGTTGCGCGGATTTATGTCACTCTCTGTAAGTGTGCGTCCTATAGACAGGTGAATGGAACCTTTAAGGTGGGGCGGAGAGAAGTAGGGTCATTGTTACGCACCGCAGTTTGATGCCGCCGGCAGTCACATGGACAGGCTGCTGGATTGATGTCACAGTCCGATGCAGGGGGAACCAGATACTTTCGTGGAGGCCCAATGATAAAAATGACACTAGCCCAGAGATATGCGTCTCCCACACGTCTCAGGACACTCTGTCTCGGCTGTCATTTTGCTTGGCTCGCTCTCAAAATCTACACTCTCCTTCACGGGTTCTAGGTAATAATGGCAGGAATAGTTGGCATATCGAGAAAGCTATTAAATGTATATATTACCGCGGGTACGTCCGCAGATGCCAGCTATTAAAACTGTATCCCTAGGATTTTTTTTTTTTCGTGACAATAGGTGGGATGTAATTGAGTATGGGGTCGCCGGACTTGCGGGCAAAGACATGGTGTGTCCTAAGTCCTATATGTATATTGGCCCTCATTCGGCATCAGTTGGAAATTTGTGAGTATTAGCAAAATGATAAGTGGAAGTGGCGGCGCTAGGTAGCGGGGTACGCCCAGCACAGGGCCAGGCCACCCCGCCTGCCATGTTTTGCATTTGCAACATAGCGCTTGCACACTACCGGCAGCTCCCTGGCTGTGCCAATCGAGGGGCAGCTATTTTTCAGGTAACAATGGGCCTATGACATCACACAGCCACCACAGCCCCCCCCCCCCCCCCCTGTGAAATGGTATTGGCACACACACACCCCACCCCCCCAATGGTTGGTCGCCACCCCTCAGTGGTTGGTCGCCACCCCGTCGCCCATTGCAATTTAGATTCAGGCTTGCGGCCCTGGCGCATGCGCACATCTGCAATGATCGCAATCTGATTTTTGCAGATTACCGATGCATGCTGAATAGGGCCCATAGTGTACAATAGAAGTGTAAAATGATCCTGTCCAGTTTTCATGTCATGTTGGAGTTGTAATGTCATATACATAGATGCCTACTCTCCCAGGAATGGCAGGGAGGCTCCCGGAAATCAGGTGGCACTCCCAGCCACCCAGGTTTGTATAGAACCAAAACCCAGCTGCCCACTTACCGTGCATAACTGGTCAGCCAATGACAATATTTTTTGTTATTGGACTGCCCAGAAACCCCCCTCCTCTTGGCCTTAAATTCTGACAACACTAGAACTGGTATATAATATGATCAATAGAGCTGCCACCACACCATGCAGTGTAAGGGACAGAGCAGAGCTGCCACCACATCATGCAGTGTAAGGGACAGAGCAGAGCTGCCACCACATCATGCAGTGTAAGGGAAAGGCGGAGCTGCCACCACATCATGCAGTGTAAGGGACAGAGCAGAGCTGCCACCACATCATACAGTGTAAGGGACAGAGCGGAGCTGCCACCACATCATGCAGTGTAAGGGACAGGCGGAGCTGCCACCACATCATGCAGTGTATGGGACAGAGCAGAGCTGCCACCACATCATGCAGTGTAAGGGACAGAGCGGAGCTGCCACCACATCATGCAGTGTAAGGGACAGAGCGGAGCTGCCACCACATCATGCAGTGTAAGGGACAGAGCGGAGCTGCCACCACACCATGCAGTGTAAGGGACAGAGCGGAGCTGCCACCACATCATGCAGTGTAAGGGACAGAGCAGAGCTGCCACCACATCATGCAGTGTAAGGGACAGAGCGGAGCTGCCACCACATCATGCAGTGTAAGGGACAGAGCAGAGCTGCCACCACATCATGCAGTGTAAGGGACAGAGCGGAGCTGCCACCACATCATGCAGTGTAAGGGACAGAGCAGAGCTGCCACCACATCATGCAGTGTAAGGGACAGAGCGGAGCTGCCACCACACCATACAGTGTAAGGGACAGAGCGGAGCTGCCGCCACATCATACAGTGTAAGGGACAGAGCGGAGCTGCCACCACATCATGCAGTGTAAGGGACAGAGCAGAGCTGCCACCACATCATACAGTGTAAGGGACAGAGCGGAGCTGCCGCCACATCATGCAGTGTAAGGGACAGAGCGGAGCTGCCACCACACCATACAGTGTAAGGGACAGAGCGGAGCTGCCACCACATCATGCAGTGTAAGGGACAGAGCAGAGCTGCCACCACATCATGCAGTGTAAGGGACAGAGCGGAGCTGCCACCACATCATGCAGTGTAAGGGACAGAGCAGAGCTGCTGCACATGCCCAGTGTACCAGCTTCTTCTACCACAGTTACTGTATGTGTGGATCTGAGCCCTCAATCAGTACACTGGGCCTGAGAGCAGCTGCCAGGAGGAAGAGACAGGAGCCTTACCATGAAGTGGGAGATTGTGAGCTTAGAAAGTGCAGCACTGGTTCTATTATGTTTGTGTATTTATATATTATGATATGTTTAACAGTGCTTTTTGTGCATGCGATATATCAATATATATAGTGGTACAATTGTATACCATAAGATATATCGCATGCGATTTATCGTGTCTAGATATATTAATGCAAAAATAGCACAAAAGTACAAAAGTACAAAAACATAAGGAATCACATATGGAAGGTCCGGGGAAGTTCAGGGTCATACATATCGTTGTAAATGTACCATACCTAAAGGCTGCAAACAAACAGTTAACTGTTCATTGAAACAAAACTAGAGGAAATGTTCCGTTTGGAAACAACACCTACAATTGGCTCATATTCATGACGACAAGCACGCAGGCTATACATAGGTCCTAGCATTATGCAGAGGATTCTGCTGGGGTATTTATAGGCACCGGCAGCTGGAATTAGCCTGATATTACCACATTTCATATTCAGGCATTGTGCTGTATAGGAAACTTTATGCAGTGACCTGTGGGTATGTGAGGAAGGCTCGTATGTGGATATATGTTTCATGAAATTCAATCTCCTAACACAAAACAATCTGTTTATAACTGTATCTTATGTCACGGTCCGGATAACTTTACACCTCTCAGTGATACTACATATGTCGCCGGGGCAGATTTTTTTTCGGACTGGAAACAGAATAAAATAATAAATAAATAAAAATGAGGGTCGCGCCATAACGTAACCAGTGTACAAACGTCCGCAATGTTGCTGTATCTGCACACAGACTGAGGGCTATGCTCCATGTGTTTATTCTGTGGCGACATATATATATATATATACAAGCATTAGGTCGACAGCGAAAAGGTCGACATGAGTTTTGCATGGTTTTTGTCCCGAACATCGACACGTCTAAGTGTTCCCTCACATGTTTTGCCATGCTTCAGCACACTATTATATATTCCCACCATGCCGTGGTGGATGGTAGGTTATGAAACACTGCCTATCGACACAAGTCGGCTAAAAAAAAATTTTTTTTTTTAAACTCATGTCATCCTTTTGACTGTTGACCTTCCCATTGTTGACCTAACGATTGTGTCGATGTTCGGACCCCATTGACTGTAGCTATGTCGACCAATTTCAGCTGTTAACCTTCAGTGGTTGACATAATGAATGTCGACCTTCATAGGTGACCGTATCCCAAACAGAATGTAAAAAAAAATACACATTTAGAAAATCAAATATATATTTGTGGAGAAGACACGGACATTGCAGTCCTTAGCAGGACTGTGACGCTGTTATTAATACAGTTGGGAGGTGTGCACACTGCGCCCATGACACATTCGCAGTCTGCCGATTATCGCTCATTTGCAACACCATCGAAATTGCATCTGCATCAGGCTCTGTGCTATTTTTAGGAACAAAAGCAGGGATGTACAGAGGCTGCAGGAGAGGGATTAGAAGATCCCCCTCCTCATAATATTTAAGCTTATGGGGCCAACACACGGGACGATTTCAGGGCATTTTCTGAGCGATCTGACTTAAGCTGTGTACACACGCTTAGATTTTCCCCTGTTTTCGATTCGATTTTGCTTATAGAAGCAAAATCGAATCCACATAGAATGGTTTTTAGGACCCTTTGGATCTGCATTCGATTCGATGCACGCTCCCGTTTTCTCAAAAATCGAAAAGAAAAATCTACTGTGCAGCCAAGGAAACCGCAAATTCGATCCAGTAAATCAAATGAGTACATTGTGCCTACATTGTGAAATCGAATCGAATGCAAAAGTACAGATCTAATGCCAAATCGAATGGGATGATCTAATGCCAGATCTAATAGAAAATCGAATCTAACGTCGAATCTAAAGCAAATCTAAGCATGTGTACAGGGCTTAAATTAGACTGGATTTCCTAGCAAATGCCCCAACATCGTGCCGTGTGTAAGGACTATAGCGATAGTGATGCGCGGCCCCTTGCACCGCTATTGCCCACCGCAGAATAAATCTAGCAATATCGCCGGTGTCAGGGCCAGTATTCCTGACGGAGAACACTGGCCCCGACAGATCACTTAGCACACAGCGCTGACATGTTAGAGCAGTTTACACCATCTGAATGTGGCGTCTCATCTAATGGGGCCAAACTAATGGGTCCCCAGTGATAATAATGGTGACTGTTACCTGCACTACTTACTGTCATTATACAGGAGATTTCTGTGACACACCATCAAATGTACAAATGATGCAACAGATTCAGACTCGACAACATTTCATGAAAATACACAAAACGCTTGATCACTAGGCCCCATGCTGATAGTATTGTATCCAGAGAGAGGAATAAGGTCATTTCTGCAGGACACCTCTTCATTCGCTTGGATTAAGGTAAACTCCACTGACCACTTACAGTTACAGTATCACTAATCCGAACAATAAATATGTGAGTAAGGCCTGGAGGGGCTCGGGGGGGGGGGGGGGGGAGCGTCGGCTGCAAGCTTTTATGCTAAATAAAAACTCTGATTTGTTTTAATTACAGCCCTGCTCAGCACCTGCACAATTACCCTGCAGCTGGCACAGTCGCAGGCCACCTAATGAGAAAGAGATTATCACAGAGGGGTTAAGTGATCTGCCAACGATCTGAGATCCGCTCCACTTGCTGTGTGCAAATAAGTCGCTGGTGTTGGAAATGACAATTCTCTGTTAAAGACCCGGCTCCTGCGCGCCCCTCCTTCACAGCTGGCCAGAAGCTGGAGGTCACTGTCACTTCTATGTGACCATTGTTCTCTTGTCCTGGATAAAATGAGCAGAGCGGACGCTGACTCTTCCTCGACTCTGTGCGGTATATTTTCGGCTTCTGTAATTATGCTGAGATGTTGCATAAGATGTTTTCTTATCTGCAATTAACTAATTCAGGCCAGGTTATTGCATCTAGGACCAAAGGGGTGAGGGTCGAACAGTGAACACCTGAAATAAGTCAACAAGGTTGACAATGTCGATAGTGAAAAGGTCGACATGAGTTTTTCACATTTTTTGTCCCGAATGTCGACATGGGCACTGTCAAAGTGTACCGTGTCCCCTCGCAGGGCTCGCCACGCTTTGGACACAGCGCCTTGCTGCGCTCGGCACACGATTTTATTCTCCCACTATGCTGTAGTGCAGGCATGTCCAAACTATGGCCCTCCAGCTGTTGTGAAACTACAAGTCCCATCATTCCTTGCCCCAGTTTTGTTATTAGGGAGTGCTAAAACTATGACAAGGCATGCTGGGATGTGTAGTTTCACAACAGCTGGAGGGCCACAGTTTGGACATGCCTGCTGTAGTGGATAGTAGGCCATGAAATATAACCTGTCGGCACAAAATTTAAAAAAAAAATCATGTCTGCCTTTTAATTGCCATTGTTGACCTAATGCTTGTGTCGACTTTCCAATCTTGTCGTGTCAACCTATTTTAGGTGTTGAAATTACCCCAGTCGACTTTCTGTGGTCATCCCAATGCATGTTGCCTACAGTCACCTAGTGACCGTATCCCAACTAAAGAGTGGGGTCCCTATTTATACCATATGCTTATGCCAGGGTTGCCTACCCTCCCGAAATGGTCAGTAGGGTCCTGTAAATCAGGTCCCCCTCTCAGACCCCCAGAAAGGCGGGGCAACCATCCAGGAGAAACCTCCCTCCTCGGCAGGGGCGTCCGCAAGTCAAATGACGCGAATCGCGTAATTTTAGCCCCACCCTCCACAGTAAAATGCCTGAAAAGATGGCATTGCACAGCCGGGGGCGGGGCTAAAATGGCACAATTGCTCTGGCCATAACCCCAAACAAGTAGCCCCTCCTGCTGCTCCTCCCCCTTTTAATTGCTCCAGCAGCCCCGCCCCCCTTGAGCTAGCTGCTCTTTCCCAGAGAGCACATCCATGAAGTATGACTTATCTCTTATATATTTAGCCAGATCTGTCACTCAACCCCTGTGGAGAACGTTCCTGTGTAGAACAGTTTCACTTTCATGTGTCTGACGTTCCACCCCCTTGACATCACCTCCCCCCGCCCAGCCAGGGCTACAGTACACGCCCACCATCCACCATTACTCCACAGCCACCATCCACCATCCACCATTACTCCTGCACATCCCTACCCTCTGCCAGGACCCCCGCGACCCCCCTCCCGCGATTCGCGGGACCCCCCGCGACCCCCCCCTCCCGCGATTTGCGGGACCCCCCCGCGACCCCCCCTCCCGCGATTCGCGGGACCCCCGCCCCCCCCGAATTGCGGGACCCCCGCGACCCCCCTCCCGCGATTCGCGGGACCCCCGCGACCCCCCCTCCCGCGATTTGCGGAACCCCCGTGACCCCCCCTCCCGCGATTCGCGGGACCCCCGCATTCCACCCTCCCGCGAGTCTCGGGACCCCCGCGACCCCCCCTCCCGTGATTCGCGGGACCCCCGTGAACCCCCTCTCCCGCGATTCGCGGGACCCCTGCGCCCCCCCTACCGCGATTCGCGGGACCCCCGCGACCACCCCGGTATCCGGACTATTGTTAGACAGCACTTACATCGACAGCCATTACATCGACACCATTAGTTCGACAGCTCAATAGGTCGACATGGTTTTAGGTCGACATACCATTAGGTCGACATGTCATTATGTCGACAGCTCATTAGGTCGACATGTTTTTAGGTCGACACTGCCATTAGATCGACAGTGTCTATGTCGACAGTCAAAAGGTCGACATGGGATTTTTCACTGTTTATTGAGCCGACATGTGCCGACAGGCGGTATTTCATGCCCTACTATCCACTAGGGCGTGGTGGGAGAATAAAATAGTGTGCCGAGCGCAGCGAGGCACCGTGCCCGAAGCATAGCGAGCAGCTGCGGTACACTTCAAACTGTGTCCATGTCGACTGTGTCGACATTTCGGCCAAAAAACAGTGAAAAATCCCATGTCGACCTTTTGACTGTCGACATAGACTCTGTCGACCTAATGGCAGTGTCGACCTAAAAACATGTCGACCTAATGAGCTGTCGACCTAATGAGCTGTCGACATAATGACATGTCGACCTAATGGTATGTCGACCTAAAACCATGTCGACCTATTGAGCTGTCGAACTAATGGTGTCGATGTAATGGCTGTCGATGTAAGTGCTGTCTAATATCCGTCCCAGACCCGACCACCCCCTCCCGCGATTCGCTGGACCTCCGCGACCACCCCCTCCCGCGAAACACGGGACCCCCGCGACCCTCCCGAAAATCGCGGGACCCCAGCGACCCCTCCCTCCCGCGAGCCCCCTCCCGCGATTCGCAGGACCCCTGCATCCTCCCCTCCCGCGATTCGCGGGACCCCTGCGACCCCCCCTCCCGGCATTAAAAGGGCCCCCCACGACCCCCCCTCCCGCGATTCACGGCACCCCCCCCCTACTGTGATTTGCGACCCCCCTCCCGCAATTCGCGCCACCCCCTCCCGCGTTTCACGGAACCCCCCGTAGCGCCCCCCTCCCGCGATTTGCGGGCCCCCTCGGCACTTCTCGCGATTTGCGACCGCCCCCTAATTCACACATTCGGGGACCCCACCTCCCGCGATTCATGCCCCCCTCACGCAATTCACGGCACCCCCCACACCCCCCTTCCTGCGATTCGCAACCCCCCACGACCCCCCCTCCCGCGATTCACGAAACCCCCCGTAGCGCCCCCCTCCCGCGATTTGCGGGCCCCCTCGGCACCTCTCGCGATTTGCGACCGCCCCGTAATTCACACATTCGGGGACCCCCCCTCCTGCGATTCATGCCCCCCTCACGCAATTCACGGCACCCCCCATACCCCCCTTCCTGCGATTCGGAACCCCCCCACGACCCCCCTCCCGCGATTCATGCCCCCTCCCGCGATTCACGGACCCCCGCACCACCCCCCTGCGCCCACCCTCCCTTGATTCACGCCCCCCTCATGCAATTCACGGCAACCCCCCACACCCCCCCTCCTGCGATTCGCAGCCCCCCCACGACCCCCCCCTCCTGCGATTCATGACCCCTCCCGTGATTCACGGACCCCCACACCACCCCCCCTTGACTCACGGCACCCCACGCGCCCCTCCCGCAATTCACGGACCTCCGCAACCCCCCCTCCCGCAATTCACTAAGCCCGACAACCCCCCTCCCGCAATTTGCGGTCCCCCCTTCCCACGATTCAAGCCCCCCCGCCCACGATTTGCGGACCCCCCCCCTCCCGCTAACCGCGGATCCCCACACACCACCCCCCCTCCCGCAATTTGCAGACCCCCCAGACCCCCTTCCGGCAATTCCACCCCCCAGCGGACCACCGTGGCCCCCGCTCCCGCATTTCACGTACCCCCGTGACAATGGGGGATCCTGTACCACCACAAGCAGGTACCGCCCCTAGGTGGGAAATCCGGCCCTGGCTGCCGCGCTGCAGGTTTCCCCACTGCCCTCTGCACCAGCGCCACAACTTTTATCAATGTCTTGCCCACATACCACTATTATACAGCCTCCTGCTCTCATGCACGCTCACTCCCTCCCAGTGGGAGGAGACGCTCACCCACTGCCGGGAGCTGCATACTGTCCCCCACCCTCCTCCAGTTCTAGGGATGCCCATCGACCATCAATGATTTTCAAATAATCGATGGTTTATGGCCGATGTTGAATACTTTTGCCATCAATGTGGGAGGACACTGCCCTGCCTCCTGTTCTCCTGCCCCGTAACTTCCGCCAGTGGAGACCCGCTCACCCTGTGTTGCCCACATTCCCCTATCATGCTTTACCGCCCAGCCTCCTGCTCTCATGCACCCTAACTCCCACCCAGTCGGAGGAGACACTGACTCCTGTATTTCTGTGCTGCCACGCTGGACCCTCACCCACTGGCAGAAGCTGCACAGTGTCCACCACCCTCTTTAGTCCCCCGTATGCCCACACACCCCTATCACTACCCAGCTTCCTGCTCTCCTGAACCGTAACTTCCACCACTGGGTAATCGCTGACGCTGTGTTGCCCACATACCCCTATCATGCCTCATATCCCAGCCTCCTGCTCTCATGCACCCTAACTCCCACCCAGTAGGAGGAGACACTGACTCAGGGCCACCGTCCGGTACTCCTGTGCTGCCACGCTGGACCCTCACCCACTGCCAGAAGCTGCAATACAGGCATCTTTCATACAATTCTAACCATATTTCTCACAATACAAATGTTCACAAATTAAGGGGCGTAGCCCCTTACGCCGGTGTGAAGAGCGCCCGTAGGGCGCGATGAATCACCTAGTACTATATAATTAAACCATTCTGCTCAACTTCCAGAGGTGTCAGTTCTGGACCATGTAACTGCATGGAGGAGTGGCCTCTGGTGGATGACCCCATCACCATCATTTTGGTGCCATGCCCACCGCTCCGCAGCGGGACGATCCTGATTTCACCACTTCCCAACCTGCTTTTGACTTCCTCCGTGGATCCTCTGCGATTTGATGTTCAGAAATCTGATAGAACACTTTGGACAGTCCGGCACCAGTTAATGTTTTACAATATCCTAATTTATTGATTCTGATCCCACTTGTTCTATGGGTATTCCTAGGTTTGGTGGCACACCTCCCAATTTTTCAGCAGGCTGAAGAGAGACAAATGCCCAAAATAAGGAGGTGTGGATTCTTCACAAGGCATCTCGGGGCCTGTCTAGGGCTCAGCAGGTCACAAGGGGCCCCATAAAGAAGTCCTGGCCATCCAAACTGTTCCCTCTGGTGTTCTTTGATAGGATAAAAACTATTTGGACACACAAATGGTTTCATCCTCCGTATGTGGTCAGTTTACTATAATAAGTCTACTTCCAAACTACGGAGAGCCGGATTCAGTTTTATGCGCAATGCCGATGTTCACGCAGCTGAGCGTTTATCGGTAGAGTGTGCACGCGCCAAGGTACTCAAATATAGTGCAATGAATTGTTGAAGGAAGGAGGGCCCCAAATTGGTATCTTACCTAGGGCCCCATGAGGTCTACATCCGCCTCTGCATGGTGCACAGAACTCCACACTGCCTCCCTCCAAGTGGGACACTGGTGCTCATGGGTGGGACAAAAAATTGTAACAAAAAAACGCAACTGTCCCGTACAAAATCAGGAGGTAGGTAGTGAGGCGCTACCCATAAACTTACAAAAAAATACATTAACAATACACAAACTCCAGAAAAGAAAGCTTATTTGTGGGTGTGCTCGAAATCAAGCGCACCCTCTGGTAGGACACGCCCTACCAGACGCAAACTGACACACCAGACCGTAGTCCTGCTGCGTGGAGGGGAGATCGCTGAATTGTACCGTGAAGTGCCGGAGGCACAAAGGTGACACAGCGGACCCTGCCAGGAGGCAGCATCAGGGACAGACGGTGACCGGGTTGACCGGGTTTTATTATCTTACACCATGTGGAATTCATGGAGAAATTGTTTCCTTGCAGGCTGCGGGGCTGGGAATAAGCCAACCCACAGCTAGCAGGAACCCCAGCGCTTTAAGTCTAAACCGTATAAAAGGTATCAATCAAGTATGTAGATATATCAGATATATATCAGCTGCTGCAAATCACACCTGTGGGTTTGCCTTTACCCACAAATAATCAACACTGGGAAGCAAAGGAAAAAAGAGGGGGGAGGGGGGGTGTATTGCGCTGCTAGATATATGTATAAATTTAGGGATATACTCCAAACAGATGACCAACGTGCAGAGATTGAGTGACACGGACACACTGCTTAGTACAGTATAAATTGTATATATTAAATAACATCAAGCAATACAAAAATTACAATACACAAGAAAAACAAAAAATATATATATATATAAGAGAAATAATAAAAACACAGTCAGATGCAGTATATCTGTATTTGATAAATTGGTAAAAATAGAAAAGATATATAAAAAGGGGGAATTATAGGCTTTTGGTGCAGAGCCTAATAATGATCAGTCCTTAGTAGGACTAGGATTGGACGATTGCTGGGGGTGCTCCGCTATTAGTAAGCCACACAAATGGTTAAGAGCCAGATGGTTAATAAGCGTCTCACAGAAATGCTGTTATCCTGATATTGGTTAGTATTGGTTAGTGGGTTGAGAGTCCGATGAAAAGTTATTGTTTGTAAAATGAAATGATATAGGGTCAACAGTCACTTAGCATGTGAGTATCATGTAATAAAGATGGAATGTGGCTGGACTCCACACAGATAGCAATTGATATGCAGCAGTTAAAGCCAGGGTTTCTAGGTTTTATCTCACCCTTTTTATGCAGTAATCAGTGACACTTGCCAGGTCTGTTGGTTGCTCCGTTCACGGAGGGAGGAGGGCGGCCGGTAGTTGTCCTCTGAGGGTCACCTCTCTTAGGTGCCGGCAGCTGGTGGTTCCTTCCCGGGGGGGGGGGGGGAGCGTCCCGAATGGTCCTAGTAGAGCGCCAGAGAGCTGTGTATACAGCGTGTTTGCAAGTGGCAGCGGACAGCCCCAACGTCCTGGTATGATGACGTCAACGCGTTTCGTCTCCTTAGTAACGTGGAGACTTTCTCAAGACGTCTTGAGATCCGTCTTGAGAAAGTCTCCACGTTACTAAGGAGACGAAATGCGTTGACGTCATCATACCAGGACGTTGGGGCTGTCCGCTGCCACTTGCAAACACGCTGTATACACAGCTCTCTGGCGCTCTACTAGGACCAGCGCACATCTAACCATACTGCCGCCTGTACATTCGGGACGCTCCGTCCCCCCCGGGAAGGAACCACCAGCTGCCGGCACCTAAGAGAGGTGACCCTCAGAGGACAACTACCGGCCGCCCTCCTCCCTCCGTGAACGGAGCAACCAACAGACCTGGCAAGTGTCACTGATTACTGCATAAAAAGGGTGAGATAAAACCTAGAAACCCTGGCTTTAACTGCTGCATATCAATTGCTATCTGTGTGGAGCCCAGCCACATTCCATCTTTATTACATGATACTCACATGCTAAGTGACTGTTGACCCTATATCATTTCATTTTACAAACAATAACTTTTCATCGGACTCTCAACCCACTAACCAATACTAACCAATATCAGGATAACAGCATTTCTGTGAGACGCTTATTAACCATCTGGCTCTTAACCATTTGTGTGGCTTACTAATAGCGGAGCACCCCCAGCAATCGTCCAATCCTAGTCCTACTAAGGACTGATCATTATTAGGCTCTGCACCAAAAGCCTATAATTCCCCCTTTTTATATATCTTTTCTATTTTTACCAATTTATCAAATACAGATATACTGCATCTGACTGTGTTTTTATTATTTTTCTTATATATTTTTTTGTTTTGTTTTTCTTGTGTATTGTAATTTATGTATTGCTTGATGTTATTTAATATATAAAATTTATACTGTACTAAGCAGTGTGTCCGTGTCACTCAATCTCTGCACGTTGGTCATCTGTTTGGAGTATATTCCTAAATGTATACATATATCTAGCAGCGCAATACACACCACCCCCTCTTTTTTCCTTTGCTTCCCATGTGGTATTCATAGCCCACACTGATGAATCTAATGGTACGAGCACTGTATCATTGGCTCAGTTTTACCTTTGTGGAATACATTTCTTTTTATCAAAATAATACTGCACTATATAGCGCTTCCTTCCACTCCCTTCTTCTAGATAATTTCTGGTTCTGCTTGGATCCCAGGACCCCATCCAGGTTGGAAGCAGCGTTCAGCAAAATCAATGATCTAGTGCTGTTTGAAAAATTGGGACAAGTTTGTCCGGAGAACTGTTGCTTGCAATTGGACATTTTTAAAAGAACCCAGGCAGATAAGCTAGCGCTCCTCTAAAATCTCTTTGCATATAGACAGACTGCAGGGGTAATCCCAACGTTTCAAGACCTTTCGGTCCCTTTATCAAGGTGCAGAAGACAAAATCAAATAGTGAAAAACATACCTTTATGCTGACCCAGGCCGTTCGCGCGCCTCCCCGGCGTCCCGCATGGCGCTCCCCGATGACGTCACCCATGACGGAGCGACGCTGAGGCCGCGAAGGGCATCCAGATCT
The DNA here is from genome assembly GCF_055691185.1 of Crinia signifera. Classification (NCBI taxonomy): domain Eukaryota; kingdom Metazoa; phylum Chordata; class Amphibia; order Anura; family Myobatrachidae; genus Crinia; species Crinia signifera. The sequence goes on along the minus strand of NC_139227.1, from coordinate 119,659,579 downwards.
GCCCATACAACAAAAAACCTAAAACAGTGAAAAAAATACAAGAAGAGTCAGTGGCCTAAGCATGACAATAGGAGGACATATTGCGTACAACTGTAGATAATTAAAAACGTGAACGACATACATAGTGTATATAATGCAGAAATTAAAAAATTAAAAAGTGTGAAAATGCATGGCTGCATATGGTGACCGCTTCCTATTGCGATCTGACCTATTCGGCATTGTGTGACCGTCAACTGCTTGCAACGTCTCTCGGCCCGACACAACAAAAGATCCCTGTCTCCTCCTCTTTTTAATTTAGGTATCTGTTCGATGATTCTGTACCTCAGGGATGCAAGGGGATGTCTGGCCTGGGCAAAGTGACGGGCAACCGGCTGGTCACCCGTCCCAGATAGAAGCGCATGTTTGATGGCTGACCTTTGTGCCGCGGCTCTCTCCTTGAATGCCCGTGTGGTTTTGCCGACATAGTGTCGACCACACGGACATCCAATCAGGTAGACCACGAAGTTGGATGTACAGGTCACACGCTGTCGGATTTTAAAGGGTTTGCCAGAAAACGGGTGACAGAACTGATCTCCTGTCACCATGTAGCTGCACGTAGTGCAGCCACTGCACTTGTAACAGCCATTTCTGGGAGTACCTAAGAAGGATGATGCTGTGGGTACCACATCCACTACATCATTCCTTACCAGGTAATCTTTGAGGTTTTTACCTCCGGTATAAGCGCACATCAACCTCTTTTTTTGAAGGGATTTAAGTGCCCCATCCGTGTTGATGATCGGCCAATGGGACTTGGCCATTCGATTGATGGCACTACTTTTAGAGTGGTAAGCATTAACCCAAACAAATTTCTCTTCTTTGGCTTTCTCACTTGGAGTTAACGCCTGCTGTCTGGTGAGGGACATGACTCTCTCTTTTGAACTGAGCAGGTCTGCCAGTGAATACCCCCGCTCCTGAAACTTTTGAATCATGGTAGTTAATGCAGGTTCAAGTTCCCTAGGATCACTCACAATTCTGCGCACCCGCAGCATTTGCGAGAAGGGTAATCCTGCTATATAAAATCAACTCCACGCCGACGTGGATAGTGGGGGTATGAAAAGGTCGGAGGACACGTTGATAGCACGGGTGGCATGGGGGTGCTTTTTACATTGTAAGCACCCATTACGGTGCTTATACAATTAATTATCTTATAGGGGAACACACTTAACATTGAAAACACCCATTAGGGTGCTTATATAATTTTAAATTGCATACCATTGTATATGCGATACAATGGCATACAATGTGATGGTATACAATTTAAATTGTATAACATCGGCTGACATCGCGTAACATCACATCGCATACCATCGTATGCCTTATGGTATGTGATGCGATGGGTGCCGTGCTAGGAAACAAGTACCGAAGAAATTATGATATATTGCAATAAAAATATACATATTGCTGCAATAAATAAAAATGACTTAAAAGTGACTAACATTTGGGATCTGGTATATGTGAATGGAATGCGTTTAGTATACCGACGCAGGCATGCCGACTGCCTGCAGATGACCCGTGCCAGAACCACAAATAGATCAGACGCTGATGCCCTAATCCCGACATCCAGCATCCTGATTGGTAAGTATGAAGGGCGGGACTAGCGTGCTCCTGGGGAAGCTGTGGGGGGGGGGGGAGGGGGAGCAGACAGTGGGGCCTCATCAGGTGGTTTCCCCTATGGGCCAATCCAACCTTGGTTGTGAGTCACCAGTGAAGACTCATTAACCCTTTGAGTACCACCCTTGCTGTGCGAGATCGTCACAATGCCAGCGCCGCTCACACACGTCAATGAACTGACTCGGCTGCATTTGTATTTATTTCTACTAAAAGAACGGTCGCTGCGAGTGATGCTGGCATATTTAAGGATATCTTGTAGACGGTGGTAAATAAATAATCAGAATCTGATTGTTGCCCCTAGCAATGCCCCATCTTCAATATAACTCCCATTTTAGTAACTTTACCCCCAGTGCTTCCAATGAATTGGTCTTATAACTGAGCGCGTGTTTGTATTATGTTGGGATTACTTTCGTTGTCACTCTTACGTTTCCTATTCATACATGACTGGTATGGTGACCACATGTTCCCCAATCAGCACCATGGACAGCGCATGGCACCCACTATGCCAGAACCACTCACTTTTTATACCAAACCGATAGCCCACAGCAACCAACCATTTTCTGAGAAATAATAGACACAATCTGATTGGTTGCTATGAACAACATTTTCACATCTAGAAGCTTAAAAAAATGTCCTCCTAAGAGCATAAGCATGCAAAAATGGCTGCATGCTTAGGGTGTCCCCTCCCTCTGGGCTGCAGCTGAAGCAGCCCATAGAACGTGGGGGTATGTGCATAAGCAGTAACGAGGTTGATACTGCGCCGGTCCCGGTGCCTGTCACCTGCATTGCACAGGTGCTGGGAACCCTGATTCGGCTCCTATGGGATGGCCATCCACATGGAATCTGCTTATAAAACTCACTGAAAATGTCTTCTGCCTTGGAAGAGACAGATGCTAGAGGTCCTGCTGGACTTCTAGCATCTGTCAGGGAAGAGTGTATAGTGTTAGCTGTATAGCGTTATCCGTTATGACGTGCCTGCGAGCAAGAAACCCCTGCCAAAAAGCAAGAAACCCCTAGCAATGAACTTGTAACCCCTGGCAAGGAGCATGAAATCCCTGGTAATGAGCAAGAAAGCCTTGGCAACAGGCAAAAAAAACCCCAGGGCAATGTGCATGTAACCCATGACAATGTGCATGTCATCCTTGGCAACAAGTATGTAACCTGTAGTAACCAGCAAGAAACCCCTGCCAATAAGCCAGAAACCCTTGGCAACGAGCATGTAGGGAAACACATTATAAATGTATGGCGCAGAAACTTTTTTGGCAGGGGGCGCAAAATTTCTAGCCGCTAGGACCCCCTGTCAGGGTTTCAAAGTACGGTGATGGTATGTACTGGATATGGAGATGTCAGGTTGGGTGGAAACCAAAATGGGGAACATAACAGCGGAACAGAAACCAGGAACGGAACACAAGGGTGTCAGGATCTGGGGAACAGGACAGCGGAACAGGGTGTCAGGATCTGGGGAACAGGACAGCGGAACAGGGTGTCAGGATCTGGGGAACAGGACAGCGGAACAGGGTGTCAGGATCTGGGGAACAGGACAGCGGAACAGGGTGTCAGGATCTGGGGAACAGGACAGCGGAACAGGGTGCCAGGATCTGGGGAACAGGACAGCGGAACAGGGTGCCAGGATCTGGGGAACAGGACAGCGGAACAGGGTGTCAGGATCTGGGGAACAGGACAGCGGAACAGGGTGTCAGGATCTGGGGAACAGGACAGCGGAACAGGGTGTCAGGATCTGGGGAACAGGACAGCGGAACAGGGTGTCAGGATCTGGGGAACAGGACAGCGGAACAGGGTGTCAGGATCTGGGGAACAGGACAGCGGAACAGGGTGCCAGGATCTGGGGAACAGGACAGCGGAACAGGGTGCCAGGATCTGGGGAACAGGACAGCGGAACAGGGTGTCAGGATCTGGGGAACAGGACAGCGGAACAGGGTGTCAGGATCTGGGGAACAGGACAGCGGAACAGGGTGTCAGGATCTGGGGAACAGGACAGCGGAACAGGGTGCCAGGATCTGGGGAACAGGACAGCGGAACAGGGTGTCAGGATCTGGGGAACAGGACAGCGGAACAGGGTGTCAGGATCTGGGGAACAGGACAGCGGAACAGGGTGTCAGGATCTGGGGAACAGGACAGCGGAACAGGGTGTCAGGATCTGGGGAACAGGACAGCGGAACAGGGTGTCAGGATCTGGGGAACAGGACAGCGGAACAGGGTGCCAGGATCTGGGGAACAGGACAGCGGAACAGGGTGTCAGGATCTGGGGAACAGGACAGCGGAACAGGGTGTCAGGATCTGGGGAACAGGACAGCGGAACAGGGTGTCAGGATCTGGGGAACAGGACAGCGGAACAGGGTGCCAGGATCTGGGGAACAGGACAGCGGAACAGGGTGCCAGGATCTGGGGAACAGGACAGCGGAACAGGGTGCCAGGATCTGGGGAACAGGACAGCGGAACAGGGTGTCAGGATCTGGGGAACAGGACAGCGGAACAGGGTGCCAGGATCTGGGGAACAGGACAGCGGAACAGGGTGTCAGGATCTGGGGAACAGGACAGCGGAACAGGGTGTCAGGATCTGGGGAACAGGACAGCGGAACAGGGTGCCAGGATCTGGGGAACAGGACAGCGGAACAGGGTGTCAGGATCTGGGGAACAGGACAGCGGAACAGGGTGCCAGGATCTGGGGAACAGGACAGCGGAACAGGGTGCCAGGATCTGGGGAACAGGACAGCGGAACAGGGTGCCAGGATCTGGGGAACAGGACAGCGGAACAGGGTGTCAGGATCTGGGGAACAGGACAGCGGAACAGGGTGTCAGGATCTGGGGAACAGGACAGCGGAACAGGGTGCCAGGATCTGGGGAACAGGACAGCGGAACAGGGTGTCAGGATCTGGGGAACAGGACAGCGGAACAGGGTGCCAGGATCTGGGGAACAGGACAGCGGAACAGGGTGCCAGGATCTGGGGAACAGGACAGCGGAACAGGGTGTCAGGATCTGGGGAACAGGACAGCGGAACAGGGTGTCAGGATCTGGGGAACAGGACAGCGGAACAGGGTGTCAGGATCTGGGGAACAGGACAGCGGAACAGGGTGTCAGGATCTGGGGAACAGGACAGCAAGAGTAGCAAAGACCTGGAACATTACAGCGGATGGGTCATTGGGTCAACTTGCCTTGGGCCGACAGGGTCGGATAGTCATCACAAGCATTAGGTCGACATGGGAAGCAGTCAAAAAGTCGACATGAGTTTTTCGTGTTTTTTTCCTCCCCGAATATCGACACAGTTGATATGGACACCATCTAAGTGTACCTCGTCCCCTCGCCATGCTTTGGGCACACTATTATATTCTCCCACCGAGCCGTAGTGGATGGTAGGGTATGAAATACCGCCTGTCGGCACATGTCGGCTCACGAAAAACCCATGTGGACCTTTTGACTGTCAACCTAGCCATTGTCGACCTAATGCTTGTGTCAGCCTTCCCACCCTGTGGCCCCGGCTTCCGGCGAGCTGTAACATCTGCACAATAGAGTAGCAGGTGAGGCAGCCATGTTGGGCGCGTTACATGGGTTACGACAATATGTAATAAGTGATACATGGGAATAAAGAGAAGGGTGACAAGAAAAGTGACTTACAGGAGAACCACTACATTGGAGGGATCAACGTTTCCGGCTTAATAATCCCTTCAGTTGATTTATTTAAACTCTACAACACAGGTTTTCAAACTCGGTCCCCGGGACCCCCACACAGTACATAAAACTGCACTGTGAGGGTTGAGGTCTCCTTAAAGGATCACAAGTGTAATAATTAGCTCCAACTGTGGATCTTTTAAAATGTGTCAATGAGTAATGATTGCACCTGTGCACCTGCCGGGCGACCTGGAAACTGTGAACTTTAAGGGTTCCCGAGGACCGAGTTTGAAAAGATCACATCCCACCAAATGTTTCATACCACTCTTTATAAATACATTTCTGGTCCGCCGGAACAGTTTACGTTCATGTGTTATTTAGCGCGATCACACATTACATACCTCCCAACAGTCCCTATTTCAGCGGGACAGTCCCGATTATTAGGGCCTGTCCCACTGTCCCAGCCGCGGGCGGCAGTGTCCCGCGGTGAGGGGGGGCTGTTGGGAGTCCCCCCTGTCGGCTGCTAAACAGCGGGGAATAAACTCTGTGCGCACGCACGTCTATTCCCGCAGCCAGGGGGCTGGGGGCATGGCTAGAGGCTCACAGAGCCTCTGGGTCATGCCCCCATAGCGGCAAAATGGGGGCGTGGCCTCGCAGGAAAGCTGCGGTATAGGCTACACCCCCTAAATTAGGCCACACCCCTGAAAATTTTGGCGCACCTACGGCGCGCAGCAGCTGTGTCCCGAGTCCGGCGCACAGAAAGTTGGGAGGTATGCATTACAATTAGGTATTGACCCCTATGGTGCAGAGGTTGCAAAGCCAAGAGCATGGAAAAGGTTAATTCTCCGTTGTACACATTTATCTGCAAGTTCTGTACAATAACAGGAGAGAGGGAATGAACAGAACTATGTAATTACTACAGAGGAGATAATGGTAGTGGAGAGGTTCTGCTTGTCAGACATTCCCAATTACCTTCTCACAGTGCATCTAACAATACAACATAACATGAGGAAGGAACTATTTAATGAACACAGTCCAACAATTAATCCATCTACCACGGCAGACATGGCGGAGACATGTAGCCAAGTTTGGGAAAACAGGTGACATATCATGACATACAGCTCTCCCTCTCCAGTTGGTATGGCTCAACAATCATCAAACGGTTCTCAACTTGGTTCTGAAGTACCCCCAACAGGGCATGTTTTCCAGGTCACCCGGCAGGTGCACAGGTGCACTCATTATTCATGGACACATTTTAAAAGATCCACAGGTGGAGCTAATTATTTCACCTGTGATTCCGTGTGGAGACCTGCAAAACATGCGCTGTTGGGGGCGATTGAGGACAGGCCTGGTGCTAGGGTGTTGGGCGCCCCCCTGCAAACTATAAATTTGCACCCTCCCTCCCATACCTTATAATAGAGACAGTGCATGTTTGAGGCATGCACAAGAAAAAAGGGGGTACTGTATGTTCTCACAACAAGTGTTGTTTTTTTAATTACAGGACACAGTAGCATCATCTTATTCATATTACACTGCATGTAGTGTTACTTATTTACATTACACCACACACTAGTGTCCCTTATACACATTACCCCACACAGTAGTGCCCCTTATATATATAATGCCAACAGTAATAGTTCCTTTTACATATAATGCACACAGGAAATGCCACATAAAGACCAGAGTAGTGCAAGTTAGACATAACGTCCATCAGTGGTCGAAGTGGAAAATATAAAGTGGGGGTATGGAAAAGTTAAGGATGTTGCTATGCACGCACCAAAGGAGAAAAAGGGGTGTGTTCTTGAGTGTAGTGTGCCACGCCATATACATTTTATACACATTATGCCACACAATAGCAGACCCCATAATACTTGCCCCTTAAACATTATGCAACACACAATGAGCCAAAATTCTAATGGAATTCGCCAAAAATCACATTATACCACCCGGATGGAGCAAACATTCACGTTAAGGTGCCCATACATGGAGCGATGTGCTCTGTGCATTTTAAACTAGATCGCGTTCCATCTAGTTAATAACATATGCGCTGCGCTAAAGCAGCGTCGTTCTGACATAGATGCGATGGGATCTAGTGCAGCACATACTTTTTGTGCTTTGCGATGTGGGGGAACTGCCCATCGTCTCACAACAACAGGATCGTTCTGTGTATGCTACATGGATTTTTTTTTTTAATTCACGTTTTTCCGCACGGATTGAGACAAACTTTACATATAATTTGGGGACACAGGGACCGTGGGGAGGCAGGGACCAGGGCAGGGGGGATGCAGGGACAAGGAGGATGCAGGGACCGTGGGGAGGCAGGGACCAGGGCAGGGGGGATGCAGGGACAAGGAGGATGCAGGGACAAGGAGGATGCAGGGACAGGAACAAGGGGGATGCAGGGACTGGGACCGGGGGGGGGGGGGGGGGGGGGGGGGACCAGAGACTGGGACTGAGGAATGATGCAGGGATAGTAACAGGGACCGGGGGATGACACAGGCACAGGGACCGGGGATGACGCAGGGACCGGGGTAGGGACAGGGGCGCAGGGACAGGTACCGGTGGGACACAGGGACTGGGGAGGATGCAGGGACAGAGACCTACCAGTGATGCCTGGCAGATCTCCAGCAGCGGGGAGGATGAGAGCGGGGTGCACACCTGGCTTTAACAGTACAGTTCACAGCTGCTCTCCCATGCAGTGACAGCGATACTGCATCAACCTCCTGCACGCTCACTCGGCGGCTCCTCAGTCAGGCACACTGCACAGTGCAGCATGCAGAGTGCAGAGCCTAGGACACAGAGGAGGAGCTCCACGCTGATGCTGATCGGCACTCCCCCTTTATGTCCTATTCTTGGCGCTCTGTAGGCAGCACTGTGCAGCATGCCTGACTGAGGAGCTACCGGGTGAACCAGTGAGTGTGCACTGCAGGCATGAAGGTGACGCTGTGCCGCTGTCACTGCATGTGGAGTAGGGAGAGCAGCGGTGGACTCTACTTTTAAAGCATTTGGGGGACAATGAATGTGACACTCAGCAGTGCCAGTGGAGGGGAGGGGGGGGCGCCGCCTCTCAGATCCGGCGCCTACCTACTTTGCAGGCTGTACTGAGCGGGTAGCCCCAGCCTTGCATGCATGCAGAGACCTTTGTATCAGTGTTGTATGGTCGACACAATCATTAGGTCGATATTTGAAACGGTTGACATGAGCTTCCCACATTTTATTGTGATATTGTTTAAAATATTGGGGGTTATTCTGGTTGATTCGCAAGGCTGCGAGTCCACCAAACAACACTCAGCCCCCCCCTCGAAGTGCGGGATCGCCTGCACAGGCTGCGAATGGATGTTTTGCATGCCTCGGGTAACCACCCACAGATGTGGTGCGTGCACGCATATAAAAGTCCCTTCCATATGCGTACACGCTGGGACTGATATGGGCGGGCAGCTGACATCCGGTGATGTCAGCTGCCAGCCCCCCGCACCAGCGTCACCCCCTCATTAACATGAGAACACCCAGCATTGTCATGGGAACGATGGGCGTTCTCATATGGTAATGGGGCAGCCTGGTGCTCCCCGCCATCATGGCTGTGTGCACCCAGCAAACCGAAAGTTCGCCATGGGTGCCCGCACTCTGCGTCTGCACATGCGCAGAAACTCGCACTCGCAATGCGCCCCCTGGTGTCTGTGCTCAAATTTAGCATATCGTCAATGACTGCATTTATGGACCGGGGACTTGATGTCGTCACTGAACGATGTCATTAACAATATCATTCCGTGTGTCTGCATTATATCATGTGCGCGGGAGTCCTGATCATAATTTTAATGATATCTCTCATAAATGTTTGCAAGCACAATTCAGGCAGTGGGGCAGATGTGTGAAGTGTCGCTATGGGGGAGAAGGGGTATCAGCGCACGTTATGTGCAGTATGTGCAGTATACCGCTTCTCCCTATGTATGAAGAAGACGGGATGCGGTATAGGACAGGGGCTGCAGGTATAGATTGTAGGTGAGTAAGAGAGCTGAAATTGAAATGCAAGAAGGTTGCTGTGAGAACAGGAGGGAGGAGGGCCCTGCTCTAAGGAGCTTACAATCTGGAAGGAGGGGGAGACAGACAGGTGACATGAGGTGCAGGTATGGAGACCTGAAGGCAAGAAGCGAGCATGGCAGCGAGGGTCCGGACATGAGGCAGCAGATAGAGAGGGGTTGGGATCATTTGGTCTACAGCATGATGGCCGATAGTCACCAGGTCAACACCACCAGGTTGACATGGGAAAAGGTCAACATGGGTCTAAGTCGACACTGGAAAATGCCGACATGGCTATAGGTCGAAAGGTCACTAGTTTGACAGGTCGCCAGCTCGACAATGTCCATATATATATATATATACTGTATATATATTTATACACACACACACCACATACTGTAAATACACACAGTGCACGCTACACACATACAGTACATATGCATGCACCAAATATACACACAGTACAAACTATACACACAATACAGTATACATACAGCACAGTATATACACACATTTACCAGGTCCTATTTATCAAGTAGCCATTATAGACCAACTTACACAGTCACAGACCACATGCAGCAGCAGCAGCAGCTCCTCGTGTAGTCTGGGGGCGGGGCTTGTAACTGAGTGGCAGGCTCAGGACCCCAGAGAAGGAGAGAGCTTATGGGAGGGGCGGCCTCCACATTGCCTGTGCAGTGCACTGCACAGCTCTTCAACTGCTCTCAGCTCAGGTGAGATTCGGAGTGCTGGAGCTAGGGATGGCCATCATTGCCTTTGCCATCGATGGTTGCCATCGATGGCAAAAGTGCACCAGGCCATCGATGGTGTACAAGTATGCAATGGATGACCATCAATGTTTTTACATATCAATGGCCATCCATTTGCTTTGAAACATTGGCCTGTGGGCCAATCAAAATACTTGGGCGGCACTTGGCGGGTGTTGGGGGCGGGGCTATGCTTGAAACTATGCTGCTAAGCCTGAAATCGATGGTGGGAAACCATCTGGTTCTCCCCCATCGATGTCAAAACTATTCAACATCGGCCATAAACCATCGATGATTCTAATCATTAATGGTCGATGGCCATCCCTAGCTGGAGCTGGAGGCAAGGGAGAGAGGACTGTATACCTCCCGACATGACCCACTCCAGGAGGGACACATTGCTCTGTTTCTGGACTTCCCTCTTAATGTATGATTACCAGCACCTGTTCTAAACACCGTTAACGGGTAAGAAAGATGCTTCCATAGAGGTGACAGCAATCATACATTAAGAGGGAAGTCCAGAAACAGAGTAAAGTGTCCCTCCTGGAGAGGGTCAGCCATGTTGGGAGGTATGGGACTGCCGCTGGCAATCTCTGGCTGGAAAAAGTTTTTTCACTTGTCAAAGCTGTCAGTCTCATGTGGGCCTATTATTTATCAATTCATTTTTTATCTTGTTTCTATGCAGGGTAAATACTGGCTGCTTTTGCACATAACCTAAAAATGCAGCTTGATTTTTAGATGGCAAATTAGATTTCAGTTTGAACACACCCCACCCAAATCTAATCTCTCTGCGCATGTTACATCTGCCACACCTGCAGTGCAGCATCGTTTTTTCCCATTTTCGTGCTTTTTTTTTTTTTGCTTTTCTAACCAAGCTGAATCAGGCCCTTAATGCGTTCATTGAATGTAACATTGCTGAAATGATATCTACGTAACTTTGTGCTATTTGCAAATTGCATAAGAAGTTCCCTAACTCCAGTAACGGATCCCTCCCCTGCAGCCACACAGCGCTGTATGCACAATGTATAACATGTCTGTGGTGAGAGGACTTGAATTGAACATAGGCAGAATAGTTTGGATGTTACTTACGTAAGTGCATTTCCAAAAGATTTACAGTCTCTGAATCTGCTTCTCTTTTAATCCCAGGGATCTTGCCAAAGATATCCTTATTCCTCACAAGACACTCCCGCTGCCAAAATACAGAAATCGGAGTCGTTTGACCTGGCGCTCCCCACATGATGTTATATGCTGGCTCCAGTGGGAATGCAGATATCCAAATCACTGGCTTCCAAGGAGCACAAGATAGGGCTCGGGTCTCCTGCGCATTAGAAATGGATAAAAAATGGCTCTGATCATAAAAGACACAAATATACTCGTAGTGCAATTAGATCCGTGTGTTTGCCTTTATTTCTGGCATATTAGGGTATATTAATGAGCGGAAAAGGAGCGTACAGTGGCTCATGCAGAGTATGTATTATACATAATGGCCATGTGCATAAAGGGGGTGATTCAGGTTGGTTTGCAAAAGCAAACTTCTTCTTTCATGGACAAAACCATGCTGCGCTGCAGGTGGTCCAATCTAGAAAGTGCAACTCCTTGCAAGAAGAGGGGCAAAATTCAGGTTGCAGGGTATGTGGGTGTGGCCAAAATACAGCGATATTCTGCCAGGGGATGGATTCAGATTTGTTTGGAGTTGCTATAGCTACTGTTACATCATAGTTACCTCCCCTCCTGCATTCTGCAGGAGACTCCCTGACATAGCAGCAATCTCCCTCTCTCCCTCATTAGTCTAGCAATCTCCCTCATGTCACCTAGCCCACATTACACTGTTACATCATAGTTACCTCCCCTCCTGCATTCTGCAGGAGACTCCCTGACATAGCAGCAATCTCCCTCTCTCCCTCATTAGTCTAGCAATCTCCCTCATGTCACCTAGCCCACATTACACTGCTACATCATAGTTACCTCCCCTCCTGCATTCTGCAGGAGACTCCCTGACATAGCAGCAATCTCCCTCTCTCCCTCATTAGTCTAGCAATCTCCCTCATGTCACCTAGCCCACATTACACTGTTACATCATAGTTACCTCGCCTCCTGCATTCTGCAGGAGACTCCCTGACATAGCAGCAATCTCCCTCTCTCCCTCATTAGTCTAGCAATATCCCTCATGTCACCTAGCCCACATTACACTGTTACATCATAGTTACCTCCCCTCCTGCATTCTGCAGGAGACTCCCTGAAATAGCAGCAATCTCCCTCTCTCCCTCATTAGTCTAGCAATCTCCCTCATATCACCTAGCCCACATTACACTGTTACATCATAGTTACCTCCCCTCCTGCATTCTGCAGGAGACTCCCAGATATAGCAGCAACCTCCCTCTCTCCCTCATTAGTCTAGCAATATCCCTCATGTCACCTAGCCCACATTACACTGTTACATCATAGTTACCTTCCCTCCTGCATTCTGCAGGAGACTCCCTGACATAGCAGTAATCTCCCTCTCTCCCTCATTAGTCTAGCAATCTCCCTCATGTCACCTAGCCCACATTACACTGTTACATCATAGTTACCTCCCCTCCTGCATTCTGCAGGAGACTCCCTGAAATAGCAGCAATCTCCCTCTCTCCCTCATTAGTCTAGCAATCTCCCTCATATCACCTAGCCCACATTACACTGTTACATCATAGTTACCTCCCCTCCTGCATTCTGCAGGAGACTCCCAGATATAGCAGCAACCTCCCTCTCTCCCTCATTAGTCTAGCAATATCCCTCATGTCACCTAGCCCACATTACACTGTTACATCATAGTTACCTTCCCTCCTGCATTCTGCAGGAGACTCCCTGACATAGCAGTAATCTCCCTCTCTCCCTCATTAGTCTAGCAATCTCCCTCATGTCACCTAGCCCACATAACACTGTTACATCATAGTTACCTCCCCTCCTGCATTCTGCTGGAGACTCCCTGACATAGCAGCAATCTCCCTCTCTCCCTCATTAGTCTAGCAATCTCCCTCATATCACCTAGCCCACATTACACTGTTACATCATAGTTACCTCCCCTCCTGCATTCTGCAGGAGACTCCCAGATATAGCAGCAACCTCCCTCTCTCCCTCATTAGTCTAGCAATCTCCCTCATGTCACCTAGCCCACATTACACTGTTACATCATAGTTACCTCCCCTCCTGCATTCTGCAGGAGACTCCCTGACATAGCAGCAATCTCCCTCTCTCCCTCATTAGTCTAGCAATCTCCCTCATGTCACCTAGCCCACATTACACTGCTACATCATAGTTACCTCCCCTCCTGCATTCTGCAGGAGACTCCCTGACATAGCAGCAATCTCCCTCTCTCCCTCATTAGTCTAGCAATCTCCCTCATGTCACCTAGCCCACATTACACTGTTACATCATAGTTACCTCGCCTCCTGCATTCTGCAGGAGACTCCCTGACATAGCAGCAATCTCCCTCTCTCCCTCATTAGTCTAGCAATATCCCTCATGTCACCTAGCCCACATTACACTGTTACATCATAGTTACCTCCCCTCCTGCATTCTGCAGGAGACTCCCTGACATAGCAGCAATCTCCCTCTCTCCCTCATTAGTCTAGCAATCTCCCTCATATCACCTAGCCCACATTACACTGTTACATCATAGTTACCTCCCCTCCTGCATTCTGCAGGAGACTCCCAGATATAGCAGCAACCTCCCTCTCTCCCTCATTAGTCTAGCAATATCCCTCATGTCACCTAGCCCACATTACACTGTTACATCATAGTTACCTTCCCTCCTGCATTCTGCAGGAGATTCCCTGACATAGCAGTAATCTCCCTCTCTCCCTCATTAGTCTAGCAATCTCCCTCATGTCACCTAGCCCACATTACACTGTTACATCATAGTTACCTCCCCTCCTGCATTCTGCAGGAGACTCCCTGAAATAGCAGCAATCTCCCTCTCTCCCTCATTAGTCTAGCAATCTCCCTCATATCACCTAGCCCACATTACACTGTTACATCATAGTTACCTCCCCTCCTGCATTCTGCAGGAGACTCCCAGATATAGCAGCAACCTCCCTCTCTCCCTCATTAGTCTAGCAATATCCCTCATGTCACCTAGCCCACATTACACTGTTACATCATAGTTACCTTCCCTCCTGCATTCTGCAGGAGACTCCCTGACATAGCAGTAATCTCCCTCTCTCCCTCATTAGTCTAGCAATCTCCCTCATGTCACCTAGCCCACATAACACTGTTACATCATAGTTACCTCCCCTCCTGCATTCTGCTGGAGACTCCCTGACATAGCAGCAATCTCCCTCTCTCCCTCATTAGTCTAGCAATCTCCCTCATATCACCTAGCCCACATTACACTGTTACATCATAGTTACCTCCCCTCCTGCATTCTGCAGGAGACTCCCAGATATAGCAGCAACCTCCCTCTCTCCCTCATTAGTCTAGCAATCTCCCTCATGTCACCTAGCCCACATTACACTGTTACATCATAGTTACCTCCCCTCCTGCATTCTGCAGGAGACTCCCTGACATAGCAGCAATCTCCCTCTCTCCCTCATTAGTCTAGCAATCTCCCTCATATCACCTAGCCCACATTACACTGTTACATCATAGTTACCTTCCCTCCTGCATTCTGCAGGAGACTCCCTGACATAGCAGTAATCTCCCTCTCTCCCTCATTAGTCTAGCAATCTCCCTCATGTCACCTAGCCCACATTACACTGTTACATCATAGTTACCTCCCCTCCTGCATTCTGCAGGAGACTCCCTGACATAGCAGCAATCTCCCTCTCTCCCTCATTAGTCTAGCAATCTCCCTCATATCACCTAGCCCACATTACACTGTTACATCATAGTTACCTCCCCTCCTGCATTCTGCAGGAGACTCCCAGATATAGCAGCAACCTCCCTCTCTCCCTCATTAGTCTAGCAATATCCCTCATGTCACCTAGCCCACATTACACTGTTACATCATAGTTACCTTCCCTTCTGCATTCTGCAGGAGACTCCCTGACATAGCAGTAATCTCCCTCTCTCCCTCATTAGTCTAGCAATCTCCCTCATGTCACCTAGCCCACATTACACTGTTACATCACAGTTACCTCCCCTCCTGCATTCTGCAGGAGACTCCCTGACATAGCAGCAATCTCCCTCTCTCCCTCATTAGTCTAGCAATCTCCCTCATATCACCTAGCCCACATTACACTGTTACATCATAGTTACCTCCCCTCCTGCATTCTGCAGGAGACTCCCAGATATAGCAGCAACCTCCCTCTCTCCCTCATTAGTCTAGCAATATCCCTCATGTCACCTAGCCCACATTACACTGTTACATCATAGTTACCTTCCCTCCTGCATTCCGCAGGAGACTCCCTGACATAGCAGCAATCTCCCTCTCTCCCTCATTAGTCTAGCAATCTCCCTCATGTCACCTAGCCCACATTACACTGTTACATCATAGTTACCTCCCCTCCTGCATTCTGCAGGAGACTCCCTGAAATAGCAGCAATCTCCCTCTCTCCCTCATTAGTCTAGCAATCTCCCTCATGTCACCTAGCCCACATTACACTGTTACATCATAGTTACCTCCCCTCCTGCATTCTGCAGGAGACTCCCTGACATACTGTAGCAGCAACCTCCCTCTCTCCCTCATTAGTCTAGCAATCTCCCTCATATCACCTAGCCCACATTACACTGTTACATCATAGTTACCTCCCCTCCTGCATTCTGCAGGAGACTCCCAGATATAGCAGCAACCTCCCTCTCTCCCTCATTAGTCTAGCAATATCCCTCATGTCACCTAGCCCACATTACACTGTTACATCATAGTTACCTCCCCTCCTGCATTCTGCAGGAGACTCCCAGATATAGCAGCAACCTCCCTCTCTCCCTCATTAGTCTAGCAATATCCCTCATGTCACCTAGCCCACATTACACTGTTACATCATAGTTACCTCCCCTCCTGCATTCTGCAGGAGACTCCCTGACATAGCAGCAATCTCCCTCTCTCCCTCATTAGTCTAGCAATCTCCCTCATGTCACCTAGCCCACATTACACTGTTACATCATAGTTACCTCCCCTCCTGCATTCTGCAGGAGACTCCCTGAAATAGCAGCAATCTCCCTCTCTCCCTCATTAGTCTAGCAATCTCCCTCATGTCACCTAGCCCACATTACACTGTTACATCATAGTTACCTCCCCTCCTGCATTCTGCAGGAGACTCCCTGACATACTGTAGCAGCAACCTCCTTCTCTCCCTCATTAGTCTAGCAATCTCCCTCTTATCACCTAGCCCACATTACACTGTTACATCATAGTTACCTCCCCTCCTGCATTCTGCAGGAGACTCCTAGATATAGCAGCAACCTCCCTCTCTCCCTCATTAGTCTAGCAATATCCCTCATGTCACCTAGCCCACATTACACTGTTACATCATAGTTACCTCCCCTCCTGCATTCTGCAGGAGACTCCCAGATATAGCAGCAACCTCCCTCTCTCCCTCATTAGTCGAGCAATCTCCCTCATGTCACCTAGCCCACATTACACTGTTACATCATAGTTACCTCCCCTCCTGCATTCTGCCGGAGACTCCCTGACATAACAGCAATCTCCCTCTCTCCCTCATTAGTCTAGCAATCTCCCTCATGTCACCTAGCCCACATTACACTGTTACATCATAGTTACTTCCCCTCCTGCATTCTGCAGGATACTCCCTGACATAGCAGCAATCTCCCTCTCTCCCTCATTAGTCTAGCAATATCCCTCATGTCACCTAGCCCACATTACGCTGTTACATCATAGTTACTTCCCCTCCTGTATTCTGCCGGAGACTCCCTGATATAGCAGCAATCTCCCTCTCTCCCTCATTAGTCTAGCAATCTCCCTCATGTCACCTAGCCCACATTACACTGTTACATCATAGTTACCTCCCCTCCTGCATTCCGCAGGAGACTCCCTGACATAGCAGCAATCTCCCTCTCTCCCTCATTAGTCTAGCAATCTCCCTCATGTCACCTAGCCCACATTACACTGTTACATCATAGTTACCTCCCCTCCTGTATTCTGCAGGAGACTCCCAGATATAGCAGCAACCTCCCTCTCTCCCTCATTAGTCTAGCAATCTCCCTCATGTCACCTAGCCCACATTACACTGTTACATCATAGTTACCTCCCCTCCTGCATTCTGCCGGAGACTCCCTGACATAACAGCAATCTCCCTCTCTCCCTCATTAGTCTAGCAATCTCCCTCATGTCACCTAGCCCACATTACGCTGTTACACCATAGTTACCTCCCCTCCTGCATTCTGCAGGATACTCCCTGACATAGCAGCAATCTCCCTCTCTCCCTCATTAGTCTAGCAATCTCCCTCATGTCACCTAGCCCACATTACACTGTTACATCATAGTTACTTCCCCTCCTGCATTCTGCAGGAGACTCCCTGACATAGCAGCAATCTCCCTCTCTCCCTCATTAGTCTAGCAATCTCCCTCATGTCACCTAGCCCACATTACACTGTTACATCATAGTTACCTCCCCTCCTGCATTCTGCAGGAGACTCCCTGACATAGCAGCAATCTCCCTCTCTCCCTCATTAGTCTAGCAATCTCCCTCATTTCACCTAGCCCACATTACACTGTTACATTTTGGGTGGGAAAAGGAATGAGAGATAGATACATTTACATTGAATCATCTGCACCATTTCCCAGCACTTTACCAAGTATAGTAGCTCTTACTAACGGCTTTGGGGCTCATCTACATTTGGATATGTCATTTGAAAAGCTTCCTCTCAGATGTAGCAGTACACACCCACGCTTCTAGGTGCCACGTTGACAATCTCTTTTCACAATCTCTCCATATTTGGAACTAGACACGCCCTTTGGGTGGAGCATAACACACCCCCTCAATGAGGCGCTGTGCAAAATTCTACCACCAACTATAATCTCCCTGAAACTAGTTTTTGAAAGTAGGCAAGTATGGTTTAAAATGGAGGCAGCAGTAATTTGGTAATACAGCAGCGGGTGTCACACTTACATGGAGGTGGCAGTGATAGTAGTAATATGGTAATGCAGCAGGGGGAGTCACACTACATGGAGGCGGCAGTGATAGTAGTAATATGGTAATGCAGCAGGGGAGTCACACTTATACCCCTTTCACACAGAAAATGAAATACCCGGGTGAAGCAGTTCCACCCGGGAATTTCATTAAATACACGGGTCCTTTTTCTGTGTGAAAGGGCACACCCGTGTCGTAAATCCCGTGTCTCCGACCCGGGAAATGACCAGGGTCGAGGACACGGGATTTATGACCCGTGTTGACCCTTTCACACAGAAGAAATACCCGTGTTATTCAGCAAATTACCAGGTAGAAATTTTCAACCCGGTAATTTTGTTCTTCTGTGTGAAGGGGGGTCAGGCTGCTCCCGGCAAATTGACACGGCATTTGAAATGCCGTGTATTTGCCGGGATTTTCAGACTTTTCTGTCTGAAAGGGGTATGACATAGAGGCGGCAGTGATAGCAGTCATATGGTAATAAAGCAAGGAAGTCACGCTTACATGGAGGCAGCAGTGATAGCAGTAATATGGTAATACAGCATACCTCCCAACTATCCCGATTACAGCGGGACAGTCCCGATTTTCGGGTCCTGTCCCGCTGTCCCACCCGCGGCAGGCATTGTCCCGCTGCGGGGGGGGGGGGGGTGGCAGTTGGGAGACCCCCCAATCTAATAGAATAGACGCTGTGCGCATGCGCACAGCATCTATTCTCGTATGAAAATGAGGTCGCAGCTAATTAGCATAAGCCGCGATCTCATTTGCATACATCCCGCCCCCTTTTCGGGCGAGTGTCCCTATTTCATCAAAACAGAAGTTGGAAGGTATGATACAGCAGGGGCGTCACACTTACACAGAGGCGGCAGTAATATGGTAATACAGCAGGGGGTGTTACACTTACATGGAGGCAGCAGTGATAGCAGTAATATGGTAATACAGGAGGGGACGTCACACTTACATGGAGGCAGCAGTGATAGCAGTAATATGGTAATGCAGCAGGGGAGTCACACTTACATGGAGGCAGCAGTGATAGCAGTAATATGGTAATACAGCAGGGGAGTCACACTTACATGGAGGCAGCAGTAATAGCAGTAATATGGTAATGCTGCAGGGGAGTCACACTTACATGGAGGCAGCAGTGATAGCAGTAATATGGTAATGCAGCAGCGGGTGTCACACTTACATGGAGGCAGCAGTGATAGCAGTAATATGGTAATACTGCAGGGGGCGTCACACTTACATGGAGGCAGCAGTGATAGCAGTAATATGGTAATACTGCAGGGGGCGTCACACTTACATGGAGGCAGCAGTGATAGCAGTAATATGGTAATGCTGCAGGGGAGTCACACTTACATGGAGGCAGCAGTGATAGCAGTAATATGGTAATACAGCAGGGGGCGTCACACTTACATGGAGGCAGCAGTGATAGCAGTAATATGGTAATACTGCAGGGGGCGTCACACTTACATGGAGGCAGCAGTGAAAGCAGTAATATGGTAATACAGGAGGGGGCGTCACACTTACATGGAGGCAGCAGCGATAGCAGTAATATGGTAATACAGCAGGGGGCGTCACGCTTACACAGAGGCAGCAGTGATAGCAGTAATATGGTAATACTGCAGGGGGTGTCACACTTACATGGAGGCGGCAGTGATAGCAGTAATATGGTAATACTGCAGGGGGCGTCACACTTACATATAGGCAGCAGTGATAGCAGTAATATGGTAATACAGCAGGGGTGTCACATTTACAAAGAGGCAGCAGTGATAGCAGTAATATGGTAATACTGCAGGGGGTGTCACACTTACATGGAGGCGGCAGTGATAGCAGTAATATGGTAATGCAGCAGGGGGCGTCACACTTACATAGAGGCAGCAGTGATAGCAGTAATATGGTAATGCAGCAGGGGGTGTCACACTTACATGGAGGCAGCAGTGATATCAGTAATATGGTAATACTGCAGGGGGCGTCACACTTACATAGAGGCAGCAGTGATAGCAGTAATATGGTATTGCAGCAGGGGGTGTCACACTTACATGGAGGCAGCAGTGATATCAGTAATATGGTAATACTGCAGGGGGCGTCACACTTACATGGAGGCAGCAGTGATAGCAGTAATATGGTAATACTGCAGGGGGCGTCACACTTACATGGAGGCGGCAGTGATAGCAGTAATATGGTAATGCAGTAGGGGGCGTCACACTTACATGAAGGTGGCAGTGATAGCAGTAATATGGTAATGCAGTAGGGGGCGTCACACTTACATGAAGGTGGCAGTGATAGCAGTAATATGGTAATACTGCAGGGGGCGTCACACTTACATGGAGGCAGCAGTGATAGCAGTAATATGGTAATACTGCAGGGGGCGTCACACTTACATGGAGGCAGCAGTGAGAGCAGTAATATGGTAATACTGCAGGGGTCGTCACACTTACATGGAGGCGGCAGTGATAGCAGTAATATGGTAATGCAGTAGGGGGCTTCACACTTACATGAAGGTGGAAGTGATAGCAGTAATATGGTAATACTGCAGGGGGCGTCACACTTACATGGAGGCAGCAGTGATAGCAGTAATATGGTAATACTGCAGGGGGCGTCACACTTACATGAAGGCAGCAGCGATAGCAGTAATATGGTAATACAGGAGGAGACGTCACACTTACATGGAGGCAGCAGTGATAGCAGTAATATGGTTATACTGAAGGGGGCGTCACACTTACATGGAGGCAGCAGTGATATCAGTAATATGGTAATACTGCAGGGGGCGTCACACTTACATGGAGGCAGCAGTGAGAGCAGTAATATGGTAATACTGCAGGGGGCGTCACACTTACATGGAGGCGGCAGTGATAGCAGTAATATGGTAATGCAGTAGGGGGCGTCACACTTACATGAAGGTGGCAGTGATAGCAGTATTATGGTAATACTGCAGGGGGCGTCACACTTACATGGAGGCAGCAGTGATAGCAGTAATATGGTAATACTGCAGGGGGCGTCACACTTACATGGAGGCAGCAGTGAGAGCAGTAATATGGTAATACTGCAGGGGGCGTCACACTTACATGGAGGCAGCAGTGAGAGCAGTAATATGGTAATACAGCAGGGGGGCATCACACTTACACAGAGGCAGCAGTAATAGCAGTAATATGGTAATACAGCAGGGGGCGTCACACTTACATGGAGGCAGCAGTGAGAGCAGTAATATGGTAATACTGCAGGGGGCGTCACACTTACATGGAGGCAGCAGTGATAGCAGTAATATGGTAATACAGCAGGGGAGTCACGCGTACACAGAGACAGCAGTGATAGCAGTAATATGGTAATGCAGCAGGGGGTGTCACACTTACACAGAGGAAGCAGTGATAGCAGTAATATGGTAATACTGCAGGGGGCGTCACACTTACATGGAGGCGGCAGTGATAGCAGTAATATGGTAATGCAGTAGGGGGCGTCACACTTACATGAAGGTGGCAGTGATAGCAGTATTATGGTAATACTGCAGGGGGCGTCACACTTACATGGAGGCAGCAGTGATAGCAGTAATATGGTAATACTGCAGGGGGCGTCACACTTACATGGAGGCAGCAGTGAGAGCAGTAATATGGTAATACTGCAGGGGGCGTCACACTTACATGGAGGCAGCAGTGAGAGCAGTAATATGGTAATACAGCAGGGGGGCATCACACTTACACAGAGGCAGCAGTAATAGCAGTAATATGGTAATACAGCAGGGGGCGTCACACTTACATGGAGGCAGCAGTGAGAGCAGTAATATGGTAATACTGCAGGGGGCGTCACACTTACATGGAGGCAGCAGTGATAGCAGTAATATGGTAATACAGCAGGGGAGTCACGCGTACACAGAGACAGCAGTGATAGCAGTAATATGGTAATGCAGCAGGGGGTGTCACACTTACACAGAGGAAGCAGTGATAGCAGTAATATGGTAATACTGCAGGGGGCGTCACACTTACATGGAGGCGGCAGTGATAGCAGTAATATGGTAATACAGCAGGGGGGCATCACACTTACACAGAGGCAGCAGTGATAGCAGTAATATGGTAATGCAGCAGGGGGTGTCACACTTACATGGAGGCAGCAGTGATAGCAGTAATATGGTAATACAGCAGGGGGCGTCACACTTACACAGAGACAGCAGTAATAGCAGTAATATGTAATACAGCAGGGGGTGTCACACTTACATGGAGGCGGCAGTGATAGCAGTAATATGGTAATACTGCAGGGGGTGTCACACTTACACGGAGGCAGCAGTGATAGCAGTAATATGGTAATGCAGCAGGGGGTGTCACACTTACACGGAGGCAGCAGTGATAGCAGTAATATGGTAATGCAGCAGGGGAGTCACACTTACACAGAGGCAGCAGTGATAGCAGTAATATGGTAATACTGCAGGGGGCGTCACACTTACATGGAGGCGGCAGTGATAGCAGTAATATGGTAATGCAGCAGGGGGTGTCACACTTACACGGAGGCAGCAGTGATAGCAGTAATATGGTAATGCAGCAGGGGAGTCACACTTACACAGAGGCAGCAGTGATAGCAGTAATATGGTAATACTGCAGGGGGCGTCACACTTACATGGAGGCGGCAGTGATAGCAGTAATATGGTAATACAGCAGGGGGGCATCACACTTACACAGAGGCAGCAGCGATAGCAGTAATATGGTAATACTGCAGGGGGTGTCACACTTACATGGAGGCGGCAGTGATAGTAGTAATATGGTAATACAGCAGCGGGTGTCACACTTACATGGAGGCAGCAGTGATAGCAGTAATATGGTAATACAGCAGGGGGCGTCACACTTACATGGAGGCAGCAGTGATAGCAGTAATATGGTAATACAGCAGGGGGCGTCACACTTACATGGAGGCAGCAGTGATAGCAGTAATATGGTAATACAGCAGCGGGTGTCACACTTACATGGAGGCAGCAGTGATAGCAGTAATATGGTAATACAGCAGGGGGCGTCACACTTACACGGAGGCAGCAGTGATAGCAGTAATATGGTAATACAGCAGGGGACGTCACACTTACATGGAGGCAGCAGTGATAGCAGTAATATGGTAATACAGCAGCGGGTGTCACACTTACATGGAGGCAGCAGTGATAGCAGTAATATGGTAATACAGCAGGGGGCGTCACACTTACACGGAGGCAGCAGTGATAGCAGTAATATGGTAATACAGCAGGGGACGTCACACTTACATGGAGGCAGCAGTGATAGCAGTAATATGGTAATACAGCAGCGGGTGTCACACTTACATGGAGGCAGCAGTGATAGCAGTAATATGGTAATACAGCAGGGGGCGTCACACTTACATGGAGGCAGCAGTAATAGCAGTAATATGGTAATACTGCAGGGGGCGTCACACATGGAGGCAGCAGTGATAGCAGTAATATGGTAATACAGCAGGGGGCGTCACACTTACATGGAGGCAGCAGTGATAGCAGTAATATGGTAATGCGTCAGCCTATAAATGCCTGATTGTGGTGTCTGCCGCTCCCCATAGAAGTATTTGCAGCATTTGGTACTTTGCTATGTAAACTTGCGAAGGTAATTTGTGTCGGAGACAGGAGGGGGACTGGGGTCAATGCTCTGAGCAGTGTCAAATCTTATAAAGGTGGCATTGCAGGAGTGCCAGAGTACCAGGAATCTTCTTCATGAGACAGAGATGGTGGCTGTGCACAGTGAGGCACTGTCACTCACCGCTGCCGCCGACAACCCACCCCCACACCGCCGCCACCGACACCCCCCTCCTCAGCCCCCCACAGCTTAGGCAAGCCACCCTTCAGTGGGAGTCACCACTTATCAGCTCCTCCCAAACTAATTTAAATGTTCTAATTTACATAAATAATATAAAGAAAATGCTTATGACACAGAATATATGTCATAGGTATATTCCGTGTATTATTTTAAACAAAATTACAGGGAAAGCCCTGCCTACTCTGATTACTTGTCCCTGCTGTGAGGTCTGTGGCCAATCCGCCCCTGGATATGGATGCAGGGCTTGTTATCGCGGCATTGACATGAAACCACGCCCCTTTTCATATGAGGCCATGCCCCCTTTTTCAGGAACGCACCCCTTTGGCCTTACAAGATGATAGCAGCTATGCTATATTAGTCATTAAGACCTGGTGGAAGCAGAATACTAGTTCTTATACTCTACTCTGTGGGACAGGGTGTAGCTATATGTGACGACTATGGGCCTGGTTCAGCTCAGCGATCAGGTAATTGCCACCCCACCAGAGTTGCCCACCCCTAGACAGCAGGGTACAGCGGCTACGTTAAGTCAGTAGCAGGAGAGTTTGGCTATGTGTGTGGGGGGGGGGGGGGGGGAGGAGTATTAGGGTTAGGCTGCTGGAAGGCAGGGTAATGGGGGGCAGGGGTCACCTGACACCTGTCGGAATTCCCTCCATAGGGAATTCCGTTTCTGACCGCCTGTCATCAGTATGTGTACCAGTCCAACCGGTCTACTTTTTATGCAAAATACATTGATAACCACTCCCACAGTCTAAACATTGACAAGTGTTCTGACCTCACAATGCCACCCACTTATAAGTCATCCTTGCTGCACTTATACACGCAGGAGTTCCTCCTGGTCCTGAAACTGTTAATGTTCATTATTTATTATGAGAAGCAGAGGGGGGGGTGACCAGTGATGTGTGGGCGTGGCCAATGCCAAGCCCACTTACACTTTGAGCCCCAATGTATCCCTAAATATCTATAAGTACAAAATTGGTATAATTTTGTGTGGGAAAATAGAAAAAAAACACTTAATACTTTGGATTTATGGCCGACCCTGTGGCCAGTTGGTGATCCCCATGCTGTCATGGGGTTATGGGCCTATTTTTATTTGGAGACCTGGAGCTGCAGCATCCATTGTTAATCTAGCCCTGCGTATAAACCGCGCCGTTTTCACCTGTATTGTCGCTCTTGGCCAAGCGCCGCCGCAATGCTCCAGTTATTCTGAATAAAATACATGCGGCGGGGGCTTCTTAGGAACCTCGTAACCAAAGGCCGACGTCTCACAAATAAAAACAATGATCTCTTTAGACAGAAGAGTAACAGAATGCCTTTCTGATACGTTCACAGCGGCCAGAAAGGGACCATATGCATTACAAATAACATTTCATTTAAGCTCCTTTGATTTGGCTTTCTTTGGATCTTTAAGCACATTCTGTTATTAGCGCCTTTGATAAACGCCAAACACTATTGTGCCTCATCTCTGCTGCACTCCACTGCCTCCAACATGTGTCATCAGAACATGGATGGAGATAATAAGGTTTTTTATCTGGAGCGCAGCTTACAACTGCAAGTGAGCAGGATTCTATACAGGCGTACAGAGATCAAATAGAGCGGCCACAGAAAGCCGAGGTTTGTGTGCATATGTCCGACTGATGTGCAACACTTGGAAAAGCAGCAGACCTAGGACGGGAGGCCTCCTCTGTCACACTAAAGCCCCTTGGGGTTCAGCCGTCCAGTGCCGCCTGCATTCCAGTTCGGCCCCTTCTCCCGGGGTCTTCTCCCTTTGCTAATACAGAATCACCCAGACGTGAACGTGAGAAAGTCTGGGCATGCCAGCCTCCTGGAATATAGCATAAAGAAGGACCCTTCTTGTTTGCTTTGACTCAGATAAATTAAAACATAAAAAAAAGGCTTCATGTTTTGTCCCAAGTGATACTTTTAAATGGACAAGTAATTGCTCCCTCCTTCCTCAGCAATCAAGTAAAGATCAAAGTTACATTCCTATGCGTAACCCACCCTGGTTACTGGGCATGATGGAAAGGATGGAGGGTCGTTTTAAAAAAATTGAGTGGGAATATGTTACATGGTTAGCAGCTGAAGTCACCTTACAATCAGATCCTCGCAACAACATGGTGATGGTGGACCATTGGTAACATAGGGGCAGATGGTAAAGTAATAAAGGGCCAGATGTATCAAGCTTCAAAAGTGATAACGTGGAGAGTGATAAACAAAGCAACCAGCCAATCAGATCCGAACTGTCATTTTTTTCAAGCCCAGTCTGTAACATGGCAGTTAGGAGCTGATTGGCTGGCTATTTATCACACGTAATTTTATCACTTTTGGAAACAATACATATGGCCAAAAAATGTGGTGATAAAGTGGAAAGTGATAACAAACCATCCAATCATGGTGTTTGATTGGCTGGTGCATTATCACATTACACTTTATCTCTTTACCAGGCTTAATACATCTGCCCCATAGTTCTGTACAGTTTTTGGAAGCTTAAAGTTCTAATGTTAAGGAAACTGAGTAAAAGCAAACTCCTTCTTTAATGGACACTGCAGGTGGGGCAGATGTAACATGTGCAGAGATAGTTAGATTTGGGTGGGGTGTGATCAAACTGAAATCTAAATTGCAGTGTAACAATAAAGCAGCCAGTATTTACCCTGCACAGAAACAAAATAATACCCCGTTCTCACTTTTTCCCGGGTCTCCAACCTTCTTTTTACCCGTGTTTGAGATCCGGGTATGCAGACACAGGTTGACCCATTCAAACTGCCAAAAAAACAGTGTTAAACGGCAAATTACCGGGTAGAACTGCTTCACCCGGGAATTTGCCTTGTTAGACCGGGGTCTGGTGCCGCAGTCCCCGGCATTAAAATGCTGGGTAAAAGCCATGGGGATGCAGTTAAAATCCTGGCGGTCGGGATCCCGGCGTTCAGAATCCCGATGCCGGAATCCCGACCGCCGAAATCCCGACACTTTCTCCCTCCGTGGGTGTCCACGACACCCCTGAAGGGTAAATAAATTAGCGTGCCGAGCGTAGCGAGGCACCGGGCCCGCTGCGTGGCGAGCGCAGCGCCCCCCCTTGTCGGGATTTCGAACGCCGGGATCCCGACTGCCGGGAATTCATACTGAATCCAAGCCATGTTGTTCACACTCACAGTGTGAACACGACATCACTCACCCAAATCTAACTCTCTGCACATGTTACATCTGCCCCACCTGCACTGCAGCATGGTTTTGTCCATTAAAAAAGGTGTTAGCTTTTGCAAATCAACCTGAATCACACCCCCCCCCCCGCCTAATTCTAAGCACCGATGACAATAAAGGGTCACCCTTAAAAAAAATATATATATATAACCCTATACTTGACTAGTAGTACTATCTTGTACTGACTGAACAACATCCCAACACACCGTCCGGGTGCTCCAGACAGGGGGCAGAGTATGGGCATTAATGCATGGGGTGGTTGGTATTGAGTGCAGGGGGGTGCCAATTCATGGGACCATCTCCTTCAGCAGGGAGTGTGTCTGGAGAGATGTACCTGGATTAAGGGCCTTGTGCAGCCTCCTCCGGCCGAGTCCCCTCCTCTCTGCTGGGAGTAGCAAGGTCTGAGCACTAGAGCGCTCAGATCCTACTGCGCATGCGGAAATCTCCGTAAAATGGCACGGCGGACCTTTTTCCCAGCGATTTCTGCAGCACACATGGAACACTAATCAGCGAATTCGCACATTGAGTGCTTATCGACCAACTGTGCATATGGATCATGAACGCAGTCCACTCCCGGGTTGACTGACAGCATTTGGAGCGGGTCAGAAAAACGCAAGCACGCCCCGGTGTTTTTGGGGCGGGTCTCTGGCGTCAATGCCGTCCTCGTCCAGCCTGTTTCTGTCGCTGATTAGTGGCAGCCTCACATTTGCACAGTCTCTTCGATGGTTCGGGAATTGCGTATGGATTTGTGAGTGGATGGCGATTAGCGGTCCATTCGCAATTCTCTCGTAATTTAGCAGGTGGCTTTTTTTCTCTCTGTCTGGGCGGCGGCTATGTGCTCACATCTGCAACGTCTCAGATAAGCGATCCGTGCTGAATTAGGTTCTCCAGCTCGTTAGAGCACATGTATACAGAGAGACGAGAGAAACCGGTAGCTCTCAATATTGTTCCTCAATGAGCTAATGCGCATGTAGATCACGAGTTTACATGCGTTAAATGTAATCAATTATTGTAATTATCCCCCTGATATATGCACAGGCGTGTGTACGTGTGTACATCCATCGTTCTTGCATTTCTGCCCATTGTCCCTGTAACAATCAGTATTTGTATATGCAAATAGAGAACGGAACAACCACGAGGAACAGAGCTAGTCCCAGTCACAGAATTATACACACAGGGGTTTATTTATGAGAGTTATATTGAAGATGGGTGGTTGCTATGGACAACCAATCGGATTCTATCTATTATCTCCTAGAAGGTGCTAATGAAATAAGTAGTTTCTGATTGGTTGAGTTTGAAAAAACTCAGGAGCCCGAGGTGTGCTCCCCACCACCAGTGCTGTGCCTAAACACGTGCAAAGGAGGCCGTGCGATCGAAATGGGTCCGTCTCCGAAGAGACAGGGCCCCGTTTTTCCCCTAACCCCTCTCAACCATAAGGCTGAAGAGGGGAAAATAGGGAACGGTGGGTCCTCTTCGCCGAAGCTTAGAGAGACCCTCATTCCTCAACCCCCGAAAGGGTTAGGACGGTGGGTCCTCCGCAGCCCGTGCTTTGGAGAGACCCGCAGTGGACTTCCCTCTGCCTTGCGGCTCGGGGTCGTCCTCGGGGGGACCGAAGCTCTCCCCAAAAGGCGAGAGCTTCGGCACATTGGGGAAATGGAAGGCCCAGAAGGGTCGACCACACTACCCAAAAAAACGTGACAAACTACAAAAAAATACAAGGAACGTGAAAAGTGACAAACGTGAGAGGGGGAAGAGAAATAAATAATATAGGACCCTAGCCAGAAGGCCAGGGTGGGGGTGTGAAAAATTGTCCTACCCCATCCAAAAGGACGAGGTAAGGACGTGAAGCGCATACCTAGAGGGAAAGTGCGCAGTGCTAGTGCCATACTAGTGCATGGTGATTTTGGGATCACCCGTGCATGTTCGGCACCCCCGAGTTTCCCCGGGGGCACAGTGCAGCCTCGGACTCCAAGCAGCCAGCCAGTCAGCGTCCGACCAAGTGTTTCTCCGCTCAGCCAGTGGGCCCTTTCCGACCCCCGGCATGGGAATGGATACTCCACCGGGCTTTTTCGGTGAGTCTCCCCCGCAGAGGCCCAAATAGACCACCTGAGGAAGAAGAAACCACCTACTCAGTCCCGACGTTTCACCTCTCCCAGGGATTGAGTACTGGGCTGGGCTTTTCGCTGTCTCACTGGCCGAGGTCCTATGTACCCCCCGGACAGTGAGCAATCTACTCGGTCCCAGCTTTTCCCTTCTTCCTGGGAGTGGATACTAGACCGGGCTTTTCGAGTGACTCTCCCACAGAGGCAAAGACCCCTGCACAAGAGCCCCATCTCAAAGCACCGATGCTTCTCCCCTCCCTACCAGGTAAAGAATGGTATTCCCTCCCTAGCAGGGCATCGATACTCAGCTTTCCCTAGCCCTTGCCCAGAACATGAGGTGGACTAATCACCTCATGCTCAGTAGCCGGATACTACGGTACAGCCTTTCTCTATTCTCTGCCAGGGGGCGTTCCAGACCCAACTGATAAGAACAGATACTACACTTGATCTTAGCCAAAAGGTTTCTGATTGGTTGCTATGGGAAACATCCCATCTAGTAAATAAACCCACAGATGGAGTAGGTGGTGAGCAATGTCCTAAAGGTCCATCTTACCTGCAGTCCACAAGAGACTTTTTGGGCGAGCGGGTGTCTTGAATTCCTCCCTTAAGGTGGCATTGAGCCATGCTTGTTACACTAGGGCATTTTTCCTAGGACATATTGGCAGCCATTTTGTCTGTGATTACTCGTACAAAGATCAATGGTCGGCTACAGTACAATGGCTGCTGGGATGCTCTTTGTAATCATTTTATATGAAGAACAATGTGTTCCTATTGGTTACATTGCAGTGTACCCTGTCTCATTGGTGGAGCCTGAATGAGTCCTTTCTCCTTATTGGATGACGCTGGCTGCTCTGTCCAGGGCAGTGTCACATAGGGGTAATTCAGACCTGATCGCTGGGGGATTCTGGTCGGCAGTAATAATGTTGAAGTCAATAGTTCGATCACTATTGGTCGACAGGTCATAGGTTGACACATGAAATAGGTCGACATTGGAAAGGTTGACATGAGTTTTTCACATTTTTCTCGCCAAATACAGATGGTTTTTCATACTTTACTATACGGTGCCCATGATGACGTATGCCGACAGTGACAACAGAAACCATGTCGACCTTTCTCAGGTAGACCTTTTGACCCTGCGCAGTGCACAGAAAGCAGGTACGCTCAAATAGGCCATTGCCGATCCGAACGCATTTGGAACACATCACACCGCATGGCCACAGATGCAATAACTTCTGATGTGGGAATAGATCTCTGGCAGCCACATTGTAGCCTATCATCACCCTGACAGGCGATGAGTATATCTCTCAGCCAATCACTGCACTGGCTCACTCTGCAGCACTAACACATCAATGCGTAATGGGTCAGTTACACCATCCACTGACCTTCAATGACTATGTAAGCCGGAGATAAGTCCTGATAAACACAAGGGTGAGAGAGTATAGCAGTCCTCCACATTAGCATATGCAGATTACATCGTACGACAAATATATCACTTCAGAACTAATATGAAAAATAATTGCCTAGCCTAGCTTAGTGGTTCCCAGCTTTTTTAATCACGGCACCCTAGAGTAAGAGACCTTTTGATAAGGGTTCCTCTATAGGCTAAAAGTTTCTTATTCTGAAATATAGAGAAAAAAATGCAGGGTTTCGGGTTTGCGGTCACATGGTTCAAGTGCGATCACTTCATCAGCTGAGCCCTGGCTGCGAAGCCAGATGCAGTTCGCCACCGTAGCCGCCGCAGTCCTTCCCCCCAGCGGTCCGGACTTGCATGCATTGTTCGGACTGCTTCCACAAAACGGTCCATCGCCGCCACTCCTCGTCGATATTTAAACTGCAGTCTCGGAGAGACCGCAGTTTAAGGGCTCACGCATAGTAGCGATTTTCAGAGATCACTAATGATCTCTGACTCAGGCCGCCAGTTTGGGATCCACTGACTAAGTTGTAGATTATTGTATATTTTGATATTAAACAGGTTTAAAATCTTATAAGGCATCTCTTCCATTTTGATCGGAGAGGTATTTTGATCTCAGCACTGAATTATTTTCAAAAATTAACAAAAATCCCCCTCGATTTTTGCAAATGTTTAGATTTCTACCAAAGTACATGGGTTTGCACAGTGAGGGGGGGGGGGGGGGGGGGGATTTACTAAGATGGGAATTCTATTTCACATGGAATGTCGCTATAGGCAACCAATCAGAATGTACTTCTTATTTATTTAGCACCTTCTAGAAGATGATAGATAATTGGGCAGATGAACTAAGCTTCAAAAGTGATAAAATGGAAATAAACAACCAACCAATCAGCTCCTGCCTGACATTTTTCAAACAGAGTCTGTGACATGGCAGGTAGGAGCTGATTGGCTGGTGGTTCATCACTCTCCATTTTATCACTTTTGAAGCTTAGTGCATTTGGCCCAGTATCTGATTGCATACCCTCCAACATGACCCATTCCATTAGGTATAAAATGCTCTGTTCCTGGACTTCCCTGCCAGTGCCAGTTACAGAGGTGAGCCTGCAGCACAGTCCAATATTCAAAGAGGGGGGGTCACATCAACTCTCTGTGATGTTTGGGGTGGCAGCAGGTGTGGCTCCCCTTTTTGAATATTGGACTGTGCTGCAGGCTCACATCTGTAACTGCCACTGGCAGGTAGGTCCAGGAACAGAGCGTTTTGTACCTAATGGAATGGGTCGTGTTGGAGGGTATGTGATTGGTTGCCGATAGCAACATCCCATGTGAAATAAAACTCCCATCTTAGTAAATTTCCCCCTACATCCTCAGATACTGTAATGTTTGGGAGGATTAGGGGAAGACCCCAGGTTTTCACACCTAGAAATTCAGCAATATTGCTTAAGGCAAGGTAGCCCATTCTAGTCCCATGGCAGACGGCTCTAAAACACATATGTGTGGATTGTGTCTGATGAGGATGAGTCAAGCGAAACCATAAATGTTTACTGAGGCCATATATTAATGACAATGCGCTGCGGTCGGTGTGTATGACTGTTTATACTTCTCGCATTTCAGTTTAAAAGTTACCGGCCCATTTTACTCTGCGTCCATTCAAAGCATGAGGGTGATATGTGATAGGACGAGAGATTCAGAAAGTGAGAGATTGGGTAAGAAATCTCCAGTTTTTTTTTTTTTTTTGAAGCGGCAATCATTTACACTGCAACATCAAACTGGTTTTGCAGTGTAAATGATTGCCGCTTTAAAAAAACTGAGATTTCTTACCAAATCTCTCACTTTCTGAATCTCTCATCCTATAAAATTTCCTCTTGAGTGTCAGTTATTACACCCCTGATTCTGTAACACTGGGGCTGATTCAGGTTGGGATGCACATTACCAAAAAATCACTATTAAGAGATAACCGGCAAATTGTGCATGCATGCATGGAGCAGTGCACATCCCTCACCCCCTAAACTGGTCACCTTCAGGAAAATGTGAGGGGGGGGCATTGCCCGAACAAGGCAGGAGTACCCGGGCCACGGCAGATGCATGACTTCTACACAGCCACTGCAACCCTGAACCCTAGCGACCCGCCATCTGACTTCGCGTTCTCAGGATCGCGATATCATTGCAAAACGTTGCAATCGCATTGCAGGGGGGGCGGCATGCGCACACATCCCCTCACATGCAAATGCAGCAATTCCCGCGCACGGAGGGGGGGGGTGTCATTCGGTCCACCAGCGGGAGGCGTTTCCCAGTTCACTAAGCTACGAACAAACGCAGACTAGCGAACGGGTCTGAGTCACACATGGGGCCCAATGTTCATGAACTTAATGCTCTAGAAATGCAAATAAAAAGAAAATTATTTATTGCTCTAAACTATTTTTCTTTTATTATTATTAATTGTTTTTTATTTATCTCAGATGCCGATAATTACAAAAAAAAAAAAGACCCCTCCAGCGCTTTCCCTTGTTGCATATGTTACTGTAATATGTTGCTATATCTACAGGACGGCTATAAATAAAATGAAGATTTCCTGCAGGTCTTCAGTACGCTGACCCTAGACTCCTCATTCTCTCCGTGTCTCCGCTCAGTGCAGTGCCTGGTCTGTCAGCCTCTGGTGGCTGTGGATATAAATATCGAGGAGTGGGGTAAACTGCTATGGCTGAGCTGTTGAAGAAAATCAACACTTCAGACAAGTCTCCATCAGCTAAAGGCAAGTTGGGATCAAGTTCAGATAAACTTTGCTTGAGTCAACCCCCCTTTGAGAGAAGACCCCATGCAAACTAACAAAACCACACCTCCTTTGAGCTAAGCATTTGGTTTCTTTGATCTAACTATAAGTGGAGCTGGAGTTGAGGTATTTTTAGAGCAATTGACTCCTTAAACCACGTGTGCCCACGTTGATCAGGATGACTGTTCAATCGCCCCTTGTGCCAATCCTGCTCTTGGTCCTGGTTTCGGGCATGGTGCACTGTTTACCGCTGCTGTCACCCCCGCGAAACGGCACCCTGGACCATCGCTGGGAGAGCCTTTTCTCTAGATCAATGGGAAGGATCCCCGGAGAAAGAAGAGACACGAGTCGGGAAAGTGACTATTTGCTGGGCATCAAAAGATTGCGACACCTTTACTGCAACGTGGGCATTGGATTTCATATTCAAGTTTTACCAGATGGCAAAATAAATGGAATGCACAATGAGAATCGATACAGTAAGTCTTTATTTTTGTTTTCATTTTTTGACCGAAGTCTAAAGTTGACCGGGTCAGACAGATTAAAACCCTTGATTTCCCCATTGCTTCTTCTAGACTTGAAGGAAAATCCCCCGAGTTCACGTTATAGTTCTTCGGAAACGATTAAATGAAGCGGTGACACTTAAAAAAAGCTGAGACGGGCTTGCGTTCTGCTTCATAGGGCAAGTCTGTGCGGCTGGATTAGTGTCAGCTAAACTGTGATCTTGCCTAAACCATTCAATGATGTTTCTTTAAAAAAAAAAGGGGGGTATAGAAAGAAGTGGGGTGAGTTCCAGGGAAGTTTGTATTTATTTGGATTTTTCAAGAGGAACTAATCGAGGCTTTAGAGTCCGCG
The DNA here is from genome assembly GCF_055691185.1 of Crinia signifera. Classification (NCBI taxonomy): domain Eukaryota; kingdom Metazoa; phylum Chordata; class Amphibia; order Anura; family Myobatrachidae; genus Crinia; species Crinia signifera. The sequence continues at coordinate 119,625,350 of NC_139227.1, read as the reverse complement.
ATAATCACTCACTTCAGAAATGTGCACAGATCCTTGTTCTGTCAGAGAGAGAGAATTCTTAAAACACAAGTTGATGTCAGGTGCAGTATTTCAGCATATATGTCACTGGCAGACAGGGCTACTGGGAGTCAGATAACAGTTGTCACTTAAAGCTGGTGATCTGCAGGGAGCATGGTGAGGAAAGGCGTCACTGACTCCCTATAGAACTACAGCGACAAGTGCACAGATTTCATATAAGAAAGAACAGTATTTGCATGAAAGCATCAAGAGTTGGAATAATAGTAATTGAAATGTTTATTCATGTGTTCCTGATCAACAAATATGCAAATAACTTAAACATTTGTGTACATATATATATATATATATATATATATATATATACTTGAGGATGCCCGTCACTTGCACAACAATATCAGCAGCCATGGTGCCATCCAATACACTTGGAATAGATACATGTTCAACCTGGCGGCACTCTTCAGTTTTTATAATCCACAAATGGCACAACAACAGTGTTTACAGTAGACAGACGACATTTCAGGCATCGAAGCCCTTTTGTTGTGTCATAACCGTTATTTATATAGCGCACACGTATTCCGCAGAAATGTACAGCAGAGAATATTTAAACATTCACATCACTCCCTGTCCCAGTGGAGCTTACAATCTATTCTCTAGCACATTAATTCTAGGGTTAATATTGTTGTGAGCCAATTAACCTACCTATCTATCTATCTATCTATCTATCTATCTATCTATCTATCTATCTAGTTTTGACTCCAAACTATCATTCTAACCCTTTAGTCCATTGGCCATTTACACTATCATTAATTGCAAATGAAAACAATGACATGATATAAAGTGACTGCTGTACACTTCAAGTTAGAACTGTGTGCACCACAATAGCAGCGTTAAATCTCTATGTTTTACAGAATAGCATCTGTTGGTGACTTAACCCCCTGCCCTCTAACACCACTCCATACTCAATTCAAACAATAGGATTTAGGATGGGACAGCATGACAAATGCCACTCAGTCAAACCTGCAGTTACGTTAGCTACAAGCGGATACAGATGATTAGGCAGGTAGCTTTTTGGGTATAAATGATCCGCTCTACTCAAAATAATTCACTTGCAAAGCACATTTACAGTGGTTTGCTAATGGACAAAATCATGTGCACTGCAGGTGCGGCAGATGTAACATGTGCAGAGAGTTCATTTTGGGTGAGTTATTTTGTTTCTGTGCAGGGAAAATACTGTCTGCTTTATTTGTACACTGCAATATAGATCTCACTTTGAGGAAAAACCCCACCCAAATCTAACTCTCTCTGCACATGTTACATCTGCCCCACCTGCAGTGCACATGGATTTGTCCATTAGCGAACCAAATATGCTTTGCGAGTGAACCTGAATCACCCCTCCTAAGTCACTTTATTATTCATTTTGCCAACAATTTAGATTGATATAAACACCCAAATTGTAGTGGGAATTGTTGCATCTTAATATTGATGTAATCTGATTGGCTCAATCGTGTTGTCAGATCAAGACCCTTATTCTGGTTCACTCGCAAAGGCATACTCCTTCTGAAATGGACAAAACCATGTGCATTGCAGGTGGGGCAGATGTAACATGTGCAGAGAGAATTAGATTTGGTGGTGTTTTACTACAAAGTGAGATCTATATTGCAGTGTACAAATAAAGCAGTCAGTATTTACCCTGCACAGAAACAAAATAACTCACCCAAATATAACTCTCTCTGCACATGTTACATCTGCCCCCCTGCAGTGCACATGGTTTTGTCCATTTGAGAAGGAATGTGCCTTTGCGAGTGAACCAGAATAAGGGCCCATGTCCGGAACACAGAGTGCTGTAAATGACATCACACCAAGGTGCTGTGTCTGATATCTAGTAGACATTTAAATACAGAACCCTCATTATTATCAAGTCATTTATGCCTAGAAAGAAAAGCTATTTGATATATGAAATCTTCACATTTAGTTTGTGGTAACGAGCAGCGAAGCATAGCGCAGCGCAGCGCTGCCAATGAGTCATTAGTAGGACGGCTGCATTATAATGAGATTTATCAAACAGTGCAATAAATCTCAGTCTTACACGCAGAGTTGACAACAAAAGGGGAAAAATCATGCTAAAAATAAATGAGATATTTAGTTTCCTTCTAACATGGTTCATACTTAAATTTGCTGTTAATTACCACCATTACAACGATGTTATTGATGTGATCACCTACCCATTGATGACATCACTAACCATGCTGCCAGGTAGATTGGCAGATCAGAGTCTCCGTAGCAGACTATAATACAACAGAGAAGTGCATGGGCAGGTCTAGCAACCCGGCACATGAGATGCTACTGTGAGCTTAGAGCTATGCAGACTTGGTGGCTTTGGAAGTATAATAAAATAAATCTGATCATGTGGGTCTCAAATGATGCAGACGAGGTATAAAATGATGTCATGGAAATCCAGTTGAACCATCTTTAAAAGTTTCCGTTTAGTTTGTTACTTAACTGCCTAAATACGTGTATTAAACCAAAAAATGCAATGCTTTAAGGTAGAGGCAGCACAATACTATGCTAATTATATAATGCACCTGTCCAATCAGAAATTCCACAACAATAAGCCCAAACTATAACAAACACCTCCTGCAAATTGTGCTTAGAACCTGCAAAGTACTGTATGTCTGTGATTAGTGTGTGCTGTTAGTCATTGATGACTCAATATGATTGGCATCTTGCAGATGTAGAGTGATGTCATAAAAGTGACATACAGCTTCTTTCATTTCAGCGCACACCATTGTAACTCTCCCTTATGCACTGCACTTTATAAAGGATTAATAATGTAGTTATGTATGTCCATTTTATTTACCCTGCAAAGCTTGCTACATTTCTTAGGGCTTATTTAAATAAATGGATTTATTGTAAATGTAATTTGTGAGGGGGAAAATAAGGACCAGCCAGTTTGTTCTGCAGGCTAGACCAAAAACCCCTATTGCCCATGTTAGTTTTCCTGCATAGTGCCATTAAACACCTGGGAACAGATGACGTTTGCTGGCATCAATAACAGCTGCCCCATGTGTGCCGTATTTTTATCGCTGGCACCAAGAGTGGTTGCCCCATGTCTGCCATATTTTCAGGGCTGTCCTTGCACATATGCACCAATCATTTCTCTAAATCCACCTGTCTCAACGAGCGTTGATTCCAAGTGCTTTCTGAGGATGAGTGGGATATGTTTTATTTTTTATTTTTAAACAGCAAACTATACACTCCCAGGGGGCGTACAGGTGAATTATTCCTATTGCCAAAATGGGTGGCGAATCAAGCGAAAAAATGCTGAATGAAGGGGAAAGAGGGTAAAGGGTGACTGATCAACAACGAGCAAATGATAATAACAATGGTGCTTATGTTTTAGGTTTGCTGGAAATCTCGCCAGTGGAAGTGGGAGTGGTGAGCCTGTACGGCGTTAAGAGTGCGCTATTTGTTGCCATGAATGCAAAAGGAAAGCTGTATGGATCAGTAAGTTTCACCGACTCTTTATCAAAATATGAGTAGAAGTGCATCAATGACTGTCTTGTGTCAGGAACATTTATAAGTAGCTCTTGCGGCCTGTGATGAACAATTTGGACTGACGGGGTAGAGATAGGGAAACACATTGCAGTAGATTACGGAGGTAATAATGCTACCCAGAAACCAGCATGAGGTCTCAGTCTAATATAGCACATTCCAAAATAATAAATGTTTTAGGCACAGGTTATAATTGTGGCCAGCCAGGAGGTATGCGTCTAAACTGAATCCACTGTCACTTGGGACTTGTATGCTGTGTTGTACATTTAATACACAAGTGGAGTTTTTCCAAGCTACCACTTGCGTACTTGAAAGTACATACCATTCCTTGCATTGCTAGCCAGGTTATTTCATTACTCTTAGCTGCAAATGTGAATCAGCTCCCTGTAGATAATTCATGTTGTAAATCAAATATAATTATGAATAGCAATATTCTCTGTTCCATTCTAGGTAAATTATTCTGTATAAAATAAATTCAGTTCCCGATCCTATTCAAAGATTGACGAAAGGAAGGATAGGCGATGGTTTAACTAGTTAGATAAAGTAATATACAGTATGATAGCAAACAGACAGATAGATGGAATCAGCGGTGGCTCCTACCTCATCGAAGGAGGGGAGTCCGCTTCTGACAATTGACTGCATCGGCTGCAGCCCATAAAAGTCAAATTGGGCTGAATAGCAAGGCAGGGAATGGCTTTCTATAGGAAGGCAACTCTCCGCTTATAGCAGCCCGGACTGGCAGTCACGGAGGAGGGAGGGAACACCTCCCAATGGGACTGCCTTACTGTGGGTGACAGACAAGTCTGACTTCCAATAGGAAGTCACTGCCAGTCACAGGGAAGCCAGTGCAGTCTCACTGACTGCAACTAACTTCACTAAAGCTGAGCACAGTGGGGAGGGGCTGCAGTCCTGCAGCCCATAGGTAAAAACCGCCACTGGATGGGATACATACGGATGACCAGCGATCCGGGTGCCGGCGGTTAGAATACTGCCAGGATCCTGACCACAGGGATGCTGACTGCATGCCAGATAGACAAACAGACCAACAGACAGACTGTCATACAGACCAACTGATAGATTCTATCCGCAGCGGCTGCTGCTACGGTGGCCATATAGTGCAGGGGGGAACCGCTTACTACATATAAACAATAAACATACATGTTCTGATGTGCACTATGTATTATATGTACTGGCTGGTTACCCCAGGGATCGGCAGCGCTGGGTGCATCAGGCAAAGTGTGGCCGCCAGGACTATAAGCCCTCCCCCAGACACTTGTGAAACTAACCAATGGGATTTTAGGGGTGGGCTTAGAAAGCGTGTGCTGCCTTATGCATAGTCCCAGGTTCCCCCTTGCACTATATGATTGCCGCTGGATACTATTATATTTTATAATCTGCTGCGATATACGGTGATAAATAAAACAACGTCAATTGTGGGAACTGCATTTCCTACACGGCAGCTTTCTTGACCCCAAATCCTGAGCTGTTTCCCCAATTATTGCTACTCAATTCAATGTATAGAGCACAGATCAAAGAGAATGTTATGTTTAAAGACTAAACATACTTTATGGCGATAATCTGTATCCAACTCGGCTGTTTTCTGTTTGTTCGGATTAACTATATTATTATATGGTAATTGTTGAGAAATGCAATTTCCGCTGTCATTAGTGTGCGGTTTCTGTAATGGGCGGATGACAAAGAGTTAATTTCATAGAAACATTTGCAAAATAAAACATTCCACTGTAGTTACTGCTTTCAAGCACAGGACAATAAGCGCCGTCTTTGAACTTAGCACACAATAAGGTATGTTGGTCATGTCTAAGGTGACTACAGAGGGAATTAATGTGTGATGAAATGGTCCGATAAGTGTTTGTCTCTACAAGAAAGTACACCTTGATACATTTATTGTGGATGAAACAGAAGATAGGATAGATCTGTTGTCACTCGTACACAGGCTCTCAACGGTTTGCAGATAATTGCCGTCAGTAATACCAAGATCAACAATGTGACAAATAAAACAGTTGTTCTATAAGGGTGCTCCTTAAGCCGCCCGAATCGCTATAAATACATATTTGTACAGTTTAGAAGCGACAATTTTATTTAAAGAGACGTATTTAACATGCTGTTTATCTATCTATCTATCTCTAGAGACATTTCACAGATGAATGCAAATTCAAAGAGACTCTACTTCCAAATAACTACAACGCATATGAGTCAAGGAGGCACCCCGGAATGTACATCGCTCTAAGCAAAAACGGAAGGACAAAAAAAGGGAACAGAGTGTCCCCAACAATGACACTTACACACTTCCTGCCTCGGATCTGACGGCGTTCCTTGGTAGGGGAAGAACTCGGTGCACTTTGAAGATAGTTAAAGCGAGAGTTGATGTAACATATTTAAATTAATAATTTAAGTCTGTATATATATGGTTAGGGGGGGGGGGGGAAGGTTATTTATAGTTACTGACTTTTGTATTTTTCCTTAATATTGTATTCATTTTATTGTGGGGCAAATGTAGTGAAATAACCAGTGGCGGATCCAGGGGCGGGGGCTGCAGCAGAGTTCAAAATTCTAATAGGGGAAGCCACACCCACTGCTATTCTAATTGGACTCATTGGCAGTTGGTGTGGCTCTCCTGTTTGAATTCTGGACTGTGCTGCAGCCCCAGCTCTGGAGCCCCCCCACTGATAATAACTCACAAGCTGCTGGATGGGTCTGCAACGTGTTGCTGTGCAATGTGCTGTGAGTCAAGACAGCGGTATTACATGTCGGTGCCATTGCTGAGCTGCTACTCACCACACTGTTTTGTACTGTTTACAAGCTGCACACATAGTCCGTGTGTACATACAGTATTTCTTGGCTAAGGCTGATAGGATGAAACAAGTGTTAGGATGAAGCTACCAATAATGACTCCTAAACTCAGTTACCATTAGACTGAGCCAGTGTCAGCTTACCCCTTGTACAGAAAGTGCGGTACAGGAGTGGGGCTCTACAAATCTGTTTTTAGATCTGTCACTGTTGAACTCTGAACTTCTACAGCCTGTCAATCTCTGCCAGTCTCTGAGGAGCCTCGTCTTAACCCCTTCATTTGCGGAGTGTCCAGCACTTAGCAGCTTGTAGATCTATCTACTGGAAACTATAGAATTAATGATGATTTTGGGGTGCTACTGTGTGTACTGGAGTTGGAGGAAGTCTTAACGATTAGCATATCTTATTTTGAAAAACTAAACCATAAAATCTGGTCAAATATGTGTAAAAAAATTTAGCAGAAACCTAAAAAAACAGCAGGATGCAATGATGCCTCTTGATAAACGCAAGGGTATCAGGTGGTTTCTGTTTTTCAGCGCTGGACTGGACCTGTAGGCAAGGGTGTAACTACCATGGGTACAGGGGGTGCAGCTGCTATGGGGCCCAGAGCTGAGAGGGGCCACCTTCCCTGTCACAGTTACATGTGTTATATACAGCGGTGTAACTACCATAGGTTCAGGGGGGGTGCAGCTGCTATGGGCCCAGAGCTGAGAGGGGCCACCTTCCCTGTCACAGTTACATGTGTTATATACAAGGGTGTAGTTACCATAGGTGCAGGGGGTGCAGCTGCTATGGGGCCCAGAGCTGAGAGGGGCCACCTTCCCTGTCACAGGTACATGTGTTATATACAGGGGTGTAGCTACCATAGGTGCAGGGAGTGCAGCTGCTATGGGGCCCAGAGCTGAGAGGGGCCACCTTCCCTGTCACAGGTACATGTGTTATATACAGGGGTGTAGCTACCATAAGTGCAGGGGGTGCAGCTGCTATGGGGCCCAGAGCTGAGAGGGGCCACCTTCCCTGTCACAGTTACATGTGTTATATACAGGGGTGTAGCTACCATAGGTGCAGGGGGTGCAGCTGCTATGGGCCCAGAGCTGAGAGGGGCCACCTTCCCTGTCACAGTTACATGTGTTATATACAGGGTGTAACTACCATAGGTGCAGGGAGTGCAGCTGCTATGGGGCCCAGAGCTGAGAGGGGCCACCTTCCCTGTCACAGGTACATGTGTTATATACAGGGGTGTAGCTACCATAGGTACAGGGGGAGTGCAGCTGCTATGGGGCCCAGAGCTGAGAGGGGCCACCTTCCCTGTCACAGGTACATGTGTTATATACAGGGGTGTAACTACCATAGGTGCAGGGGGTGCAGCTGCTATGGGACCCAGAGCTGAGAGAAGCCACCTTCCCTGTCACAATTACATGTGTTATATACAGGGGTGTAGTTACCATAGGTGCAGGGGGTGCAGCTGCTATGGGCCCAGATCTGAGAGGGGCCACCTTCCCTGTCACAGTTACATGTGTTATATACAGGGTGTAGCTACCATAGGTGCAGGGGGTGCAGCTGCTATGGGGCCCAGAGCAGAGAGGGGCCACCTTCCCTGTCACAGTTACATGTGTTATATACAGGGTGTAACTACCATAGGTGCAGGGGGTGCAGCTGCTATGGGGCCCAGAGCAGAGAGGGGCCCCTACCGTGTTACAGTTACATGTGCTATATACATTTTTCACCAATGGATGGTACATGAGAACCCTTATAAACTTTTAATATGGGGCCTGCAAACATTTAGGTATGCCACTGCCTGTTGGTCATTCTGTATAATTGGTTATAAACATTGGGATCCACCCTCGGGATCCAACCTGCCACTGGTGTCTGTGGAGGACAAAGTATCTTTTCAAGAGAAGAATTTCTGCTGATTCCTAATGTTCATTCCCACTAAAGCGATTACACGTCTACCTCACTATTTCACCCTAGGACTTGTTCTCTTGTCCCCTCGCCTCTCGGACCTCTATTTCCCCATATGTGTAGAATGGATCTGGTGCAGACTATTTCAGCCTCGTCACGTTTCAGCTATCTTTACCCAGCGACTTACTTTTAGTAAAGGATAATCATGGTGAAAATATTTGCAGGCAGCTGTCCGACTGCACTTTATGGTCATGAAGTAACCTTATATTTTTCATTATATACTGTGCAAATGTACAGCCTGTTATTAGGGACTGGTGTGTCCATAAAAAAAACCCGATTCCTTTAAATTGCTACCGGTTCGAGAATACCTTTGTAATCCTTCTCAATCCTGAATGGTTTGGTTTATGATTTGAAATATTGTATATCACTGACAACTATACCAGGATGTATACTGACAACAAGCTACTTTAATTCTTACTTACATTCCTTATTAACTCTTCCTTCCGATAGTGACATTTTAGTTTGTGACGCTGCTGCTTAAACCTATTTGAAGCAATATTTAGCCAAGTGCTTCCCATGGGCCAGGCATGTCCAAACTGCAGCCCTCCAGCTGTTGTGAAACTACACATCCCAGCATGCCTTGCCATAGTTTTAGCATTCCCTAATAGCAAAACTGTGGCAAGGCATGATGGGACTTGTAGTTTCACAACAGCTGGAGGGCCGCAGTTTGGATATGCCTGCCATAGGCAGATAACCATCCCTGTCCGATATCACATTTAGGGGTAAAATTTATTTTAAAAAAAGAGGTCATGTTGCCTATAGCAACCAGATTCTGTCTATCATTTCTCTTTTGAATCCTAGAAATTGACAGACAGGATCTAATTGGTTGTTATCGGCAACAGCACCTCTTTTCATGTTCAGGACCGTTAGTAAATTTACCCCTTAGATTCAGATTTAATACTAATCACTTGGTTTCTAGAATGCACAGGTACACATTGGGGCTGATCCAGCCCTGGCCTTTGCTGGCTGTACACAAGGTGATTGACAGCTGCCGGGTGCTTGGGGGCGGAACACCAGCGTTTACGGGCGTGCCCTGGGAAACGCAGGCGTTGCTCGGCCGTTGGGAGGGAGGGCTGCTGCCTCCTTCTCCCCACAGCCTTCGTAGCCGCCTAATCAGACTGAATCGGCAGCTGCGAGCGGGAGGAATCCAGTTGATGCTAAATATCTCCGAATGGCTTTTCCCCTGTCTGCACGGCTGCAAATGTGTTTGCACAGGGGCGAGGGGGAAAGGCTGACGGGGCGGCATTGACCTGCTTACCGTGCTCCGAACACTCGCAGCCCCGCCAGCTGGTCTGAATCAGGTCCATTGTGTGTGGACACCACCCTTCTGGGGGGGACCTCACTGAACCATTCAACTGACCGTTTAACTCTTCCCTTTCCCGACCACTAAGTTTGGAGCGGACACTGATGTTAATGTCTCAAACTTTTTGGAAGTCCTATATGTTGGGCAGAGTTTATAGATAAATGGCCGTGCTGCCAAAGCTATTAAAGGTTATTATTTGCAGGTTATTATCGCTGAAAGGCATTGCATCGACGGTATTAACCCTTCAAAGGGAAAAAATAAAAAGCAGTTTACAATGTTCCATGATATGTCTGTAGTTTTATACAGGTCTTCTTGTGATGTATGTGCTGTGCACAACTGAATGCATAATAAACAGATACGTGTTTACACTGTATGTGTGTCTTCATTCGGTGATTAAAGCATTCCTCGCGGGGACAAAAATAGCCCCCGTCCATAAAGCGATCTGGCGCTGCAAAAGATCCTATGAAGTCTGCCTTGTAAATGTTGTTTAATCTACTCGTGTATATGCAAACTAGGTGGCATCCTGTTCTTTGTCCCCGTGCAAAAGTGTTAATGGTCACGTTTATAAGTGTCACACAGAAGTAATGCTTACTATGAGGGCAAATAGCCTAGAAGGCAAACGCTACTGGATGCGATGTGGGATGTGTTGACGCTGTTGTTATTGGTGACGGTGGTTGGGAGGGGCGTTTACTCTTAACCCTTTGAGTGCCAGGGGAATCTGTCAAATTAGGTGTGAAAATTGCCAAGCAAACATTTGTATTCCTCATCATGACCTGTAATGTCACCTTATATAGGAAATATCATCTTTTTTTTTTTACACATTTTTTTATTGGAATTTATATAACAAATGTGAGCAACGCTGGCATTTTTAGCGGATATTTTCAGCATCGCTCACAGAGCTGTTGGCACTCAAAGGGTGAATAGTCTTCAAGACAACACAAAATATACTATACACTTGCACTGACAAGGGTAATACTTCCGTAATGGTGCTTTCACCTGCTTTAAAGGATATTTGGGGGTTTATTAATAAAGAGTTGTGTTGTAAAACTTGGCATATAAAAAATAACAAAAGTTTAGATAAAATAACATGGCTAAATTTGAGGAAATTCTATTAATTGCAATGGGCATAGAGTGCTGGAGAAACTTTTGGAAAGCTGTGCAACATTGGGTCAGTTCTCTGTGATGTGTGCAGCTGTGCAACATTGGGTAAGTTCTCTGTGATGTGTGCAGCTGTGCAACATTGAGTAAGTTCTCTGTGGTTGTGTGCAGCTGTGCAACATTGGGTAAGTTCTCTGTGATGTGTGCAGCTGTGCAACATTGGGTCAGTTCTCTGTGATGTGTGCAGCTGTGCAACATTGGGTAAGTTCTCTGTGATGTGTGCAGCTGTGCAACATTGGGTAAGTTCTCTGTGCAGCTGTGCAACATTGGGTAAGTTCTCTGTGATGTGTGCAGCTGTGCAACATTGAGTAAGTTCTCTGTGGTTGTGTGCAGCTGTGCAACATTGGGTAAGTTCTCTGTGATGTGTGCAGCTGTGCAACATTGGGTAAGTTCTCTGTGATGTGTGCAGCTGTGCAACATTGGGTAAGTTCTCTGTGATGTGTGCAGCTGTGCAACATTGGGTAAGTTCTCTGTGATGTGTGCAGCTGTGCAACATTGGGTAAGTTCTCTGTGATGTGTGCAGCTGTGCAACATTGGGTAAGTTCTCTGTGATGTGTGCAGCTGTGCAACATTGGGTAAGTTCTCTGTGATGTGTGCAGCTGTGCAAAATTAGGTCAGTTATCTGTGATGTGTGCAGCTGTGCCACATTGGGTAAGTTCTCTGTGATGTGTGCAGCTCTGCAACATTGGGTAAGTTCTCTGTGATGTGTGCAGCTGTGCAACATGACAACACATTAGGGGTCACTTAGGTGCGGTCGTTCCTACCCGATCATGCACTCAGCACCGATGTTCTTTGTGCATGCACAGGACCCATTCTGGGTCCAGCGATGTCAGAAGCAGGACGGCAGCAGGCTGTCAGTGATTGACAGTCTTCTGACGATTAGGGGACGGGGAGGGGGTGTCGGCTTTCATTTTTTAAATGGTGGCATATCACTGCTGTTTAGTGGGTGGGAAGAGGTCAGGGATCTCAGTGGTAGGACGGTGACAGTGATTGCACATACAGAATGATGTATGTATGGTTTGTCGTGTTTGTAAATAGCGATAGTTAGACACAGGTGAAATGCAGACAAAGGGCCGCTTGCGGATGACGACGTGACATGTTTACATTTCAACACAAGAAGGTAAACTAAGTTTTGAGGAACTGTGGGCCTTATTCTAGTTCACTCTTAGAGGCAAATTCCTTCTCAAATGGACAAAACCATGTGCACTGCGGGGGGGCAGATGTAACAGGTGCAGAGAGAATTAGATTTGGGTGAGGTTTTTCTTCAAAGTGAGATCTATATTGCAGTGTAAAAATAAAGCAGCCAGTATTTTCCTTGCACAGAAACAAAATAGCACATCCAAATCTAATTATCTCTGCACCTGTTACATCTGCCCCCCTGCAGTGAACATGGTTTTGTCCATCTGAGAAGGAATTTGCCTCTAAGAGTGAACTAGAATAAGGCCCCGTATAAGGAGGTTGCTCTTCACAGTTTTGCATTTCAATGTATTTTACTTTGCCACAGCATCACGCTTATATCATGGTTGATATTTTGGGGTCTATTTATCAAACAATGAACCCAATTCTGGTTTGTTTGCAATAGCAAACTCCTTCTTTAATGGACAAAACCATGCTGCAGTGCAGGTGGGCCAGATGTAACATGTGCAGAGAGAGTTACATTTGGGTGGGGAGTGTTCAAACAGAAATCTAAATTGCAGTGTAAAAATAAAGCCACCAGTATTTACTCTGCACAGAAACTAAAATAACTCACCCAAATGTATTTGGATAAGACATTTCCTTCATTATTGTCATATTTATAGTCTTGGATCGCATTGGTCACAGAGTATTACTATATTCTACAGCTTTTTGTCTCTCCTCCGAGTATCACCTTGCACTACAGTATGTCATTTATAGTAAATGACATCACTGGAATTCAGTGTAAGATGTTAGGAGATGTACGGCTGGTTAGAGGAAAGGGCACTGACTGTATACAGTGACAGGAGAAACTGGGGAGGTAAAGTAAAGACTCTTGATCATGTATTTAACACTACACTAAACGTTTAAACCAGTTCCCAGCAGTGGCATAGCACGTGCGAGTGTACATATTGACCGATAGGAATACACTGGCCTTTACAAAAAGGGCAACGCTTTAGAAATGACGCCTCCAGGATGCCCCGAGGCTCAGGACAGTTCCTCATTTGTACTTCAGAGGTAACGCGATTAGCAGGTAGTTTATAAAGTACATTTGTTAATTGCTGTCAACATTAACATCACTTTCGTTAACCTGAGGATACTATGTGAAATGGGCATTGGGAGAGCATGGCTGAGGACAATGATCAGTGCGGTCATGACACAATGGCTACTGTGTACTGTACATGACACAGTGTAATGACACAATGGCTACTGTGTACTGTACATGACACAGTGTAATGACACAATGGCTACTGTGTACTGTACACACTCATAAATAATGCAAAAGCACTGGGAGAATTATTACGCTGCCGTACTAAGAGAATAGAACAAACACGATCCAAGTGCTTGTACCACAGCTATGGCTAAGCGGAATATATGTCCGTAGGTTAGAGAACATGTAAATGCCGCCCGGCCGAACATCTGTGCCAGCATGCAATGTGCCCTAAAACATCCCCTCGAATGCGGCTGAAAGGGACTGAAATCGTTAGATGGTCACACACCATCCTCTTCAGTAATAAACGTCAGTCTACACTGACTTTCCTTCTGGCAGCAAGCAGATCACCGAAAAGGGGGCGGGTGATGTCAGTCATCGCCCCCCCCATCCTGAGCAGGCATCACAAGAGGACACCCAGTGGTTTTATGGGGCTGCCCATAAAATGTCGGCGTTCCCCTTCTGGCTTTGCGAGTGTCAACCTCACCGAAGACGTTTGCTCCCGGGTTTTGCGTATGCCAATGCGCTAAACCCCACCACCCCACCACCGAACATGGGGCCGAATTCGAACAAAGAGGTCTGAATCGACTCCTAAATTTGCTGCACAAAGGGGCACCATGATGGGGTTGTGGAGAGACCAATTAAAGGGGCCTAGAAAGCAAGGCGATACATACGGATGACCAGAATATCGACACGCCATGCCGATGGAGGGAATCTCAACAGGGGTCAGAAGTATACTTAGCCTCCCACTGCAAACCCCCCCCCCCCCGCCAACCTTCCACCCCCCACATCCCTAAGTCCCCCCCCTAGAGCCTAATCTTATCCCCCCCCCCCCCTTCTCCGGCCTAACCATAACCTGCCCCAGCATACCTACATTCAGAATCTCAGCAGTAAGGAATCCGGCACCTGTTGGTATTTGGGATGCCGACGCCAGTATAATGAACGGTGGGATCCCGCTCGCTGAATGTATCACGAACCAATATTGGGTCCGTGGCTCTGCCTCTTGTCTGCGCAGGTTTTCCCTTTAACATTTATATGGTGGCCCACTGTGGCCTCTGTCACTCTGTCTTCCTGTCACCCATGCTTTCCCCTGTCACATACACTACATGGAAGAAACTCATTGGACACCACATGTCAATGGAAACCATGCGTTTATTTACAATCAATAGGGGTAGGTCCACCTTCTGCAGAAATAACAGCAGCTACTCGTGGTGGTAGCACATAGTGTGATATTGTGCCATTCCTCCTGCAGTACAGTCACCAGCTGTGGTAGTGCAGATGGGCGAGGCGATTGCGACCGCAACCTGCGCTCAAGTGCGTCCCACAGATGTTCTATGGGGTTCAAATCAGGGCTTTGCGTCAGACCACTCCATTGTAGCCCTCGAAACATGACATGTCGCATTGTCGTTCTGGAACACACAATCGTCGTTCCCATAGAAACGCCACAACGTAGGTAACATGGAGTTATTCAGAATATCTTGGTAGGTCACCGATGTCATGTTCCCATGCACCTGTACGAGTGGGCCCACGCCTTGCCAGCAGAAACAACCCCAGAACATGATGCCTTCACCTCCAAATTTTACTGTTGGCACTACACATTCGGGTAACAGGCGTTCTCCGGGCAATCGCTATACCCACACTCTCCCATCTGATCGAAACAATGTGATGCGTGATTCATCGCTCCATAGAACTTGTTTCCATCGCTCCACCGTCCAGTTTTTCCGCTCCTTACACCAACAAAGTCTCTGTCGTGTATTGGTGTTTCTGATCATAAGCTTGTGAGCCGCAGCTCAACCATGATAACCGAGTGCGTTTCCTGTCCGTCATTTTATCAGCAAATGATCTGCTACGACGCTTGCTTCCATATTTATACATGTAGGAAGAGTCCATAGTCACCTTGTCAGGAAGATTCCATTATTTCAGAGTTAAACCAGGGTGACCAATGACTTTCTTCCACATAGTGTATTTCCTCCTCCTGCCTCTTCCTGTCACCCTCTGCCTCCCTCTGTCCCTCTCTGCCTCTCCTTGTCACCCCCTGCCATGTTGCATTTTGTGAATTTGGGCTGGGGTGGAGGGGCCCAAATTTAATTTTTTGGGCTCACCACCCACAAATTCCGCCACTGACCCATTAGTACATTTGGTTTAAACAGAGAACTAATATTTGAATCGTAAATGAACAAACAGAGTATTTGCATCATTTTTCGGACGTCACGGATTTAGACCCATGTCCAGCATATAACTGGAGGACTTCTTTCAGCTTTGTAAGACTGGTCAGCCTACTGTTCAATAACACAAAGCTAATAGCAGCTGTATGTAAGATTAGTAAGGACTCTGTTATTCTTGGACCTAAAGACAAATCACTGAGGTGCATTAATCTGCACAGTACACAGTGTATTAGTCTGTTTGACATGCACTGGACCATTCAGGATAAATCATTCTTATTGGGTGATAATGAAGTGCAAAGCCTCATTAATCCATTCTGCTCAAGCCTAAATCCTAAGCTTATGTGAAAACGACCCATCTTCTTATTGACTCGTTGTACAATGAAGCTGTGATGTCAAGAAAGCCCTTTCTGAGCGATATGTATCCTCTAGTGTGTGCACTCAATATTGTTAACAACCCCTCTCTCGACTAAAAGTCAATTTGGCTATATAGCCAACAACCAGTCTATCCTGCGGGTCCTGGTGAAGTTACTGAACGATATCGTTTACTAATATCGCTTAGTGTGTACACTCAACATCGGTCACGCACGGCCGATATCGTTAACTATACTAGCAGCAGGCCAGGATCGTGTGTATGGGGCTTAAGACTTAGAGATGACGTATATACCATCAAGGCAATGGCTGAAAACATTCAGCAAAAGCAATACTGTAGTGGCTACATACATAGAAGTCAATATACTGGAGCAGTTCAGCTGTTCACCAATGATTCCATCCAACCAGATTGCACACGAGAGATTGCACAAAACAGGAGATCGGGAACAAGCAAAACACATTGGATTCGGACTATATGGTACAGATCTGTACTATGCATTCTTGCCTGCGCAGTCTATTTTTCTATGTCGCAGGGCCACGCATAGAATCTGCATCGAATGCCGCTGAAAAACCGTTCTATGTCCATTCGATTTCGATTTGATTTTGCTTATATGTATGTATATATATATATATATATATATATATATATATATATATATATAAGTCACATAGAAAAATAGACCAAATCAAACAGTGTGTATGGGGCAAAAACAAACAAAAAAAATATATATATATCTATATATATAATAATATATATATATATATATATATATATATATATTATAAGGGCACGGTAGTGCCCTTATATTAAGGCTGAATCCAACGAACGGATTTTTCCCATAGGGAACTTTTCGGATGGGGGCATGGTGTTTGAGGGACTGCACCTCAAAAGTGACTGGGCGTACTGAGCTGAAATTTGGCATGTACGTGTAGAATCGTCAACCGGTGCTGCATGCCAAATTTCAGGGCGAAATATAAAAAAATGACCAATTGGGAGCGATCTAAACTTCCAACTGCCAGTTTTTTCCTGAGACTTGCGAAATGACAACTTGTCACCCATGTTAGTCTATGAGGGTTTTTTTGGGAAGGCATAACTCGGGGTAGAGGAACACTTGAGACTTGGGGTTTGTTTTATTGGGTAGATATTGTCCCAGTGGAGTGCCTTTTGGGGTTGAGGATTTTCGGATAGGTACAGTTTTTTTATAATTTAGTGAAACGTCCCCCATTATAGAGATAGGAGTTATCAACTTGTTGCGCAGCCGCAGACGTTATCAGCTGGGGGAGTACACAGAGTGGCTTCTCTCTGGTGTACCAAGATGGCCGACTCCTGCTCGCAACTGAAATTATTTTGTGTAAGTGTAATTAGTGTTGTTTTTATGTTATACATGGGGGTGGGGATGGAGGGGTGGGGGGCGCTGTGTGATTATATACACTGACACCGTACTAATGACAGAGATTAGTAATGTCAGCGCTGTGCCGGAGGTACGGGTGTAAGCTGAGTGACGTCAGCTAATTTATTCACTGCGCTGCCAGTACTGCCGGGAAATTCAAAACTGAAAGTGCTTTCTGTGGGGAAGGGATAACTTCACTCCCTAGACACCCATGCACTGGATAATTGTAGCAACACGGGTTCACTCTTATATTTTACTTCAACCCACACTCACGTTACATTTCCTTTTAGAACTGGGCACAACCACAAAAGTCTTTAAACAGCCAGGTATCACGGCAATTTAACAGGTCTAATCACCAGCAGTAATAGGCACCATTAAAGAAACATCAAATAATTTGATGACTATAAAAAAAATTAAACCATCCCCCAGCAGTAGCAATATTTCATTGCTGATAACCAACAGAATGTACGCATTCATAGGACAGCGGAGATGTCAATCAAACCGAAGGAACGATGATTGGATTGACGTTATACAAGAGCAAGGGCAATCTGCCCTCAACCAAGATGGCGCATACTGAGGAAGCCGATCCTGGCTGGGGTGTATAGCGTGACACCAGCGACAGCACCGTCCCGTCCCCGTCCCCCTCTCTCTGTCATTTCTGGCATTTTTTTTTAGCTGCCACCCGGAAGAAATCATAGCCGGGCAGAGAGCATGGAGCTGCCCGGCTGTACTTTCAGCACACTGCAGCAGCCCTAGGTCCTGTCCCGGTTCCTGTGCGGGAGTGTGTGAAGAAACGATGAGGTGCTGCAGCGGCAGTATACTGTGGCAGTGACCGTGAGCCGGGCAGCGGGAGGCCGGGAGCACGAGTGTCAGACTCAGCAGCAGCTGCAGTAAGTATGACTGTCTGACTTAAGACACATACCTCTCTCCCCCACCCACTCACTAACTAACTAACCAACCAGTGCCTAGTGGCCGAGGCACTCTGACAGCGCTATTACCAATCGTCTCCTGCTGCTGTCGCCGCCGGGCCACTGGCTGATGGGGCAGAGTGACAGCTGCCTACAGTGGGTTAGTGAGAGGTGGTGGCACTGTGGGAGGGGCATATATGGCACTGTGGGGGGCATACTGTATCTGGCACTGTGGGGGGGGCGTACATGGCATTGTGGGGGGGCGTACATGGCATTGTGGGGGGGGGCGTACCTGGCACTGTGGGGGGGGGGGGGTTACCTGGCACTGTGGGCGGGTGTACCTGGCACTGTGGGCGGGTGTACCTGGCACTGTGGGGGGCGTACCTGGCACTGTGGGGGGCGTACCTGGCACTGTGGGGGGCATACCTAGCACTGTGGGGAGTATATTGCGCACTGTGGGGGGCATACCTCGCACTGTGGGGGGCATACCTGGCACTGTGGGGGGCGTACCTAGCACTGTGGGGGGTATATCGCACACTGGGGGCAAATCTGGCACTGTGGGGGGGGGGGTTTACCTGGCACTGTGGGCGGGTGTACCTGGCACGGTGGGGGGCTTACCTAGCACTGTGGGGAGTATATTGCGCACTGTGGGGGGCATACCTCGCACTGTGGGGGGCATACCTGGCACTGTGGGGGGCGTACCTAGCACTGTGGGGGGTATATCGCACACTGGGGGCATATCTGGCACTGTGGGGGGGGGGGTGTACCTGGCACTGTGGGGGGGGGGGGTGTACCTGGCACTGTGGGCGGGTGTACCTGGCACGGTGGGGGGCGTACCTAGCACTGTGGGGAGTATATTGCGCACTGTGGGGGGCATACCTCGCACTGTGGGGGGCATACCTGGCACTGTGGGGGGCGTACCTAGCACTGTGGGGGGTATATCGCACACTGGGGGCATATCTGGCACTGTGGGGGGGGTGTACCTGGCACTGTTGGCGGGCGTACCTAGCACTGTGGGGGGTATATCGCACACTGGGGGCATACTTGGCACTGTGGGGGGGTGTACCTGGCACTGTGGGGGGGGGGGGGGTGTACCTGGCACTGTGGGCGGGTGTACCTGGCACTGTGGGGGGCGTACCTAGCACTGTGGGGAGTATATTGCGCACTGTGGGGGGCATACCTGGCACTGTGGGGGGCATACCTGGCACTGTGGGGGGCGTACCTAGCACTGTGGGGGGTATATCGCACACTGGGGGCATATCTGGCACTGTGGGGGGGGGTGTACCTGGCACTGTTGGCGGGCGTACCTAGCACTGTGGGGGGTATATCGCACACTGGGGGCATACTTGGCACTGTGGGGGGGTGTACCTGGCACTGTGGGCGGGCGTACCTAGCACTGTGAGGGGTATATCGCACACTGGGGGCATACCTGGCACTGTGGTGGGGGCATACCTGGCCACTGTGGGGGGCATACCTGGCACTGTGGGGGGGGAGTACCTGGCACTGTGGGGGGTATATCGCACACTGGGGGCGTACCTGGCACCGTGGGGGGGCGTACCTGGCACTGTGGGGGGGGGCGTACCTGGCACTGTGGTGGGTATATCGCACACTGGGGGCGTACCTGGCACCGTGGGGGGGGGCGTACCTGGCACCGTGGGGGGGGGCGTACCTGGCACCGTGGGGGGGTGTAGCTGGCACCATGGGGGGCGTACCTGGCACTGTGGGGGGAGAGTACCTGGCACGGTGGGGGGGGGCGTACCTGGCACTGTGGGGGGTATATTGCACACTGGGTGCATACCTGGCACTGTGGGGGGCATACCTGGCACTGTGGGGGGCATAATTGGCACTGTGGAGTTCGTACCTAGCACAGTTGGGGGTATATTGCACACCGGTGGCGTACCTGACACTTGTGGGGGGCGTACCTGGCACTGTGGGGTGGGGGGGCGTACCTGGCACTGTGGGGTGGGGGGGCGTACCTGGCACTGTGGGAGGGGTCCTTCCACTGTGGGGGGTATATCGCACACTGGGGGCATACCTGGCACGGTGGGGCGGGCATACCTGGCACGGTGGGGGGCATACCTGGCACGGAGGGGGGGGCATACCTGGCACTGTGGGGGGTAAATTGCACACTGGTGGCATACCTGGCACTGTGGGGGGCATACCTGGCTGTGGGATGCGTACCTACCACTGTGGGAGAGCATACCTAGCACTGTGCGGGGGCATATTTGACACTGTGGGGGGGCGTACCTGGCACTGTGGGGGGTATATCGCACACTGGGGGCGTACCTGGCTCCGTGGGGGGGCATACCTGGCACTGTGGGGGGTATATCTGGCACTGTGGGGGCATACCTAGCACTGTGGAGGGTATATCGCACACTGGGGGCATACCTGGCACTGTGGGGGGCATACCTGGCACTGTGGGGGGCATACCTGGCACTGTGGGGGGTATATCGCACACTGGGGGCATATCTGGCACTGTGGGGAGGGGGCATACTTGGAACTGGGGGCATATCTGGTACTGTCTGGCACTGTGGGGGCATATCTGGTACTGTCTGGCACTGTGGGGGCATACCTAGCACTGCGGGGGCATATCTTCATTGTCTCTACTCCTTCACAGGACACCTGTCAGCCTGCTGTGTGCCGTTCCAGTCCCGGTGCTGGCTGTGAGCAGAAGAGGAGAACCACGCGGTGCCAGCAGCAGAAGGTTGGGAAGCTCAGGAGAGTGCACTGAAGAGCGGAGGAGGGGGAAGAAGGCTGCGGGGAACCTGGAACCAGAGGTCCGGACAGGATGAATGAAGAGTTGCAGAGAGGTGAATCATCCAGAGTGTCCCCCAAAAACAGCCTCCTTTGAAGCACAGTGGGCTAGGTTAGTAGCTACTACATACACCCTGAAGCCTAACACCATACCTCCCCAAACCTGCCATTAAGAGGGACACCTCGCACACCCGGCCGTCTCCCAACTGCCCCCCTCATCACCACCGCGGGACACTGTACTAACTATACATCCCGCTCCCCACAGTCTAATACTCACTATACATCCCACTCCCCACATCCTAACTTTAACTATACACCCCTGTCCCCTGCAGCCTAACTCTAGCTATACATACCTCCATAGACTAACCCTATCTATACACCCCCCCCACAACCCAACCATTCTCCTCCCACCTGCAGCCTAACCCCACCCATCCCCACAGCCTAAACCTAACATAAACTCTCCTCCACAGCCTAACCATACATCCCGCTTCAGCCTATAACACTAATCACACACACACACCCCACAGCCTATAACACCAACCATACACATACGCTGCAGCCTATAACCCTAACCATACACATTCCCGACAGCCTATAACACTAACCATACACATACGCTGCAGCCTATAACCCTAACCATACACACACACACACACCCCACAGCCTATAACACTAACCATACACATACGCTGCAGCCTATAACCCTAACCATAAACACACACACACCCCACAGCATATAACACTAACCATACACATACCCCGCAGCCTATCACCATAACCATACACATACGCTGCAGCCTATAACCCTAACCATACACACACACACACCCCAAAGCATATAACACTAACCATACACATACCCCGCAGCCTGTCACCCTAACCATACACACACACCCGCAGCCTATAACCCTAACAATATACACCCCCCGCAGCCTAAAACCCTACCCACGCACACACTCCCTGCAGCCTATAACACTAACCATACATGCACACCCCAGCCCATAACCCTAACCATACACACCCCGCAACCTATAACCCTAACCACACACACACACCCCGCAGCCTATAACACTATCCATCAACCCCCCCCCCCTGCAGCCTATAACCCTAACCCTATACACCCCCCGCAGCCTATAACCCTAACCATACACACACCCCGGAGCCTATAACCCTAACCATACACACACCCCACAGCCTATAACCCTAACCATACACACACACCCCGCAGCCTATAACCCTAACCATCACACCCCCCTCAGCCTATAACCCTAACCATACACACACACCCCGCAGCCTATAACCCTAACCATACACACCCACCCTGCAGCCTATAACCCTAACCATACACAACCCCCCTGCAGCCTATAACCCTAACCATACACACCCCCCTCAGCCTATAACCCTAACCAAACACACACCCCGCAGCCTATAACCCTAACCATACACATCCCGCAGCCTATAACCCTAACCATACACAACCCCCCTGCAGCCTATAACCCTAACCATACACACCCCCCTCAGCCTATAACCCTAACCATACACACACCCCGCAGCCTATAACCCTAACCATACACACACCCCGCAACCTATAACCCTAAACACACACACACATCCTGCAGCCTATAACCCTAACCATACACACACCCCGCAGCCTATAACCCTAACCATACACACCCCGCAGCCTATAACCCTAACCATACACACACACCCCGCAGCCTATAACCCTAACCATACACATCCCGCCGCCTATAACCCTAACCATACACACACCCCGCAGCCTATAACCCTAACCATACACACACACCCCGCAGCCTATAACCCTAAACACACACACATCCTGCAGCCTATAACCCTAACCATACGCACCCCCCGCAGCCTATAACCCTAACCATACACACCCCGCAACCTATAACCCTAACCACACACACCCCGCAGCCTATAACCCTAACCATCACCCCCCCCTGCAGCCTATAACCCTAACCATACACCCCCCGCAGCCTATAACCCTATAACCCCCCGCAGCCTATAACCCTATACACCCCCCGCAGCCTATAACCCTAACCATACACACACCCCGCAGCCTATAACCCTAACCATACACACACCCCGCAGCCTATAACCCTAACCATACACACACACCCCGCAGCCTATAACCCTAACCATACACACACACCCCGCAGCCTATAACCCTAACCATACACACACCCCGCAGCCTATAACCCTAACCATACACACACCCCGCAGCCTATAACCCTAACCATACACACACACCCCGCAGCCTATAACCCTAACCATACACACCCACCCCGCAGCCTATAACCCTAACCATACACACCCACCCCGCAGCCTATAACCCTAACCATACACACACACCCCGCAGCCTATAACCCTAACCATACACACACACCCCGCAGCCTATAACCCTAACCATACACACACCCCTGCAGCCGTACTAGTCGGTTGCGGAATAGTTTTTTCCCATCTGTTGTTTTGTGTTTGATTTGTAGTATGTGATATGATGAGTATTTTCCTTATCTCTCTTCTCTTTTCATTTTGAATTTCACTTATGCATTTTTAATGTTGTAGTGACAATAAATTATTATTATTATTATTATTATTATTATTATTATTATTACCCTAACCATACACAACCCCCCTGCAGCCTATAACCCTAACCATACACACCCCCCTCAGCCTATAACCCTAACCATACACACACACCCCGCAGCCTATAACCCTAACCATACACACCCGCAGCCTATAACCCTAACCATACACACACCCCGCAGCCTATAACCCTAACCATACACACACCCCGCAGCCTATAACCCTAAACACATACACACACACCCCGCAGCCTATAACCCTAACCATCACACGCCCCTCAGCCTATAACACTAACCATACACACACACCCCGCAGCCTATAACCCTAACCACACACACCGCAGCCTATAACCCTAACCATACACACACCCTGCAGCCTATAACCCTAACCATACACACACCCTGCAGCCTATAACCCTAACCATACACACACCCTGCAGCCTATAACCCTAACCATATACACCCCACGCAGCCTAAAACCCTACCCATGCGCACACACACCCTGCAGCCTATAACCCTAACCATATACACCCCCCGCAGCCTAAAACCCTACCCATGCACACACTCCCTGCAGCCTATAACACTAACCATACATACACACCCCAGCCCATAACCTTAGCCATACACACACCGCAACCTATAACCCTAACCACACACACCCCGCAGCCTATAACACTAACCATCACCCCCCGCAGCCTATAACCCTAACCATACACACACCCCGGAGCCTATAACCCTAACCATACACACACCCCGCAGCCTATAACCCTAACCTTCACACCCCCCCTCAGCCTATAACCCTAACCATACACACCCCCCTCAGCCTATAACCCTAACCATACACACACACATCCCGCAGCCTATAACCCTAACCATACACATCCCGCAACCTATAACCCTAACCATACACATCCCGCAGCCTATAACCCTAACCATACACACACCCCGCAGCCTATAACCCTAAACATACACACACCCCGCAGCCTATAACCCTAAACATACACACACCCCGCAGCCTATAACCCTAAACATACACACACCCCGCAGCCTATAACCCTAAACATACACACACCCCGCAGCCTATAACCCTAAACATACACACACCCCGCAGCCTATAACCCTAAACATACACACCCCGCAGCCTATAACCCTAAACACACACATCCTGCTGCCTATAACCCTAACCATACACACCCCTCTCAGCCTATAACCCTAACGAAACACACACACCCCGCAGCCTATAACCCTAACCACACACACCACGCAGCCTATAACCCTAACCATACACACACCCTGCAGCCTATAATCCTAACCATACACACACCCGCAGCCTATAACCCTAACCATATACACCCCCCGCAGCCTAAAACCCTACCCATGCGCACACACACCCTGCAGCCTATAACCCTAACCATATACACCCCCCGCAGCCTAAAACCCTACCCATGCACACACTCCCTGCAGCCTATAACCCTAACCATACACATCCCTCAGCCTATAACACTAACCACACATACACCCCCCGCAGCCTAAAACCCTACCCATGCACACACTCCCTGCAGCCTATAACACTAACCATACATACACACCCCAGCCCATAACCTTAGCCATACACACACCGCAATCTATAACCCTAACCACACACACACCCCGCAGCCTATAACACTAACCATCACCCCCCCCCCCCCCCGCAGCCTATAACCCTAACCCTATACACCCCCCGCAGCCTATAACCCTAACCATACACACACCCCGGAGCCTATAACCCTAACCATACACACACACCCCGCAGCCTATAACCCTAACCATACACAACCCCACTACAGCCTATAACCCTAACCATACGCACCCCCCTCAGCCTATAACCCTAACCATACACACACACATCCCGCAGCCTATAACCCTAACCATACACATCCCGCAGCCTATAACCCTAACCATACACCCCCCTCAGCCTATAACCCTAACCATACACACACACATCCCGCAGCCTATAACCCTAACCATACACATCCCGCAGCCTATAACCCTAACCATACACATCCCGCAGCCTATAACCCTAACCATACACATCCCGCAGCCTATAACCCTAACCATACACACCCCGCAGCCTATAACCCTAACCATACACACACACATCCCGCAGCCTATAACCCTAAACACACACATCCTGCAGCCTATAACCCTAACCATACACACCCCACTCAGCCTATAACCCTAACCATACACACACACCCCGCAGCCTATAACCCTAACCACACACACCCCGCAGCCTATAACCCTAACCATACACACCCCGCAGCCTATAACCCT
Source organism: Crinia signifera (assembly GCF_055691185.1). Lineage (NCBI taxonomy): Eukaryota > Metazoa > Chordata > Amphibia > Anura > Myobatrachidae > Crinia > Crinia signifera. The sequence goes on along the minus strand of NC_139227.1, from coordinate 119,599,660 downwards.
AACCATACACATCCCGCAGCCTATAACCCTAACCATACATATCCCGCAGCCTATAACCCCAACCATACACACACCCCGCAGCCTATAACCCTAAACACACACACCCTGCAGCCTATAACCCTAAACACACACACCCCGCAGCCTATAACCCTAAACACACACACCCCGCAGCCTATAACCCTAACCATACACATCCCGCAGCCTATAACCCTAACCATACACATCCCGCAGCCTATAAACCTAACCATACACATCCCGCAGCCTATAACCCTAACCATACACATCCCGCAGCCTATAACCCTAACCATACACATCCCGCAGCCTATAACCCTAACCATACACATCCCGCAGCCTATAACCCTAACCATACACACACCCCGCAGCCTATAACCCTAACCATACACACACCCCGCAGCCTATAACCCTAACCATACACACACCCCGCAGCCTATAACCCTAACCATACACACACCCCGCAGCCTATAACCCTAACCATACACACACCCCGCAGCCTATAACCCTAACCATACACACACCCCGCAGCCTATAACCCTAAACACACACATCCTGCAGCCTATAACCCTAACCATACACACCCCCCTTTAGCCTATAACCCTAACCATACACACCCCCCTTTAGCCTATAACCCTAACCATACACACCCCCCTTTAGCCTATAACCCTAACCATACACACACACATCCCGCAGCCTATAACCCTAACCATACACACACCCCGCAGCCTATAACCCTAACCATACACACACCCCGCAGCCTATAACCCTAACCATATACACCCCCCGCAGCCTATAACCCTAACCATACACACACCCCGCAGCCTATCACCCTAACCACACACACACACCACAGCCTATAACCCTAACCATACACACCCCGCAGCCTATAACCCTAACCATACACACACCCCGCAGCCTATAACCCTAACCATACACACACCCCGCAGCCTATAACCCTAACCATACACACACCCCGCAGCCTATAACCCTAACCATACACACACCCCGCAGCCTATAACCCTAACCATACACACACCCTGCATCCTATAACCCTAAACACACACATCCTGCAGCCTATAACCCTAACCATACACACCCCCCTTTAGCCTATAACCCTAACCATACACACACACATCCCGCAGCCTATAACCCTAACCATACACACACCCCGCAGCCTATAACCCTAACCATATACACCCCCCGCAGCCTATAACCCTAACCATACACACACACCCCGCAGCCTATAACCCTAACCATACACACACCCCGCAGCCTATAACCCTAACCATACACACACCACAGCCTATAACCCTAACCATACATACACCCCGCAGCCTATAACCCTAACCATACACACACCCAGCTCTTTTCCGACGGCTCCATCACCATCATGCCTGAGCTTCAAGTGAGGTCTGCTGCTCCTATGTTCATTTCTTTTAATTAATTGTGACGCCAGCACCTTAAGTTACATTGTTTTACCATTAATTACATGTGATTTATGTATATTTTTGTGTATGACTTTATTATGTGTTTATAAAATATTTTTGTTATTTGAATTGAACTGAGTCTTGTGCCATTATTTGAAAGGGGGACCTATATTACATTTAGTTTAATCAAAGGTATAATTGCTAATGCTGTGACAGCTTTCCAATTGTTTTCTTTTATTTCTTACAAGCTGGTTTGCTTGTTGTCATATGCGGCTTTCCTTGGCTATTATTATTTTATTCAATATAGCACCAGAGGTATGGTGTGACTCACTACCTCCCTCCCTTTTTTTTAGACTAAAATAGGTCACATTTCTCTTATTAGAATTTGATCGTTACCAAAAAACAAATTTGATCATTGCACAAAACCAAAATAGCTCCGGGAGGGCTGCTGCGAATGCACAGTCATGTGTAGCTCCTCCCACGGTCCTTTGCAGGGAGGACCATGGGAGGAGGCACATGCGCAGCAGCCCCCCATCGACACTCCCTTTAACTCCGGCTATCCAGTCTGGAGACCGCACCACTGCCATGGCAGAAGGAGGAGGCCTGGCTCTGTGTTCCTGCTCAGCATCTGCGGACACCAGGAAAAATGGGAGCGGCTGCCTGGAACTCGCTGCTGGAGGGGAAACATCAAGTCAGACAGAAGGAACAGATTGATCGCCATCCCCGGGAGGAACACTCAGCCTGGTGGAGTTCCATGACCTGGTAGGATCAGTGTGCCATGTATAGGTAGGCATCATTGACTCTGGCACCTGTATCCTAACCCTGTACACAGACACACACACACACACACACACACACACACACACCCATAGCCTATCCATACATTCATATATATACACACACACACACACAGCCTAACCCTATATACACACACACATATATATATATATATATATACATATATATATATATATATATATATATAGCCTATACATACTCTCTCACACACACACACACACACACACAGCCTAACCCTATATACACACACACACACACACAGCCTAACCCTATATACACACACACATATATATATATATATACATATATATATATATATATATATATATATATATATATAGCCTATACATACTCTCTCACACACACACACACACACACACACACATAGCCTAACCCTATACATACACACACACACACACATATATATATCCTAACCCTATACATACATACATACTCACACCCGCAACTGATCCATGACCTGGTAGGGTCAGCGTGTCATGTATATCTAGGGATAGGCATCATTGGCTCTGTGTGTGTGCGTGTGGGCAGGGTTATAACACAGTTGCCACACACCCATAGCCTATCCATATATGCACACACACACATGTAGCCTAACCCTATCCATACACACACACACACACACACACACACACACATAGCCTAACACCATCTACACACACACATGTAGCCTACCCTATCTGCACACACGCCCATCCACACAATCTATACATACACAAACACACCTGCAGCCTAACCCTATCAATTCATACACCCATAGCCTAACCCTGTCCATACACACACACACACACACACTCGCAGCCTAACCCTATCCATACATTTATAATTTGTTCTCTGCCCCAGGCGTAGTCTCATTAAAATGGGCATGGCCTCACCAGAGAAGACTACCTTACACCCCAGTTTTTGGCCCTGCACTTACAGACCTTTGCCACCACAGGAATTTTTTTTACCATATTAAGCCCATACAGTAATGTCCCCTGCACCATATGCCCCACACTGCAATGCCCGTGATACATTATGCCCTACAGCAGGGGTGGGGAACCTCAGGCCCGGGGGCCTTATGCGGCCCCTGTAGCTGGTCTGTGTGGCCCTCCCACCCGTCCGGCAGCTTTGCCGGTAGTCAAGAACAGGAGAATTCTAGCGAGAGGCTGGTAAGTTTTCGCAAGATTCCTCTTAATCAACAGCAGCCGGAGACTGTCAGTCCTGTTTAGTGGCAGCCACCGGAGAGTGGGACAGCTAGAACAGGACAGTGTGTAAGAGAAATTTTTACATATGGCCCCCGAAGGATTTTTTCCTCATACAAACGGCCCTTGGCACAAAAAAGGTTCCCCACCCCTGCCCTACAGTATAGCTTCTACACACTGACTGTCATTATCGCTGCCAGGGGTTTCATGGGATGGGTGTCTTCATTGCCAGGGCTTTCATGCTCTGGGATGGGTGTCATACTCATTGTCAGGGGTTTGAAATGCTTGTAGCCAGTGGTAATGCTCGTTGACAAGGGTGTGTTATTGTTAAACATTTTTAAAAATCCAGTGTTTATTCTTACAGTACAATTTACATTTCTGAGTTCAAAAAATAAATTGAAAAAAAGCAATGAAATTCCATAGACAAAAAACCTTACGGTTTCACATGTCCCATTAAGGCTTCTTACACATGATCTGGCATTTCAGAAACCTGTTGTAACTCTTCCACTCAAACGCCAAAAAGCAATGAAATTCCGATCATTAAGGCTGACGCCTTAATGGACGTGTTCCTTGCTCAATACTGATATGGTACGCCATCACAGCCTGTGGGTAAGTGCAGATTCAGCACTCTCACAGAGTGAGATTGCTGTCACTCACACAATGGTGGAGCTGCTAATTCACAGATTTGTGTGCTCATTGGAATACACACATGCAGTCTATGCAACTGAAGGTCTGAGCAGTAAACAGAGCCGAGAGGATGGGGTAAAAGTGGTGTTGATTGGGGTAGGAGGCAGTGTGGTGCAGTTGAGGAGGAATAGAAATGCGTAGATGGTGGAAAGGCTAAGCAGCATTGATGGGAGACTAACAAATGCGGATGGGTGGAAAAGAGTGGCACAGATTGAGGGAGGTAAGACAGAGTGATGCGATTGGGTGGGAAACAGTGAAGCAGTTGGAGAAAAGACAGTGGACCAGATAAGAGAGAGATAGCAGTATAGATGGAAGGAAACTGTGGCATGGATGAGAAGGGCAGAGCAGCATGGATGGAGGGGGTACAGAGTATCACTAATAGACTGGGATGCATTGGCAAAGATAGAAAGAAAAAGAGTGGCATCTGTGTGGAAAGACAGGGCAGGGCAGATAGGAAAAGACACATTGGTGTGGATGAGGGAGTACACACAGCAGTAGGTATCGGGGAAGACAGAGCAGCATGAAGGCTTATAGGAGAAGAAAGTGTAGATGCATAGTAGTTGGGAGTATTATAGTTTTTGCAATTATGAAAGATGTTTCTGGTAACTGCATGTGAATACTAAATGAAATGGATATGTGTAGTGAGTGTGAAAGATGTTGGACCCTCAGTGGGGTAGTTCTAGTAATAGTGTTTATTCTACTACCTGCCATCTTTGAAAACCCATGCAGTTCCTCTACCCTGTCTGGGGTATTGCTGTCTGCTGTAGTGTTTCTAGCACAGGTCTGGTTTGCAGTGCTGATATACAGACCACACTGTGCTAGAAGCACTACAGCAGACAGCTACACCCCAGGCAGGGAAGAGGAACTGCATGGGTTTTCAAAGATGGCAGTGCTAGAATGAACGCTATAGTAAATCAGAGGTATAGGCAGTTTTAGTTGATTGCGGGTACTTAATAGGATGAGTGTGCCACAAAACTGCTCAGACCTTCAGTTGCATAGACTGCATGTGTGTATTCCAATGAGCACACAAATCTGTGAATTAGCAGCTCCACCATTGTGTGAGTGACAGCAATCTCACTCTGTGAGAGTGCTGAATCTGCACTTACCCACAGGCTGTGATGGCGTACCATATCAGTATTGAGCAAGGAACACGTCCATTAAGGCGTCAGCCTTAATGATCGGAATTTCATTGCTTTTTGGCGTTTGAGTGGAAGAGTTACAACAGGTTTCTGAAATGCCAGATCATGTGTAAGAAGCCTTAATGGGACATGTGAAACCGTAAGGTTTTTTGTCTATGGAATATATATATATATATATATATATCATTTTTACAAAGGTACTTGTTTCCTATCTGGGCGCCCGCTAAGTTAATTGCGCACCATGCTATTCTCCGTATAAAAATCGGATCGCATCGCATCGGATACCACAAATGCACATACACGATATTGAACGATGCGATGCGATCCGATCCGATTTCGTTCCCGATTTTATGGTTGGCCCATAGGATGGGCCATCTGTAACACTACTGTATTTATTAACCCTTCAAAGCCCTCCCCTTGTCACATCTGCACAGAAACACAGTACTGACGTCGACCCGAAGCGTGGCGAGCGCAGCGAGCCCCGCGAGGGGCGGCGGTACGCGTCCTCCGACTTTTTCATACCCCCACTATCCACGTTGGCGTGGAGTTGAGAATAGAATAGTGTGGCGAGCGCAGCGAGCCACCGAGCCCGAAGCGTGGCGCGCGCAGCGAGCCCCGCGAGGGGACGCGGATACTTCACAGGTATCCGTGTCCCCTCGCGGGCTTCACAGGTATCCGCGTCCCTCGCGGGGCTCGCTGCGCTCGCCACGCTTCGGGCTCGGTGGCTCGCTGCGCTCGCCACACTATTCTATTCTCAACTCCATGCCGACGTGGATAGTGGGGGTATGAAAAAGTCGGAGGACGCGTACCGCCGCCGCTCGCCACGCTTTGGGTTGACGTCAATACTGGGGTGGCGTTAACAATGGAGGCGCATTTTAAACCATCAGGGGGGGTTTCCTATACAAATCGTGGGTTTGCGGGGTTATTACATTGAAATCAATGTAAAATCGGGTCTCAGGGACCATTTAACATTGATTCCAATGTAAAATCGGATCGGATCGGATAGCATCGTATGCCATCGTACATCATCGAGTACCGAATCCGATGCGATCCGATTTCATTACGGTGCCGTACGTAGAAAACCTGGGCGCCCAGATAGGAAACAAGTACCTTTACAAAACCCACATTTTTTACAACTTACTGGACATATTAATAAAATGATGTCTATAGTTTCCTTTTTAGAAAATTTACAATAAAATAAAACGTAGAAAAATAATTGATGGAAACTCCTGGCCTTAGGCCAGGTCAATGTGTGTTTTCTTGCCTACCGCCACCTGGGCGCCTTGATGGTTTGGACTTCGCAGGAAGTCTGGGGCTATTCATTTGTAAAACCAGTGTATTCCTAGTAATTGAATTACTAACATCAACAGCATAAACAAACAGCGCTCACAGTGGGGTTGCCGGCTGATGAGTTTCACAAGTGATTTGTTTTTTTGCTTCTTTACAAGAGCCATGGTAGACTTACAGTAAGTAGCAAGCAAACAGCCCCCCTCCCCCCCCCCCCCGCAAATAAACACTGCAATGCTCCATTAGGAAAAGCCGCTACTTGTCTCACTCTGAGTTGTTTTCCCACAGAGCTAACTCCCAAATACTAAGTATAGCCATAATAAGATGGTCATTGTACAGAAGCCAGTCAGCTTGAGTCCTGGTGTTACCGGAATCACCGAGGCAGAGCGCTCACTTCAGTGTCCTCTCCAGGGAAAGCTCGGAGGTGCATACAGTAGTGGGAGATATTTGTGAATGATCAGCAGGAAATTATTCCATGATTGCCAAAAAAATGGGGCTGTCCCGCGAAAGTCGGGAGGTACAGGTATGCAGTAGCGTAAATGTGACTGTTGTCATTGGGGGTTAATCTGGTTCATTTGTTCAGATGCGAATTCGCATCCTTGCGAGTGAACCAGATCCCATCTTGGGAATGGTGGTACCCGGCCGACCATTCACACGGCGCGTACATTCACACTGGCTGCAAACCCCCACTGGGACCCTCCCAAATCTGAAATTCTGGGCGTTCCCATATGCTATGCACCCCGCCGCCGCCCCACCCAGCCTTCACACGGTTGGCCGCACGTAAATGGTAGAGTCACATTACCTAATTTGTACATAAAATATTACTGTACGTGACATAAATGATTGTCTTAATAGTTAATAATTCATGTGAAAGTTGCAACAAATTTATATAACATAAGCAGAGCGGTGTTAGTTTTTTTTCTGCTTTCCGAAATGTCAAAATATTAAAAAAAAAACCCCACGTACGTGGCACAGACAGATCTTCATCTGATTAACGTGGCAGATATTTGAATAAAAAACATATTTCAAGGAGCTGATTGTATTATTATCATCTTCAGTGGATCAAAGCCATCTCACAATCGGATTCCACAGAAATGATTTATGACAAGTGATCTACATGACTGCTGATCTTACGCAATCACACAACAGACCACAATACTCTCTGTCTATCGATGTTTGCTGATTATCATGTCTCTGTCTGTGATATATTTATAGAAGATACTCAGCTGCCTCGTCAAACAATCACTATTTTATAGCAGAAGGAAGTGTGCAAGATCCCGATCACTGGGGGCAGACAGCAAAGCAAACACTCAGCTGGGGAACTTGCAAACGACACTTGGTGGTTATAGTACATTTCTTGTTCGTTTGGGGAGAACAGTCATTTGCTCCCACATCCTGCTACCACCAGTTCTGTACATCCAAGGAACCAGCTCCTCAATTACCCTATTATTCCACTCTTGACACCCATTTAACACATTGCTTTCATGGACAATGACATAATCAGGACATCTTGCAATAATAATGAGATCTGACTTATTTCCTTTGTTGGGAAATAAACTGCTTGATGGATAAAAATTTGGCTTGCACCACCGGTTATGGAAGGGATGGACATAATTTAGAAAATTATAAAAGAGGGCTGCTACGGGCTCCTACACTGCCTGAGATGGCCAATGGTGTCTCTACCCCCTAAATAAGTTTATTGTGAAGTGAGGAGTTCTATATCACAACATATTTGTAACATCATTGTTCTATGATATACAGTATATATACATACATACATATATACATACATACATACATACATACATACAAAGATTGATATTCATGTATGGGATAAGCTAAAACTCAGCATTTTTGGAGATACATGCTAAAATAACTTATAAAGAGTTATAAGTATTTGCACCTATTGGGTGGATATTCAATATAGGATTCCGACTGTTGGAATGTCCCTACAGTCGGAATCCCGGGCCGTTTTCGTCTGATCGAACAGTAACTCGACAGTCGGAATTCAATGATCGAGTGTCGGAAAGTCCGTGGATCGGCGGAAATGGCAGCGGATTGTCGAAAATCGGCAAAACAGATCCGACTTTATAAAAAAAATCAGATCTGTCATTAACGAACAGGTGAGTGCTTATATTTCCCCTATCGGGAAATCTCGACAAAGAATGAATACCCCCCATAAGATCTTGATCCACTGCTCTGAATTACTGACCAAGAGAATCCTGAATCGAAGCTATGTATTTATTTTGATTGCAAGTGAGACTGAAGAAACCCCTGAAGAAGTATTTTTAAAGATGAGACGCGAAGGATATTAAAATTGGAACCAATACTGAGAATCCATCACTGGAAGGCCTTGTGTGTGTGATTACAATGTCAATTTAAGGGTATCCCTTATTTAAGGGAAAAAACAAATAGTTAGATGTGGTGTTCTGTATTTACTATTGTCAAACTGAATTACAATATGTGTCATTTAAGTACATTGTTTTTAACTAAATGATGTCATTCATTTAAGACAAATGCATAATGGTGTATATGCAATGGTTTTAGTGGAGAAATCCATAAAACAAGAAGTGTATATATAATAGTGATATAATGAGTGTAGTAGTGCCGCCTTCTCTGCACTAATCTTTTCCCCAGCAATGTCATTGTACTTTACTGCTATTAATAGCTGACCATTTGCCCCAGAGGTCCTTAGAGAACAGTTATAGAGGGCCAGTCATTTCCAGAGACAAATGTTGGTTTTAACGATTTGACTCAGGATTTTATTTCTGGGAATAACAGTTAATCTTGAACAATTACATAACTTCTCTTCTTGTGATCGTTAACAGAAATGATAGCAGTGCTTCTTCCCCATGTATCTTCTGCAGACACAGTCACTTACTGGTGAGGAAAATAATGCAACTCTGTTAAAGTCTGTCTAAAGTACACTCTACTTAGTATCAACGATATGGGCCTCACAGCTAAACTCACTGTTTTCGGCACTCAGGGGGTCTGGGAGATGCAGACTGCCCCCCCCCCCCGGCGACTTCTATGGTTGCAGCGTAAGCTCCCACCCTGTGGTCAGCAGTGTCCCGAGGGGGGAGGGCAGTTGGGAGTCTCCCGTGTCAGTGCTGCTCTGCCACCATCTATGCACAGAGGCAGGTGGCATGGCCAGCAGTTTACAGAGCGATGGCCATGCTCCCAGCAGTGATGAAATTGGAAGCGCGGCACATGCCACAAACCATGCCCTCTTTCCAGGTCCACCCGGGTGATTTTGGAATGTTGGGAGGTATGTTAATCATAGAGAAAGAGGGACATGGGGCATGGCCATCAGCTCACAGGGCACTGGTCATGCTCCCATAGTGATAAAATAAGGGGGTGTGGATCACAATGGCGGCACTGCCACAATGCCATGCATGCCCTATTTTCCATAGACCACTCCCCTTTTTCATCAGGAGTCCCGATCACAGAATTTTAAAAGTTGCGAGGTATGGTGTTCCATCGTCAATTAATTGACAATCTACAGCCATTTGGGGGTGGGGGATAAGGTGGCGAAGGGCTCAGTTTCCAAAAAATGGAGGCATATCGTCTGTGTTTTGTGGGAGTGCACAGGCCAGGGTTTCTAATTGCACTTTTTGTAATGTAATCCATTATACAATGCTCAGTTTGCAATATCACCTGGGGCCTGCACTGGACATGTACTTAGGCAGAAGTGGGTATAAGTTGTCACTACTGTATGTTGTTAAAAAGGGTCCAAGGGGGAACCATACAAACTGCACACAGGTAGTCTGCTGGTCAGTGATGTGACATGTTACGCTACAGGAATATTGTGTGCATGGTAAACACGACAACCAGGTTACCTGTTGTCCATAAAACTGGTGACAGCAACAATTACAGGGAAGGTGACGCGTTTCTCCGAAAGGTTGCAACCTACAGTATACAGGTATATAGGTTTGGTGATGTTTCAGCCTCTCTCCCATAACAGAACAGTCAGCTCTGCTTGAATCTGGTCATTTGCTTGTCTGTGACACAGGAATGTACAACACTGATCTTTTGAAGTATATGCATATTATTAACATCAAATCTATTTGTGCCTACAAGTATGTAAAAAGTATAGAGACGCAGTTTCCACACCATTGGACTTGTATGCTAACCATAGGGTACTCAGGCCCTTTATGCTGCCAACTCTGTGTCAGGACGAGAGTGGAATAAATTGGATGCAGTACCCATGATAACAGCGGTACACTGTGTGGCAGTATAGAGTAGAGAGTTAGTCACAGGTTACAGTAATACGCAGGGTGTCGTCCTGGCATTTGCCCAGCAATGTTATATTAACGTAGAGAGGCATCTGCAATGCTAAGCAAATATTTTATCTATAAGTGTCGGATGCCTGCACTTCAAAACATGTTGTAGGCCCATTCCAAGGCTTCCAGCTAGCAGTTACTGTAGGACTTCATGTGGTATTACATAACCAATCAAATCTTGCTAACTCTGTGGCACCACCACTAGGCAGTTTTAGGCAATTGCCTGTGCTGGTCACTGGAGGGCAGCACAGAGTCATCCTCACCACACCAGCACTCACACCCACACCCCCCCCCCCCTCATGTAGCGGGCGCTGGAGCAGGTAAAAGAGCCCACACTCCCGCCTGTAGCAGGTCAGCGGTGGTAGTACCCTGCCCATCCCCCGTTTAGCAGGTGAGCTGTGGCTGCAGGTCAGCGGCGGTAGCACCCCCCCCCCCCTTGCACCGGCCCTGATTGGGCTATGAATTGCTCCTGGCAACTTCTTGTTTCAAAACATGAAAAAATGGCTCAGCAGAAAGAGATTCACATCGAACAAGAAGGTCAACAAATCTAATCTTCAATAAGTTGGAATATCGTTGGGCCAAGTGTATCGAGCTAAAAGTGGTTGAAAAATAAATAAAAATTCCCCCTCCAGTTTTTTTTTCTTGCCCAACCCGGGGATTTATCAATCACCCCTCGTAAAAAAACGAACATGGGGCTAAAGCAAGTACGTCTGCAACTTTCCAGTAGGATAAATTTAACGTATGGTAGCAAATGCAGGCATTCCAATTAGCTGAATGTACCTGCCTTCAAGTGTTGGGCTACATACTGTATGTGGTGCTCCAGATTCTGGGTTAGTTACATAAATACGATCCCAATTGAACTTGTCGACGGCTCTCTGTTTGCTGTAAAACAGCCTTAGGTTCCTTTCATTATGGCTGCTCATTGGTAAAGCTATGCAAATGAAGTCTTCGGGAAGATGAACCTTACGAGGCAGTGCTAATTATCAGCAATTGTATCTTCTCTTGTTTGCGGGTGACAGACAGATGCTCGTAAGAATAGATTGGAGGCTTCACAATGCAGGAAGTAAATATTCTGTGCAAGTAATACTAGCTTACGTGGTATTATCTAGTACCACTGCCGAACCCTGGAATTATATAGGCGCAGATTTATTAAGCTCGGCGATGTGACAAAGTGGCTGGTACTTTATCACCGGCTAATCCGTTCACAACTGTAATTTTTCAAACTCAGCATGTCACTTGACAGTCAGGGGCTGATTGGATAGTGATAAAGTACCAGCCACTTTATTGGCCCCACTGTTTGATGAACGCTTCTCCCTATTGTTCCTCAAGACATTGATCAATGTCAGTGGTAAGCAAACAAAGCAAGTAATGGCGGAACTCCAGGAATAAAGCGAAACGGAATACTGGTACCAAGTTGATAAACCAACCTTTCAAAGTTGGTTTATCAACACTCAGTGTGCAGTATTCAATGCTGGTTTTCGAAATGTGCAGCGAATCCTGTGAAGGATTCGCTGCACATTCGCAGGGTTCCGGAGGGCTGGAGCATTCGCTGCTAGCCCTCAGTGTCACCCTATTCAACGCATCGGGGCAGCGAGCCCGTGGTGGCGAATTTTAACCCCTGCGGCGAATGCCACAGGGAGCTGGGGGACGACAGGAGGCAGGGAGATGGAAGCCTCCCTGCCTGCACCGGACACTGAGGGGGTTAAGGAAGGACACAGGAAGAGCCCCCCAAGTGCTGGCAGGAGCCACTGCACAACTGGTCCCGATCCTAAATATTTAATGATCGGGACCAGAGTGCAGTGAATATATGATATTAATAAGTGGCTCCCGGCCCCCTGCTGGCGAATGTGTAAAAAAAAAAAAAATTGTAAATTTTTTTTTTATATATATATATATATATTCATGTGCTACAAGAACATGAATAAATATAGCATGCCCCTTCACAGAAAAAAAAATGGATTTTTTTTACATACTAAAAAAACAAAAAACTTTATTTTAAAAGATCACATTCCAGTTCACCTAAAAAAGATGATGAATGCAAAACGGTGAAACATGGCGAAAATCACTGGAGAAAGCAGTTCTCCATTTGAGCATTGAATACACTCTCGGCGAATTTGACTAAAAACCCCATTGAAAACCACCGGCGAATTGCACACGGCAAATCAACAGATATTCGCTTTTCATTTTCAGCGAATTGTCATCATTGAATAGGGCGAATTGTTTTTATGAGAGCAAATTCGCCATTACATGGGCGAATTGCCAGATTGTCATACATGCTGAAGCAGCAGCCCCCGGAGGCTTAATCCGGTTCCTGGGTATGACGCATGTGCAATATCATTTGCAGTACTGCGCATGCTGCCGCAAATTTGCACAGAGAGAGGCATCCCTGAGGGACGGAACACCTCCCAATGGGACTGCCTTGAGTGACTGGCAGGTCGGACACCCAATAGGAAGTGACTGCCAGTCACATTGAAGCCAGAGCAGTCTCACAGACTGCATCTGGCTTCACTTAGGCAGAAACAGTGGCGGATTTTACCTGGGGGGGGGGGGGGTGTGTAAAAATCGACACCGTTTTGCAGTGTATATGACACCAAATGTATACAGTCCTTTGCAACATTGTAAAGTAAACACAAAATATTTTTAGGCAACAAATCTAAAAAAGGTAAAAAGTACCCCCCCCCTTCTCTCGACGGCACTGCTGACAAGGCAGTGAAGATGTGATTCCCCAAAAATGTTCTATAGTGCAATATGTAAGGACAATATAAACTATAGGAAATATTCTCTTCTCTACTATATATAATGATTCTTTGGTCGGCTCTGACAGGGTGTAAATATCTGGACACTCACGTGTATCCTGTTCTCATAAACACCACTGACATTTGTGGGATACATTTCTTTGGGGTCTTGCGCTGTTGTTTTGCAGTTGTCTGCAAAAAAAGAAAAGAAAAACGAAATAACACAATATAGATTATTTGGATGAGTGCTTCCAAGTCTCTTAGTACAATGTGTTCGTGGCCAAGGGGTTTAATAATGACCATACAGGTCAAAAAACAAAAGTGTGATTTTCCCATACTCTGTCAGGGCGCTGTGTACAAAGGATGCTTCGCATTTTATGTGAATTGCTTCTAATGAGCTACAAGGCCGTGGAAAGTTCTGGTAGAGATGTCAGCATTTAACCTAATCACTCCATGAGACGCATTACACAGAGAACAAATGACTTGTAATCGTGGTACAAGGGATAAGATCAGTCAGGGTCTAAAGCTGATGACAAGGGACCAACATGCTGTAAAGACTATACAGTGGAGTGTTCCCATGTAGCCTGGACTGGTTCAAAGATCAGTAGCTCCAGCGAAACCACAATGACCCTGACACTGAGCAGGGAAATCTGTATTAAAGGCCTGGCAGGGTTTCCTAGTTTCTGACTGCCCCCTCTGGGAGAGGGCAGCCCGTTCAGTGAGGCAGGGGGGCGGGGCCGCTGATGGGGTGGGAAAGAGGCGGGATGCTGGTGGATCATCCGGAGTTGGGGCGTGCTCAGCATGATCGCGTCCTTGTGGCCACACCCCCGCCGTGCAATGACAGTATTTCAGGCATTGCACACGGGGGGCGGGGCTAAAGAGACATCATTTGCGTCATTCACTCCCACAGGCCACCCTGCCAAGGGAGGGTCGCAAGAGACTGGCCATATTCCAGGGGGGCTGGGAGGGGAACCTGATTTCCAGGACCCTCCCGGCCATTCCGGGAGGTTAGGCAGCCCTGAGGCCAGGACACTCTTATTTACTTACAGTTTCTTATTGCTTGTTGCCGGAGGTTCCTTGCTTATTGCCACGGATTTCATGCTCTTTTCCAGGGGTTTATATTCTTGTCCATTGCCAAGGGTTTAATTTCCCTTCTCATAGCCATGGGTGTCATGCTTGTTGTCAACGGCCAACCGCAGGTTTAGATACATCAATGTATGAGCTTCACAATAACCAACCAAGCATTTTTATTTCTATCCATGGGACAGAAAAACAGAGACAGACTCATTTATTAGTACTGGAACCAACCAGAGTCTGACAAGCAGTGCAGGATACCACAAGTAATGAGGGCAATAAGAACATGGAGTCTGACAGCTGATGCATCCATTGCCTCTATGGGACATATTCTGGTTCACTCTCAGAGGCAAATTCCTTCTCAAATGGACAAAACCATGTGCACTGCAGGGGGGGGGGGGGAGATGTAACATGTGCAGAGAGAATTAGATTTGGGTTATTTTGTTTCTGTGCAGGGAAAATACTGACTGCTTTATTTCTACACTGCAATATAGATCTCACTTTGAAGAAAAACCCCACCCAAATCTAATTCTATAACACGTTATATCTGCCCAGTGGCGTAACTTCAAATATTGCGCCCCCCCCCGCCAGGTTTCTGGTGCCGCCCCCTCCCCCACCCGCCACCCATATACTTACTTAGCAGAGTCCGGCTGTCAGCGATGCGGGTGGGAGCCGGGATGTGATCGTGCAGGTGGAAGCTGGGATGTCTGTCAGCGCTGCGGTGGTCTCGGCTCCCGTCCTGGCTTCATTCTGATATGAAGAACGGACCATCACAAAATGTCCGCCCCCATACAGCAGACAGTTTCAGAGAACTGTTTGCTATATGGGGGCGGACATTTTATGATGGTCCGTCTCCATAGGCTGAGGCTCAGAATGAAGTCAGGACGGGAGCCAGGACCACCGCAGCGCTGACAGGTAAAGCTGCGGGGCATGGAGGAGCGCAGGGGGGGGGGGGGCATTGCAATAGCAGCACAGCCCCCTGGCGCCCGCACTTACACTGCGCCTCCCCGCGACCGCGGGGGCTGCGGTGCTATTGTTACGCCACTGTATCTGCCCCACCTGCAGTGCACATGGTTTTGTCCATTTGAGAAGGAATTTGCCTCTGAGAGTGAACCAGAATAAGGGCCTATATACCATGAGATGCACAGAGATTGGTGGAGGAAAACAGCTGGGCAAATGATAGACTCACATTGGTAGGTTAGTGGTCAGCTGATGGAACCAACATGTTTGCGGCCGGAGCCGTCGGGAATTCCACTGAAACCCAGACTTTCCACACTGGACCCAGACAGCGACCCACTGACAGCTTTCCCGATGTTTAGGATCTCAGTACCCACATACTGCTGCCTGAGCCCTGACATATCTGCTTCTACCATAGTTAATGCCAAACACCTTGTATTATTTTATCACAATCTTATTTCCTAGTATTCCTTCTGATTTAATAGAGCGTATACACGGGGAGAAATGCACTATTTTGCTATTCGATTTTGCTTATAGAAGCAAAATCAAATAGAAATCTAATAGAAAATCGAATGGGCATTGAATGGTTTTCATACATTCGATGCAGATTCGATCCCAATGCGCACTCCCGTGTAGTATAAATCGAAGAGAAAAATAGTCTTGGCCGGGAAGACGATGTAGTACAGATCTGTACTACAGTACATAGTCAAAATCGAATGTGAACACTGTAACAAACCCAGATCCAGACACAGAAAATGAAATCTCACCGTGTGTATGAAAGCACCTTAAAACATTTTCTTCTAGAATTTGAGATACTTTTGGAAATCCTTCCCTCCTGATGCAAACAGACATGTACCATGGTCTGTTTGTTTTGCTCCTACGGGGAGCTTGTAGCTTGTCTGCAAACCAATTTATTTTATTGGATAATATGAAGAGACCCCAATTTTTACATAAATAGGCAGTGGGGGTGCTGTTCCTCACAGTCAATTGTACAAGATTCACAAGAAAAAGAAAAAGAGGACTGTTTGATGGGGAACGCACTAGCAACTGAATTTATTAAAATATAACTTTTATTAGATTATTGTTTAATATTCCCTGTATCAGTGCGGGAATTAGGACGACAGTGAAAAATAGAGGTAAAATCACGTATACATAGACATATACATTAAGTGTATTTAAAGAAAGAAAATAATTGTATTTAAAATTACACAGAGACCAATCCGAAAGATGCTTGTCTAGTAGCTAGCAAATAGATTGGTCCCATGGTCTACATGGGTGTGGTATAGGAATCTAACAGTCGGGATCCCGACAGTCATTAGCCCGACGGCGGGCGGGCGAAGTCAAAGCCACTTGCGGGCTTGCTGCGCTCGACACCTATTCTATTCTCCCTCTATGGGGGTTGTGGACCCCCCCCGAGGGAGAATAGCCGGTGGCCATCGGGAACCCGTCTGTCGGTGTTTTAACAGTCGGGACCCTGACGTTGGGTAAATGACTGTTGGGATCCCGACCTGTCCGGCACCCGGTCTACACATTGGACCTTTTTCTGGTTCACATGCAGCGCTGCAAGTGATTTTAACTCCGCTCAACACTCGTCCAGCTGTCCGCCCCCCCCCCCCCCCCCCCTTGCTCGCCGTGTTGCCCTCACGTCTCCGGATGGATGTTTTGCATAAACATCTGTTCGCAGCCTTGGATGCGGGGACCAAATCGTTCAATGGCCGCTGACATGTAAAACTAAGACAGGTGCCTTCGTTTTGCATGCGCCCTGTATGATGTTAGCTGGCTGTCTCCGGCAGCGGCATCACTGCCAAATTTCCATGGCAACGCCCAGTGTTTTCATGAGAACACCCATGCATGCGCAGATGCCAAACATCGCTCCCTAAAGTCTGTTATGTCATAGTAATAATACTAGCGTAATAATATATTATTATTATAACAGTGACCAACTTTTACTTGGCGCTGACCTCAAAGTAGAAGCACTGTATATCTCACGTTCCAGATTATCACCAATAATATCTGGGGTGTCAGCACACATCAAGCCACTATGCTTCAAAAGTGATAAAACGGAGAGTGATAAACAAACAACCAATCAGCTACTGTCTGACATTTTCAAACACAGTCTGTGACATGGCAGGTAGGAGCTGATTGGTTCGTTGTTTAACCCTCTCCATTTGATCACTTTTGAAGCTTAGTGCATCTGGCTCCTCATCCTTGCAGGTTCATCATTTTGCCAAGTTAACAGAAATTCGAATTCAAACAAGTACCAATGTCACGCCTCCTTAAGAAGGATGGTCGTTCCTCCTTGGTAACTGTATTGCCACTTATACCCCTATTCCACTCCATAAATAATCCAGGTTATTGCCAGGTGTATGTAGGATGCAGTTTGGTGTAAACACCTTAAAAAAATAAGACATTGATTTACCTGGGAATACGACACTGGTAGTAACCAGGGTCGAACCAGGAAGGATCTGGGTTATCTACGGTATGAACGGCTGACCCAGGTCAGCTAAAAGTATTTGGAGAGCTGGTTTACTGGCGCTTGAAGATGATGTCATCACCAAACGCTGGCAGAGGGAAGACATGCCAATAACCCAAGTCCAGCGGGGTTTCAAGCTTTTTTAGTAGAGAAGGGTGATGACATTTTGTAATGCATATAAGATGCTTTGAAGCCTTTATCAAAAGAGATTGCTCGAAACTACCCAATAAATGGTACAATTGACCAATCAAAAGGCAGCATTTCTGCATAATATTACTGCTTGCAAGCTTTGTGTTGGGAAATGAGAAAACATTTTCCCACACAGGGAAAACATTTCCCCCAGTGTTTCCTGCAGAACAAGCAAATGGTACTGTATCACAAAAAACAGGATTCACGCGGCTTTGTGGTAATACTGGTAGGTAAGAAACGAATAAAAAAACAGAATGAAGTACTTGCAGAAACTCCAAACATGTTCAGGAAATACTTATCCGTGTATTAAATCCACAAAAATCAGTCTCCCCTCAAAGCATTCCTCCGACCCCCATATTAGAAATGTGGCCATGTTCTGTCCCATGGGAGGTGTGAAGTCACCCGAGAGTGCACTAAAATTAGCACCTGATTGGGTAGCTGACACCGTGATCCACTCGGATCATGGTTGGACAAATCCCAGAAGTCAGGTGGTCAATTGATCTATAAAAGGTTGGAGTATTTTATATAATTCTGGCTCAGTTCTACGGATGTATGAACATTTCCCTCAAGAAAGATTTTTTAATGTGAGCCTGTGTGTTTTCTTTTTTACCTGTGTGAGTTTTTATTATTTTCTTGTGAGGGACAGTTTTTTTCTTCTGTGGAAAAGATTGGGTGTTTTCTTTTTCTGTGTGGGGACAGTGTGTCTTTATTTTTTGCTGTGTGTGAACTATTTGTTACAATAAAAAAATCTATTTATTATCACTTGTGTACAGTAGCCTGAAAATAAAGATTCCTTACTACTACCATCTGCAGCAAAATGGAATCTTTATTTGCCCAGATATTCCATCGGTGAGTCGCTGGGACAGGGGCTTCCGATAACAGTCTGCCCTGGCAATTTCTTCAATGTGGTTGCAATGTAGCCTAGAAAATCACAATTGCGTATAAACAAGGATTAGACGCCGGGTGCAGTAAAAAAAAAAGTGGTTTCAAGGACAGGGGTACCTAAGGTAATATATAGATACCCAGGGTTAATGAGTGGCCTGTTTCAATATTAGTTTTAAGTTAATTATAGCTGTAATCAGAAATTGCCCAATTTCATTATAAAGTACTGGGATTAATTAAAAAATAATTTACCAAAGAATAGATATTTAGAAATGAGGGAAAAGATTCATATCAGGTGTGTCTACTTCCCCCTGTTGTGTGCCCATTGTCTAATTACAGCCATAAATGTGATATCGAAACGCAGGCAGATTGCATCATGTTCGTGCATTAACACGGGGAACCTTAAATTACCTTAGGCACCCTGGTCTCTGAATCCACTTCTTTTTCACTGAACTCTCGGTTTAAGCTGTGTGCACGGTTGGTGTAGTAGTTAGCATTACTGCCTCACAGCACTGAGGTCATGGGTTTGATTCCCACTATGGCCCTAACTGTGCAGAGTTTGTATATTCTCGCCATGGGTTTCCTCCGGGTACTCCAGTTTACTCCCACAATCCAAAAATATACTGGTAGGCTAATTGGCTCCCAACAAAAATTTCCCCAAGAATGAATGTGTGTGGTAGGGAATATCAGCTGCAAACCTAAAAACTTTAAATAATGCAACTGATAACTGTTACTTCAAAGCTGATTGGTTGCCACGGGCAACTTCTCCACTCCTTTCCACTGGTTCATACATCTGTTTAATATGTGACTTCCTAATAATTGCCCACTACTGAATCAGCGGCGCATATTTTAGAATTTGTTTGTTAGTCTCATTGTAATTATGGAGCAGGTTTGTTAAGCCTGGTGAAGAGATAAAGTGGATGGTGATTACGAACCAGCCAATCAAATCCTATGTCATTTTTTAAACACAGCTGATTGGCTTAATACATCTGGCCCAACATTTTTTATGTTTTCAGTGCGCCTTTAGTATATCTGTATATTATTGTGCAGGATGGACATCTTCACACAGGATGACATGCACACCCTTGTTGGAGTGTGAAATTTACTAGAAAATCCTTTAATAAGATGAGGTTTCGGTGAGTATGCATCTAACCCCACAATTCCTGGATACTGTTTTTGCTGTATCCTCCTGTGAAGGTCATTTGCTGTAATTAGTGCACGTTGCCTTCCACAGTGTGCCCTGCTGTCTCTGTGCACGCTTGAGTTCCCACCAGTGTCCTGGCATGGGTGCCACCATGATGTAATGTCAGCTGACCCGGACTCCTCCACTCAAAGCATCCACTGATAGCACCTGACTACATCAGCCAATGGGATCTCATGAGTTTGTATATACAGTAAGTGCTACCTTTACACCAGCTCCCAGCCAGTACATTGTTGCTTTACCAGAAGGCTACCTGGTCCTGAGCTCCCAGCTGTTATAGTCCCAGTCAATGGAGTGTCTCTTCGGTTCCAGGCTGATCGCCTCTCTCTGGCTACTGTCCAGTTGTTTTTCCATTATGGTCACCTTGATGTCTCCAGTCTTTGCTACCTGCATTAACCAGTTTTATTTCCCACATTATTATATCACACATAATTGGGATCCCCAATTTCAAATCCAAAGGGCAGCCTCATCTCAGAATAAATTGCATTTAATAAAAACATTATCTAGGCTGCAATTATATTACACTGGCCAAACAAACACTCTGAACCCATTGTGATATATTCTTTTACATTACACAAAAGAAGAAGATGTATCAACCGCCTGGAATAAACTCTGTCACTAAATTGACATTTAATCAGTTTGCATTTGTATGGTGCATCTAATTACTGCTAATAAGGCCGCTTGCTCTGTCATGGAAGACTGTTTTATGTAACCTTTGGCCTTACTAAATCCAGCTCACCCGGATCGGGATCAGTATAGCGCCCTACCACTGGCTCCACAAAACAACATGATATACATAATAACGTCTCACTGGAAAAGCAACCACAACTAATCCTACACTTTACAAACATTATACATTTTCATTTTAGAGGTTTCAATTTTTACACGAGGCAAAGCGAAATGATATTTTTTTCCTTACATGAATTTATTAGAGACAGATAAAACATATTAATTAAGTGCAACTGTATCCATGTTGTTTACAAATATGGTGCTAATGGCTGGTCCATAGGCTGCCGATTTCGGTGCTGGGTCTGTGCTGCAATATAGACATCTTGATGGAGGTCTGAATCACCTGCATGAACAGTGGACCAGGGTCAGTGATACTGCGTCCAAGGATCTAGACATTGGCTTCGGCAAGGCCAGAAAACGGGCCGATGTGCCCTTGTTTTCTGAAACGCTCTCTGATCCCTGCTGCGATCCCCCCCTGCATCGCCACCTGATGTATCAACATCGGGCAGCCCGGCTTCGCACCCCTGGGCTATCGCCATTCTGATATGGTGATAGCCCATTGTAGCATATGGCTACACATCGCACTGCCCAAGCGGCATTGCGGTCAGCGGGGTCACGGGGGGGTCAGCGCGTAACCACGCATGCACAGACCCTTCCGGCTCCGGACATCGCAGGGACGGGCTCTTTTCGGAGCCCTGTCTCAGCCCCCTGGGCGGTAATACATTGGGGTGAAATTATCGCATTTTACAATGTGATCCTGAGCGGTAATATTCTGCCCAGATCGCATTGTAAATGCGATCAATGGTAAATGGGGGCCTTAGGGAGGACAGGCCTTCTTATGTATGTTCTGTCCTAACTCAAAAAGTGTCCTCCTATCCTATATGTCTTCCTTTTTGATATTTGAAGATTAATCTGTAAATCCCCATATTCGATCGATGCCGAGCCGATCTGTTGCGTGTGATATAAATAATATTTATGTTTGATATGTTGAATGGTCGAGATACAGTGCGGCAAGACGTTAATATGAGACGCACGCACACCACATGGCACGGGAGATCTTGAGCGATCGCGCCGCGCCCAATTGGCTTTGTTAGCTCAGCATCCAATGATTACTCCTTCATTCGGTAATAGAAGTCAGTCTAAACTACGCCTGCGTTCGTAGGTGTACTCCCAGCAGTTTTCTGGGTGCACCCACCATTTTTCTGGGCACGCCCAGGAAATGCTGGGCATACCCCTGTTGCTACCCCCTGCCTGCCCACTCTGAAGTGAAACCCTAACATCGGGGCTGAACGAGTGACCCTGAATCGTCCCCATTAGGTACATTGTCTAGTGTGTGCCCATCATATGTGCAATCCCGCTGGTCGCTAGGGGCATCTCCCAGCCTCGCCCTGCAGCTGAATAAGGCTGTCACATGGCTCATCCCTGTCAGACCAGACCCTCAGCAAGTGTGTTTGCCAGTCTGGGCACGGGTCGCTAAGTGTGTATCCAGCTTTAGGATTTAGCACAGGGCTGCCTACTTTCACAGTCTCTTCTCCGGGAGCAGCCCGGAGAGGAGACTGTCAGCAGAACTGCGGGGGGCGGGGCCTGATATCGGTGCCATCAAGCACCGCCCCCAGTTTGCCAAATACCAGTATTCGCGGGTCTCCGATGAGGGGGCGGGGCTCCAATGATGGCATTATAAACAACAGAACGAGGGAGAGTGGGTGGGTGCGGGGGAAACCGGGAAGTTTGCCCGCCTTTCCAGGGGGCTGGGAGGGGGACCTGATTTCCAGGACCCTCCCGGCCAATCCGGGAGGGTGGGCAACCCTGGTTTAGCATAAGAGCTTAGAGTCAAAGAACAGCTTTGAGCTTATTTTTAAAATAGTTTGAATGGAGTGATGGGTTAGGGCAGGCATTTCCAAACTGTGGCCCTCCAGCTGTTGTGAAACTACAGCTCCCAGCATGCCTTGCCATAGTTTTAGCATAACCTAATAGCAAAACTGTGGAAAGGCCTGATGGGACGTGTAGTTTCACAACAGCTGGAGGGCCACAGTTTGGACATGCCTGGGTTAGGGTATGATAGCTAGTTTATTGCATGTGACAGAGTAACAAGAAATGAGTATTATGTCCGTTATACACCAGGATACACTTTTACCTCTCACCTACTGAACAACAGCGTGTGACATCAGGCTGAAAGGCACATCCGAAAATGACTCTGTAAATAGCAATGGCCTCACCTCCAGTATGAGCAGTCCGTGAGCCACAGGAACATTCTGTAAACAGAAGTAGAAGTCAATGATCTGCAGGTCACCCGTGCTGCCTGTGCCGGGTCCGGCCACAATTCATCATCATTAAAAAGAACTTTATTTTCCATAACTTTTTTTTTTTTTAACGCTATTATTTAATCAGTATCAGTTTTGACATTTTCTATTAAATTTGTTTTGATGCAAAGAGAGAAAATGGTTCTAATGGGCCATCGACACGGGGCGAATTCAGCCCCATTTCTGTCTAGATCACTTAGAAATGAAGCGTGGATCGGTCCATGGACCTTATTTTGGTCCGTCCACACGGGGCCGATGTTTTCGCATTGCGCGTGTGCATTTCTGGGTGTGAACAAGCTGTTCGCTGGGTGCACACACCCATCCTTGCGATCGGCGGGGGGTGTGGCGGCAGCGTTTCATGGGCGTTCCCATGGGTACACTGGGCATTGACGTGGGTGCGGGGGGGTGGCCAGCTGGTCAGGATGTGAATTTGCATCTGAGCGAATCAACCAGAATACCACCCCGTGTGTATGCCCCCCCGGCTATGTGCGGTCCTGCGTGTCGCTATTACCTGGCCAGATTATACTGCATACAATATAAATCTGGTCATCGCTAGGGTTCTCTAAACTGAGAACAATGGCAGTGACAGATCGCTCAGCATACATCGCTGGTGCATCGCTCGGGGCTGAGCGCAGTACCGGGTGCTGAGCTGGGGAGACAGCCGCAGCGGCAGCCTTTCATCTCTCACCATCTTGATTTTTTTCTTTATGGGGGTGTGGCCACACCCCCTCACAGAGGCCCCGCCACTTTACCAGGGCCTGACCGACCTGTCGGCTCCCATGTATGTACCCCGTAACAGATGAAGCCTGGCTGTATTTAAGTTGCCACTACGGATGGACAGAACTGGAGATGGCTCCTGCCTCGGCCAGTACCATGTGCACAGGTAGGTATTTACTAAAGTTTCTAAAAGTGAAAAGGTGTGATGTTGCCCATAGCAACCAATCAGAGTCTAAGGGGTAAATTTACTAAAGCGTCTAAAATGACAAGTGCGGATGTTGCCCATATCAACCAATTAGATTATAGTTTTGATGGGCCAAATATAATAGGGTGAGGGAGGGCCGGGGGCTGTGACAGCGCTGGACCATGATAAAGCTATTGTGGGGACTTCTAAAAAATCCAAAACACCAGTTACTAAAAGCACAATCAGTTATCTTCTGCCAGCAACGTTCACGTTTTCATAAAATGTACTAAAACACATAAATGTGATAGTAGCATGCCATCTAGTGGTAGATGTTGGTAAAACAAAGTCGTGATCTAATACCCTAGACTAGTGATTCCCAAACTATGGAGGGTGTTCTGATTCAGTCGCATTCGCATAGGGGACCGATTGTTTGCCACTGCCATAGGTTTCCATATGCAGCCGCTGTGAGCGAGCGCCTACAGCACTCACACACAGAAGTCCAGGCAGGGGGTGTGGAGGGGCGTGGGGCATTGGACTGGACAATTTGAATATGGGAACGCCCAGCGTTTCATAGGCATTCCCAAGAGAACGCTAATTACCCGGTGACGCACCAGCGGATGTCATCTGCCCGCCCTGTCATCGATTGTGTCGATTGTGCGGGTGGTGGATGGACCTATTCGCATTCCTGCAGGGATCTGGGGGGGGGGGGGTGGGGGGTGGGTTGTGCGATGGCCCCTGCGAAATTTGCAGCCTTGTGAGTCAACCAGAATAAGGGCCTATGTACACCCTGGGGGGGATGCCTCGGGTTGGTGGTCCAGGATCAAATAAACTATTCATGGTCAAAGTGATCGGCAAAACCAGCGCTGGTGACTGGACATAGCTGAACAGAAGGATGACAGGTTGACAAATATACTTAATGGAATTAATTTTTTCCCAAATGTATTAATAAAGAAACTTTTATCCTAGAGGTGCCGCGAAATTTTTTTTTGATACTCTATGGTGGCGTGAATGGAGAAAGTTTGGGAACTACTGCAGACAATTAAACTGACTTTGTTTTTGTTTTGTCTTATTTCAATTGGAATAACCCTAGACATGTATAGCTCCAGCGAGGCTGTATGGACTGGAGGAGGAAAAAGGAATGTTTGGGGAAGGATGGCTTCTTTCTGCAGATTTGAATTAATTCCCCTTCCAATATTTTTATTTTTTATTTTCCTGAAGCTTGAATGTAACATCAGCAGAGCTAGAAATGTTTAGGGTTGCACCTAACTTACAGCTGTTCAAATTAAAATGTCAGTTTAATTGTCAAAAATTTTTATACCCCTTTCATATCGCAAATGGGGGGGGGGGGGGGGGCAGAGCGTCATCGGGTGGGGGGAGGGGCAGAGGAGGAGGCAGCCTCCTCCTCCATATAGTGTGAACGGAACAGGGTCACTAGACCTGGGTTACCCATTCACACTGCCCAGCAACTTGGGTCTGATCCAGGAAAAACCTTTCTTTTAACCCGGGTCAGATCGCCGGGTTGCTGGACCTGGGATTTTTCAAAAGGCGCTTTCACATCGCACAGTGACCCGGGTTGGACCTGGGTTATTTATGAGGTGTGAAAAGGGTGTATTTCCTTACTTACAACATCAAATGTTCAAACGCAAAGGTGCAACGATAAATTGGACGATATGCACAATAACAACCATTGGTAACGATATTTTCATGCATATCGTATAGTGTGGACACACTGTATAGTTGACGATGCACGTTCCTGCGGGTCATTACTGATGTCCTTCATCTTATGTACATGAGGATATCGGTAATGAGAGCCATGCTGCCGTCCGTACACATCATGTACACATGTATATATATATATATCTATATAGATCTATATATATACATGTAGGTGTGTATCAGGTGGCGGTTCTCCTGTGACCCGGTGAAAGTTCAGCAGTGTTTTATACTTTTAGCTCCAGGTCACGTTTATTGAGTGAATTTTTCCCACACTGCTTTAGAGCAGTTATCCCTGCTAACATACAATTACATGCCTTCACAATACAAACAGCGCTATGGGGGCAAGACCAGGACATTTTTTTCTTTTACAGTCTAGACTAGTAACCAACACTTTTATTGGTAAGCTGCTCAATCAGAGGTCTGTCATTCAGGTGCCAACAGGGAGGGGTAAATCTGGTTAGGAAAGAAAAACAGTTTGTATCCCTATTGCACACTGAATGAGAAATATACATATAATAATCAGACAATACAGAGATCTTGGTTGCATATATCTGCAGATATAGGGTTAAGCCCCCAGGCCGTACGTCAAGGCGTCTCTGTCACTGGGGGTCCCTAACACTGGGTATGGGTCTGGGGTGTGGGCCCCCAACATGCCGACACAGGCTGACTACTCCAGGGCAGCACACAAATGAAAGTTAGTAGTGTTAAATAAGAAGCACATAAGTGCTATGTAGGGAGGTGAAGGTGTGATTAAAATAATACATACAATAGGGAAAAAACATAAATGTTAATAAAGTGACAGAGACGCCTTGACGTACGGCCTGGGGGCTTAACCCTATATCTGCAGATATATGCAACCAAGATCTCTGTATTGTCTGATTATTATATGTATATTTCTCATTCAGTGTGCAATAGGGATACAAACTGTTTTTCTTTCCTAACCAGATTTACCCCTCCCTGTTGGCACCTGAATGACAGACCTCTGATTGAGCAGCTTACCAATAAAAGTGTTGTGCAGTTGAGAGGCATAGATGGGTCAGCAATAGGAGGGATTGCTGACACCTGAGTGCCATTGGAGAAGCCAGGGGTATCTCCAGGTAAGCTGGCTCTCAGATGTTGTAAGCCATTATCATGTGGCCTTACACTGGGCTATTAGGCCCATAAATTTGTTATTGTGCATGGGATGGGTTTGGGAGTGTGATTCCCCCTTTGTTGGTATGGCTGGTCTGCTCCAGGGTAGCACACCCTAACACTTTATTAACATTTATGTTTTTTCCCTATTGTATGTATTATTTTAATCACACCTTCACCTCCCTACATAGCACTTATGTGCTTCTTATTTAACACTACTAACTTTCATTTGTGTGCTGCCCTGGAGTAGTCAGCCTGTGTCGGCATGTTGGGGGCCCACACCCCAGACCCATACCCAGTGTTAGGGACCCCCAGTGACAGAGACGCCTTGACGTACGGCCTGGGGCTTAACCCTATATCTGCAGATATATGCAACCAAGATCTCTGTATTGTCTGATTATTATATGTATATTTCTCATTCAGTGTGCAATAGGGATACAAACTGTTTTTCTTTCCTAACCAGATTTACCCCTCCCTGTTGGCACCTGAATGACAGACCTCTGATTGAGCAGCTTACCAATAAAAGTGTTGTGCAGTTGAGAGGCATAGATGGGTCAGCAATAGGAGGGATTGCTGACACCTGAGTGCCATTGGAGAAGCCAGGGGTATCTCCAGGTAAGCTGGCTCTCAGATGTTGTAAGCCATTATCATGTGGCCTTACACTGGGCTATTAGGCCCATAAATTTGTTATTGTGCATGGGATGGGTTTGGGAGTGTGATTCCCCCTTTGTTGGTATGGCTGGTCTGCTCCAGGGTAGCACACCCTAACACTTTATTAACATTTATGTTTTTTCCCTATTGTATGTATTATTTTAATCACACCTTCACCTCCCTACATAGCACTTATGTGCTTCTTATTTAACACTACTAACTTTCATTTGTGTGCTGCCCTGGAGTAGTCAGCCTGTGTCGGCATGTTGGGGGCCCACACCCCAGACCCATACCCAGTGTTAGGGACCCCCAGTGACAGAGACGCCTTGACGTACGGCCTGGGGGCTTAACCCTATATCTGCAGATATATGCAACCAAGATCTCTGTATTGTCTGATTATTAGACTAGTAACCATACAGATGCTGGATTGTACATACAATCGCATAGGGCCTGATTTGGAAGGAAATCACATTTACATTGCTCAAAATGAGCCTGCACGGAACCAATGCTTATATTCGCCCACATCTCTTATATCTGATTATCATTATCACTGCTACGACCCTATAATAAGTACAAAAGATACGCTCCACCATCCATGCGTAGGAAACTGGCCTAACTGGATTTTGCCTACTTTAGAATGCACTGTTACATCCCAGTTCAACAGTGCATAAGTTCCATCGTCACAGTTCGTGTTACTGGCTAAGTTGCGTAGCCAGTGATATTGGTGTCTGAAGAATCAGTCACATAGCAACGTAATGTTCATCTCAAATTTAATCTTGAATTTAAAGGGTAGAAAATAAAGACAACTGAAAAGGTTTAAATCTGGTATAATAACTAGGTGACCGCACACTTAGCTAATCAATAATGTACATCTAGTTTTATGGGTAAAAGCAGACAGCACAACCAGACACCTGAATGACACTTGAGATGATTTGCCGTATTGGAATGACAAATCGTCTATATCGTCTAGAGTCTACGCAAAATTGCGTGCTACCGCAAGTTGACAGCGACAGCCTCTGGTTGGCCATACTGCACGGTCAATCAGACATAATCATATGCGATTTGGTGCACTCATTGTTATGTGTTCAGCCAACCGACTTTACGATTTGCCGTTCCGATTTGGCGAACGTTTCTAAAACATCGGACAGTGAGCACGCAAGTTCTGGGGTCAAGGGAAATTGGCTGTAAAGTCGGTCCAAATAACAAGTCGTCCAGATGCGTACCCCGCTTAAGTTTATCACTTAAGTCAACACGCTTTATCATTATTTTTCATGGCAGCGTCATGTTCTCGAGGCGATAATTCCCATAATCCATGATCCCACGCTGCTTTTGTCATCAAGCGTAGAGAAGTGAATTAGCGAAGAACCAGTGTACCTTGACCTCTTCTCTGGTATTACCCCTAAAGCAGATGTGACACTCACTGAAGTTACTCTTTTGTTGTCAGTGAAAACAGAAGTCGGTTTGAGCCATGTGGGAGTGTCAGAAACAGTAGATGGACTGTGATAGCTAGGAACATGGGTAAGTAGTTTTAATAGACGTACGCATACCACAGACTGGTGTGAACTAATCAGTATACTGTTTGGGGTTCAGTGGGGGTATGTCCAAGACTCTGCAGTCTGCTCTTCCCTGCACTGGCTAAATGAAGGTGCACTTTACCTGTGTTTGCAACAGGTATGAACAATTCCTATGTATGCTGCAGCCTGCACAATGTGGAATGAATGGATGCATCAAAGCACACCTCAATGCGGCACCATTGCTTCATTGATATTCATTGCTTAGTGATGCGACAGTTGTTCTAATGCTTGAGGAACAGGGTTTTACAGCAGCTTCCCCAAAAACGCGCCCGTTCATATGAACCAAAATTGATTTCCTACTGTCACAAAGTTGTTTGATAAAGTTTGGAAATGTTTGAAAAAAAAAATGTAGACAGAAATCGCGTATATAAAATGCAGAGAATGTCCTAAGAGTGATGTAATCCTAATCAATAAAGTTGTGGGCAGGCCCAGGATTACTATGAAAATGTGCCTTTTTCGTTATCTATACAGCTGATAAAGGCTCTATAAAAAGGCAGGGGATTGGCTTTGTATTTACTACAGCCCTGAGGCAAATAGGCAAAAAGCATTGCTTGTCTTTAGTCTGTCTCTAGTAACGTTAGTGTCACAGTGTGGCTCTTTCAGCTCTCAAATTGCAATTTCCAATCCAGAGAAGATGTGGGGGAAACTGTCTCAGAAACTCGCCCAGGTAGCAATGGTGGAACTGTGCCTCATCCTACTGGGTCATACTTTGCCGCTGTCTGACGCAGGACCACACGTGCAGAACCGCTGGGGAGAGACTATAAGGATAATACGCCTGAGAGCCAGAAAACATGGTCAGGAGAGCTATGTCAGGATACACGATGATGGCAGAGTGGATGGGGAGAGACATCTAAGTACTCACAGTAAGTGGAAATGTATTCATAACCCCAGAAGCATTGTATAGTACCGATCGCTGCGTGATTATCACAGCGCACTCTGTTTACAGATCACAGCGGAGCACGTGATTAATACGTTGTTACAGAATAATAGTCAATA
Source organism: Crinia signifera (assembly GCF_055691185.1). Lineage (NCBI taxonomy): Eukaryota > Metazoa > Chordata > Amphibia > Anura > Myobatrachidae > Crinia > Crinia signifera. The sequence continues at coordinate 119,569,313 of NC_139227.1, read as the reverse complement.
TACAGCAATCAATGTTGTAAATGTATATAGATAGAGACATCGTGGATGCTAAATGTGTATATGGTAATATGGAGGCTCTTGTAGACGTTTCGTTCATCCGTGTTTTGTCTTGTTAAAATCAAACCCTTGTGTTTTGTTGTAATATTATTCAAATGCACTTTCTGGATACTTTTTTCTAATAATATACACACACACTCATTATGGGGGGAATTCAATGTGTGTGTGTGTGTCGATATTTCTGACCGATCGCACGTCTTTCGCGGTGCAGATTTAACCTTTTTTTAAAAAAAGTCAAATCTGCATCGTCGAAAACAGCCGCCAGATGGTCGATTCCGCAGCCGTTCTTGACAATATACATGTGAGTCGGCGAGTTATTCGCTGATCCATGTTTTTTTTTTTAACTGTCGTAACGTTGCATACCGATTGGTGTTTTTTTCAACTGTCAGAAATGTTACGACAGTCGGAAAAGAGGATTGAATAACCCCCATCATTTCTTTACTATTTTTCTTTTGTTTTTTGTCCCCAGCTAAAGAAATATTGCAATCAAAGCATATATGAATGATGGCATTGTGTTACAATAAGAAGCAATAACTTACAGTATGGTTACGCTGAACTGTCTTTAAATGAAAAATAAATGAATAAATTAGATCGTATATTAAATATATTTAATTTTTAAATCCAGGTTTACTTGAAATCAGAGCTGTAGCATTTGGCGGAATAGTGGCTATAAAAGGTTATCACTCCTCCCGGTACCTCTGCATGGGGAGCGACGGGACACTGTACGGACAGGTGAGTGTTACTAAGAGCGCACACATCTAATGATTGATACCGTTATGAAGGTATAGACTTTACGCTGTGTAAGTGGGATACCTGTCAGTAGAACGCTACTCTCTGTCCTGTCATTCTCACATTTTCAGAGGTGAATGTTTGCTTGTAGGGTTAAATCACATGATAAATGCTGACAGCAAAGATTTGGGGTCCCGTCACCCCGGTCTGCAAGCTTTAATAGTTTGAGCAAAATATGGACAAAATAACCAAGCTTTTATTTTCTAGATACACATAGATTTGCAGTAGCCGTTAACCATTTCCTCTCTGTTATGTATTATTATATGGCATTATCCGTATGGATAAACTTTACAGGGGGATATTATTTGGTTTATTAAATAACACTGGACTGCGCTGTTTCTTAAGATGCCCGTACACGCTGCGATTATCACATGTGTTTTGGGCTATATCGCATTGCCACCTATGCGTTTTGCATGCGATTTGAGTGTGATGCGATCCGAAGCTAGTTCAAAAAGTAAGTGCGGCACATACTTTTTGAACTGTGCGATGGGGTGCCCGCGGGAGCGCACGTCGCATCGCACAGCAAAAACGTACCATGTACGGGCACCTTTAGAAGACATTCTGCAAAGCAATTAACAGTAAAATGTCAATAATAAGAGTAGATACAAATGTTTGCTTGGCAATTTTCACACCAATTTTTGACAAATTCACTTGGCGCTCAAAGGGTTAATGATTTTTTGGTGACATTAGGGATGAGTAACATTGCGCTGTTCTAGAAAGCGCAGCCGCTGGGATTTTCTACTGATCCCTCCTATTGTACTCCGTGACATCCTGTACTACAGAGTACTTAAGGTCAAAGCGATAGCCGTCTGCATCTTCTCTCTGGCGCATAAAGTGTTAAAAGCACCAGTCAGCAATATTCCGCAGACAAAGTGTATGCTGTGTTGTTAAAGTTCCCTTCAGACTGTTTGAACCCTTGTTGTACCTTTTGCACAATCTTACGCCTCGCGCTGTATTTTTGGCTCAGTCAGGATGAGTGAATGAACTTTGGTTCAGTGGAACACACTGCTGATAATGTCTACGTTCCTGGACAGTGGAATAAATGCACAGCGCTAACTGGGAATATTGTTCAAAGGTAGTGAACGCCGGTATGTGGATGGCTGGCAGACAATTGTTAGGTCGACACCAAAAAGGTCAACATGCCAAGTTCAAGATGGAAAAGTTTGACATAGTAAAAGGTCGACATGAGCTTTTAGGGGGAATATTTGTACTTTACCACCGACTTATTGGGAGTTCAGGTGTCGACACGCACACCTAAAAAAGTGAAAAGCTCATGTCTTACCCTTTTAACATGCCGACCTCTGCTTGTGTTGACCTTTTGCCAATGTTGGCCCTGTGCATGTCGAACTTTTTCTGTCGACCGAGTGCCCGTCAACCTAGAGATTGTCTGTGAACTTTACCACACCTTTGAACGGCAATACAACAGGCTGTGTATTATTCTACTTGTTATGGGGACATTCTGAGTGTAATAAATGTACGGGCAAGATTCACAAAACAAATTAGTGAGCAATATTTATATATCCAAATGAGAATGGGGATAGCGTTGGCCCGTACTGGCCTATATGAAAACTCTCCGCTACAGGAGAAGCCCAGAAAGGATATGCTGTTTGCCAATCAGTGGGAGGGATACATGTCCGCAGGCCCCGCCTGCAAAATGCAGCAATTGGCAGGTCAGGGAGTAAGGGGCGGGGCTAAATGAAGCAAATTCAAATTTTTAGCCCAGTCTGCTCCATTCAGCTCTGGAATTCTCATTTGAAACCCTTTATCCCGCCAAAATTCACTATTATTATTATCCTTTATTTATTTGGCGCCATAAGGGATCCACAGTTACAGAGTACACGTGAGTTACAGTTCAAGACAGGATATTACAAGTACAGGGTATATAGACATATCTGCATCAAATAGGCAGTAGGGTGGCAGACAACCAAGGGATTTGATGCCGTCAAAAAGATTATGGAGTAGAAGATGGTACAAGTAAGAGGGCCCTGCTCGTGAGCTTACTTTCTAAAGGGGGAGGGGCAAAAAGACAGGGGGTGGCACAGGTGGGATTCGGGGGATGCAGCCACTCTACCGTGAGTGCGGGGTACTACCTGGAAAATGTAGTGTTTCCGAGCACTTGTGGGATAGTGAGTATGGGTAAGACAAATATTATAGATTTCAAAAACAGCAATGTGTGTGTGCACCTATATTTGGATGGGATGAATAAATAAATAGTTGTATTGACACAAATGAATTGCGGAGGCTTATTCTCCCCAAGATCTAAATAAGAGCCAAGAGCTTTGTACCTACGAGATGGTATATCACCCAAAGTTCCGCTTCTGGGACGCCTTCCGTCCTTCTAAAGAATATATATAACAATATAATGTACCTAAATGATCTGTATTCTCTATATTTACACTTTATTTTTGAAATGATTCCAGTCTGTGGATTCTAATAATTCTATTCCCATTACAGATCAATTTTTCACCAGCCGAATGTTCTTTTAAAGAGGAACTCCTCGATAATGGATACAACATGTACAAATCTCAAAAATACGGGATAGCAATCTCCCTCAGTAAAGACAAACAGAGGCACTACCAATTCCTACCCATGAACCACAAGGCTGCCTTGGATCAGTACATAGAGGACGAAGATGGTGACTATGACAATGACCAAATAAACACTCAAAACTTTGACAGCATGGACCCTCTGGGGCTTGTACAACGCCCTGCGCTTCATAAAAAAACCATTTCTCAAGAGGCCTCCATATAGACCTGTATGCGTCAGATGTAACAAACTGTTATGATTCTTCAAAGAGATTTACAAGCCTCGTGAAGCTCCAGTGCCTTAGGACTTTGCTGCCTAACCTTTCTGTATCGTCAAAAGCGCACGGTGGTTCTGTAACACCAGGCAACAGCACGCTATTTTTCTAAAAAAAGAGTCCATTCCCGAAACAATAAAGGGCCTATTTCACCATCAGGATACCCCAAATATAGAGTATGAGGTCAGGACCCAGACTTTGCACACCTCTGCCTAAGGATACACCAGCTTGGCCATCCATATCACATGTAAGAGAACATAGCTTGAACCTTCATACTCTTTAAGAACCGATTATTGAGGTCCCTCAAGCTATCGATCCAGCCTAGAAGAACAATAACTACACTCCAATATCTCCAATAACTCTCAATATCTCATTAATGTTCCTTTTACTGGATTCAGCTCATTGAATTCATATTAACTTCTGTAATTAACAATGGCCCCGGGCCAATAATCTGCCTAGATTCATCATATATCATATAATGTGTATCCAGTATGATTGCATTCCAGGTCATGCTAAAGGAAAATTTGCATAATTACCAGCTATTCACCATTACCGAGAGCAGTCCTATATATATATATATATATATATATATATATATATATATATATATATATATATATATATATATATATATATATATATATATATATATATATATATATATATATATATATATATATATATATATATATATCCATTCAGATATGTAAATCTGCTCATTTCCATTAACGACCAAATGTACAGAACCGCACAATTGGCCTGATTCATCATGGATCACAAAACCATGCTGCCCTGCAAGTGGGGCAGATGTAACATATGCGGAGAGAGTTAGATTTGGGTGAGGTGTGTTTAAAGTAAACTGTAATCTAAATTGCAGTGTAAAAACTGACCCAAACTCACCCAAATATCACTCTCTCTACACCTGTTACATCTCCCCCATCTTCAGTGCTACATGGTTTTACCCATTAGAGAAAGATTTTGCTTTTGTGATGCAAGGTGAATCAGACCCAATTTCTCTCTCCCTGTGATGACATGCAAAGTTCTCTATTTTATAAGTTAATATTTATTAAAGATGTGTATTTAATATATATATATATATATATATATATATATATATATAATATATACACTAAACATAGGCACTCACCTCTCCTAGTTTTGGGGTGCCATATGGCTTGTGACCACATTGTTTAAACAGATACTGTATGTATGTATATATATATATATATATATATATATATAAAAATATACATGCAAATATATACAACCGATATGTCAACTGGGCCCCGCTAAATTGAGGAGGTGTGGCTACGGGGTAGGCCAAACCCTGTGTAAAAAACTAAACGAGAGGGAGGGAGAGGACAGGCTGTCCTGTCATCTCCGTCCACACTGTCTGGCTCCCTACAATGGGGGAGCGGGACACGGGCCTGGGTAAAAAGTACCCACTCCCCTCTCGACGCCACTGTATATATATTATAACCATGATTAGTAAACATGTAATATTGGGGTAATAATAGGGGTTTACCCAGCAGGCAATGTACTTGAAAATTAAATTCAAATGTTGTCAGCTACTGTATGAATACAGAGTCATGGACACATATTATCCTGAAGGGCCGTTATTCCAATATCCAAGCGAATACTACATGAAACGGACACTATATGGCATTAATACATCAACGGGAAAAAAAGGCATAAAACACAAACTAAACAGTGTATTAAGTTTTTTGTAACCAAAATGAATTGTGTTTTTTTATTGTTGCATCACACGGTGAGTGTTCTCTTCACTAAGCACTTGTTCTAAATGCACTATTTATATTTAATTTATTGGAAACCTTTGTTATTTTTTTATTATATTTATATACTATATTTATCTATACAGTTGCTATAGTTTTCTAAATCCAGTCATTGTTTTGTTGTGTACTTGTCTTTGTGTCATTTTGTAAATAAATTGCAACTTGTTCAAGGAATTTGTGTGAGAATTAGTTTGATGGGAAAAATCCAATCCATCCGTGAAAATGCCGCGTTGTGCTAACAGCGCCACAAATATAAAGCATATCTGTCTTAGGAATTAGTTTTATTGGAGTCACAAAATATTTGGAATGTTCAATATGCCTATTCTGTAATATATATAGCAGGTGCCATGGTAGTGGTATATTTATACCCCTTTCAAGCGGCATAAGTAAGTGTTTTTCCCAGATCGGACCCGGGTTGCTGGGCAGTGTAAACGGGTAACCTGGGTGGAGCAACCTGGGTCCAGTTTACACTGTAGGGAGGAGGCAGCGTCAGCTCCAAGCGCCGCCTCCGCCCTCACCCCTCGATGATGCAATACCACTCCACCCTGCCCCTGTGTGACGTTAGTGACCCGGCTTATTGCCAGGTTGCTGAGGGGAGCTTGTCCTCGCAAATGCCGGGATGGACCCAGGGCCGCCACTAGTAATTTTGGGGCCCGGGACTGACCTTCATAGTAATGTATTATCAATAACCAATTGGATCAACGCGCAAGTACTTTCAATAGAAAATAATCCAATTTAGAGATTTACTAAGAAGCGTTTGTGGAAGATCAAAATCCCTAAACCATGTGCAAAATATGCTCCTACACAAGTGCACATGTCCCAGCACCTGCCTATTCTCAGTTCCCAATCAGTATCTTCCTCCTGAAGGCACTGGCCACTAATCAATGGCACTTGTAAAGCCTCGACCAATCAGCCTTTTTGTTGAGCAGTTTCCTAAAATCTACCAAACCCAAACACAATGTTCCGTACCTGCGCGTCTGTTACAGTGTAAGTTACAGTTCATTAACAGTTTCTTATATAGTGCACACGTATTCCGCAGCGCTTCACAGAGTATTGTTGAACATTCACATCAGTCGCTGCCCCAGAGGAGCTTACAATCTATATTCCCTTCCACATGTACATGCACACACAGACATTCTAGGGTTAATTTTGTTGGGAGTCAATTAGTCTACCAGGGGTGCCAGATGCGGTCCCGACAGTCATTTACCCGACGTCGGGATCCCGACTGTCAAAACTCAGATAGACGGGTGCCCAACGGCCACCCGCTATTCTCCCTCGTGGGGGTCCACGACCCCCATGAGGGAGAATAGAATAGGTGGCGACGTCAGGGTTAATGACTGTCGGGATCCCGACTGTCGGTACCCTATACCACACCTGTCTACCAGTATATTTTTGGACTGTGGGAGGAAACCGGAGCACCCGGAGTACAGTTCAAGACAGATACAGTGTGAGCTTGTGTACAGTGTGGGTTGGACTCAGCACAGCTCAGATATAGTGCAGGTTGGATACACCAATAGTGCACTTACTGTGACAAAGGGTTCTGGGACTGTTGGGAGAGGGCAGGGCCACAACTGGGGGGCTACTAAGGGGGCATTTGCCCCGGTTGCTCCCCTCCAACCCCCTCAGCCCGCTGCTGGTCTCGGGGTCAGTAGCTGATTAAGAATCAGTTTATTGCCTTTTGTAGAACGGAACACGGAACTCCATTCATCTGTACTGCAGCAGACTTTACAATCAATCGATCCTCACAGCATTGAGAACCAGTGCTTGCTGTGAGGATTGTAGATTGATTGTAAAATCTGCCACAGTCCGGATAAATCAAGTGCTGAACAAAGCAAATGCCTGTAGGGTAAGGATAGCCATCGGTGCAGTCGCCATCGATGGCAATACTGCAACCGTCCATCGATAGTTATAAATAGAGACAGGATTATATGCATTTGCATATTTGCATATACATTTGCATATTTTGCCCATTCTCACTGGTTATTGCATATTTTACCTACAATCTAGTGATGGTGCATATTTTAGGCCCCGTCCTCTTCCCACCCGCGAATGACAGCACTGCTTTGCCCTGCTGCTGCTGGTCAGGTAATGGTAGAGTGTGCAGGCTGGGGCAATATGTGCGCAGTGTGGGGAACCTTGGATGTACGCTATGTCTGACACTGCTCTAGGCTGCCAATCCATGTTGATAAAAGTCAGTCGGGATGGATGTCATTACAAAGCTCCTGAACCTTTGCCTGACCCTGGCCTGGGACTTTACACCAAGATACAGACTTCTGCAGCAGAGGAGGTGGGTGGAAGGGTTGTGCCATCACACGGCGCAGAGGAAATACAGTGAGTATGCGGCGCAGGGAGGAAGCCTTCCACTGCGCCGCCCTCACACGATATGCTGACATTTGATCCATCGGCGCTGGAGATGAGGGTCCGTGTAGTTGATGCAAGAAGAGCTTTGGACGCTGCAGTCTGCTGTAGCAGCCAGGAAGAAAACAAATCCTGTGTATAGCAATAGACATCTGCAGATGCTGTGGGCCTATTATTGAGGTTTATTTGCAACTAATTGTATGCTGATTTTTAAATAAATAAGTTAAAAATTACTTTTTTTATTATTTAATGTAGCATATTTTAACACTTTTTATGCATGTTTTAAGTATTTTTCATGCATATTTGCATGCATATTTCAAGCTTTTTATGTTGCATATAATCCTGTCTCTAGTAATAAACTATGTGATGGATGACCATCAATAGGTTTATCTAAAAATGGTCATCCATTTTCTTTGACTGACTGGCCCGTGGGCCAATCAGAACGTGGGGGCAGGGCTTAACGGGTGTCGGGGGCAGAGCTATGCTCTGTGTCCCAGGAATGTGAAAATAAAGACAACAGCAAAACATCGGTTTTGCTGTTCCATTGATGGGAAAGGTATTCGACATCAGCCATAAACCATCGATGATTCTGAATCATCGATGGTCGGTGGCCACCCCTACTGTACGAGAGAAGGTTGCTGCTGTCTGCTGGCAGAAGTTCCTGGCTCCTGCTGACCTTGTTGGGTGTCAGCTGGGTGCTGTGACTGTTAGCAGGAAGTGTCGTCATGGGCATCATGGGAAATGTCAGAAGACAGAAGGGGTTCTAGCCACAACCATCCCTCTCTATCTCTCTCCACCCCCCTCACTTTCTCTCTCCTACATCTCCGCCCCCTTTCTCCCATGGTACCATGTTGTGAACTTTAGGAAAGTGGAACCACTACTGTGTGGCATCCTGTGGAATAATGTTTATGCTAAGAACTCTTTATTTTTTTGGGAGGGGGGTGGAGTAACTGCTTTGCCCCGTGTGCCGAAAATACTAGTTTCGACCCTGCTATGGGCACTCAAGGCGGCTCTCATATAGGGCGTAAACACGGTTTGACTATTTTGCTAAGCGATTTTTCAAAATCGAATCAAAATTGAATGCACTCGATTTCGATTCGATCCGATGAACGGCCCTGCGACATTGAAATTGAATAGAAAAATAGACTGTGCAGGCCAGACGATATAGTACAGATCTGTACGACATAGCCTAAGCGAATGTGAATGGGTGCCTTGCGATTCGATCGGGATTGAATAGAAAGTAGTACACCCCTTAAGTCCTAGGGTGCTGTCCAGGCAGCACGGATACCAAAGGCAGGTGCCAAGGTGAAGCAACAGATGCAGAGGGCATCTAGACACAGCTATAAGCTTCGCCTGAAGCATACACACCCGTTTCTTTCTTTTGCAACTAGTACAGGGATGATGCAAGTGAGATCTGATGACGATCAAACAGGTCGATACAATTATCTCCAAGAGGTTGATGTACATTGTGTACTTCATTACATTATCTGGGGCAGTATAAAACGCTCAGTGAGGCAGCGGGAACGCGATGGCGCTTATACACGCGGCACAACGGGAAACATGACTAGGACATTTCTGTTATTGAAGCGGTAACCTTTTGTAAACAACTACCTGAATTACTTATATTGCTGTTTACTTCAAAGCAGAAATGTCTCGTAACTTTCACAAGATGGTACTGACTGAGATCAAAGACAGGATAATGATGACTGTGTTGCTTTCTGCATTACCTCTAATCATGCACAATTGATTACAAAGCAATCTAGACTTGCTGCTTGTTAAGACTTTGACCTCTGTACAGATTCATCAATTCCCCATAGTAGTAAGAAACAGGTACCATCATCCCCAAGCAGCCATCACAAAAATGTTTTATCCGAAATAAAAAAATGCCGCATAAAACATATTTTCTGTGAGATTTTACAGGAGCAGGTGATTTGAGGACAGAAAAAAAAGGTTAGTAAATAACTCAGAAATATGAAAGTAGAATTTCTACTGGTTCAAAAGGTGTTTTTATTTATTACCAGTTCTTTATATAGCGCACACATATTCCGCAGCGCAGAGAGAATATTTGGCCAGTCACATCAGTCCCTGCCCCAGTGGAGCTTCCAATCTATACTCCCTTCCAGATGCGCGCGCACACACACACACTCCAGGGTTGCCTACCATCCCGGAATGGGCGGGAGGCCCCTGAAACTCGTGTCCCCCTCCTGGCCCCCTGGAAAGGTGGGCAACCCTCCTGGATACTGGCAGCACCCCCTGAATCTCCTTGGCCGCAGTGGTAAATTGTGATCCGCAGCTTTTCGGGAGAGGGGCGGGGCTAAAGAGGCAAATTACGTCATTTAGCTCTGCCCCTCCTTGAAGACCCACAAATTGTGGGGTTTGCCTACTGAGGGGCGGGGCTTGATGATGTCTACATCAGGCCCCGCCCCTCAAAGTGCTGCTGACAGTCTCCTCTCCAGGCTTCCCCAGAGAGGAGCCTTTAAAAGTAGGCAGCCCTGACACACACAAACACATTCTCGAAGGTCAGCGAGATACAGTAGCTGCTATATTTAAAATGGCAAACAATCGGATTGCTGCTTTAAGCCCCATACACACTAGGCCAAGCATGTCCAAACAGTGGCTATCCAGCTGTTGTGAAACTACACATCCCAGCATGCCTTGCTATAATTTTAGTACTCCCTTATAGCAAAACTGTGGCAAGTCATGATGGGACTTGTAGTTTCCGATAAATCTTTGTGGTAGCCATGGTAATCTCCAGCTGATTCGATGCACGCGGGACCATCCATCGGATTGAAGGTAAAACACACCTGATTTAACACTTTAAACCCAATTTCTTGGCCCAACGAGTCAGTCAGAGTTGGATGAAAAGAGCCCAAATTGCACTAGTATATGGGCACCTCAAAGCTTGGGCTGAAGGAAGGGTGGGTTAGGGATATGGGAAGGGTTATAATACTTAGTGGGATGCGTCAGGATTCTGTATGTTGGGTTAGGGTTCCGCTGTTAGTCTAATGAATGTCAGGATCCCAACTGCCAAGATTTCATCCCCACCCTGCATCTAGGTATTGTATTAAATGATCATATGTATGGTGGTGTAGTAATACAACCACAAATGAAGTGGTGGTTTTATGCAGATTCCCTGCAGTCTGGTCATCCACATAGAATCTGCTGAAAATGTCCCTCCAAAAACCTCTGCCGCCTAGGAGGAGACAGATGCTCGAGGTTCTGCTGGACCACTGGTATCTGTCAGGCAAACGCAGCATGTATAGCGTTATCTGGAAGTGCAAGGATTTCAGGAATGCAAGCAAACCCCTGGCAACAAGCATGAAACCCCTGGCAACAAGAATGAAACCCCTGGCAACAAGCATAAACCCCAAAAAACTCAGATTAATCATAGTACTGTAATATTGTCGTCCCGGACTCTCATCGCCACAGGCCATGGTCCAAATTTCCCCACTGAATATTTTAAATCAGTCACAAGCTCAGTATGAGCACAGAGAAAGTCACATTTCTGTCTATTTTAGCTAGGACGTGAAGTAGGTGATAGTGGGGCCCTGCTGAAATTAAAGACGTACTTGGCACAATTCAAATCTCCCATATTCTTCAGATTCTGTCAGAGGAGCGGCTTAAAGTGCATACACGCTGGCCGATATATCAGATGTTCGATTGAGTGGCCGATGTATCGATGGAACATTGGCCAGTGTGTAAAAGCAATATATCTGTGAACAGCATCGTTCACAGATATATCACATCGGTTATGCAACACAGCTGATGCCCGATACATCTAAAGATATATCAACGCCACTGCAGGACACTTCAGTTATTGATGGCTCAATGCACCCGCCCAGTTGTGATGTCGGAGTGTATAGGCGCTGCCCGATCCCTCTGTAGATCTTGTGTACCCAGCATAAGGACTTTCTCATTACTGACTGACTCTCATTATACCCCCGTGTTGGAACCCCTGACAGGAAAGAGATAGCAACACATCAACACACACAGGGTGTACTGGTGTGCACTGACCCATAGCGTGCTGCTGCTGCAGCTGCTGTTGTTGGTGAGCTGTGAATTAAGCCTCATACACACTGGGCATTTTGGATTCAGTATTGAATCCCGGCGGTCGGGATCCCGGCGTTCAGAATCCCGACGCCGGAATCCCGACAGCCGAAATGCCGACAAGGGGGGGACGTGGATCGCCCCCCCTTGCGGGCTCGCTGCGCTCGCCACGCAGCGGGCCCGGTGCCTCGCTACGCTCGGCACGCTATTTTATTCTCCCTCCAGGGGTGTCGTGGACACCCCAGGAGGGAGAAAGTGTCGGCATTTCGGCGGTCGGGATTCCGGCGTCGGGATTCTGAACGCCGGGATCCCGACCGCCGGGATCTTAACTGCATCCCGGGCATTTTTGCCCAGTGTGTATGAGAAGCGATGATGTGAAAATTGCTTGGCCGAAAATCCCTCAGTGAAAAAACACGACCTTCCCAACAATGTTTACAGGAGTGAAAGTGGCAGCTACACTACCATATTATTGCCAAGTTTATACTGGGCTTACCTAATATAAAATAGGCTTTGCAACATTAGTAAAAGGTCCTTATTGAGACAGAAGAAATGCCACAAAGCAGAATACATTAACACTGGAGGTATGGCCACCCAATGTAGCAACACACTTCCCTGTAGCAGCACATTTCCCTGTAGCAGCACATTTCCCTGTAGCAGCACATTTCCCTGTAGCAGCACACTTCCCTGTAGCAGCACATTTCCCTGTAGCAGCACATTTCCTCACTCAGGATAGTAGTTAGAACTTTGTGGGCCTCATAGTAACAATTTGAAGGGTTCCTTGTCTCAGTGCTTTTGCAAAACTGCAACCGTCGACTCTAGGCTGCAGAGGGGCCGCTCTACTCACTGGGTCCCTCCCCACGATAGACCCAGTGAGCACTCCGCACCAAAGCCATACTATGGGGCCCCAGTTAATATTATGCCACATTACAGTGTCCGCGTTCATAATATGTCACATTACAGTGTCCCAGTTCATATTATGCCAAATAACAATGTCCCAGTTCATATTAGCTAGCATTACAGTGCCCCAGTTCATACTATGCCATACTGCAGTGCCCCAGTTCATATTAGGTGGCATTACAGTGCCCCAGTTCATACTATGCCATACTGCAGTGCCCCAGTTCATATTAGGTGGCATTACAGTGCCCCAGTTCATATTATGTTACATTACAGTGCCCCCCATTCATAGTATACCACACAAAAGTACCCCAGTTCATATTATGCCACATTACAGTGGCCCAGTTCATATTATATTACATTAAAGTGCGCCAGTTCCTTTTATGCCACACTATAGTGCCTCCACTTCACACTGTGCCACATTACAGAGCGCCAGTTCATATTATGTTACATTACAGTGCCCCCCATTCATAGTATACCACACTAAAGTACCCTGGTTCATATTATGCAACATTACAGTGGCCCCATTCATATTATATTACATTAAAGTGTGCCAGTTCCTTTTATGCCACACTATAGTGTCTCCACTTCACACTGTGCCACATTACAGTTCACCAGTTAATTTTATGTTACATTACAGTGCCCCCATTCATAGTATACCACACTAAAGTACCCCAGTTCATATTATGCCACATTACAGTGGCCCAGTTCATATTATATTACATTAAAGTGCGCCAGTTCCTTTTATGCCATACTATAGTGCCTCCACTTAATATTGTGCCACATTACAGAGCGCCAGTTCATATTATGTTGTATAATAATGCTCTCCGGTTCATTTTATACCAACTTACAATGAATATATTGCAGGGTCTAAGGCAGGCATGTCCAATGTTGGCCCTCCAGATGTTGTGAAACTACACATCCCAGCGTGCTTTGCAATAGTTTTAGCATTCTCTAATAGCAAAACTGTGGCATGCTGGGATGTGTAGTTTCACAACATCTGGAGGGCCAACATTGGACATGCCTGGTCTAAGGCAAAAGTTTTTAAGGGACCCAGAAGTATGACACAACAGTGAAAAATGTAAATAACATAGATAACTTTAATAGAGAAGGTGGTCCCCTCTCAGCGCAAGGCCATACTTGCCTACTTTTGGGAACTAGTTTCAGGGAGATTAAAATTGGCAGTAAAATTCTGCACAGAGCCCCATTGAGGGGGCGTGTCATGCTCCACCCACAGGGCGTATCTAGTTCCAAATATGGAGATTGTGAAAAAAGATTGTGAACGTGGCAACTAGAAGCGTGGGTGTGTACTGCTACATCTGAGAGGAATATTTTAAAATGACTTATATCCAAATGTAGATGAGCCCCAAAGCAGGCAGTAAGAGATACTATACTTGGTAAAGTGCTGGGAAATGGTGCTGATGAATCAATGTAAATGTATCTGTCTCTTATTCTATTTTCCCAAAAATGTAACAGTGTAATGGGGGCTAGGTGACATGAGGGAGATTGCAAGACTAATGAGGGAGAGAGGGAGATTGCTGTTATTTCAGGGAGTCTCCTGCAGAATGCAGGATGGGAGGTAACTATGATGTAACAGTGTAATGTGGGCTAGGTGACATGAGGGAGATTGCTAGACTAATGAGGGAGAGATGGAGATTGCTGCTATGTCAGGGAGTCTCTTGCAGAATGCAGGAGGGGAGGTGACTATGATGTAACAGTGTAATGTGGGCTAGGTGACATGGGAGATTGCTAGACTAAGGAGGGAGAGAGGGAGATTGCTGGTATTTCAGGGAGTCTCCTGCAGAATGCAGGAGGGGAGGTAACTATGATGTAACAGTGTAATGTGGGCTAGGTGACATGAGGGAGATTGCTAGAATAATGAGGAAGAGAGGGAGATTGCTGGTATTTCAGGGAGTCTCCTGCAGAATGCAGGAGGGGAGGTAACTATGATGTAACAGTGTAATGTGGGCTAGGTGACATGAGGGAGATTGCTAGACTAATCAGGAAGAGAGGGAGATCGCTGGTAGTTCAGAAAGTCTCCTGCAGAATGCAAGAGGGGAGGTAACTATGGTGTAACAGTGTAATGTGGACTAGGTTACATGAGGGAGATTGCTAGACTAATGAGGGAGAGAGTGAGATTGCTGGTATTTCAGGGAGTCTCCTGCAGAATGCAAGAGGGGAGGTAACTATGATGTAACAGTGTAATGTGGGCTAGGTGACATGAGGGAGATTGCTAGACTTATCAGGGAGAGAGGGAGATTGCTGGTATTTCAGGGAGTCTCCTGCAGAATGCAGGAGGGGAGGTAACTATGATGTAACAATGTAATGTGGGCTAGGTGACATGAGGGAGATTGCTAGACTAATCAGGGAGAGAGGGAGATTTCTGGTATTTCAGGGTGTCTCCTGCAGAATGCAGGAGGGTAGGTAACTATGATATAATCTATATTTATTGCCAGGCCCCATAGCAGCAGCACTCCCTTCACCTATGATTACTACACCATTATCCTTACCACGGCAGCAACACTATCCCATGCCCAAAGAAATGCTGCCACTGTACTCCACTTGGCTCCCAGTACCGCAATGTCATTGCACATGAACAGATCAGCAGGAGTTCTAATGGAAAATAGTCCCCTGCGTCTAGACAGGTCAACTAATAACATAACGATCTCCCATTTTAAATGCAAATTAAGGGAAATCTTTACATTAAAGCAAAAAATTGATTTCAGAATAAAAAGATATGAAACGTCTGAGGAAATAGTCTCCTGAAATACATTTCCTACTAGTCAGTACAAAGCCAATGTTTATCATTTGTTATTTATGAGGGTTGTTTTAAGAAAGGTGGGAAAACAGGTACAAACTCAGGTAATTGCAAGTTGCCAGGAATGGACTTCAAAAACTAATTGCTAAACTAGTACCCACTAGTCTCAGCACTCACTCTTCAAAGCCCTCGGAGTAAGATGTCACTTCTGGCTGTGTAATCTTTAAGGAGTTATCCAGGTGACTTCACAAATACCTGCTGTGAATGCCATGGTAAGCCTCCCTGCAGCCTGACAATGCGCCGCATAGTTATTTCAGCTTAAGGAAGCAGCTGAGCTTTTAAGACATCCATCCGCCAAACGCGGAGCTCTGAGCTGAGGCCGCACAAGATGAAACGCAGGGATATATGATCCTGAAATCTGAGGAAACCGCTGTGGGAGAGAACAGTCAGATAAAATGCATCGCATCTTCTGAAGAGTCGCTAGACACAATAGGCAGCAGCACTTGTAGGCCGCGGGTGTGCATGAACCGTAAGGACATACAAAAGGCAGGGGTGTATGCAATAGCCTACAAGTTGTCAGTGATTTATTTAATATCAGTTAATTATATAGCTCACACATAGGACCTCATTCAGGTTCGTTCGCACGCGGCTGATGTTTTTGCTTTGCGCATTTCTCTGCATGTGCCTGCGCGGGATGCATGCCCCCACGGCAAACAAACTGTTCACTGGGTGCATGCACCAATCTTTGTGGGCGGTGGGGGGGTGTCGAGCGGCGGGCTTGCCATCAGCATATGGGAACACACAGCGTTTCATGGGCGTTTCCATGAGAACGCTGGCCAATCTCATGCTAATAGAGCCATGATGGACATGCGGTGGGCGGGCAGCTGATGTCAGCAGCCCGCCCACTTCCCCCCAAGCATACACACATATGTAACCTTACATATGCGTGCACCTTCCACATCTTTCGATGGTCACCGACCAAGGCCGGATGGGGGGGGGGGGGGGGGGGCACAGGCCCTCTATCTAGGGTCCCCCTGTGGTTAGATTTTTTTTTTTAGCTAAAGGTTTTGTGCATGGGAGTGGGGTAGTGCTGCAGCTTCCCCTATCTGCCAATGTGACAATGATTAATGGTGCTGAGCATCGGGAGCCGAGGCACACTGACTGCACACGTGCATTACTGGGAGATGACTAAGTCCCATGAGACTTTGCACAAGAGGTCAGAGGCTGAGAGGCTTGTACTGAACTCTGCTTGGTGGAGCTCATCATATGCTTCTTGGGCCCATGGAGGACAGCAGCAGCCGTGGCCTCGTCATGGGAGGGTTTTTAATTAGAGGCAGCGCTGAGACTGTCGGGGCTCCTACAGAGTAAAGTACAGAGGGACAAACACAGGCATTTCATGTGGTATTTTATATATATTCTTATGTTTATATTAATCCCCCCCCCCCCTGCAGTGGCCCTGGGCTCCGTGAAGGCTTAATACGGCCCTGTCACCGACCATCAAAAGATGTGGGAGGGTCCCAGTGGCATGCAATGCATGTTTTATGTAAAACATCCATTCGCAGCCAGTGCAAACATACACGCCTTGCGAATGGTGGGCCGGGTACCACCATTCGCAAGGTAGGATCTCGTTCACTCACAAGGATGCGAATTCGAAACAGAATAACCCCCATTTTCCCAGCATTTTACAAAGAATATTTGGCAATTCACCACATTCCCTGCCCCAGTGGAGATTACTCTCTATGAGGCGATACAGATCTGCTCATAGAGCAGCGAATTTGGCCCCTCCGGCGATGGAGGGGGTCTGCTTATGGGCATGTTTTCATTCGCTTGGGTGCTCGCTGCCTGATTGACAGGTGTCATGGGTATGCCCACCAAAATGGAGAATCGCTGGGCCAGCTCAGCGTGCCTGTTCAGAGTGGGAGGCTGACGTCAGGGCCTACCCCCAATTCGGAGAATTCGGGCATTTTTATTTCTTCGCACTGGGAGATAAATTGTCTAGAAACGGCCCTGTGTACACGCACAAACTAGGAAACTAGGGTTCATTTTGTTGGGAGACAACCTACCAGGATATTTTTGGAGTGTGGGATGAAACCCGGACAAGTACGAGGAAAATAAACAAACTCCGCACAGTTAGGGCCATGGTGGGGATCGAACCCATGACCTCAGCACTGTGAGGCAGTAATGCTATAACCATTACACCATCCGTACTGCCCATATATATATATATATATATATAACACATGGCGGGAATAGAACCCATAACCTCAGCACTGTGAGGCAGTAATGCTATAACCATTACACCATCCGTACTGCCCCGTATATATAACACATGGTGGGAATAGAACCCATGACCTCAGCGCTGTGAGGGTGTAATGCTATAACCATTACACCATCCGTACTGCCCATATATATATATATATATATATATATATATATATAACACATGGTGGGAATAGAACCCATGACCTCAGCACTGTGAGGCAGTAATGCTAACCATTACACCATCCGTACTGCCCCGTATATATAACACATGGTGGGGATAGAACCCATGACCTCAGTGCTGTAAAGCAGTAATGCCATTACACCGGCCGTACTGCCCGTATATATAACACATGGTGGGGATAGAACCCATGACCTCAGCGCTGCGAGGCAGTAATGCTATAACCATTACACCATCCGTACTGCCCCGTATATATAACACATGGTGGGGATAGAACCCATGACCTCAGCACTGTGAGGCAGTAATGCTATAACCATTACACCATCCGTACTGCCCCGTATATATAACACATGTGGGAATAGAACCCATGACCTCAGCGCTGTGAGGCAGTAATGCTAACCATTACACCATCCGTGCTGCCCCGTATATATAAAACATGGTGGGGATAGAACCCATGACCTCAGTGCTGTGAGGCAGTAATGCTAACCATTACACCGTCCGTACTGCCCCGTATATATAACACATGGTGGGGACAGAACCCATGACCTCAGTGCTGTGAGGTAGTAATGCTAACCATTACACCGTCCGTACTGTCCGTATATATAACACATGGTGGGGATAGAACCCATGACCTCAGCGCTGTGAGGCAGTAATGTAACCATTACACAGTCCGTACTACCCCGTATATATAACACATGGTGGGGATAGAACCCATGACCTCAGTGCTGTAAAGCAGTAATGCTAACCATTACACCGGCCGTACTGCCCGTATATATAACACATGGTGGGGATAGAACCCATGACCTCAGCGCTGCGAGGCAGTAATGCTATAACCATTACACCATCCGTACTGCCCCGTATATATAACACATGGTGGGGATAGAACCCATGACCTCAGCACTGTGAGGCAGTAATGCTATAACTATTACACCATCTGTACTGCCCCGTATATATAACACATGTGGGAATAGAACCTATGACCTCAGCGCTGTGAGGCAGTAATGCTAACCATTACACCATCCGTACTGCCCTGTATATATAACACATGGTGGGGATAGAACCCATGACCTCAGTGATGTGAGGCAGTAATGTAACCATTACACCATCCGTACTGCCCCGTATATATAACACATGGTGGGGATAGAACCCATGACCTCAGTGCTGTGAGGCAGTAATGCTAACCATTACACCATCCGTACTGCCCCGTATATATAACACATGGTGGGGATAGAACCCATGACCTCAGTGCTGTGAGGCAGTAATACTATAACCATTACACCATCCGTACTGCCCCGTATATATAACACATGGTGGGGATAGAACCCATGACCTCAGCGCTGTGAGGCAGTAATGCTAACCATTACACCACCTATACTACGGGATGCGATAATTCGGTCGGCAGTGTCTAGGTGTACAGTGAAAAGGTCAACATAAGTTTTTTGTTTTTTTTCACTGACTGTTCATTCTTTACCATCCCTAAGGGAACAGAAGGAGAGTATAACATTGTGGTGAGAGCCGTGCGAGGTTATGCGTTACACTGATCCGGTGGACCGTTTTCTAAAACTCATTAAAAACAATTTACCGTCCAGTCTCAGAATAGAAAAATAAAAATAATAATAATACAATAAAAAAAAATATATATATATATATACACACATACATGATATATATTAATAGTAAACGTGTTTGCATTATTGTAAATATAAATACACCAGAACATCAATATTTCACTGCCTTTATAAAGATAAATTCATATTTTAAATGAGGCAATTTTTCTTTTAATAATAACAAATACCGTATATACTCGAGTATAAGTCGACCCGAATATAAGCCGAGGCACCTAATTTTACAACAGAAAACTGGGAAAACTTATTGACTTGTGGGAACCTCACTCGAGTATAAGCCGAGGGGGGCTTTTTCAGCATAAAAAATGTTCTGAAAAGGTAGGCTTATACTCGAGTATATATGGTAACATTTTTACCAAAATCCATTCTACACAGCAATGCCATCAATGTATCGCAGTCTCTTATGAAGCAGGGGAAGGGTTAAAGGCTGGGTACAGAAAATAAAGACCTAGAAATGTAACTAGCCGGGAACACCTCGCAGCATCTTATTGTTTTATGTGTGGGCTGCATTCTTCCCCGCTAACAATAAGAAGCTTAGTGCACACAAATTAGGAACTTTATAGGTTTTCTCTACTTATTACACAGGGACTTTAAGCTTCCATTCAGATACCTAAATATCCAAAACATTTTATAGAATAGAATAAATATAAACCTACAATCATATTGCATATAAACACAGACTACAGAACTCGGAAATGGACTGTGAGCTTTTGTACAATGCCTGCTAGTTCGCACACCTTCCCTCTAGCATTATGTGATGGAACATCTCACCCCACTAATACCAGATGATGGCAACTGAAACGGGAGAGTGGCACCAGTTAGACCTGGCAGAGAGGCCAACTCCAGCACTAACTCCTAACTGTACAGAAGTGGCCGATCCATCTGGGGTCTGATTCAAGTTCATTCGGAAGGGGACAAATTCGGTCCCATTCCAATGTTGGTGGGTCTGCACAAGTGCAAGTGTGAATTTGCTCACCTGCAGACCCCAGCAGTGAACAGTTTAGGCGAGTTACACACTTGGCGGGCCATTCAATGAGGGGAGGGACCGACGGGGGGTGGGTGGAAATGGGGACCGCCCATGGGAACACCCAGCGTTTTATGCGGGTCCACTATCTGTCTTTAGTCTTATTACTCCACTTTTTGTATTTCTCCTTTCACTTATATATCTAAAAAAAGTGTTCCCCCCTTTACCCACTGACTGGGCCACTTTCTCCTCAGCCGGTGCTTTTGCACATCTGATTACCTTCTTAGCCTCCTTCTGTCTAACAAGATCTAACACCTCTTTGTCTTCATTATTCTGCGTCTGCTTATATTTCCTAAAGGCCAACTTTTTTGCTTTCACAATTCTTGCTCTTTCTTTTATGGCTTCCTTTTCCTTGTGTTTGTCCTAACTCTTTGGACACAAAGGGCTAAATGCGCCGCTATAACACTTCGTGTTTCGCCCCATTAGCGAGGCGAAGCTGGAGGGGAGACTGACAATATGTATGAACATCTTGCCCACCGAAGCAGAGGAGCGCAAACTCCCCCCCTCCGGCGATGTCCCCTCCTGGAGACAGCACATCAGTTAACACTGACGCGCTGTCTCCTTCCCCGCGGCCAGCTGGACTGGGCATGTGCGGGATCTCGCTACTCACGCGCAGCTCAGAGCCAGCAGCAGGGACAGCACTGTCCCTGTTGTGGGCATAGGGCATCGCCACCTGCAGCTGGCGAAGTCGATAGCTGCAGGGGGCGGAACCGTCAGCGATGCTGACCGTTCATACATTAGGTAGGAGGCAGGCGTCTACTATAAATTAACGTCCCTGCGCTATGCTGCCTGCCCCACACCACCACATGTAATACACCCGCATTGCGGGTGTAATAGAACAGGGGAAGCGCTATCCCCTGCCATAACGCACGGGGATAGCGCATATTCCCCTGAACGCCGATTAATAAATCTACACCAAAGTTCTGTTGCTTTTAGTATTGCACTTTTTCATTTTTCCCACTTCTCCTGCACTCCTTCTAAAATTAAAGTCTCCCATGATTATTACCTCTTCTTTTAATGCCATTTTATTGATGTCCTGCAATAGGCTCTTGTCAAGTTCCTCTTCCTGACCTTGTGGTCTGTAGATCACCCCTATAAGAAGAATCGCCTTCTCCCCTGTTTCTATGGTCACCCAAAGGGCCTCAGTTTTCTCTTCAATACTTTGTATTAAGGTAGTCTTTATGCTTTTTTTCCACATGCATTGCAACCCCTCCTCCGATTCTTCCCATTCTGTCCTTCCTAAATAAAGTATATCCTGGTATAGCTATGTCCCAGTCATGATTTTCATTGCACCATAACTCTATAATAGCCACAATATCCAGTTCATCCCTTGTCATTATTGCAGCAGGAGTTATATGCATAGGATTCCCACATCTGTACACCATAACAACCATTGGTGAGATATTTGTGTATTCTTCTATTGCAAGGACAAAACGTGATTGTCACTGACCTACATATTGATATTGATTATAATAAATAAGATTGTGCAACAGTTTAAAAGCAGAAAAAGAATGAAATAACTCACCAAATGATGGAAGTACAATCATCCAGGCGCAGATTGTAGAATGTTCTGGAATAATTCAAACTTGAGATTTACTAAATAAATACATTTGTTATTATGCAGTATATCATTAATACTAAAAAGTAGTAAGTAAGCACAGGGCAAGGTCCAGCATGCAAAATCCCTCCCCGACTTCAATGTAATTGCAATTGCATTGTAGAACAACCCGTCCGCACAGCTTTGCAATTTTCCATCTTGCTGCGCTGCGTGTGACGACACACAGCCTCCATGAAAATGTCTGGACCGCATTCTCCCAATGCTGCATCGCCATCCCCAAAAATACAATCACATCTTTTCCGGATGCAACCACATTTTCAGCTTTGTGCGTGCGTGCTGCATAGGGTGGCCAATCCCGGGATCGGGATCGGCGGGATCCCGGGATTTGGCCCCCAAAACGCCGGGATTTCAATCCCGGGATTTGGCCCCCAAAACGCCGGGATTTCAATCCCGGGATTGGAATTTCCAATCCCGGGATTTCGGGATTAAACTGCGCATGCGCAGTTTAATGCCGGGCAGCGTCTGAGCACTCAGACGCTGCCCGGCTTCTCCCATACCCCGCAGTGCGCAGCGTGACAAGGTCACGCTGCGAGGTCACGCTGCGCAGGGCACAGCCGCACATCCACGGCTGCCCGCCCGCCCAGCGCTCCCGGCCATACGCCCGATCGCCCACCCACCCAGCGTTGACGCCCGCCCGCCCGCTCGCTCACCGGCACCCAGCGCTGACGCCCGCTCGCCCACCCACCGCTGACGCCCGCTCGCCCACCCAGCGCTGACGCCCGCTCGCCCGCCCGCTCACCGGCACCCAGCGCTGACGCCCGCCCGCTCACCGGCACCCAGCGCTGACGCCCGCCCGCTCACCGGCACCCAGCGCTCGCCCGCTCACCGGCACCCAGCGCTCCCTGACAACCGCCCACCCACCCAGCGCTCGGGCGCCCATGGTGTTTTTTTATTATTAGGGAAGCCAATCCCGGGATCCCGGGAATCCCGGGATTGAGCATTTTTCAATCCCGAATCCCGGGATTGAAAAAATGCCCCGGGATTGGCATCCCTAGTGCTGCATCAGCCATGAATGTAAAAAAAGCATGAAAAGTGCCTAATAGTGAAATCCGCACTACTGTGGGGGATGTTGAATTAGGCTCACTGTCAGGAGTATTTACTCCTCCCAAGTGGTGATACTGTGTTCCCCAGTGAGGAGAAAACCACATGTTTACCATTCGATGGCGACAAACATCTGCAGCGCGGTCGGCTGGGGCTCTGACCATCACAAATTTTTACCATTCAATGACGACAAACTTCTGCAGCGTGGCCAGCTGGGGGTGGGACAGGGGGCGGGAACATTACAAATGTCGACCATTCCATGGAGACAAACATCTACAGTGTGGCCGACTGTGGGTGGGACTGGGGGCGGGAACATTACAAATGTTTACCATTCGATGGCAACAAACATCTACAGTGTGGCCAGCTGTGGGTGGGACTGGGGGCGTGACCATTACCAATGTTTACCATAAGATGGTGACGAACATCTACAGTGTGGCTGGCTGTGGGTGGGACTGGGAACATTACAAATGTTTACCATAAGATGGTGACAAACATCTACAGTGTGGCCAGCTGTGGGTGGGACTGGGGGCGTGACCATTACCAATGTTTACCATAAGATGGTGACGAACATCTACAGTGTGGCCGGCTGTGGGTGGGACTGAGAGTGGGACCATTACCAATGTTTACCATTCGATGGCGACAAACATCTACAGTGTGGCCGGCTGTGGGTGGGACTGGGGGCGGGAACATTACAAATGTCTACCATTCCATGGCGACAAACATCTACAGTGTGGCTGGGGATGGGACTGGGGGCGGGAACATTACAAATGTTTACCATTCGATGGTGACAAACATCTACAGTGTGGCCGGCTGTGGGTGGGACTGGGGGCGGGACCATTACCAATGTTTACCATAAGATGGTGACGAACATTGGAATGTGGCCATGGATTAGCAAAAATGCTGCCGTTGCAACAAAATCAATGGTTGCGAACCAAAGACATATATTAAGAGTGTGTGGGGGGGGGGAGTCATTTGTCACTTACTAATAACATAGGGCCTGATTCATGTTGGCATCCCCTCCAATGTTACCCACCCCCGGTAACATGGGAGGGGATGTGTAACGAAAACACCTGCCCTCGTATGCTTCAGTGAGAACTTACTGTTATTTGCATGCGGCTGGATACAGATGGGGTGGGCGGCTGACATCCTGTGACTGTCAGCCGTTGGCCCGGCGGCGGCATCGGCCCGTCCACCCATGGGAACGCCCAGCGTTTTCATGGGGATGCCCATAAAACTCTAGCCGTTCCCATGGCTGAGCTACGGCTTGGCGAATATGCAAGTCACCGAAGCCATTCGCAAAGGGGAACCAACTGCACATGCGCATAATAGAAAATGCGCAGTCCCCAAAACCGAACTTGCTATATAGCAAGTGAATCAGAATCACCCCCATAATGCGTAATGCTGTGAATATAGGAACAGTTACAGAGAGTGCAGGGGAACGAGCAG
The DNA here is from genome assembly GCF_055691185.1 of Crinia signifera. Classification (NCBI taxonomy): domain Eukaryota; kingdom Metazoa; phylum Chordata; class Amphibia; order Anura; family Myobatrachidae; genus Crinia; species Crinia signifera. The sequence continues at coordinate 119,544,623 of NC_139227.1, read as the reverse complement.
CATCTGCAGCACCTGAGACCCTCACACTGCATGCGTGCGGCGCTGCTGGCTCATCGCCAGAGTTCCCGCCCATAGCAACCCCCGGCTGCCGGGCGCGGCGGCCATTTTGGTACACCCACAGCTGCGAAGCCTCCGGTAGTCAGGCACCGGAAGTGCTCGCAGTGACCTCCCTGGTGGTACCCGGCTCACGTTCCCTCACTATCTGTATTGGCACGGCAGTCATTTAATCATTCGTGCTGGCCGCCATGGAGCCTGGTGACGACCTGTTCGGGGGCATTGTTATGTGTGAGGAGAGGTGAGGGGTCCGGGCAGTGTCGTGTAACCATAAAGCAGCTCCCTGCACAGTGCACAGGCATTGACATTACTGCCACATGTATCAAGGGCCTGGTAGGTTTCTGCTTCTGAGATAGATATATATCTATCTCTCTCTTTAAATTGGGACACTGATGAATTTCACAGGTTTTGTGGCTGGCTGACTTCAGGCCTGAATTACACCCGGTGTTATCAAGCCCCAGAACCTGTGTAATTCATGTTTGTCCTGCTCCAAAAGGACAGTATGGGTAATCCCCTCGTACCCCCGGATGAATAGGCTGAATGCAGAGATATGTACAGGGTAAGGATGGTCATCGATAGTTTATGGTCGCTATAGAGTACTTTTTGCCATCGATTGGGGAGAACCAGATGGATTCTCAATATCGATGGCACAGCATAAAGGTGCCCATACACTGTACACTTGCTGGATGTGATGAGATGCGCGCTCCCGCACACATCCCATCAAACAGCTCAGAAAGTATGTGCTGCACATGCTGTACTAGATTGCATCTCATTGCATTGCAAAATGTATGCGATCTGGTACAAATTGCATACAATAATTGTACCGGACATGGAGGATTCCTATGACACCAGGCAGCTGAGAGAAAACCTGGTTTCGGACATTATCTATTCAGACTATTTATTGGTTGGCCCAAGGCAGATGCCCTTTCTACCCATGTATGAAAACCACCCTGATTTGTCTTATAAAGTCTTCCTGCACCTCATTTGGCCATGTATCAAACTATTCTCCTATGGACCTTTATTATATGTATTACACACACAGGTTCCCAGTCTTATACTGCTCTCTGCTGGTGAAACCCAGGCGCGCACACCCCTGCTCTCTGCTGACGTAACCCTGGTGCATGCTCCACTGCAGTCTCCTGGGGTAACCCAGGCGCGTGCACCCCTGCAGTCTCCTGGGGTAACCCAGGCGCGTGCACCCCTGCAGTCTCCTGGGGTAACCCAGGCGCGTGCACCCCTGCAGTCTCCTGGGGTAACCCAGGCGCGTGCACCCCTGCAGTCTCCTGGGGTAACCCAGGCGCGTGCACCCCTGCAGTCTCCTGGGGTAACCCAGGCTCGTGCAACCCTGCAGTCTCCTGGCGTAACCCAGGCACACGCACCCCTGCTGTCTCCTTGCGTAGCCCAGGCACACGCACCCTTGCTGTCTCCTGGCATAACCCAGGTGCATCCTGCTCTGTCTCCCGGCGTAACCCAGGCACATGCTCCCCTGCTCTCTCTTCATGTGTAACCCAGGCGCGTGCACCCCTGCTCTTTCTCTGGGCATAACCCAAGCATCTGCACCTCTGCTCTCTCTCCGGGCGTTACCCAAATGCGTGCACCCCTGCTCTCTCCTGGTGTAACCCAGGCACTTGCGCCGCTGCTCTTTTCTGGCATACATAAATAAAAGTTTCAGGTCTGCTAGTAAGATAATAAAAATTATATTTGGTACTCTTTACCTAGAACGGCGATGCCCGCGATTTTACATAGAAATGCATGTTAAAATGTAAATTGCGTCGGTCGCATCGCATGCGACCAAAAAATCGCATGCAATGCGACCGACGCGATTACCGCGATTTTACATAGGGAACAATGTTAAATGGCCCACAGACCACAAATAGCCACCCTGAAGTGTGAAATGGCCCCCCCCAATTGTTAACGCCACCCCACGATCAACGTCAACCCTGTGTTTCTCCAGAGAATTTTTTTTTATCTCTGCCACAAATTGTATCATTTCTACATTTTACTGCCTGTAGGTACCACGGCGAAGGATATGAAGAGGGTTTTGCTGAAGGAAATCAAGTTGGTGAGACAGAGGGCAAACAGCATGGAGCTCTATATGGTGCAAGAGCAGGATCTGAGGTAAGTTTGCACCTTGGATAAAGGTTGTCTGGCCATAGTCCAAGCCACCTACTGTATAGTCACTTACGGCTGACATCATCTCAGTACTGCAAGAAAAACTCTGTCACCAACCGTAATTAGTCATTTCTCATCCTGGTCTTGTGACTCCGAGATTTGACACCAGACATAGATATCTTGTCAGAACACCCTGTGCTCATCCGTGACAGCCGTACATTACCCAGTGCCATATTCAGGAGGTTAACCCTTCCCAGGCCTCACTCTGCAATGTAGTTTCTATAGACTGAATGGTGAATTTATCTAGCCACATTGTTTTGTACGGTGTTCATTGTAGTTTGTAATTGGAAATCTCTTATATTAATATTTATGCTTGTCAACCATCATCATCCTCCATGACGTGCTTCATTTTCAGAAATGAAGTTTTTCAATAAGCGGCTTGCAGGGGTAGTGTCACTCTAAGACCTTGATGGCTAACCTTGACACTCCAGCTGTTGTTGAACTACACATCCCAGCATGCTCTGCATCAGATTTAGCATGGCCAAATAGCAAAACTGAAGCAGAGCATGCTGGGATGTGTAGTTCAACAACATCTGGAGTGTCAAGGTTAGCCATCAAGGCTCTATGAAGATGTGGTGGTTCCCACAGAAAAAGAGAACATTTATTTTAAATATATCTTTTAATTGCAAACCGTTAAACACTGGTTGATGAGAACTAACTGGAGACATGGGCGTGGAGTCCAACCCACCATCGTTCTTTGCGAGGGACCCCTGCAAGGGAGTTTGGATTACGCTTCAGCTGATGAACAGGCCATGGTGCCCTGTCTAAGTCACCAGAAACTAGCCCCGAAGTGAGAAACGATCTGGCTGAGAACGCTGGTACTGGACTGAATGGAACCGGATTGGCTGAGAACAATTGTTACAGGACCAGCTGGAACCGGATTGGCTGGGAACACTTGGTAACAGGAACAGCTGGAACCGGATTGGATGAGAACAGTTGGTGCCGGACAACGATATTGAGCATACGCACACAAAAGAATATAGTCCCCTATATAGTTCAATGACGTCCCCATGTCCCCAGCTGAACATGCAGGTTGTTGGCTAAATAGCCAAAATTGGCCTGCATGTGCAGAAGACGGGAGATGGGGTCAATAACGATGCTTGTGAGTGCGCATCGTTAACCATATTGAGAATACACATAAAGATATCGCACAGAAGGGCTCTACCTTTTATAAATGTGCGTAGTGTGTTCGGGGCTTTAGGTGACGAACATGTATTTAAACTAGAGATGTGTCGGTTTTTACCGGATTTACTCGGATCTCAAAGCGCGATCTTATAGGCTATCCAATACACGTGACAACCAATCGGAAAAATCCGAAGTTGTGATAATTTGACGATAAGAACGGAGTAAATCCGAACCTGCAAATCTCGAATTGAAACTTCTCCAAAACAATTCTATTAAATTAATAACAAAAAATATATATATTTTCCCTTTTTTAAATAGACCCCCCCCCCCCCCCCCTTTCTAAACATCGGAACATGTTATTGTCATCATTGGCAACTTTGAGACCATTGTGACTCTGGCTGCAGTTCTGAGCAATCCCAGGGTATATACTTGGGGGGTGGGGGGGGTAGCATCGGCTACTAATGTCTGGTGGGACGTCCTGTTGTATTGACTGATCAGCAATGATTGGCATCAAGGCAGACGCTTGGGAAGGGGACAGGGAAGGGACCGTCACATCCCTCTGGGGGGAGATTCTCTGCAGCTGACCACACTGTGTATCTGACTGGTTGCATCGTTTGCCACCAGATTAGCTAATGCACTGGACAGTGTGGCCGCAAACATTGTGACCATGCCAGGCAAGTGGTAGTCAGCAGGCAAATATCTGGAATGGTGGCAGACCCAGAAATATATACATGAGGCTTTGGGTTGAACGTGATCGCTTTGTATTACAGCTTCAGCCTAGCCCAGAAGCCTTTTAGTTTAGGCCTCGGTAAGCGATCCGACGGATTGATCTAGGATCCAGACTTTTAAAAGAGCGCTCCTTTTGGGAGTCCAATTAAAGGTATATAGAGATTTCCCATTTATTGACACAACGTTATGCCTATGGAACTCCAAAGTAAATGACATCACCTTCTAAATTGGGGTGAGCGAATAACACGACCAGATTTTGTTTCCAGATTCATCCCTAGTATGGAATATTTTAGGTTCTGCCAAATCTCTCACTTTATAAATCACTTATTAAGGAGCGTTCTCTAGATTTCCAGTTATTTGTCAGCAACAGGAGATGGGACCTGGTTTGTTCTTGAAGCTATATCATATTTCCTGGCATGGGAAGCAGCCAGATAGAATTAAATACATGTGTAAGTGGGAGGAATGACAGGCCACACGACCAATAGTGGGCTCAAAGCTCGTTGGATGTCATTATGGCCCAAGTCTTAAACATTTACTGCCCAATAAATGACCGTATTTAATCTGTATGATGTTTACATACGTGTGCAGGGGTATGGGTCATACATACCCTTGGGCTCAAATATTCTTCAGTTATGGCATTTGTGACCCTTACTGTGGGCCAGTGTCAAGCTTCAAAAATGATCACTCTCCAATCAGCTTCTACCTGTCATGTTACAGGCTGAGTTTGAAAAATGACAGAGAGAAGCCTCTTCTGGTTGTTTATCACTAGATCGGCTGGTTGTTTATCACTAGAGACAGGATTAAATGCAACATAAAAAGCTTGAAATATGCATGAAAAATACTTAAAATAGGCATGCAAAGTGTTTAAAATATGCTACATTAAATAATAAAAAAAAGTAATTATAAACTTATTTATTTAAAAATCAGCATACAATTAGTTGCAAATGAACCCTCAAAAAATAGGCCCAAAACATCTGCAGATGTCTAGTGCTGTACACTGGATTTTTTTCTTCCAGGCTGCTACAGCAGACTGCAGCGTTCTAGGCTCTTCTGGCATTAACTACACGGACCCTCATCTCCAGCGCCGATGGATCAAATGTCAGCATAGCATGTGAAAGCAGCGCAGTGGAAGGCTTCCTCCCTGCACCGCATACTCACTGTGACACGGCATTTCCTCCGCGCCACGTGATGTCACAACCCTTCAGCCCACTTCCTCTGCTGCAGAAGTCTGTCTCTTGGTGTAAAGTCCCAGGCCAGGGGCAGGCAAAGGTTCAGGAGCTTCATCCGCCCCGACTGACTTTTATTAAACTGGATTGGCAGCCTAGAGCAGTGTCGGACGTAGCGTACAACTAAGGCCCCCCACACTGCGCACATATTGGCCCGGCCTGTGCACTCTACCACTACCTGGCCAGCAGTAGCAGGGCAAAGCAGTGCTGTGACTCACGGGTGGAAAGGGGGCGGGGCCTAAAATATGCACCGTCACTAGATTTTAGGTAAAATATGCAATAACCAGTGAGTATGGGCAAAATAGGCAAATGCATATAATCCTGTCTCTATCACTTTCCATTTTATATCTTTTTGAAGCTTGATACCTCTGACCCTGTGTGTTTCCACCTGGCTGCTGTCAAAGCATCAAGATGGGCCGGACATATTTGCGCGTAATAATGAGTATCAGCTGTAGCTTGGAAACCGCAGATGGGACTGATCAGATACTCGCCACCCTCCGTACCATTTAGTGTTTGTGAATTACAAAAAAAAAAAAAGCGACAAATGAAATAACCTAATACATGATAAAACTTCATTATTCAACACTATTAAAACCCCACATTACAGGGAATCCCGACAGACTTTGGTAAGTATACTGACCTTCTCCTGCCCCCCACATCTATGTAAGCAGGTAATATTGGCTATGAAGGATAATAGTTTGTCTCTTCCATTATTGGCAGCTGGGCTGTTATCTGGGATTTGCATCGACGTGGAGGAACCTTCTCCCACCCAGCTCAGAAGATAAAGAAAGGTTTGTATCTCTCCACTACAGATAAATATGGGGTAAAAATGAAATTCCCGGGTATAATGGATGCGGGCATGTACTGCGTATGAAGTGTTTTTATATTTTTATTACAATGTTGCCTACTATGGCTGACTTCTCCCACACAGTTTTCTGCTCATCCCTGGATTGCCGGGTGCCGCTGGCACATGTTGGTTCCCCTATGCAGGAAGGGCCGGGCTGAGCTACAGGGACGCAGACTGTATGTTGCCCCACCCTCAGCCGAGCACCACCCCCCCCCCCCCCCCAGCACCACCACTCTTATACCAGCTTAGAATGCAGGATGCTAGTGGGCTTTCAGCCCCAGCTTCTCTGACTTTCTGGAAGCCACTGAATAGATAATCCACTGCAAAGACTAGCATCCTACAATGAAAGGATGAGCTAATGCACTGCATGGTATATTGTGTGAAATCTTACATTCTCTTCATTATTAAAAAATATATATATTATATATATATTATTTTTTTATCAGTAAGAAAGTAAAGATCCTCGACTCCCTGATCAAACTGATTCAGAGCTTCTCCATTGAAGACCCAACAAATGACAAACTTCAGGATGAGATCTCCAGGATCCGTGGCAAAATGAAGCAGGTTAGTCTTGTGGGATGCACACTCTATAACAGGGCTGGGCAATTGCGGCCCTCCAGATGTTGATGAACTACACATCCCAGGATGCTTTGCATTAGTTTTGCTATGGGGCCATGCTAAAACTGATGCAAGGCATGCTGGGATGTGTAGTTCATCAACATCTGGAGGGCCGCAATTGCCCAGCCCTGCTCTATAATATTAAGCTCTGCTATCTCATATAGAGCAATAAATTGAGGTTCTTGGAATATTTATTGGCCAAGAAATACTAGCCCACCAACCGCGTCAAGTTAACCTCAAGTTTTCTGGTGGGTCCCTAATACTAAGTTTGAACCTGGGGTGCAGCACCCCAAAAAAGCCAGCTAAAGCCAGTGACTTCAGGGCAGCACACAAGTGAATTGATAAGGTATAAGTGAGTTAATAAGAAAGAAGCGATAGCTAGGGGTTAAAAAGTGTTACATAAGTGACAATACTAGAAAGTATAATTAGTGGAAAAATAAATAGTGCTAAATGTTATGGTAATATGGTATTGCTTCTTTCTTATTAACTCACTTATACCTTATCAATTCACTTGTGTGCTGCCCTGAGGTCACTGGCTTTTTTGGGGTGTTGCGCCCCAGGTTCATTTGGGTGGGGTATGTTCAACTGAAATCTACAGATGTAGCGCTGCTCATCCAGCACCGGGGCTTGCCAGACCACCCCCACTGGCGAGCAGACGATACATCTGACTGGGACGCGCAACGCAACGCGCGTCCCAGTTTCCCGTCAGTGGGGGATGGGAACCCTGCCCGTTTCCGCTTCAGGGAGATGGGCAGGGATAGTGGGGGAAGCAGGGAGGTGGGGGACTGGGACCCGGGGGGAGCTCCGGTTGAAAGGGATGTGCGTGCGTCTCGTAAGCGCGCATCCTCTTCCGGTGGGGACTGGCGAATCCACCGCCAGCCCCTGTGAAGATGTGAAGCGCTCCATCTGTAACTTGCAGTTTAAGAATAAATCTGCCAGTATTTACTCTGCACAGAAACAAAATAACTCCCCCAAATGTAACTATCTCTGCACATGTTACATCTGCCTCACCTGCAGTGCACATGGTTTTGTCCATTAACCCCTTCCCGACATATGACGTACATGTACGTCATATGACGGTTGCGGGGGAATCAAGCCAGCTCACGGAGTGAGCTGGCTTGAAAGAGAGCAGGTAATGGCTGTATATTACAGCCAGGTACCTGCTCTCACGGCCACGAGCGGCGAGTTCGCCGATCGTGGCCGTTTAACCCTTTAAGCACCGCGGGCAAAGCGCCCGCAGTGCTTAAATAGCTGGTCGGAGGGGGGGCGCCCCCCTCCGGCGCCGATCGGGGCCCCCCGCGGCGAGATCGGAGGGTGCCGATCGGTTGCCATGGCAGCCAGGGGTCTAATGTAGACCCCTGTGCTGGCCATGTCAGCATTCCTATTACATCCTGCCTGAGGCAGGATGTAATAGGAAGTGCTGAAAATCACTATGTTCAGCCATAGAGCTCTATGGCTGAACCTAGTACAGGCGATCGCGCCCCCTAGTGGTCAAGTACACTAGGGGGCCTTGTAGTAAAAGTAAAAAAAAAAAAAAAAAAAAAAATTAAAAGTTCAAATCACCCCCCTTTCCCCATTTCACAAATAAAAATAAATAAAAAATAAACATATTTGGTATCGCCGCGTTCCTAAAAGTCCGATCTATTAAAATATAACATTAGTTATCCCGCACGGTTAAAGGCGTAAACGGAAAAAAAATTCCCAACGCCAAAACTACGTTTTTTGGTCGCATCGCCTACCCAAAAAAATGTAACTAAAAGAGATCAGAAAGTCGCACATATCCCATAATGGTATTATTAAAAAGTACACTTCAGCCCGCAAAAAATGAGCCCTCACCCAGGTCCGTAGGTGGAAAAATAAAAAAGTTATAAGCCGCAGAACATGGCGACGCGACGCAAATTAGAAAAACCGTAAAATTTTCTATTTTTTTTTTAGTGGTAAAACGTAACGAAAACTATATAAGTTTGGTATCACCGGAATCGTAACGACCCATAGAATAAAGATAACCCATCATTTTAAACGAACTATGAACTCCAAAAAAACCGTAACCAGCGCAAAATTGTGGAATTGCGTTTTTTTTTCCTTTTTACCCCACATTGAATTATTTCCTGATTCCCCAGAATATTATACGGTATAGTAAATGGTACCATTAAAAAGTACAACTTGTCCCGCAAAAAAAAGCCCTCATGTGTCTATATAGCCGGAAAATTAAAAAAGTTACGCTTATTTGAACGCGAGGAGGAAAAAAAAAAGAAAAGTTAACAAACGCCCCGTCGGGAAGGGGTTAAAAGAGGAGTTTGCTTTTGCAAACCAACCAGAATAACCCCCTAAGTGTCTACACACAGAGACATCCTAAAGTCCAAATTAACTTTGTATTATATTTACCAGACTTTGCTATAACATAATATACATTGATGTTTGGTGCCGAATTGACCACCAGAGTTTTAGACTTCCATAGGAGTATAGTACTTTATACCAGATTATTATTATTATTAATATTATTTTTTTCTTTGTTGAATGTATATTATTTTGCTCTTTTATAGATAGTAGTATTGGTGTATGTATTACTGTTATTTTTTAAATTGTTTTTTCTCCTAGTAGTAATTGTCTGTAAAGGCTACTTATTTAGCTATGTCTTGAATAAGTAGCCTTATACACGATGTGTAGTCGACTGATCTGATGGGTGGCAGGACCCTGCATTGGCAAGTACATACCCACTGTGCACGATGCAGGGAACGACAGTAGCCAAGAAGGTCATTAACAGGACAGCACGTGCACCTTCCTCTGTTAGCACAGATAAAAGACTGCTACTGTGTTCTGATTGAAAAGCCCCCCCCCCCCCCCCCCCCCCCCCAGACCATAAGGGAGTACATAGATTCCAGAAGAAGAGGGGTCTTTACAGTTCACTCCTTGATACAATCACACATGCGCAGCGCAACACGTTATATCAATCTACATATTGGTTTCTCTAGAAGCAGTAAAGTATAGCTCACCCTATTCTACGTTCCAGGGAAATCCTTGCTGTCAGAGGACGGCGCGGATTCCCCCAAACGGCAAGGCTGATTCCCCCTCATTCCAAAAACGGAGCGAGGGGGAATCGGCATATGCGGGGGGGTGTCAGTTGAATACTGACCGGGCGAGCGGTGACAGCGAGCAGGCAGCCCTGCTTGCTGTCACCGCTCGCCCCCGGCATTGAATACACCCCAATGTGTTGTGTTAACTTGTGGCTTGATACTGATTGTATCTGTCCCTCCCCTCTACAGCTCATTCACCTCATCAGTCTTCTGCTCGCTATAGAAGATGTGTAGTCCACTGATCCGATGGGCGGCAGGACCCTGCATTGGCAAGTACATACCCACTGTGCACGATGCAGGGAACGACGAATAATGTGCCATACTGTATTCGGCAGTATTGATATCTTCTGGTTGATCCTTCATTAGGGCCGACCAGGGGATGTGTATGTCTGCGTAAATCCGGCATACGCCATTACCTATATGCCCGACATCATTGTGGTGTGTGCCCACCTTTAGGAGTGTGGAACATTCTCCCTGATGACGATCCCACCAGAAGTCAGTTAGAACCCTGTGGGACTCTGGGAATTACTGGAGCTTGCTGCAGGACAATCGTATTTCTTTGGCATAACGATACAACCCGCCTTATGACTCTGTAAATAACAATCGTATGTAAAATACTCCATCCTTCCTGAGCTTCTGTTTCTAATAAATAATAAAAATGGGATTTTTCATAAAAATTTTAATATTGTTTATTTTTTTTTATACAGGTCTGTTCCATGTTGAACGTTCAGCCGGACTTTAGAATGAGCAGTGAAAGCTCTGGACTCTCATTCTGACCTCTGGTCCTATAGAGCATCTCTTGCAGTGCGGTGCGAGTGGAAGTGTACGGGCTGGCCCTGCGTGTACTCTGGGCCTGTGCCACCTGCTATGGTTATTGGAAGAATTGGGGTGAGGTTGCCATAACAACTGCTGTGTGTAAAGCACCCGTCTCTGCACAGTCAGCCAGCAACTTGGAGTAAGTACCGGCCAAGGAGAGGAAATGTTGGGTGATGTACAGGAAGAACGCCCTCTCGTCCTCTGACTGATATTATGGAGGGACATTAGGGGAAAGGACCTGGTTTTTGAACATTTCATTTTCCAGTTAATAAAGTAAAAAAAAAAAGTTTTCTATTTTCAGGTTTGATTTACTTTCATGTTATATAAATTCTATATTGTTTTGCACCTCCTGTGACCAGACGGATGTTCAGGTATTGATTACGATGAATTGGTTACATCAATAAAAATCTAAAAATGGGAGGGGCTTGATTCATTGGGTCGTGGGGTGGTCACATCAAGTTGTGGTGTGCAAAGAGAATGTGGGGTACACAGTACCACTCAGGACACAATTCCTCAATGGCGAGTTGTACAGTCCAATAGAGCGGAGACTGTCCAAACTAAAGGGGTATTACAGACCTGATAAACAAAAAACAAAAAAGTCTAGCGCTCTATATCAGATAGAATTTGGCCTAAACTTTGCCCACAATTTTTTCAAAAATCATATGACCACCTGCTGCTGTTTTTTAGGGGTTGCTCAAACCCCTTATAGGGACACAGAAGGAAAACAGTACAATGCAAAAAACTGCGCAGAGGTTAAATGATATTTAACACAGTTAAATTTATTTTAAAATTAAAAGATACAATTAATTTCTTTATAAAAAAATATACTGCATATAAAAAAATTATATCATAGTTAGCATTTTCTGTCGACAGTTTAGAACTCTTTGTCGGAATAACCCCACTAACCTTTATATCAAGTAAAAACCTGCAGTGTGTTGCCTTTAATAATCAAAGTGTCTGCAGACCACAAACTAACACGGCTTGACTAATAATATTACTTGTATGCATTTCCATCTATACCACCAAAGGATCTAATGGGCTTAATATACTGTTTTTTTTAAACTGTCGACAGAAAAGGCTAACTATGATATAATATTTTTATATATATATTTTATAAAGAAATGAATTGTATCTTTTAATTTTAAAATAAATGTAACTGTGTTAAATATCATTTGACCTCTGCGCAGTTTTTTGCATTGTACTGTATTTCAGACCTGATTGCACGGCTGAGATTTTGCAGAACAGACCATTATCGATACACTGCGCCTGTGTACAGCCCGTAGTACACATGCGCAATGCTGACCAGTGATACATCCTGCTACTTTTTTGATTTGCAAGGTGATTGACAGGACATTGGCGTCTAGGGGTGGTAACCGGCCATTTCATGGGAGTGCCAAGAAAAAACAAGCTACTGTAGCCGTGCCAAAATAAATGCTGGGAGTGACCGGGAAAATGCAGGAATGCCCAAGCGTTTTAAGAGGGGAGGGTGTGTGACGTCAGCTCCAGGCCGGATATGCCTTTCCCATCGCACTGCCAAGTAGTTCCCCTTTCACCCAGAAAATCCTGGGTCACATCGAATTTGGACGTGGTCCGTCCCCGGAGCGACCCGACATTTGCAATACGCCAGGTCGCTGACGTTACAGGGGGGCAGGGCAGAGCAGCGGCACGTCATTGTGGGCAGGGGAGGAGGCAGCAGTTGGAGCTGATGTTGCCTCCTCCCTATAGTGTAAACGGGACCCGGGTTACCGGTTTACACTGCCCAGCAACCCAGGACAAACCCTTCTTTTATCCCGGGGGTCGTGTTGCCTGACCCGGGTTTTGTCCTGTTGGCGATTTCACACTGCACAGTGACCCGAGTCTTGAGGTACTCTGAGCCTGCGATGACTTGTGCCCAGTGCAAAAAGCATTCGATGGGTGAGCCTGTTACCATGGGTTTTGGACATATCTGCTGCGACGTCTTCGCGTGGTGTACACATCCATTCCCACAGCTGTTCACCGGTTGCTGTAAATTCCGGCTGTGCGGTCAGGTCGAATTAGGAATAACCCCCTAAATGTGGACAGTTGGAAGGTTGGCAGACGGGGACATGTTTTGATTTATGGACCAGCGCTGATAGTAGTTTAAAAACCCATAGGGGTAGACACAGGGGCAACACCAGTATTAAATAAATGTAGTCTGCATCACCCCTAAATTGCTTCAATTTTACCCCTAAATCGCACATTTCGGCTCGCTGCTCCATAGGGGTCCATATTAACGTGTATGTATATATATATATATATATTATGTAATTATGTATGTATGTATATATATATATATATATATATATTGCCATTGCTGTTCCCTAAAGTAGGCATGATATAGGATTAGCAGAACATCTTTTAAACTGGGATTCTCATCAATTACACAGGTTCTGGGGCTTTCAAGCCCCAGAACCTGTGTCCCTGCTTGTAGGGGATAGTCTGGTAAGTGTAATCATCATTCTCATTCATGATGTCACAATGTTCCCACTGAGATTATTATGGGACATCTCCTGGCTGCATTCAGTCCCAGTGGATAGAGCAGAGCACAGGTTGCCATGATGCTCCCTCTGTTCATCAGGATCGCCCTATTTTGGGTATGTGTGAATGAATTCGCTGGCGCACCCATCCCTAGCATCAAGCATTTCCGCACATCGCTTCCTAGTGGTGAGTATGTATAGGCTGGTGTAAGTAGGGCAGGGGTGGCCAAACCGGTCCTCGAGATCTACCAACGGTCCACGTTTTCCAGGTTACCTAGCTGGTGCACAGCTGTAGTCATTACTAACTGTCACATTTCCCAGACCACCTAGCTGGTGCACAGCTGCAGTCATTACTGTCACATTCCCCAGATCACCTAGCTGGTGCACAGCTGTAGTCATTACTAACTGTCACATTTCCCAGACCACCTAGCTGGTGCACAGGTGCAGTCATTACTAACAGTCACATTCCCAGATCACCCAGCTGGTGCACAGGTGCAGTCATTACTAACTGTCACATTCCCCAGACCACCTAGGTGGTGCACAGCTGTAGTCATTACTAACTCACATTCCCCAGATCACCTAGGTGGTGCACAGCTGTAGTCATTACTAACTGTCACATTCCCCCAGATCACCTAGCTGGTGCACAGGTGCAGTCATTACTAACAGTCACATTCCCAGATCACCCAGCTGGTGCACAGGTGCAGTCATTACTAACTCACATTCCCCAGATCACCTAGGTGGTGCACAGCTGTAGTCATTACTAACTGTCACATTCCCCCAGATCACCTAGCTGGTGCACAGGTGCAGTCATTACTAACAGTCACATTCCCAGATCACCCAGCTGGTGCACAGGTGCAGTCATTACTAACTGTCACATTCCCCAGACCACCTAGGTGGTGCACAGCTGTAGTCATTACTAACTCACATTCCCCAGATCACCTAGCTGGAGCACAGGTGTAGTCATTACTAGCTGTCACATTCCCAGATCACCTAGCTGGTGCACAGGTGTAGTCATTACTAACGGTCACATTCCCCCAGATCATCTAGCTGGTGCACAGGTGTAGTCAGTACTAATTGTCACATTCCCCAGACCACCTAGGTGGTGCACAGCTGTAGTCATTACTAACTCACATTCCCCAGATGACCTAGGTGGTGCACAGCTGTAGTCATTACTAACTGTCACATTCCCCCAGATCATCTAGCTGGTGCACAGGTGTAGTCAGTACTAATTGTCACATTCCCCAGATCACCTGGCTGGTGCACAGCTGTAGTCATTACTAACTGTCACATTCCCCAGACCACCTAGGTGGTGCACAGCTGTAGTCATTACTAACTCACATTCCCCAGATCACCTAGCTGGTGCACAGCTGTAGTCATTACTAACTGTCACATTCCCCCAGATCACCTAGCTGGTGCACAGCTGTAGTCATTACTAACTGTCACATTCCCCCAGATCACCTAGCTGGTGCACAGCTGTAGTCATTACTAACTCACATTCCCCAGATCACCTAGCTGGTGCACAGCTGTAGTCATTACTAACTCACATTCCCCAGATCACCTAGCTGATGCACAGCTGTAGTCATTACTAACTGTCACATTTTAAAACCTGCTGCATTCATTCCTACTATAGATCCACAGGTTGCCTGGAAAACATGCACCGTTGGTAGATCTTGAGGACAGGTTTGGCCACCCCTGATGTAGGGTGTATGTGACCGTTGTGTCGTCACCCCTATTTTACGTGTTCAGTGTAGTGATGAAGGATTAGTGTACAGGGTAACAAAAACAAGGGTTAGGGGGACACCGTGTGGGAGTGTCCACCAGGGGGCGCAGGATATGAGTTGGGGGCAGCTGCACTAGCGGGTTAGTTAGACCCGATAAGGACAAATGGAAAAAAGGGGGGTCAGAAAAAGTTATGTGGCAGCGCTAGAATTAAATGGTTTAAAAAATGGTGGATGTTAAAAGATTGGATGATCTTTACAAGCAATTTTAATATATTATTAAACAACCTGTATATACAGTATTCTGTTAAAATTTATATAGAATAATACAGTGGTTCCCAAACTTTTTTGAACCACGGCACCCTAGACTATCAGAATATTTTTCAAGGCACACCTAGGTCAAAAGTTTGTTGATGAGAAGTTTAGAAAAAATATTAAATTAAGTAAATTGTGTTTATATATCAACCTTAGGATCAATTATGTAGTGAGGAACAATATATGCTTTTGCTTGCCACATATTTCATGATTGGAGGCCACAAACTCTGGTTTTGCCTATTGAATTTGTCCTAGACCACCAATCCAAGGCACCCCTGCAAGTGTCTTGAGGCACCCCAGGGTGCCTAGGCACACAGTTTGGGAACCACTGGAATAATACATGATATACACATAAATAATAAAGGAAATGATATATACTTGATATACCACTCTGCCTGCTGGGCCTGTTTCTGTAATTCTGAATAAATCAGTATTAATGTAAACAGTTAATACTTGGTATAGTTACCACTCCTAGGACATTGGTGTACGGCACAGGTCTTCAACCTGTGGCCCTCCAGATGTTGTGGAACTACATGTCCCAGCATGCCCTGACAGTTTTGGCATGCACTTATAGGAAAAATTGTGGCAATGCATGTTGGAACATGTAGTTTCACAACATCTGGAGGGCCATAGGTTGAAGACCCATGGTGTACGGCAAAAAGGTTTGTGATCGTCCTGCCGTTGGTAAGTTGGAATGGGCAATGTCCAATGTATCGGGTATGCCTCCCAATTGTCAGCGTAAACAGTGACGAGCCCCGTTAGGCAAATGAAGGAACAGGAGCACCCAGCCAATGGGAGATGGATCCTCTCTAGTGTGTGGCCTGGAGAAGATGGTATGAGTTCTGTGGCCACTAGAGGAGTTTCCAGGAAATTCTTCCCCACTTGTGGACGGATGGCGGGGGGAGGGGGCAGTGATCCGGTCCAATGGAAGGGGATGTGGGCTGCTGCCAATGTCGGGGTATTCAATGATTAGCCCGTGTGGGCTGAGGAAATGAGTAGCTCCCAATTGCTGAGGGGAGTGAGTCCTCTCTAGTTGGTGGCCGTTTGAGACAGATGGAGTGAAGTCCACGGTCACTAGAGGCAATGGGGTATTTCCTGCTGTTTGAAGGACAGCAATGAATGATGTTCAGTCCGCGAATGAACAGTGTCCAGCAGGACAGAGATCAGGGTATTGGTGGGGTCACCAACGCGTTTCGCTGCTTTCCCACAATGCAGCTTTATCAAGTTATTAATTCTAGCACTGCCACAGAACTTGTTCTCACCCCCTTTTTTCCATTAGTGAACAGGGTAACTGAATATGGAGAGAGCGTTCTTTTCGTTATATCAATGATGGGATATAGCAAATGCAATAGGGTATCTCAAATGATAAATGTAATTGCCGCCATGCAAGAATTCTCTATGTTTAGGCCTAGCAATTGGAATATAGAATCTATGATACATCATTTATTATTTTAGAATTGATAAGCAAAACTCATATTGGACAATAACTGCCAATGTGGGGTCCTTTAGGGGTATTTAACCGGCATACACCTGTCTGTGGTGGGCCCATGGTGTATCCGGCATGCATCTGTCTGTGGTGGGCCCGTGGAGTGACCGGCATACATCTGTCTGTGGTGGGCCCATGGTGTAACCGGCATACCCCTGTCTGTTGTGGGCACGTGGTGTGACCGGCATACCCCTGTCTGTGGTGGGCCCGTGGTGTGACCGGTATACACCTGTCTGTGGTGGGCCCATGGTGTGACCGGAATATCCCTGTCTATGGTGGGCCCATGGTGTGACCGGCATACCCCTGTCTGTGGTGGGGCAGTGGTGTGACCGGCATACCCCTGTCTGGGGTGGGCCCATGGTGTGACCGGCATACACCTGTCTGTGGTGGGCACGTGGAGTGACCGGCAGACCTGTCTGTGGTGGGCCCGTGGCGTGAACGGCATACACCTGTATGTGGTGGGCCTGTGGTGTGACCGGTATACCCCTGTCTGTGGTGATCCCATGGTGTGACCGGCATACACCTGTCTGTGGTGGGCCTATGGTGTGATCGGCATACACCTGTCTGTGGTGGGCCTATGGTGTGATCGGCATACACCTGTCTGTGGTGGGTCCATGGTGTGACCGGCATACCCCTGTCTGTGGTGGGCCCATGGTGTGACCGGCATACCCCTGTCTGTGGTGGGCCCATGGTGTGACCGGCATACCCCTGTCTGTGGTGGGCCCATGGTGTGACCGGCATACCCCTGTCTGTGGTGGGCCCATGGTGTGACCGGCATACCCCTGTCTGTGGTGGGCCCGTGGTGTGACCACCATACCCCTGTCTGTGGTGTGCCCGTGGTGTGACCGGTATACACCTGTCTGTGGTGGGCCCGTGGTGTGACCGGCATACCCCTGTCTGGGGTGGGCCCATGGTGTGACCGGCATACACCTGTCTGTGGTTGGCCCGTGGCGTGAACGGCATCCACCTGTATGTGGTGGGCCCGTGGTGTGACCGGTATACCCCTGTCTGTGGTGATCCCATGGTGTGACCGGCATACACCTGTCTGTGGTGGGCCTATGGTGTGATCGGCATACACCTGTCTGTGGTGGGCCTATGGTGTGATCGGCATACACCATTCTGTGGTGGGTCCATGGTGTGACCGGCATACCCCTGTCTGTGGTGGGCCCATGGTGTGACCGGCATACCCCTGTCTGTGGTGGGCACAAGGTGTGACCGGCATACACCTGTCTGTGGTGGGCACGTGGTGTGACCGGCATACACCTGTCTGTGGTGGGCACGTGGTGTGACCGGCATACACCTGTCTGTGGTGGGCACGTAGTGTGACCAGCATACACCTGTCTGTGGTGGGCATGTGGTGTAACCGGCATACACCTGTCTGTGGTGGGCACGTGGTGTGACCGGCAGACCTGTCTGTGGTGGGCCCGTGGCGTGAACGGCATACACCTGTATGTGGTGGGCCTGTGGTGTGACCGGTATACCCCTGTCTGTGGTGATCCCATGGTGTGACCGGCATACACCTGTCTGTGGTGGGCCTATGGTGTGATCGGCATACACCTGTCTGTGGTGGGCCTATGGTGTGATCGGCATACACCTGTCTGTGGTGGGTCCATGGTGTGACCGGCATACCCCTGTCTGTGGTGGGCCCATGGTGTGACCGGCATACCCCTGTCTGTGGTGGGCCCATGGTGTGACCGGCATACCCCTGTCTGTGGTGGGCCCATGGTGTGACCGGCATACCCCTGTCTGTGGTGGGCCCATGGTGTGACCGGCATACCCCTGTCTGTGGTGGGCCCGTGGTGTGACCACCATACCCCTGTCTGTGGTGTGCCCGTGGTGTGACCGGTATACACCTGTCTGTGGTGGGCCCGTGGTGTGACCGGCATACCCCTGTCTGGGGTGGGCCCATGGTGTGACCGGCATACACCTGTCTGTGGTTGGCCCGTGGCGTGAACGGCATCCACCTGTATGTGGTGGGCCCGTGGTGTGACCGGTATACCCCTGTCTGTGGTGATCCCATGGTGTGACCGGCATACACCTGTCTGTGGTGGGCCTATGGTGTGATCGGCATACACCTGTCTGTGGTGGGCCTATGGTGTGATCGGCATACACCATTCTGTGGTGGGTCCATGGTGTGACCGGCATACCCCTGTCTGTGGTGGGCCCATGGTGTGACCGGCATACCCCTGTCTGTGGTGGGCACAAGGTGTGACCGGCATACACCTGTCTGTGGTGGGCACGTGGTGTGACCGGCATACACCTGTCTGTGGTGGGCACGTGGTGTGACCGGCATACACCTGTCTGTGGTGGGCACGTAGTGTGACCAGCATACACCTGTCTGTGGTGGGCATGTGGTGTAACCGGCATACACCTGTCTGTGGTGGGCACGTGGTGTGACCGGCATACACCTGTATGTGGTGGGCCCATGGTGTGACCGGCATACACCTGTCTGTGGTGGGCACGTGGTGTGACCGGCATACACCTGTCTGTGGTGGGCACGTGGTGTGACCGGCATACATCTGTCTGTGGTGGGCACGTGGTGTGACCGGCATACACCTGTCTGTGGTGGGCACGTGGTGTGACCGGCATACACCTGTCTGCATAACTCCCAACTTTTGCAGATGCTGGGGAGGGACAGGGTGCGTGCCCCCGTTTTTCGCCAGCCCCCAGCCCCTCTGCCTGCAAGAATAGATGCTGTGTGCATGCGCACAGCGTCTATTCACGGGCTACAGGGGGGACTCCCAACTGACGTCCCCCCACCCCCCCACCGCGGGACACTGCCGATGGCGGGAGGGACGTGGGAATGTCCCAAAATATCGGGACATTCCCCCGATAAGTATGTGTCTGTGGGAGGTATGTGTCTGTGGCGGGCCCGTGGAGTGACCGGCATACACCTGTCTGTGGTGGGCTTCTGGATCTGACCACAGTTTGTTTCTTTTCTTAAACCCCATGTCCTTTACCCCCTGTGTTATGCAAATCTGCCATATCTTGCTTCCCTGACCCATTTTTGGGACCCCCAACGGGGGATGCTATGGGTGTTTTACCCCACATTATGATTTCCAGATTGTAAGACATATGTGAACAAAGTTTGTTGTAATTTGCTCCAGGCATTGCAGAGTATGCTTATATATATATATATATATATATATATATATATATATATATATAAAATTCAATCTTCTAGACTACAGAGATGCAGGTCCATGAGATCACACTGTTACATCATCATTCTCATTCATGATGTCACAATGTTCCCACTGAGATTATTATGGGACATCTCCTGGCTGCATTCAGTCCCAGTGGATAGAGCAGAGCACAGGTTGCCATGATGCTCCCTCTGTTCATCAGGATCGCCCTTTTTTGGGTATTTGTGAATGAATTCGCTGGCGCACCCATCCCTAGCATCAAGCATTTCCGCACATCGCTTCCTAGTGGTGAGTATGTATAGGCTGGTGTAAGTGTGTATGGTGGATGTGACCGCTGTGTCGTCACCATTATTTGAGTAGTGATGAAGGATTAGCGTACAGGGTAACTGAATGCGGAGAGAACGTTCTTTTCGTTATATCAAGGATGGGATATAGAAAGCGCAATATATTATTTCAAATGATAAATGTAATCGCCGCCGTGCAAGAATTCTCTGTATGTTTAGGCCTAGCAATTGGAATATAGCATCTATTATACGTCATTTATTATTTTAGAATTGATAAGCAAAATTCATATTGGTCAATAGCTGCCAATGTGGGGTCATTTAGGGGGAGATTTATCAAGTGGAGACAGAGAAAGCACCAGCCAGTCACCTCCTAACTGCCACGTGGCAGGCGGTGGAAAATGGCAGTTAAGGGCTGATTGGTTGCATGTTTATCTCTCATTCTCTCTACTGTATCTCCGATCTCTCCAAGCTTTGTTAAATCACCCCCAAGTAGTTTATTTAATTAGGGTAGCAGTAATAACCCTTTCATTCGGGACACATGATTTTACATTTTTTTGTTGCCGGTATCCAGATTATAGCATACCTCCCAACATGACCCGAAATGCTCTGCTCCTGGACATCAACAGTTGCAGAGGTGGGACTGCACCACTGTCGCAAATTCAAATAGGGGAGCCACCCTTGCCAGTGAGTCCACGTGTTTCGGGTGGCAGTTGGTGGGGCTCCCCTATTTGAATTTTGGACTGGGCTGCAACTCTGCAACTGCGCATGGATGTCCAGCCACAGAGCATTTTGTTCCTCCTGGAATGGGTCATGTTGGAAGGGATGTTATAGATCGACAGACTGTCAAAAGGACAACACGCAGACGGTCGACACTGACAAAAGGTCAATGGTTGACACATGACACAGTCATCCACCCCTGGAGGAAGCTTTGTATAGCAGGATGCTAAGGAAAGCTGTCCCCCCTCCAGTGATGTGGCAGCGCGCATCACTGCTCATCTGCCGGGCCGTCCACACCGGGCGGCTTTTCGGCTGAAAGCAGCTCAAAGGGCAAAACTGAGCTGCTATTCGCTCAAAATCGCCCGGTGTGTATGGGCGTTAATTCTGAATTGTTTACTGTGCTTGCCACGGAATAACGTGTCCCTTTGCGTTGTAGTATGTGGAAGGCGCCCCCTGGTGGGAGAACAATTTGGCTCCCGCATTGTTGGAGGAAAAGATGCTTTACCTGGATCCTGGCCGTGGCTTGTAAGCATTCAAGAGTTCATGGACTACGACTCCTATCTACACCTTTGTGGAGGCTCCATCCTGAATGAGAAGTGGGTCATCACTGCTGCGCACTGCTTCAAGGGCCGGGGAAAGTAAGTAACGCCCTCACATCCCACACTCACGACGCACAGTACTTATTTTCAATTTACATATAATTAATTTGATTTGTGTTTATTTAAGATACAGAGTTTCTGTACATTAGTAAAAGCCGTACCACCATTTAAACTTTAACCATTAACCGACCACAGCTTTGCCGGGTAATCAATTATCCCTGATAAACTATCATGAGTCGCTGCTTATCGGAGATGATGTTTCTCTTGCCTTAAGCAGGTGAAACAAATCCCCCAAAAGAGCCCATGTGTGTTTTCGTGAGAAAATTTGGTACTTGTGAGTTATCTGGACGCCCGATTTTTTGATTGTATGCCTTAAGTTAAGGCATACAATCAGATGCGATGCGATGCGATATCGCATCGCATCGCATGCGATATCGGATGCGATGACCCGATTTTTCCATAGGAATCAATGTTAAAATGATTCCTATGGAAAAAGGGGTCCTTTTCATACCCCTACTATCCAAGTGGGCATGGAGTTGGATATAAACCTGTGGCGAGCGTAGCGAGCCACCGAGCCCGAAGCGTGGCGAGGGGACGGTATTCCGTGTCCCCTCGCGGGGCTCGCTACGCTCGCCACGCTTCGGGCTCGGTGGCTCGCTACGCTCGCCACAGGTTTATATCCAACTCCATGCCCACTTGGATAGTAGGGGTATGAAAAGGACCCCTTTTTCCCATTGAATTCCATGTTAAAATGGACTCAGTCCATTTTAACATTGATTCCTATGGAAAAATCGGGTCATCGCATCGCATCGCATCGCATCGCATCCGATGGTCGCATGCGATGCGATGCGATGTGCCCGATCCGACCCGATTTTCAAATCGGGCGTCCGGATAACTCACATGTACCGAAAATTTTAGTTTTTTGGGGGGGCGACCTTAAAGGATAAAAATTATTACAATGCTTCTTTAATGGTAAGTACACACTATACAATTATTGGGGACTTTGGGTTAGGCTGTGGAAGGGTTAAGGTACCCATACAAAGGGCCGATTTGGGCCGATTTCATCCGATTTCGACAGATCAGGCCGATATATCAGGTGAAATTGACCCAAAATCGGAGGTGTTTGACGTGATCAGATCTGATGCTCGTTCCCGTGTGCATCAGATCAGATCCTGTAGAGCTATCGGAATCGGATCATCAGCGGCACATCACGATGCATTGCATCCGATTCCCATTGAACTCCCCTGGCAGCTCCCTAGGAGTTTTATTACATACGATAAATCGCATGCAATAAATTGCAGATCAAGTGCCGCGTCGGAAGGAGCCCAGCCGGGGGGAGCTCAAAGGAATACAGGTTCGACTTGTCCCTTCGATGCTTCGGGGCATTTGGGCAGCGTGGAGGGGGTAAGGTATAGGCACTTAGAAGGCGGGGTTAGGCAGCGGGGTACAGGGGATTAGGGTTTGGCACTAGCACAGAGGGTTTGCGTCAGGTTGAGGAGGGGGAAGGGTTAGGCTGCTGCTAGGGAGGGTTAGAGTTAGGGGGTAACAGAAGAGGGTTACGTTGACTTACTGAAATACCAACAGACCGCTATTGGGACTGTTTTTAAGACCATTAGTGGGGGAACCCTCATAATATACGATCACACTACTTAAATAATGTGCCCGCCGCAAGCCTATCGCCTTTGAGGTCTGACCGTAAATGTGGCTGCCTAATCTTTTTACATCTAATCTCATGTCTGTTTCAGTGAGGTCTACACTTGGAGAATGGTGTTTGGAACCAACCAGCTGTCAGATTTGGGAACAGGAGTGCAGATACGTGGCATATCCAAAAAGATTGTACATGAGCAATACGTCGCAGACGAAGAGCGCAATGACATCGCCTTGCTCATCGCAGATAAGCCAATCTCATACAATGACTACATTCAGCCTGCGTGCCTTCCGGTGAAATCCGCCGACGTCAAGCTAATGACCGACTGTTACATTGCTGGATTTGGGGTGCTGACGGAGGATTGTAAGCCTGGCTTTTCTTTTATCATTATAAATAATATTAACAATTACTTATGCAGTGCCAGCATATATTGTTGTGCTTTACAATTGGGGAAAAACAATCAAACATGACTGAGTAATAACAGCCAGATGAAGAGGTAAGAGGGCCCTGCTCGCAAGCTTACAGGCTATTCTTACTACAACGGTTACCTGACTATTACTTATCCATTACCCATTTATTTTCTATTAGCTTCAATTTGCATAATGCACCATGATCTAATAAATGAACCTCTCCAGTCGCATGCCCAGAAATCTTCCAGACTACCAGGCTACGTGTCTTTTGGGTCACTGGGGACCACCAGCGCTGATCACAGCGCCCAGGAATCAGCATAATGCATTGACAGTTGACCCATTGACAGTTCATTTCTTCTATGTTGATCTTCCAGATACTCTATCAGTGAAGGTCCAGGGAGATGTTCAAAATATCCGCAACAAAATGCCGGCATCCCTCACATTTGTTATATAAACTTGAATAAAAAAGTTGTTTAAAACAAGATATTTCCTATATAGGTTGAGTATCCCTGATGTGACCACAAGCATTTTGGATAAGGGATTTTTCCGGCTTTTGGATTTTTTTTTTCTTAACATACTAACCTGGTTCCCACCGATGGTCCCACAGTGTCCCCCAGCATTCACGGCAGCCTTCAGGAACTTCTTCAGCGGTCCCAGGGTTGCATTGCGCGAGTTTGCAGACGTGCGCCGGTGAAGTAACCGACGCACCTGCTCAATGCACCCCTGGGACAGCTGAAGAAGGTCCTGAAGGCCGCCGTGGACATCGGGGGACTTGGCAAGTATGAAAAAAAGGGGCAGGCGGTAAAAAAACAAAACAAAAATATTCTAAAAAAAAATATGGATTTTGGAATATTTCGGAAAAGAGATCTCCGGATACGGGAGACTCGACCTGTATAAGGTAACATTACAGGTCATTATGGTGAAAACAGATGTTTGCTATGGCAATTTTTACCCCTTTTTGACAAATTCACTCGGCGCTCAGAAGGTTAATAATAATGTTTGCGGAAATGAAAGTGTCCGGATGTTTTTACCACTAGGTTCTGGTCACTGGAAGTACTCAGGTTATTTTCTTTTGCAGCCGCGGAACCGTCGGATATCATGCAGGAGGCCCATGTTATAATGATCCCTAACAAAGTCTGCAACAGCAGAAAATGGTACAATGGCGCGGTGGGATTATACAACGTGTGCGCAGGATACGAACAAGGCGGGATTGACAGCTGCCAGGTAAGAGAGAAGAGAGAGAAATGTTCGAACGCATTGAGGGCTGCTTAAGGCATTGTGGTCACCAAATGGGTGTTTCTCCTTCATCCACTAGGGCACTGGTTCCCAACCCTGGTCCCCAAGTACCCCCAACAGTGCACGTTTTCCAGGTCACCCAGCAGCTGCACTCATTGTTCAGTCACATTTTAAAAAATCCACAGGTGGAGCTAATTATGTGACTTGTGATTCTGTGTGGAGACCTGGAAAACGTGCACTGCTGGGGGTACTTGGGGACCAGGGTTGGGAACCACTGCACTAGGGGACCCTGGCGCTATAACAGAGGGGCATAGATGGGTGTATGAGTGAAGCCGGCACCATAAATATAGAAGTGTCCCTGACTCTGCCCCCTCTATTCCCTCCTAACCCCCAGTTTTCAAAATATTCCACTGTTACCTTCCCTGTTTCGGTGGAAATGGACATCCACTTGGTCGTTGCCTGGAAACATCCAGGCAATAAATTCCGTATATCCAAGTGTCTCCTTTCCACGTACCATTTGCCAACGGACACTAGGATCTAATGGGCACAACGCCTTATTGTGTTTTATTTTTGTTTCTTGCTTTATAGACTGCTTACAAAGTAACCAGGTGTTTCTATTGACTTTATCTTTTCCTGTTCCATACAGGGAGACAGTGGGGGGCCGCTGATGTGCAAATATCCAGGCTCTAAGACGTTCTCCGTGGTGGGCATAACCAGCTGGGGATCCGGCTGCGGACAAGCACTAAGTCCTGGAGTGTACACCTCCACTCAGTACTATCTCGAGTGGATCCGTGACAAGCTTGTCAAAAAACTGTGAGGCTTTCCGAAAGCCTGCCACCAATTTACATCAGTTCCAATTCCATCCGACAATTCCATCCGACAATTCCATCCGACAATTCCATCCGACAATTCCATCCGACAGTTCCATCCGTCGTGGCAGAAACATGGAGAAGAACTTGGTGGCATATTATCATATGATAGCAAAATCTATTCATTAAATAAAACTTGAGTTTCTGCTGAAGTAGTAGTAGTTTGTTTATTTATAAGGCGCCACAAAGTGTCCGCAGCGCCGTACATAGCAAACAAAAAACAAATGACAAGGTAACGTACAAGGTGTGTTGATAAAATACAGTATAAATAGGGGTATAGCTGGTAGAACTAAAATCAGCATCAGTTATGAAGTAGGTGTCAAAATTGTCGAGGAGACTGAAGATGAAGTAGAGGAAGGGAAGAACAGGACAGGAGCACAGGTGAGGTAAAGCAGTAGGGTGAGTACGTGAGGAAGGAGGGCCCTGCTCATAAGAGTTACCCAGTGACGTGCGGTGAGGTTAGGGGATGGTGAGGCACTAGCTTGTTAGAGCTAGCACGGACAAGCTCTGTGGGCAGCGCTGGGTCCGCGTTGCTTCTGCGCTGACAGGCAAGTGTGGGAGCAGCCGCCTACATAAGCAGCAGAGACCGGCAGACCAGCTCCTACCCAGACCCAGCGCTCCCCACAGACCCTGTCTGTACTGGCTCCACCAAGCCACCACGGAGTATGCCCATTGTTCTACCACCCCAGCTGATGGGGGGGGCACTGTGCTGTTGGATGGATGGTTATATAGGGCAGGCACTGCGCTAGAGAAGGGGAATGGCTGCTTAGGGGGGTACTGGGCTGGGGACAGGGATGGCTTATTTGATAGTGGGGTACTGGGCTAGGGAAGGGGATGGCTTGTTAGATAGGGGACCCTGGGTTAGGGAAGGGGGTGGATGGTTAGATAGGGGGGTTACTGGGCTAGGAAAGGGGATTGCTGGTTAGATAGGGGGCACTGGGCTGGGGACAGGGATGGCTGGTTAAGGGGGCTGGTCTTACGTTCAGCGCTGGAGCTGGGGCTAGCGCTGTGGGAGAGGGGGATCAGTCAATCTCCCACTAGTCTCTTGATTAGCGCCGGGGCTGGGGCTTTAGGAGGGGGGGGAGGGGGAGACAACGACACCTATAGAAGTGCCTTAGTGACAGTCAGGGACATGCTTTCTGTTTCTGGCTATATGAAAGCACACCCCTGTCACTGAGGCAGCGCCACTGTGCCCAATCACATCTGCCTCAGTGACAGGGGCGTGCTTTCATATAGCCAGAAACAGAAAGCATATCCCTGACTGTCACTGAGGCACCGTTATAGGTGCCGCCTGTAATGCTTTTTCTAATGGGCATTGACAACAGCTAGTTGTCCCTGCCCCCTACCCGCCTCATAGTTCAGAACTTTAACATTGACACTCGGAGGCACCGCTCTTGGTGCCTCTGTAACCAATTTTAATAATCATTTTACCACTTTTTTTCTAAAATAAAGCAAATGCTTATGACACATATGTGTCATAAGTATTTTCTTTGTATTATTTTAGTAATCATTAATGACAGGGGAGGCTCTGCCTCCCCTGACTGCACGTCCCTGGAGTTACCAGACTAAAAAGGAGGTGGGTGGACGAACGAAAAACAATAGGATAAGTAGGAACGGATGGAGGGTTGGGTAGGCAGGATAGAAGGAGCAAAAGAGGTTAGGAGGAGGGATAGGCTAGTCCGAAGAAGTGGGTTTTGAGGGAGCGCTTGAAGGAGGTAAGGGAATCAGAAAGCCTGATGGGTGACGGGAGGTTGTTCCAGTTCAGGGGGGGAAGCGAGAGAAGTCTTGGACATGGGAGTGGGAGGAGGTGATTAGGTGAGAGGTCAGTCGGCGGTCAGCGATGGAGCGAAGAGGACGGGAGGGAGTGTGGATAGAGATCAGTGAAGAGAGGTAAGGAGCGGTGGAGGAGGAGAGAGCCTTGTAGGTGGTGGTGAGGAGTTTAAAGAGAACTCGGAAAGGAATGGGGAGCCAGTGAAGAGATAGACAGAGGGGGGAGGCGGAGGTAGAGCGGCGGGAGAGGAAGATGAGCCTAGCAGCAGCGTTAAGAATGGATTGGAGAGGGGCTTTGGGTGTTTGCATATGGAAACCGAGTGCACTTCTACTGAGCTTCGGGCTCCCGGGTCATGCAAATACAAAGACATAACACATGCCATAAAGCCACATATGACCTTACGCTCAGGTGAAGCCAGGAGGTGTTTTTGGAGAAAAATCTAAAAGTTGACATTAATGAAGGACCTAAGAGGCCGATTCAGACCTGCTTGTAGAGCAGCGAATTCGACCCCTCTGTCAATGGTTGGGGACTGCGCATGCCCACAAAAATGGGCCCCTCATAGGGCCGCTCATAGAAACGCTGAACGGGCCCCAGGGGATGCAGGTATTCCCCTGCCTGCTCGGGTTGGGCAACAGAAGTCACATGACGTCTGCTCCCACCCTCCACTTCACAGAACACTGTGCAGCCAACCAAAAACTAAGCCCTGGGCTTCCTTTCAGCTGCAGAGGATGGATTTTTCCTCTGTGCGGGTGCTTGTGTACACATCTGCTCACAGAGTAACGAGGGGAATCGGGCGGGGGGGTGTACATTCGGCGTGTGAATCGGGCCCTAAAGCCGTAGTCCATTGGACTACTTTAGAAGTCACAGTTTTCCTTATATAAGTCTCAGGTTAGTTTCTCTGCAATCAGTACGGTGCTGTTCCACGCGTTTCGCCAGAATACCCAGTGAGAACTGACTTTCAGCATCAGCATCTATCTACCATGGAACAGGCTGTGTGTAAAAAATGAAAGGAGCTGTTTGGTTGGTACTTTATACCTCTCTACGTTATTATTCTCCAAAGACTTAGTACATCTACCCCTAAGTCTAGAAACACAGACAGCAGTGCGCCCAAACAGCGAGCTCGCAGACAGAGGCCTACACATGCGGCTCTCTCCACGTCGGAGATGTACCTGAACCCTCATGTACTTCTCTGAATCCCTGCATTCACAATAACATCATGTTATTGTAATCTGATTACAAGAGATCAGTGCTGATATAAGTATATTTCTCACACTGAAATACTCGCACAAAGCCGCTATAGCCTGATTCACTAGTGCAAATCTCCATAGCGCTAAAGCACAGATACGTGCGGTTTACAGTGGGAAGCCTATTCATCTACTGACTGCAGCCGTCCTTTATCGCCGGCACTGGCAAATGCAACATGAAAGGTATGGAGGTTCATCGGAAACCGGCTTCCCTTCTCTGTATGCACATGACACATTGCGTGAGTATGGGTAAAAACCGGACCCGGACATCCAACTCTGCATATGTAGCGGGTACTAATTACCCGGGCCCGGGCTTGCTGGAGGGGCCAGGCGGGGGCCCTGGTCCCCCCAGAGCCGGCCTTAGGCATAGGCAAACTAGGCAATTGCCTAGGGCATTTGGAATGTCTAGGGGCATCAGCAGCTTCTGCTGATTAAAATGATATGCAGCATGCCTATATTCTGTGTGTGAGTGAGGCTGTATCTGCATATGAATTAGTGTAATCATGGAAATCACTGTAACATAGCATTCCGTATGCAGGTGGGTTGGTTATGCAATAGTGTTCGGCATATGTGTAAGGGGCATTATGTGTGTCATGTGTATAAGGGCATTAATAATGTGCGACATATGTGTAATGGGCATTATGTGTGTCATGTGCATAAGGGCATTATAATGTGTAACATATGTGTAAGGGTCATTATGGGTGTCATTATGTGTATGAAGGGCATTAATAAAGGTTGGCATAATGTGTAAGGGTCATTATGTTTATAAGGACACTAATAATGTGTGTCATGTGTAAGGGGCATTACTGTGTGGTATTATAAGGGGTGCCGAGAGAAAGGGGTAGGGGGTACAAATTACCCAAAGGGCCCAGTGGGGGCTCTGGGTCCCCTCCCCTTAAGTGACAGCAGCAGCAGCTGCAGCTCTTCTCCTCTGCCCAGCACACACTGCTTTGTGCTGGGTTGCAGTGTGGCCATTGAGGTGCTTAAAATACAATATTTTCTCAGGATTTTTTTCTAAGGGTATAATGTGAGGAGTAATGTATATAAGGTAAAGTGGTACTACTGTGTGATGTAACGTGAATAAGGGACACCATCGCATGATATAATGTGAATAAAGTGGCACTACTGTGTGGCATAATTTAAATTGGGGGTACTATTGTGTGGCCATGCCCCTTCCCAGCAAGAACACACCCGTTTGGGCTGCTCACCGAATGTGTGCACTGTTTCTATTTCAAATATTGCGGGTAGGAGCACCAAAATGATGACTGCTATGATGAGTGTTGATGGTGCTGGGAAAGGGGAGCAGGGTCAGAGGCGGAACTAGTGGCGGTGCTAGGGGGCACCAGCCAAAATCTTGCCTAGGGCATCATTTAGGCTAGGGCCGGCTCTGGGTCCCCCCCTCCGTCCCTCCCAAGCAGAAGCGGCATACACCTCTACATGGTGAGCCTGCTGTCAGCACAGCACATGCTGTAAGTGTGTGCTGCTGCTGAGAGGGGGGAGACAATGACCGCCACCCCCCCCCTCCCCCTGACTTTAGCATGTTTTTGCCCCCTCTAAATCTTTTGGAGGCGTGGCCTAATCGCAGGAGGTGGCCACTCCTCCCACGATTAGGCCACACCCCAAACTTTTACCTGGGCCCAGCATATCTCTTGGTGGCCCTGTTAACATGTATCCACCCCAAAATACCCATTTCATGCAAAGGATGGGTACCTCAAGCTATAAATTTAGCTTCCCCCATCACTGCACGCTGCCCAATCCATCGGGACTGACATCACAAATGGGTGGGCACATTGCATGCGCCCAGCCACTGAGCTGTCAATCACCAGCGGCTCCCGACGTGGATTTAAGAGTGGTCAGCGGATCCCCCGTACACACAGGACGATGCACCGATATATATTTATATATATTGGGTATCGGTGCACAACCAACGAGTGGACGTCTTTCACATATATATCAATGGTGCATCGATATATCGGTGGTTCAACCGAATGGCTGATATATCGGCCAGTGTGTGCGGATCTACTGCTTTGCCAAACCTACAGTACAGTACTATAAATGAGCCAGTAGATGTCACTGTTTGATCACTGTTACCTGTTCCATTACATCAGGAACCAATAGGACATTCAGGTCAGTTCGCACTGGGACTGATGTTTTGTTACTGCACGTGCATACGCAGGGGCCCTTATTCAGATCTGATCGCAGTACAAATTTGTTCTCAAAATGGGCAAAACCATGTGCACTGCAGGTGGGGCAGATGTAACATGTGCAGAGAGAGAGTTAGATTTGGGTGAGTTATTTTGTTTCTGTGCAGGGTAAATACTGACTGCTTTATTTTTACATTGTAATATAGATCTCAATTTAAAGCAAAACCCCACCTAAATCTAACTGTCTCTGCACAAGTAACATCTGCCCCACCTGCAGTGCACATGGTATTGCACATTTTGAGAACAAATTTGTACTGCAGATCTGAATAAGGGCCAGGGTGCGTGCACCCACTGTGAATGGTCGGAACGCTGGGTGTCCATTAGCATATGTGAATGTCTTATGGGTGTTCCCTTGAGAACGCTGGACATTGTCATGCTAATGAGGCCGTGGCGCAGGTGCCGAAGGCGGTCCGCTGGCATCACCGGACATCAGCTGCCCGCCCACTTCCTCCCCGGAGTACATGCATGTGTAAGGGGGCCTCCGAGCATCCTCACATATACGTGCACGTTCCACATCATACGATGGTCGCGACCATCGTATGATGTGGGCGTTACCCTGCAGGCTGCGAATGGATGTTTATGTAAAACATCCATTCACAGCCAGTGCAAAGGAACGCACCTAGGGAATGGTGAGCCGGCGCACCACCATTCGCAAGGCGGGGTTAGGTTGACTCGGAAGGAGAACCAGAATAACCCCTTAGATCTCCTAATGTACGCTTCGGGCTCGTTTTAAGCAGACCCTTGCCACGCTTCGGGCTCAGTGGCTCGCTGCGCTCGCCACACTTTATAGATTCAACTCGTCGCCGATGTGGATAGTGGGGGTATGAACAGGTCAGGAGTATGCGTACCACGTCCCCTCGCGGGGCACACTGTGTTTGCCACACTTTGGGCTGACATGGATAGTGGGGAAATATTAAATTGCATCGCAGATCAAATAGTATGCAAATCGTATGCAAATCGTATGCAAATATTGCATGCGCCGTGAAACGAAACAAGTACCTGTAATTCTATACAATTGCTATATATAAGTACCACCAACTAACCACTAGAGGCCGCTTGTCGGACCAAATTACTCTTTACTAATTACTAATTAATTTATGTGCTAAAAGATGTCATAACAGAAAGTGAAAGCTATTTTTGCAGGGATACTGATATGTTTCAAACTTGCTGGTCATGGAGAGAGGGAGCTGTGAAGAGAGATATTGCTGGTAAAAGCAGATAGGGACTGGGGGTGGGGAGTGGCGAGTTTGTGGGCTAAAAACTGTCACACTAATGACCCTGCTCAGCTGCCTGCGGCCACACATGTGGAGATGAGCAGGAGCTTTCTGAGCGACTGCTATCAATTGTACGGCGGGTCCGTTCTGAATCTTGGACAGATTCAGAACGGCGGGGGCGTGCATGTAAATCGCTGTGTGGGCTATATACACAGCGATTTACATGCATTTTCAGGCATTTTCTGAGTGATTTGTTAAAATCGCTCAGAAAATGCCTGAATATCGCGCTGTGTGTGGGGCCCATAATAATACGTTACAATGTGAGTACAGCAGAAATGTTTTTATTCTTGGCTGCCATCAAAATATGTGCGTACGTGGAAGCTGTGAGTGATCCCAAGGACGTAACAATGGAGCGAAGCCTGAGAATGTTGTCACTCATGCAGGAGACTACAGCACTGTGAGAGCCCGCATACCTTTCTAAGCGCTCTATTCACACTCAATCCCAAGATGTCACACATGAATTTCTGCGTCTGCGGCTACAGTGATGGATGGTCGGGGTCAGTACTAACATGTTCACACACTTTCAAAAAATAAAATCAAATTAATTACAAAAAGAACATAGCGAGCAGGTAAACGCTGCCCCACTGAACGCACCCTCCCCCACCCCCCCAGCGAGACATCCCAGCACGTGCGGCTGCCTGGAGGAAAAATCGTTCGATTTATCCTCCTTTCTAGTCTAGACTGACTTTTATTCTGGCCAGAGATGGCCGAATTCGGGGGCGGGCACTGACGTCATATGACCCAAGCAGGCATCGACACACCTACGTTCGCAGGGGTACGCCCATACCTCCCAACTGTCCCGGTTTCCATGCGAAGATCACGGTTTTTGGAATCTTTCCCGTGTCCCGCCCGGTGTCCTGTGGTGGAGAGGGGTGGGGGCAGTTGGGAAAGCCCCCAGCCTGAAGCAGGGGTCGGTAACCCAGGGCCCCCTGCTATCAAGGGCCCCCTGTGGTCAGCATGTATTTTTTTTTTAGGTTAAGGTTTTGTGCCTGGGAGTGGGGGTAGTGCTGCAGCTTTACCTATCTGCCAATGTGACAATGATTGATGGTGCTGAGCATGGGGTGCCAAAGAACACTGACTGCACAAGTGTGCAGTGCATTACTGGGAGTTGACCCATGAGACTTTTACGTTGCACAAGAGGTCAGAGGCTGAGAAGCTTGTGCTGAGCTCTGATTGATGGAACTCATCGCATGCTTCTCAGGGCCATGGAATACCGCAGCAGCAGGGGCCTCATCATGGGAGGCTTTTTTAATCAGAAGCAGCGCTGAGCCTGTGAGGTTTCCTACAGAGTAATGTACATAGGGTCAAACACAGGCTTTTCATGTGAGATATATATATATATATATATATATATAGTCAATCAGGATCCCAACAGTCGGGATCCCAACAGTCATTTACCCGACGTCAGGATCCCGACTCTCAAAACACCGACAGCCGGGTGCCCGACGGCCACAGCTATTCTCCCTCATGGGGGTCCATGACCCCCATAGAGGGAGAATAGAATAGGTGGCGAGCACAGCGAGCTCGTAAGGGGCTTTGTCGTGCTCGCCATGCTGTCTGAGTCCGGCCAGGCGGGATCCCGACATCGGGCTAATGACTGTTGGACCCCTATACCACACCCGTTTTGACAGTGTAATATTCTCCTGTGCAGTTTGTGGCCAGTAGTGACAAGTGACCAGGGCCCCCATCCGCCCCTGCACTGCAAGGGGCAGATGTAACATGTGCAGAGTTAGATTTGGGTGTTATTGTGTTTCTGTGCAGTGTAAATACTGGCTGCTTTATTTTTACACTGCAGTATAGACATCAGATTGAAGTACAAACCCCAACCAAATCTAACTCTCTCCGCACATGTTACATCTGCCCCACCTGCAGTACAGCATGGTTTTCTCCTTTAGATAGAGAATTTGCTTTTGCAAGTGAACAGGAATCAGGCCCTTTGTCCATGTCGGTATTTCCAACTTTTTTTATTTTTGGACCAATGGTCGTTATTTTGACCGTTGTGATTTTGACTGTAGGTAAATGATACTAAACCCTAAAGTCAGATTGTGTGTTCAATATACTCCTACATCTTGCTTTGTGTTTATTCTGTATTTGTGTGATCCCTATAAGCCAGCAGTCCCGGTTACTCCTTTTATACCTTTGTCCTGCGGTGTAAGGTGGGACGTGGAGTACAGTAAAGTGTTAATCGCCAGTATCCCCGGAGCATCAGGGTATAATGAGTGCTGGAATCAGAGTCTCTTCTGAATGTAGGGGCTCTGAGGCAGCAGCCGTGTAATATTTAGGCTTGTATTGTTCCAGCAGAAAGCTTTGCTGCCATTGTCCAATGTTGGTCCAGCTCACGTTTAGTGGACTGTGGGAACGGATTAGCGTTTCAGGCTTTTTCTTACCCCCTCTTGCATAAACTCCTGATCAAAGGCATTCCTCAGATGACAAAACACTGTATACACTGTCACATGGCCTGACCAGACTGCACTAGCAGTAGTTTAAAAACACACGCTGCCATTGTTCTTGTCCAATACATCTACAATATAATTGCAAGAAAAGTCCTCAAGAGTTTGAAGGAAGAATGAATTTCTCCGCTGTAAGGTGAGCGAGTGCTGGCAGCTGGCGCTCGGCTGATGAATATGGAAAAATAAGTAAATAAAATAGAATTGCGAATGATTGTCTCGGTGGCAGATGTTGTATTTTATCGCGTGCAAAAAGATATTGTCGCTTCTTGAATAGAAACACATAAACGCGGCGCTGCTTTGAGGGCGGTCAGGTAAAGTGCGCAGCGCAGTCGGTTTCCAGTCAGACTTAGAAATGGTGTCTTGATTTGGAATATTAATTTTATTCCTTCTGAAATTACCCTATTTATTATTGTCATCTGTACAGCGCCGCTGTATTAGGCAGTGCTCTACGGGGAATGTCATGCACAGCGGTCTTTATTTCCACTAAAGCTCTATGGGCCTTATTCTAGTTCACTCTTGATGACAAAATCCTTCTTAGATGGACAAAACCATGTGCACTGCAGGTGGGGCAGATGTAAAATGTGCAGAGAGAATTAGATTTGGGTGAGTTATTTTGTTTCTGTGCAGGGTAAATACTGTCTGCTTTATTTTTACACTGCAATATAGATCTCACTTTGAAGTAAAACCCCACCCAAATCTAACTCTCTGCACATGTTACATCTGCCCCCCCCACCAAGCACATGGTTTTGTCCATCTAAGAAGGATTTTGTCAGAATGAGTGAACTAGAATAAGGCCCTATGGGTGGAATTATTAATCGCGCTATTAGATAGTGCTGGGAATGACTGCTATTCAATTAGCCGTCTAAGGGGGGCACAAGCAGAAATTAGACAAAACCAGTGTCGCAATGTGAGTTGGGGGCTTACCGCCTTCGCTCACAGCATCGCACCCGGCATGTAAATCAGAGAAAAGCTTTACCACGACTAAACGGCATCTTTAGGTGCGGTAACTTGCATTCCCAAATTAATTGCCATGCACATGTGGCTAATTGGCCAGATCTGGCACCTCAATCTGTTCAATATCACATTTCATTGGATTCCCCCATAGATTCTCAAGTGTTATGGCTCCACCCACTTAGTGATGACGCGTTTCACAATATTTACTGGGCACACACATGCCTCATTGAGCCTGTTTTGGGTTTGTATGCAAAATCCAATAGTTTACGTACAAATCCAATATATATATATATATATATATATATATATATATATATATATATATATATATATATATATATATATAAGCCTGTGCTTGGGCTAAACCCACTCTGTGCATGTGTAGAATGAGTCCTGCAATATCACTAATATCACTATAGGGACTAATATAAATGTGTCCTCTGGCTGTGGCTTTACCTTACTGACTGCTAGAGCCAAATGCGGTGTTGAAAAATATGTGGAACCCCCCAAAAGCAGCCCATAGAGGCTAGGGCATGTACAGTAACAATGAAGCTACTGCGCATGCACCAGCCCCGTGACGGGGACTGGCAGCCGGGGACCAGGATATGAGGCGGCAGCTAGAGGGGACCACGCGCATGGCGGCGGCGGCAGCGGAGGGCGGACACTGTCTCTATTAAATTCTCTATCCCTGACACTCTCTACCTTGCCCTCTCTCTCCGTGACACTGATTTTCTTTACCTCTCTAATACCCCTTTTACACCAAAATCCCTGGTCGGACCCTGGTCTTTGAACATGGGAGTTTCTAGGGTTGGACCCAGCTTCCTACCCCATTTACACAGCACTGTGACCCAGGTCGGACCCAGGTCTGCGCCGTTTACACAACCTGGGTCAGCCCTGCTTTTCCCTTTGGATGACATTAAAAATGTCCATTTTAGGACTGATAAACTGCCAGCCAACCTTCCTTCAATGATTTAAAATAAAAATTAAAAGACAAGTTAGCATTGAAAAATGTTGGTTTGTTTATTTTGTAAAATATTTTTCAAAAAGTTGTATTCAGTGCTCAAGCACACATAGCAGTATAAAAGTGCAGCATCACCCATGTGCTCTCCCCTTCCCCTGCAGCAGCAGACTGAATCTCCCATGTGATCCCCCCCCAAAAAAAAAAAATAACATAAATGATACTGCATCCAATTATGATTTCTGTGTGCACTGCCTGTATCCTTCCTGGCTGCTGTCTTTTGCCACTGCAGCGCACTGTGGAAAGGCATCTAGCACTTCTGGTATCCTTTCAGCACTACCCGGATGTCCCAACCTGGGTTGGGACCATTTACACCGCCCATGACCCAGGTTCAACCAGTGTTCAACCCTGGTCAGGACCTGGGTAGGAGACCAGTGTTACTGGACCTGGGTTGGCCCCTTTTACACCAAAGCTGACCTGGGTCCAACCTGGGTCCGACCTGGGTTTTTCCTTGGTGTAAAAGGGGTATTACAGTCTCCCCCCCCCCCCCCCCGACATTATCTCTAGCCCTCTCTCTCCCTGACATTATCCCTTTCTCTCTCCGGCACTCTGCCTGACATTGTCTTTCTTTTGCCCTGACACAGTCTCTATCTTCCCTGACACTGTCATTCCCTCCCTCTGATGCTGCCTCTCTCTGCCACGGTCTCTTTTCTTCTCTGTGGCATGGTCCTGACACGGTCTCCCTCAATTTCTATAATCCTGACATGGTCTATCTATCTCTCCCTGAAACTGCCTCACTCCCCTCTCTCTCTCTCTCTCTCCATCATTCACAAATAGTCTCATTAATGCTATAATGTAGTTGGACGAGAAATGCTGCATATTTCCAGCAGAGGGAGCAGGTCATCAATAGAACTTCCCTTGCACCTGCCTAGTAACGGCTGAATGTTTTCTGCTGGGAAATGACCATAACCAAGCACAATTCTACATAATCGTTATGCAACCAAATGTTTTTGAAAGATTATTGCACACTTTGTTGTCATGTAACTGCAACGTCTGGATTAATGTGGTTTCCTGCTTAATTCTTGTACCATACCTTTGTTTCTAGCGGATTACAATAAAAAGGAACGCCGGATACATAACCTAGGTCAGGCCTGTACAACCTGTGGCTTTCCAGGTGCTGTATAACTAGAAGTCTCAGCATAACCTGCCAACAATCAGAGCTCGTACAGGAAGAGTCATTGATGGTCTTCAGTATAGCGCATACCATTAACATACGGATTGCATTTCCCACACTAATGTTAAAAAGGGGCACAAAATAATCCATTGCCCCATTTCAGCTCCATCATTTTTATCTAAACCCCAACCCTTCCTAAGGTCACCAATCAAGACCGTCCCACTGAAATAGAAACCGTTGAGATGAAGTCTTTCCAATTTTTAAAGCCATGGCTGGCACTGAACTTTGCCAGATGTCCCAAAATTGATCTCTGTAATGGCAGGTCAGTCTCCATGCCTGAACGGCCATGGTATCCATCACTGCACTCTTTCCACCCCATAGCATTTATCATTATACACCTAAATAATTTGATACAAAATACATTTTCCAAGCTGTATGGGGTTTGCTGGGAGGCAAGGTTTATCAGGCGACCCGGACCCAACAAGACCTGGATTCTAAGTACTTAAGCCATACAGGGTGTTTGGATGAGGATCCACAAACGGGTCTGTGCTATGGTTTGAGCGGCCCGATAAAAGATTTGGGAATTTTGTGGGGATTGCTGGGAGGCAAGGTCTATCAGGCGCTTGTTGGGAAATAGAGAAAGTTTGACAAGTGCAGCAAAAATGGAGATTTCTGCTGCGGGAAGTGGTCAGTTAAAATGTTTTCATCCGCAAAAAAATAAAATAAAAAAGAAATTTAAATAAAAATTAAATGAAACTAAATAAAAATAAAATACATTTTTTTTATTTAGTTTCATTTCATTTTTATTCTTATTTTCATTGGTACTTATGTAATATCTGGGCTCCCGTTTTTCCTATGAGACCGCGTCCCCTCGCGGGGCTCGCAGCGATCGCCACGCTTCGGGCACGGTGGCTCGCTGCGCTCGCCACACTATATAAAATCAACTCCATGCGTAGTTGGATAGTAGGGGTATGAAAAAATGGGGTGCATTTAACATGGGAGTCCAGATAATACATAAGTACCTTTTCATTTATTGTTATTTTTATTATTTTTTTTTTTTTGCGCATGAAAATATTTTAACTGATTCTGAAAAAGCCATGAGGTTGCCGCCGAATTAAACATCACTAATTCCGGGGCACTTCCGTTTTACTAATAAAGTTTTTGCTATAAAAAAGGAAAAGTTTTAAACACAATTATCCTTGAAAAAGCATCTACCCGATGTGAAACGCGTTGGTTGGGAACTCAGGAAGGTATCAAGAGAAACTGCCACTGCCAAGGTCCACAAGCCGCAGCTCTGCCGTTACCAAGAACCCGACAGAAGCCCGGAATGCAGAAGCGCAAGACCCACTGCCCACTGCCGCTTGGAGTAACTATGAAAACCGACTCCAGGTAGGAGTAGATAGGGTGAGACAGATTCTCTGGACGATACCTTCCACACATATTCCTACAAAGGAATTGTAAACATGCCGCATTTATTTTTTATTTTCTTATTTTACTTTTAATTTTTTTTTTATTATTTATCTTTTAGTTTATTTATCCTCTCTATTTCATCCTTTATTCTCTACCACCCCACTTATTCATTTTACATCTCATACTTTATCTCTCCCGACATTACCACTTCCCACAGCAGAAATCTCCATTTTTGCTGCACTTGTCACTTTCTCTATTTCCCAACAAGCGCCTGATAAACTTGCCTCCCAGCAATCCCCACAAAATTCCAAAATCTTTTATCGGGCCGCTCAAACAATAGCGCAGACCCGTTTGTGGATCCTCATCCAAACACCCTGTATGGCTTAAGTACTTAGAATCCGGGTCTGGTTATAAAAGGAAGCGAATATACCTGGGTATAAAATGCAGTATAATGGCCACTGTGGTAAACTGGTCAGGGACGCACTCAACGAGCAATTTTTTCTTTCTTTTCTTTGGTATAGGATCAACGATTCTTATGCCTCACTTAGAGCGAGTGTCAGGCAATAGGGCAGAGGAATATAATTTGTAACAAGAGTAATCTTATTCCTGCGTGCCCACATTACTTCATTCTCCTGGAGTTCTTTTTGGGCATGGGCTCCCGCAAAGAAATAGGTTGGAAAAATATCATTGAGGACACCTCTATTAGGTCATTGAGGTTTCCCTTATGAGGTCATCTCTTGTTGATATAAAATAAATACAGTTTCTGGAGACTATCTAGAGCTGGGGTAGCCAACTCCAGTCCTCGAGAGCTACCAACAGTTAATGTTTTCCAGGTCTCCTCACAGAATCACAAGTGAAGTAATTGGCTCCACCTGTGGATCTTTGAAAATGTTTCAGCTAGAAATGAGTGCACCTGTGCAGCAGCTAGGTTGTCTGGAAAATGTGAACTGTTGGTAGCTCTTGAGGACCGTGGTTGGCTACCACTGATCTAGGGAGTCCAGTGGGTATGGATCAAAGATAGACCTTGTCCAGGTCAACAGTCATCCAAAATATGTCCGACATGACAAAAAAAACCTGTGTCTTTCATGGCATGCCATCTTTGGCACACTTTACCATTCCAAGTCAGAGCCCACATGGATGTTAAAAGTATTAAGAAAGGCCAAAAAATTAAGGAGGAAAAAAAAAAAATCATGAAACCTCATGTCAACCTTGTGCATGTCGACATTTTGTCACCGTGTGTACACACCATTACACAACATACAGGCAGTTATGACAAAATAATAAATACACAAATCACACAATAAAAATGGCTTTTTAAAACGCAATTTATTTCTGGTCTTTAGTTTGTATCATACTTTTCATACAAGTACTGTGTTACATACAGGTCTGTTGGTGACAATGTGCGTTTCAGACCGATAATAAACAGATAACAAGATGCACAAAAGATGAAAGAAAAAAAAGGACAATGAAAGTACTGTAAATCGGATGACCTAAGCCATCGCTCAGAACACGAACCAACAGGCTTTGGCCTTGCAGGATTTGGGAACCAGGTTGTTCCAACTGCTGTCCCAACGATTAATGAGACAAGACAACTGGGAGCCGCCAACGTAATCACATTTGGTCCAGTAAAAGGAAACGTTTTAAAGTCATGCGGAAACAACGAGCTTGAGGTAAACGGTAACATGAAAAATTAAACCAAAAAAATAAATAAAATTCCTGGAATTTGGACAGGATGTGCCACGGTCTTGGCAAAAAGTGGGAAATGGATCGAAATAATCTCCGTCAATCGTTATCTCCCACAAACGTGGATTTGGTTTAGCAGCATGCACAATCCAGCTAATTCATTCTACTGTGAGATCTATGGCCTTCTCACACCTAATTGTGGTCAATCCAATAACTAACGGGTCTACAAACTGAGCGCTCGACATACTGATTTCCAAAACACCAAGCCTCATACAGAAAATAAGGCTATTTTTAAGTGGTATACATTGAGTCTTCTAAAATAACATTCTATGAACAATCCTACCTTTGATTTTTTTACTCCTTCCCTGATCGAGGTGCAATATGGCCAATGCTAGTTTTATCATCATCATTAACATGTTGGGCTGGGCCAGAGAAAGACCCAACAAGGGCTCAGTAGCTGGTGTGAAACTACAAGTTCTCTAGCCACAGACAAAAATAACCCAATCAATGCCAAAACTAAAAGGCCATACGACTTAAAACTAAAGGCACAGCCAATGGCCCCCTTGGCATTTCTCATTCAAAAGCCATCAAGGACTTCCTAAGCAAGTAGTAGAGTTAAAACATAAGCTTCCATCATCTTATTGCACCTCAACAAAGAAGTGACTAACGGCCTAACCAAAGAAAAGGCCAGAAACCAACTCTGCATACACATTCCAATGCTAATAAGATTTGATCATCTAAAACGTCTGCAACTTTACGTGTAAAACTTCCAACCAAAAAAACAAATATTCTAAGTCTGGAGCCCATTTGGAACAGGCTTCCACCTTAAGGCTACGGAGGCCAAAAGAGTTATTGGACAACATTATACCTGGTTCGAATGGGGACGATGAGACGTGAGGTATTGTGAAACTAGAATTTGTTTTTTTATTATTATTTCTAAACTTTTTGGAATAGAGCAGTTAAATCACATTAAAAGTAAAAATGGACCACATACAAAAATCTTTAAAAAAAAAAAAAAAATACAAAAACACATGGAAGTCAACAATATAATTTTCTATGAGAAAAT
Source organism: Crinia signifera (assembly GCF_055691185.1). Lineage (NCBI taxonomy): Eukaryota > Metazoa > Chordata > Amphibia > Anura > Myobatrachidae > Crinia > Crinia signifera. Next base: position 119,502,851 of record NC_139227.1, on the reverse strand, counting down.
TGAAATTCTAGAAAATGGCAGTAAATATGTGACATTACATAACAAAAAAGGACTACAACATAATAGCAGCAAAATAAACAATGACGTAGATACAGAAAAGCACTGTTATGTTTTTTTTTTTTTCAAAAACCATGCTGGGAACATAAATCCATAGCAGCTTTAATAAAACTGGAGATGACCCTCCATTTTTTTTTTTTTTTAAACATTTTTTCATTTTTTTTTTTTACAATTTTTTTTTTACAATCAACACCATGAGGGCATTTTCTAACATACGCAAATCGATACATTCTCATTCGTATAGTCAACCGCTTCCCTTCAAAACTATTCTTTTTGTTTTTATAAAATAACAATTAAAAAAAAAAAAAAGTTCAGAGGTTCTATGTGCAAATTTTATATTTTTTCGTTTCGTTTGTGTGTGTTTAAGCCAAGAATGAAATAAAGTGGAGGTTGGTGGGAGGAGAAGGGGAAACAGTTTAAAAACAAAATTTCAAGTACACAACCTCCACAAATTAATTTACAGTGCATTGCATGGTGACAATGAATGGCGAAGCGTCACAAAATCCATTGTTTTTCTTTTTTAAATTTTATTTCTGATCATGGCAAAATGCATCACGGTTTGGGAACCCCCAAGAAATTATATAAAAGGGGGTAATTGCATTATTTTTAAAGGTGATACTGGCCTTGTGAGGATCTCTTGCAATAAATATTTATTTAGCCTTAGCGATAAATTATATAGTTTAGTGTTGAGAAAAAAAACAAAACAAAAAAACCTTCCATTTTAACATTAACTTGAGATAAAGCGTTAAGTCTAACTTGCACTTATGCAAGAACAAAAAGGGGGGGCATTCGATTATCAGTAATTGTGCGGCTGGGCACATCTTCGATAATTACGATAGAGCAACACCGCAGATTCAATGAACTTCTTGGGATGTTGATGGTTCAGAGGTCCCAGAGAAATGACTGAATAGCCTGTGCCACACACCAAAACGACTGATCAAATGCCCCAGTTAACAGCAGACACTGGCAACTTTAACATCACGAAGATAACGCAACAAGTGGATCCAGGCGCTGCTTTAATGTAAATATTCTAAACAAGTTTTTATTTTTACTTGGGCAGGTAACCTTGGCCTCCCTAACTAGTAACAGAGAGTACTCATCACACAAACACAACGGAAGAGTTTTGTGGGCTGACCGTTCCTGCTACCACTTCATAGTGAGATCACCATCTCAAGAGTGATGCAACAGGCACACTCGTCAACAGTGGCGACGCCTCAGCGAGGTCATCACTTCCCACCAAGTAGGTAGCCCGCATCCTCTTTGATGAGTGGATCAGCCCACAAAACGCAGCATCCACCGCGTGTAGGAAACAGATGCACATCAAACTACGACTCCCAGAATGCTCGGAGCCACAGGCAGCCTATGCCCAGTTCAGCTTAATAGTAGTAATCACTTGCCTTGCCGTTCAGGTTGCAAATGCCAACATAAAACATAATTCCAAACCATTCCATTTTTTTGTTGATTCCCACATAGAACATATTTGTTTAAACAAAAAACAAACCTAAAAAAAGGACCCAAAGTGCTTTGAAATGGAATGGTTTTGGAACATAAAAACTAGGTCTGTGGATCCATCCTGGAAATTTTCCGGCTTGGAACCTACGGGGGGCGATGCCAGTTTTTATTTTACAGAGGCAGCAAAAAAAAAAAAAAAAAAAAAAAAAGATTATAAAAATATAATATATTACGTTCACTATGTCCATATCTCTTTATAATAGCATAAGATAAGGACAATAAACTGCTGAGTAGCTGCAAAACTGGCACCCTACAAGCCCTACGCACAGGTAATCCACAGACATACATAATGATTAACATATAGTAATGCACTATACTAAGGTATACTATTGTATGGGTTTCATTAACCATTTATAAAGTGAAGAGGGTATAAAACTAAAAGAAGTAAATTACACGTAAAGAGAATATAAAGTGACAACATGCGATAGCAAGCAGATTATAGATGCGTAGACGGCAGAAGCGAAGAAAAAACAGAAATTATTATTATTTTTAAACCTAACTAAAAGCCTCTTCTACATTAAAAATGGCGGTTTACACATAAGGAACCAAATTTAGTACCTCCCCTGGAGACATGTCTCGTGTTAATGTCTATTTTTACAACATACAGACATAAAAACACTTTTAATATAAAACTAGCTGATTACTGTCTTATAAAAATCCTTTTTTTTCCCCCTAGCACAAACCGACCGAGGTTTATACAAATACTATTTAAATTTTAGTTTTTTGTGGTTTTTTTTGTGTAGTAGTTTTTTTTTTTTGGGCTGTTATTTTTAGATCACAGGTAATACAGGAGGAAAAAAAAAAATGGGGCGAGAATTCATCCCGCTCGTATTCATCTGTAGGCTCTTCGTGGGAGCAAGTTCATTCCCATGAGAATTTTGTCCACACCCGATGTCCATAGCAAGAAAACAAAAAGTTGCCGGAAAAAAACAAACAGTCATGATGCGACCAATGCAATCCGCGATCAGATGTTCACATCCCTGACGTCGGTGGGGGTGCTTGAAAGGTCTGTTTCGTCGGCGGCTGACTTTCCGTCGGAGCCTTTGTGCGGTTGGGCAGAATGGCGCAAACTGAACTCTAGGAGAAGCTCGATCTGTTCTTGGCAGGCCCGCAAACAGTCCTAAAAAAGAAAAAAGATGAAGAGTCAAAGGACTAGTCGCGGTCATGTCACATATCAGGATGTCCTATGGAACCTTACGGAGAAGATGGACAAGTGATGTAGGAAAGCAATTATTACATCAAAAGGGTGGAAGGTAACCGAGGCAATTGGGCACCAAAAAAATTATAATGATTGCCTATACAAAGCCTCCCACACACCAAATTATCTTTCAAATTGCCCCATAAAACACACCTGTAACTTTCCACTGGACTGTGTTTAGTGGATTCACCGCCTGCGCAAAATAACTTAGAACCGATAAGACTGAGCAGACTATGAACTGCCCCCTCCCCCACACCTCTCTACCTGATGGACTTCCAAGGTATCTGTGCTGTTCGCCTCATAAACGATGGTGATCAATTGAATTAACTATGGACTCTCTCAGGCACCTTTGTTACCAAGAACTGGTGTTCTAGTTCACATGGGCAACCAATCAGATACTATCTATGATCTAGAAGGTGCTAAATAGATTCTGATTGGTTACCCATAGCAACATCCCATGTGAAATAGAACTTCAGTTTTAGTAAATGTCCCACAACATCCTGGTTCCAAAATGCTCAGGAGACTGAATAAGCATCAGCTGCCATGGAGAAGTCTCTGCATTTCCGGATACAGAACACTGCCCCTAGTGGCCTGGGGGAACACAGAAGAAAAGAAAAAAAGTCCTTATACTTGCATCAATTAGCAAATTTATCTAATATAGGAGGACCCCCTTAACTTTTCATAATAATTGGGGGCAATACTTAATCTGGTATTACAGGCTGGATCATTATTCTGGTTTGGCCATTCTGGATAATCCTGACATGGCCAGCGTTTGGTTCCCCTGGCTCACTTGGCCACCACTGCTTTGCGCTATTACCACCTCCTCCACCTTTCCTGGTATCCTAGAACATGAGAGAGATGTACCAAACAGTCCCTCATGCCTCTGAGACCGCTACAACCTACTACATGAATGGGCGTAGACTAGAGGCAGGTTCAACCCACAAAATTAGAGATTGAAGAAAAAAAAAGAAAAGAAAAAAAAAAAAGTTATTTTTAACTGATGTGTAGGCCACAAATGAGCCTAAATGATATTGACAGAAGAGAGGATGATAACAGGAACTGGACAGACTCTCTGTTAATGTGGAAAATCCACCTAATTTCTCAGAAAGCAGATTCGGTTGTTTTCCATCATGTACGCTTATTGATCAGCGTTCAGCAATGTGTCGGCTTATGTTACTCGTTAATTTGTTTGCGCTGGGAGAACGTCACCGGTTTCCTGGGGTGACACTGGACATCTGCCGAGAAGTTTGTTTTCCTTTGTGCTGCCTGTCTGGGAGGTTGCCTTGGGCTGCAGCTACTGCTGGGTAATAACACACTACTCAGCCTAGAAAGTCTTAAAAGGGGCGTACATGCGGAGCGACACTGCTGAGCGATGTAGATTGCTCAGCAAGATCGCACAGCGCTGCACAGCATCTGAGCGATCTGGCAGGGCCAGTGTTCTTTGGTAAGAACACTGGCCCTGACCGGCGACCTGACTAGGGTTTATCCAGCATGCTGGATCTTAAAGTCGCCAGGCGATAGTGGCACAGATACACGCATTGCTATGGCCCCTACACACGGAGGGTATTTTCTAAGCGATCAAGACCCTATTACCCAGACGGCTACTGTACATTTACTATACATTGCGTTTTTACCCAATATAAATCTGTCATTGTAATCGGTGTATGGGCTATTACTGTAGATTACAGAATTGTATTAGAGATCTTGGCCATGTGTGCCTAAAGGTGCCCATACACGGTACAATTGCCGGATGCGATGCACGCTTCGGCACACATCCCATCGGACAGCTCGATAAGTATGTGCTGCACATGATCATTGTACTAGATTGCATCTCACTGCATTGCAAAACGTATGCTTATAATAATTGTACCATGTATGGGGTTCCTTTACAGCAGCTACCCAATACGTGCTTTTTATTCCCTTTAACCCTTTGAGTGCCAACATCTGTGGGCAATGTGCTCAAGATCCTCTAAAAATGCCACATTCGTTAAATTCAAATAAAAAATGTCAATATGATGAATAAATATTTTGCTTATGAATGTTGACACATTCACCCGGCACGCAAAGGGTTAAACAAGTGCCCCTTTTTTTTTTGCAGGCAGATGATAACTAAAATAACGATCTGCTTTTCAAAATCTCTGTGCAAGTAGTCAGGCTGCCAGGTCCAGGCTTCTAGGTGGTCATGTGATGAGGGGAAGCGAGTGAAGGTGGAGGTCACAGTGAACAGGGCAGATAACAGTGATGTCTTGATGCAAAATACCTTTTACATATGGCTTTGGGCCAACATGGATCGACCAGATAAAGGTTAGACGGAAAAATATATTTGCTATCCCCTTCTAGTTCTTATTTAGGAGGAATAAAGGAAAGGTCAGAGAAACACAAGGCGGCAAGTGTGGTCATCTCCCCTATTCCCAGCAGCAGTCCATGAAATGAGATCTATTAATCTGGGAGTGGAAATAATCTGCGTGGGTGTAAATGTGACACAGGATCAGACATACGGGTGTGGATGGCGGTCCGACAATTGGGATACCGACAGTCAGTATCCAAACATCGGAATCCTGACTGCCGGTGCCCCTTGTGGGCTCGGTGGCTTTCTTCGCTCACCACAGATTCTATTCCTCCTCTATGGGGGTCGTGTACCCCCACAAGGGAGAATAGCCAGTCAGTCGGGATCCCGACTGTCAGGCAGTCGTCCGGCACCCAAGAGATACAGCACATTACATTAATCACGGAGCCGTTTGGAGCGGCGCAATCAACGGACATGAGGGTAACTTACCGAGTCACACTTGATGACCTGCGATAAGAATTTTGTGAGATTCTGGGAGGAAGAGATGCTGTCTGTATTAACCAGATGTAGACCTTGTATGGCAGCGGCTACACTCCCGGCGGCGATCATGGAAGGTGGGTTAGATATAAAGTTTACATCTGCAATAAGGAAGAAATTAGAACGGTTAGTATAACACAGGCGGCTGCTAATCAAGGCTAGTAACCCACCACCGTATATTACGAACCATGGTGCAATCTTACCCACAGCCAAATTCTACCTATAATCCTTTACAAGGTGCTAGATCAGGGGTGGGGAACCTTTGACCCTCCAGCTGTTAAACTACACATTCCAGCATGCCCTGCTACCGTTTTGCTATTCGGCCATGCTAAAACTGTTGCAGGGCATGCTGGGATGTGTAGCTCAAACACAGCTGGAGGACTGAAGGTTCCCCGTCCCTGTGCTAGATTAAAAAAAAAAAAAAAAAAAAGTAGAATCTAATTGGTTGCTATGGGAAACAACTCTCATACTTTAGTAAGTACCCCTAAGCCTAATACAAAGTTGTCAGATTGCAGAATGAACACCTGGCCTGATGATTGACTCTGCGTATGGTAACATGTATTTATCGCGGATGTGTCTGGCCACACATTAGCATAGAGGAGGCAGATGTGCTATTGTGCGATTATATTTAAATGCTGCGAAGTGCCTCCGCACATCAAACGCACCCCCCTCCTTTTCTCCTCCCCTCCCCTGACTGTGCCCCAGCGAGTCACTGCACTTTCCTGTAACACAAATCAAGACACTTTCGTTTCTTTGCACAAAAGAATTCACTCTGTGCGGCTTTTCAAAGTGACCTGGTAATGCTCCCGGGCCCATTACAGTGCCGGCGTTCAGGATTAAGGGGCTGAATGGCCCCCGAGGGGGGGGGTTCCCAGAGTGGCAACAAGTCGTTAGCCATAAATATCTGGAAGCCTTCACCAACTTTGCCTATTCCAACCTTGATGACACCTCCAAAATCCTTCCCAACTATCTAGCTGCCAGTCACTGGCTGCCAGCCACCGCAAGGAGGAACCGCTCAGTGAAAAATGTACCAGAGCTTAGTGCCCGGGGGTACCAACACAAGCGGCTCTCGCCTGCATTCTGACGGGACACAATGGTGCCAGGACACTGGGACCCAGTCCAAGTTGCATTGCTGTAGGTCTACACAAAAGCCAGTCTCGCGTTTTTCCTGTTGGGGCCCGGCTTCCCGAATCAGCAGCCGGCCCATTCACTCTCTCTCAGGAATAATCCACATTTTTAAAAAAAGCTATTCTCTGTAACTTCTGCCACACGAGAATTGTCCTGCCTTCAGTTCAGGGACAGCAGCTTGTGAGCAGTGAAAAAGGCCTTCAAAAGCAGCAAAGAAAATGCCTGAATAAATCTGGAGCTTCAATGGCACAAAAGAAAAGAGAAAAAAAAAAAACCAACAACCACATATGTACATATATCCATTTGCATTCAGATCATTACTTTCTGGACTCTCATACTTTAGCGACCTTTCCGCAACACAGATATACACAAGGGGGGTCATCAGCCAACGGATATTCATGTAGACCATGGGTCTTCAACCTGTGGCCCTCCAGATGTTGTGGAACTACATGTCCCAGCATGCCCTGACAGGAAATAATGTGGCAATGCACGTTGGAACATGTAGCTTTACAACATCTGCAGGGCCACAGGTTGAAGACCCATGATGTAGACAATTCAATGCTGCACCTTTGGAGGCATGCAGCGGATCGGAGAAGCCGGCAGTGGGCGTGCCTCCTGCGGGTTTGAATTCTTTTGCAGATGTTGTGTAATAGCTGCAGCAGTGCAGACGTTTGCTTCCACCCCCCCGGATCCGCCACACGTGCAGGACTGTGGTGCCTGGAAGCGTATATTTGCACAATGCTGCAAGGTGCAGGTCTGGTCGCATTGCTATATCACACAAATCCCCATAACTATGCAAACCAGGCTCAAGTGCGCCATATGGGGCTCATTAGAGCAATCTGAGGGTATCTCGAATAATGCGGGAACTTGAAATGCACTTCATCTGCTGGGCAGGGATCCTCCCGGTGCCCTATATAAAAAGCCACCATTATATAGCCAATATTTTCATTCCAATAATTCCTAACCGTATCGGGCATCTATTTCCTAGCGCACGTAACTATGTGACGATGTAGACAGAAACCAATTAGCCGACCAGTATGTTTTTGGACAGCAGAGGAAACCCATACATGGAAAATGATAACCTACACAGAGGTAGTGACCAGGTCAGATTGGTCTTCAGAGCAGGTCTGGCCAACCGATGGGTCTCCAGCTGTTGTGAAACTACAAATCCCAGCATGCTACACCACAGTTTTCCTATTAGGGAAGTCTAAAAACTGGTAGAGCATGCTGGGATATGTAGCATCAGCCTGTCCGGGAGGATAGAAGTTTCTACTGATTTTGGTCACATAACAGGAAAGATACTAATTAAAAAAAAATCCTAGGCAAGTAGTGTTATACCTAGAACTATGCCAATATCAGAGCCCACGCATAGGGACGGAAGAAGATGCCATAGCTAGTTATCCATCCGCTAAAGAACAATTGGCAAAGTCATTGTGCGGAGGACAGACTACACGGACAGCTCAGCGCTATGTTACACACGACTGGCTGATTCTTCCAGCGCTTTCACCAAATGACGGGCTCCTTGAGGTAAGCTAAAGTGCTCGTTTCTAGAAGTGAGAGATGTTGCCCGTAGCAACCAGATTCTGCTTATTTATTTAGCACCTTCTAAAGCAGGGGTGGACAATAAGCGGCGCTCCAGCTGTTGATGAACTACGCATCCCAGCATGCATTGCTTTAGTTTTGCTATTTGGACATGCTGAAACTGGTGCAATGCATGCTGGGATGTTTAGTTCATCAACAGCTGGACGGCTGCTTATTGTCCACCCCTGTTCTTAAGGATAAACCTAAAATCTTATTGCATGCTATGTGCACCATAATTGCCTATTAGTATCGAAAGTGAGCAGTGAGCAGTATATTATTACACAATCAAATGGCTCGGATAAAGCAAAGCGTCATGTGGGATCGGACACCAAGCTAAAAAAACATTCATGATCCAAAAACCAGTGGGCAATTAGGTTGTTTTACCACATTGTTGCCACTAGAGGGCGCCCGATATATCAATTCATTTCTTGATACAGTGGGGTACGAAAAATGAATAACCGCAGGAGGTAAGATTATATACATTTCATTTCAACGCCCCAAACAGGACTTTACGTCATGCTGTACTTTTGTAGTCTGGTTGCGCTGGAAGAAACGAACGCCCGAACGGAGCAACAATTGAATTGCTCAGACAGGCCCTTACTTTGTGAGCCCTAAAAAAAATATCTATTAAAAAAAAAAAAGAAGGGGGGAAATAAAATTGCTGCCAGAATAAATAAAAAAAGCAAGATAATATTAAAAATATTAAAATGAGTATATAAAAAAAAAAAAAAAATAAAGAAATTAAAAAGTGTAGTTTTGAGGAACATTCCGAAAAGTACTCTGCAGACAGACAGGGAATTCATAGCTGGGGGAACTGGGAGGTCCGTGACACATCATAGACAATACAGATGTTTTTTACAACGCCGTCCTCAGCCCATAACCGCCCAGACGAGCAGCACGTACATGTTTTTTGTTACATTCAAGGAACAATCTGTGGCAGAGGCCACTGATTTCAGCATATTACTCAAGGGGCCTCCGCGCTGCGGTTGGAGTGTGTCAGTATTGTCAGAGCCCATTGCTTCATCTTGCGCTATTGAACGCCGGGGAACAAGAGAGAATCGGTTAGATGAATTGAACCTGACACGAACACAAAAGGAGAAGAGGCCTGCACACATCCTAGGCAGCCTATCTGAGACTTCATCCAAAAAGAATAAACACGTTCAGCATTGAGGAAGAATAGACTGAAAGCCACCATGAAGAAACACAAAGCAGCACCCAGGCTGTGCAACACTAGGGGAGTCAGCAGAAGGAGAAGACACACCCCCCCCCCCCCCCCATTCTAGGGAGCCGGACCCTCTTCTCCTGCAAAAAAGGAGCCGCCCCGTCTGAGTGAGGAGGGCTATGAATGAAAATCTTTTCAAGCAGCCAAATCAACCTTCAGTATCAATCACTGCTGACCGCGCAACAGGCAGCGGCTGGCTATAATTCACTGGGACGGTGCGTGCCACGCTGCTTCCCAGGTTTGTTTTAGAATGCGAGCGGGGTACAAATCGCCGATTCTTCATTATTACCCCAGTGCAGACTTCAGTGAATCGTCAGAGGGTCAGCATGTGGCGCACATGCTGGGACATAAATAATAAGGAACCTTTTTGCTAGAACGGTGAGCCGATAACAGGATGAACTTGCTGGTAACACAATGACGCCAGAAGAAACTTGGTAACTTCTGCAGTGACCTTAGCGGGCAGACTGAGGGCTAAACCAGGACCAGAATAAAGCAAGGGTGTAACTACAGAGGCAAGCAGCTGCTGCGGGGCCCCAGCGGCTGAGGGGGGTCCCATCAGAGCCCCCCCTTAGCTGTCCGAGCTTGTGTAGCTGCCAGCTGTACTGCTGGGGGCCCTGCTCCCCCTGTGCTTTGTTCACATTACAGCTAAATGTGCCCCCCGCAGTGTGACTGCCAGGGCCACAAAGGATGTACAGATCCCAGAATGCTGTGCTGCTAATCTGAGGATCCAAATTTAAAAAAATTCTGTTCAGAGGGGGAACAGGAGTGAGCGTGCAGCACCCATAGGCAGATAAGTGCCGGGAGAGGAGTGAAGAGGAACTTAGAACATTGTGCTAAACGCCAGTTCAGGGATGGGGGAACCTCTGGCCCTCCAGCTGTTGTTGAACTACACATCCCAGCATGCCCTGCTACAGTTTTAACATGGCCACATAGCAAAACTGTAGCAGGGCATGCTGGGATGTGTAGTTCAACAACAACTGGAAGGCCGAAGGTTCCCCATCCCTGGGTTAGATCAATAAAACGGATACAAAAATTAAAACAAAAAAAGTATTTTGCACTGAGACCTATGAATACAGAAAGAAGAACAAAACACAACCCCCTGGTAATCTTATCTAACATTCAAAGATGAATTATAACTCAAACGGGCAGGTCCAGGGGGGGGTCTCTATAAGAGCCTTGCACCGCAGTCTCAATTCATCCTGTACACAAGGCATGCCCAAACTGCAGCCCTCCAGCTGTTGAGAAACTACACATCCCAGCATGCTTTGCCACAGTTTTAGCATTCCCTAATGGCAAAACTGTGGCAAGGCATGATGGGAATTGTAGTCTCACAACAACTGGAAAGCCACAGTTTGGACATGCCTGTTGTACACGATAAAGAAGCATGTGTGCTAAATCTTTGGAGAGAGATAAAGTGGACAGAGATAACGCAGCAACCACTCAGCCCCTAACTGTCTTTTTGCGGACTGTAAAATGACAGTTAGGGGCACATTATCTGGTTCTTTATCTCCAAGGCTTAGTTAATAGATCCATATTCTGAGTAGGGAGATTCTACAGGTATAAAGGTGCCCACACACTAGTCCGATTTGATCCCATTCCAGCGTATCGGGCCGAGAAATCTGATCAAAAGGGGCAAAAATCGCATCATTCAAGGTCAATGTATCTATAGCTCAGCTCCAACACCCACACTGTCAAACACATAGTTTCCTGCGAACAGCTTAGGTATCATAAAGGCCGCAGGAAACAAACAGAAACAAAAACCCACATTATTATAAAATAGTGACGGTCATCTACAAAATTTTTTATAACTTTTTAGAAAAATGGTCATTTTCAGTTACAAAGGTCTCACTCCACTGACAACAAAATAGTGACAACTTGTGCACCTTAGCCTCAAAACAGCAGCGAGACACAGATCAAAGTGCCGGGATCTGAACAAGAGGGCAACCTTTGAACTGCCGCCGCTTTCAGCAGGTTCACAGGTCATCAGCGCAACACAAAACAGGTCACAGTCAGGAGAACAGCATGCCCTGCCACGTTCCACGCGGCTCCGAGGGGGTTAAACAGAAGCTCAGGAGATCCTAAACTGCTGCTCATACACCGTCTGTATCTGACACTACAGCACCCACAGTCTGACCTAAGAATAAGAAACATGTTCTGCGACATTCCAATGGGATCATTTGTGAATGGTCTGAAGCTGCCAAAGGCGGACAGAACTGTATCCCCCCCCCCCCTCTCCCCCCCAAACACTCCACACAGAAATCATTTACAGAGCCAGCAAAATGGGGAGAGAACCTCTATTTTGAGGTGACCACACTTGATTCTGTCCGCTAGAGGGAGAGTTATGTATGATATGCGAGTCACGTGCTGCGAACAGACTGGAAATGAAAAGCTGCCGTTCTTCCTGTTGCTTTTAATTACAAAAGGACCGGTCACAGAGTATAAGGCTCCTTGGCGACAATTACTTTTCCATTACAGAAGCTGCCACAGCTGCAGCGAACCATTCAAGAAATCCTGCACCACACAAGAGAGGGAAGGACAACCACCCCCCATACGTAATATTATGCAATAAACCAAACGCCATTACCGATCATACAATGGTAACCTTATAGGTAAAGCTGCCTTTTATCCTTACGGCAATACGAAAACAGTCTAATCCAGGTATGTCCAACCTACGGCCCTCCAGCTGTTGTGAAACTACAAGTCCCATCATGCCTTGCCACAGTTTTGCTATTAGGGAATGCTAAAACTATGGCAAGGCATGCTGGGAGGTGTCGTTTCACAACAGCTGGGGGGCCGCAGGTTGGACATGACTGGTCTAATCATTGCTTTGTATACAATATATACAGGCATAACTTGCCCCCTCCCCCTAATATGCCAAGTACATACAATTGTAGCAGAAGAACTACAGTAAGCCAGCATTGTTTTTTCTGAACTTGCAGAGCATGTGGACACTTAATTCCTGCATGATCGCATGTCCACCAAACCCAGGGGAGGGCGGCGGGGGGGGGGGGGGGGGGGGTGTGCAAAAAAAAAAAATAATAATATTAATAATTTTAACCATTGAGCATTTAGAATGGAACAGAACTGCTTTAATATGAAAGGCTAATTAAAAACTTACCTTTTCCAACTTTTTTTTTTAATTTATTTATTATTTTATACCCCAAGCCAGTAATCCACATTGTAACATGAGGCGTTAAGGGTGCAACCTAGGCGCTCTGCATTAACACAGCATGAGTGGCTATAGCAGGGTGGGCATCAAGGACACGGGCACTTCCAGAAAATACACCCATACCTGTAGCGCAGAGAGCCACAAAAGTCTGGGCGTGTTTGCGGATGATTTGCTTGGTGTCCTCGCTCAGTTCAATTTTGTTAAGAAAATGTTCTATAAAGTCGTGAGGCGTCACAGAAGCCATGTCCCACTTCAGCTTGTTCAGGATCACCAACTCCATGAACTGTTGGGACAGAAGGGGGCGACAAAGACAAAGTGATAAGAATCAAATCGGCAGTAGCTAGGTCAATAAGTGAGTGTGCGAGAAAGGTACACCATGAACGAGACCGATATCCCCCATCATTTAACCCTTTGAGCGCAAACGTCTCTATGCGAGATGTGCAAAATATCCGCGCCGCTCACATTTGTTATATAAATTCAAATAAATAAAGGATTATATTTCCTATATAAGGCAACATTACAGGCCATTATGATGAATAAAAATGTTTGCTTGGCAATTTTCACAAATTCACTCGGCACTCAAAGGGTTAAGCAAAGACTTGGTGTAACTATGACTAAGTACAGTCATTTCCATTCGCGGCAACCATTACTATCCCCTCATCTGCTAGAAAGCGATTATCTCATTTAAATATCCAGGTCTCATTCACCATCCTGTCTATACCTAGTACGATAACAGATGGTCGGTCATCTCTACACGAACCTGCATCTGCTGTGGAACTACAAGTACCAGTTGGTGGTTTACAGTAAATGCAGATTCACCATTACGCCACTTGGGGGCACCATTGCCTAAGCAAACAGCGCCGCATGTGGCACAAGCATGGTCTATCACGCTTACATTGTTCATGGTTCCATAGGAAATTACATTATACAGAAGTGTTTTATTGTCAGACAATCTCAGTTTGCATACAGCATGGTGGCCTGGCACACACAAAGCTGGCACCGTGCAGTTTTATTTCCAAATCAGGAGACCGGGAAATATAGACACTGAGGTCCCCCAATTGCACAAAGGGTCCCCTATGTACGTAAGGCAGGAAATTACCAGCAACTCCTCTGGTTTGATGGAATTATCTGTGTAAATACAAAGTTTTTCTGCAGTTAGCGGGATGGTCTCCTTCATTTTGGATGCCAGAAACATGCACGTCGCGCCCAAAAGTTGCAACCGGTTCTTCTTGAGGGGTTCCACAGATAGAAATCTATCCAGATAGTTCATAGCAAGTGGGAAGACTTCCTCCTCGCACTTCTGCTCCTCACAGACCTTGGGAGACAATACAGGCAGATGTTAGATGGGCTCCAGCAAACACAGATGAGCAATAGCACACACATAGATAGGAGCGCTCAGCAAACATCCAGGCAGCATGTAGCTACTCAGCTGCTGGGGGGGGCTAAACTTTATAGCAGCGCATGCTGAGACTTGTAGTTCCAGTCTGCATTATACAATGCAAAAACTGTACCCTAGAGAAGAACTACAGAATAAGTGCACAATAGGATTGCACTGTGTGCAGGGTATTTGGGGGGGGGGGGGGGGGGGGGGTTTGCAATGCACAATTAGTGCATGTCATAAGTGCAGTAGCTGTAACCCCATGGGTGCAGAGTAGCACCCCCATCACAGGGAAGGGGGAAAGTGAATGGGCTAGGGCCTCTGGGGTGTTTGGTGGCAAATTAGTGTTAGGGGGGGGAGGATATGGACTGTGTATGCTTACAGGCCATCTGCTGGGGAAGGGCAGAGAGGTGACCCCTGGTGGGTGGCACATGGGGGGATCCCACAAAATGTGGTACTGAGGAACATCTGGGCACTATGGCTGTAGGGGGCTACCACCCACTTGTGGGGACCCCTCCTGTGATGGGGGAAAGGAGACAGATGGGGTGCACTGGGGGATCCCCTACAGGATGTTCAGCTCTGCAAGTCAGGCAAATGGGGGTCCTCCCCTGCAGGGCTATGGATGGTCAGCTCTGCTGGTGAGACAGATGGGGTGCACTGGGGGTCCCCCTGCAGGGGCATGGTCTGCCAGCTCTGCGGGCGAGACAGGCAGGGGTCTGCGGGCGAGTCGGCGCAGTCGGGCGCGCGGCCGGTGACGCACCTCCAGCATCCATGTGGCCACGATCTTGCGCATGTGGGGCAGGATCTCCCGCTGGACGCACTTGAAGTAGTTGGCGGCCGGGCAGCAGTTCTCCTCCGCCTTCAGCATGGTCTGCAGCACCCGCTCGGTCAGCAGGTTGCGGTCCAGGTGCGCTCTCCGGATGGCGTCCACCTCGCAGCACATCAGGTTCATGTCTGCGGCCGGCTCCCCGTCTCCCCGTCTCCCCGGAGCGCACGGACTGACTGCTGCTGCTGCTGTGTGAGGAGAGGAGAAGGGAGTGAGGGAGACACAGGAGCCGGGCGCAGCTTAGACATGGCCCATAGCCCGTCCTCCTCCTCCTCCTCACTACTCACACAGCCAGTATGGCCCCGGCCTGGGGGAGGGGACAGCAGCAGCAGCAGCAGCAGCAGCAGCAGCAGCAGCAGCAGCAGCAGCAGCAGCAGCAGCAGCAGCAGCGGGATCCCTCCATCCACCACCACCACCACCATCATCAACATGTCACTGCTGCTGCTCTGCATATGTGTGTGAGACAAAGCATGTGCCATACGTACATACATACATACATACATACATAGTGCTATACATACATACATACATAGTGACATACATACATACATACATAGTGCTATCTATACATACATACATACATAGTGACAGACAGACATACATACATACATACATACAAACATAGTGCTATCTATACATACATACATACATAGTGCTATACATACATACATACATACATACATACATAGTGCTATACATACATACATACATACATACATAGTGACATACATACATATATACATAGTGACAGACATGCATACATACATAGTGACATACATACATACATAGTGACATACATACATACATACATAGTGCTGCACATACATACATACATACATACATTGCGCTGTAAATATTATAAGATATATATACATACATTGTGCTGAACATATTATAACATACATAGTGCTGCTATACACACATACATACATAAATACATACATACATAGTGCTGCTGCACACACTATAACATATACTTCGGGTGCCAGTCAATTCCCAGTTGGGAAAAACATACGGCTGTTGAGGAGACGGCACTCCAGAGATTGTACAACAAGTGGATAATAGCAAGAATAAATGCCAAAACACGAAGTCTGTGCCAACGTTTCGGGCGCAATGCCCTTTATCAAGACATAAAAGAAAAAACTTTTATGTCTTGATAAAGGGCATTGCACCCGAAACTCTGGCACAGACTTCGTGTTTTGGCATTTATTCTTGCTATTATCCACTTGTTGCACAATCTTTGGAGTGCCGTCTCCTCAACAGCTGTATGTATATATATATATATATATATATATAAATATATATATATTTATATATATATATATAAATAAATATATATATAAATAAATATATATATAAATGCATGTATAGTGCTTATGTATATTGTACTGCAGATACATACATACAGCTGCTGTACATTGTGTTTTATACACAATAGTTACACATACATAAATACATGCATACAGCCGCTGCACATATAACATACATATACACATATATGCATACTTCTGCTGTATAATGGGCTGCACATACTATATCATACATACATATACACAGATATACATGCATAGTGCTTCACACATTATAACATATATACTGTGTATGTATATATATATATATATATATATACACACACATACATACATAGTGCTGCAGTGTAATGGGCTGCAAACACTAATATACTTACATACAGCACTGCACAGTGTGGGGTGCATGCTGTATACATGCTGTATACTGGCTATAGGGCAGTACAGAGTGCGGTATACTGGATATAGGGGGGCACAGAGTGGCATATACTGGCTATAGGGGGGCACAGAGTGAGGTGTGTGACATATACTGGATATAGGGGGCACAGTGTGAGGTGTGTGACGTATACTGGCTATAGGGGGGCACAGTGTGAGGTGTGTGACGTATACTGGATATAGGGGGGCACAGAGTGGGGTATACTGGCTATAGGGGGCACAGTGTGAGGTATACTGGCTATAGGGGGCACAGTGTGAGGTGTGTGACGTATACTGGATATAGGGGGGCACAGAGTGGGGTATACTGGCTATAGGGGGCACAGTGTGAGGTATACTGGCTATAGGGGGCACAGTGAGGTGTGTGACGTATACTGGATATAGGGGGCACAGTGTGAGGTGTGTGACATATACTGGATATAGGGGGCACAGTGTGAGGTGTGTGAGGTATACTGGATATAGGGGGCACAGTGTGAGGTGTGTGACATATACTGGATATAGGGGGCACAGTGTGAGGTGTGTGAGGTATACTGGATATAGGGGGCACAGTGTGAGGTGTGTGACATATACTGGATATAGGGGGCACAGTGTGAGGTGTGTGAGGTATACTGGATATAGGGGGCACAGTGTGAGGTATACTGGATATAGGGGGCACAGTGTGAGGTGTGTGTGGTATACTGGATATAGGGGGCACAGTGTGAGGTGTGTGTGGTATACTGGATATAGTGGGCACAGTGTGAGGTGTGTGTGGTATACTGGATATAGTGGGCACAGTGTGAGGTGTGTGAGGTATACACTGGATATAGGGCAGTACAGAGTGGGGTATACTGGCTATAGGGGGCACAGTGTGAGGTATAATGGCTATAGGGGGCACAGTGTGAGGTGTGTGACGTATACTGGATATAGGGGGCACAGTGTGAGGTGTGTGACGTATACTGGATATAGGGGGCACAGTGTGAGGTATACTGGATATAGGGCGGTACAGAGTGGGGTATACTGGCTATAGCGCAGCACAGTATGGGGTGCACGACACATCAGGACATAGTTAGTTATACATTATATAGTGCACAAGTACAATTTAGTGCACAATGGTCTCTAATATAATGTGCAATAGATATTTGGATACCTCGGTATTGACTCAATCTCTGATTTCTCTGATGTTAACCCTTTGTTACGTTGAATTAGGCAGTAAAGGAACATTGTTCTCTCTGTTTTGCATGAGAATAATCCCTGATTACCAGTACATGCATAGTGTAGTGTACATTGCTGGGCAGGGCCCTCTATCCTCTTTGTCCTGCTGATAGTACTCAGTCTTGTTTTATCCTGCCCCAATAATAATTGCCGCTGAGAATGCCAGAACTACATAAGTACATTATAATGAAATAATACACTGTAATATGCTGGTATGGGAATACCATAGATAAGACTGTGCTTAAAGACCATATTCTATAATATGACGCTTCCAATGATATTATAACATCGATTGTAAGAAACGACCAATGATGTTGCTATGGGAAACCAAACTGAATCTACTTATTTATTCTAAAAGATTATATATAGTAAATTTCCCCCAAATGCCGCCAAACAGGACCCTGGCTGTAGGTTTCAAAAATCCCCAGTTTTTGTAAATCCATAATCCCGACATTTCTCTGTCCTTGCATTCAGGTACCCGATGCACCCAGGGATGGTATCGAGATCCTGGCATCCCAGCGGTCACAATGCTGCCAGTGGCACCCAAACATTCCAAATCCCGTCGGTTCCCAGTGAGTATTTTACCCCACTCCCTAGTTTACTTTATAAAAGGTAAAAGATACATTTCTAATATTGGGCCTAATTCAGACCTGATCGTTACTGTGCGAATTCGCAATTCTATCGATTATCGGACAACTGCGGCGCATGCGTATGGTTTGTAGCACGCATGCATAAGGCAAAACAGCTGCAAAAATCAGTGATTAATCCATTTGCAATCACCTCACAACTTGACTGACAGGATGCTGCCATTTTTTGGGAGTGTCTGGAAAAATGCGGGCGTTGTAGAAAATGTACATGAATGGAATTTGGTAGCTTTGCAATCCAAGCAATATGGCATACAACAAATGAGGATGGCCCACTTTCAGCAACGGCAGAGCCGGGGTCCTGGCCCCCTTCCCCCCGATGCACATGACGTCAAACAGCAAGCACTGAAAGAGAAAAAAGATGGCCGCCGCTTGTGTCCTCAGTGCTTGCTGCCTGTCAGTGTAGATTAGAACATGGTGCCATTGGCGTCGTGCTACCCCCTCAGTCTTGCACCCAGGACAACGGCACCTTTTGCCCACCCCGTGTTATGGCCCTGCCGCTCAGTATCCCTAAGAAGAGATTATGTGCTTGATTTAAGTTAGTGTTTTAGGAACTAAGAGAGCGTCTGGAAAGTGCTGATTGCAGACAGTCAGCCGGACTTCCCTGTTTGCTTCATGTTTTTGTGAATGGGAGAGGACGGCTTATAACCTCTCCTTGTGCAAGAAAGCTCACAGATCCCCCTCAGTAACTAACTGCAAATGAATTTGCCACACTCTTGTTACTCCGGTTTATTTTATGGTCACCCACAGACACGTAGCCGAGTGGGCAGGTGACAAGTTTGTGTGGCTTGCAAAAGACAACAATCTGCAGTCAAATGTCTCCTCATACCTGAGGGCTTCCAGCACGCTCCCTGCACAGATATTTGCCATTTATACAACAGCACATGCCAACCTTCCCATTATCAATTGCACCTTTATACGGCACCCTTGAATCATGCCTGCGCATTACAGGGGGTGGTATAGCATGTCGTCAGTGTCGGCATGCACAAGCTCAACACTGGAAAAGGCTGACACAAGGATGCCTAAAAATCTCGAAATGAGTTTTTCACATTTTTTTATGCCGTCGACGCCTGAGCATGCTTCGCTCGTAATGCTTCATGCCAGGTGCTTCCCTCTGCTACTGGTGCGCTTGGCACACTTTACCGCTCCCAATCGGAGTATGCGTGGATGGTAAAATGTGAACAAGTCCAAGCATTTAACAAAATAATCGTGAAAAACTCAGGGGCAGAATGCAGCATGGCACCGGCTTGTCGCGGCCGGCAAGGACAAGTGTATGCGCTGCTCGGTTTCCTTCGCTGCTGATCTCGCTGTAGTCCACTGGGTACCCAGCTGTATTGTACTACTTTGTACAGATATTCATATGCCTATCCCAAGCCTGCTTAATTTGATCTGTTATCTCAGCCTCTGCCCCGTGTCCCTGCATTTCCCGTGTACACCTGGCGGCATGCTTTAAAGTAACGAGTTTCCGTTTATAAAGTATTACAAGAGGTGAGTGGGCGGTTATCAGCGTTCTACACTACATTTATAACTAGTGTCCATATAACAATTTACAGTCCAATGTTGCTGCGTTATATAACGTGACTTTACTCAAGGTCGCAGAGCCCTGAAACGTTCAATTTTGTAGCATTTTTGCATAGCAACTAGTTTCAGCCTGTAGCTTTCAGCCTTTCATTTGCACTGTAATGACTAGTTAGCAGGAGTTAGGACAAGGTGGGGTATGCGTATAGAGATTGCAGGCAATGCAAAGTCAGTGTGAAAGCTGGTTATCAGGGATTTAGGTAATCAGCTATCAGGGTGTGATCACTGCTGCCTCCCCCATGTGTGTGGTCAGTGTTCACTACAATGATAAAGGGAACTCCCTCTAAATGAAAACGCTCATCACTAGCAGCAGCCAATGGGAACGCAGATCTGTTACCAGGCAGACCTCACAACTGGAGGCAGAAGTTTCAAGCAAACAAGTTTAGCAAAGGCTTCAAAGTCTAAACAGGAGACATTCTCATTGGCTTCTGTTTGTATAGTTAGTTATATATGATTAGTGCACAGATAAGTGCTGGTTCTGCCTGTGCAACTTTTTTTGCTTTTAGAGTTTTTAAGTGCATATATTTTTAATTTGTTTTGGGAAAACTGTTGGTTCGCGAGCGCGATTGTAACGCTGTAAAATACTGTAGCCGTGGTTGCAATGGCCAGCATGGCCGAACAGTTCACTGTGGCTACTGTGGGTTTTTTTTTTTTTTGGGGGGGTTGTAATTTTAGAGGTGGCTTTAAGATTCTGCCAAAGGGCAGCTTGCAAGTCCCTGTAAAAGAGGGTAAAGGTCATAAGACATTTATTTCATCATTATGTAATAGAGCATGTGAACGGGCAAAACCATGTGCACTGCAGGTGGGGCAGATGTAACATGTGCAGAGAGAGTTAGATTTGGGTGGGGGTTTGTACTTCAAACTGAGATCTATATTGCAGTCTAAAAATAAAGCAGCCAGCATTTACCCTGCACAGAAACAATATAACACCCAAATCTCTCTGCACATGTTACATCTGCCCCCCCTGCAGTGCAGCATGGTTTTCTCCATTAGAGAGTGAATTTGCCTATGCGAGTGAACCAGAATAACCCCCGATATGTATGGAGGAGGCAGTGCTATCCGTTCCAAGTGCAGCACCCTCGTCTGCCCCCGATTACGCTCTGCCCCGCCCCCATGTGATGTCAGCAACCCAGCAATAAGCCGGGTCGCGCGGGGAGCTTATTGACCGCAAATGCTGGGAACCCTTGTTCTAATCCTGGTAGCAACGCGGCACTTACAGTCTGAACGGGGTACAAACGATATTATGGACAATTTATCGTTACGGGACAATTTGTAATGATAAATCGTATTAAATATTGTATAGTGTGTACTCACTATGGGCCTGATTCAAAGTTGATTGCTGTTGTGGGAATTCACAATCCTATTGCTTATGGAATGATTACACATTTGTACGAATCGTAGCGTGCATGCATGAGCCGTGACTGAAATAGCGTATGGATTGTATGCGCAAAGCAGCCAGAGCTTGACGGACAGGTACCCGGCGTTTGGAGATATCGACAGCATACTGCTGGATGTGGTCACCGATGATATTTTGTTGGTCATTTGGAAGATTGCACAGTGGGAAATCGCTGACGATATCGTATCGTTTGCACATTGTATATATGTGTACCCAGCTTAACTCTGTCCTCTTCTGATCAGAGAAGACCATTGTATGTGTAATATATATACACAGCCGCGTTGTCCGGCAGCTCCGGCGCAAGTCGCCGCCCCCATCCTCCCTTAGGGCCTGAAGTATCAAGCTTCAAATACTGATAAAGTGGAGAGTGATAAACAACCAGCCAATCAGCTCCTACCTGTCATTTTTCAAACCCAGCCTGTAACATAACAGTTAGGAGCTGATTGGGATGGCTGTTTACCGCTCTCCACTTTATCACTTTTTGAAGCTTGATACATCCGGCCCTGAGGCTGCAGTCGCATTTTTTGCACTGCGCCCGCCGTTTCAAGGCTCGCAATCTTCGGTAATCTGTGTGGCCTACTGAATCAGGCCTTTATTTGGGTCCTTGTGCGCACAATAACGCCTCGGTTCTCAAGAAAAATGTTATCCAGGAATGGATCGTCTTTATAAATTCCGTCCTATAAGAAAAGAGCAAAACAAGTTTCTGTCAATTAGTGACTGTTGGTTACTTATTTTCTTCTGCCTCATCTGCCAAGTGTTCTTCCAGCGCTGCAGCAGAATTCTCACCTAGGGTTTGGCCTATGTTACCTGCTGCAGGCGCTGACCTTGGATTCTCACTATTCCTGCTACGACTTGCGGCCCTCGGCATTCTCCCTGCGCTGTCTCAAGCACACCAGCCCTGTCATGCTATGCTACATGGGATCTTGTAGCAGACGTGTTATCTCCGTGCTTCCTGTTGTTGGCCAAAATATTTCTAGATTTATATTTTACTTCAAAGCCTCACCTCTTTCATCTATGTATCTATCTAGCTATATCATGCACTAGAAGTTCCAGCATGCCTACCCATGAGCTAACTTGACTTAAGTTCTGCATTGGTCAAACCTGGACAAGAAGGAACCGCAGCTAGGTGTGTGCTTATACCTGGGGCGCAATGCGGAGGGGCTGCACTGTCGCTGCCCGGTGCTTCCTGCAGGATTGTCCTCAGAAAATTTGGGATCAGCTTACTGGCACCGGCCCCCTCTTCATGTCGTCATGAAAGTAGGTGCAAGACCAGTGCGGGGGCATTAGTGCCCCGCTATATTACTGGCAACTAGGGTTCTGGGATAACGGGTAGGCAGTCACTAGGTCAACCACTATTGGTCGACGCCTAAGAATGGTCAACATGCCCAAGGTCAACAATGTCAGGTCAACAAGCTTAAGGTCGACATGGTCGACATGAGTTTTTCATGTTTTTTTGTGTCTATGTTGACACATGTCGCCATGTACACAGTATAGGTATACCGCGTCCCCTCGCATGGCTCGCTGCGCGAAGCACACTATAATATTCCCCCTCTATGGGGCGGGGCTTGTGGCAGCTGCATTCCAGTGAAACCACGCACCATCGGCTGAGGCCACGCCTCTTTACCAGGGAGTCCGATGTAGAGATGTTCAGTGTTGGGAGGTATGCACATCTGGTTGGCTAATTAGCTCCAGACACAAATTAACCCATGAATGTCTGTCTATTAATGTAAAGGGCCTAATTCAGACCTGCAAAGTTGCAGATGACCGCCACCCGGACAGAGTGAAAACCTGCCCTGCTCAAGTCTGTGAGTGAATTGTAAAGGGAACTGTGCGACCAAAGCAGGCCGACCGAGGCCGGCGCTGACATCACAGCCCCTCCCCGAAAACGCCTGGCCACGCCTGCATTTTTCCCGAAACTCCCAGAAAACGTCCCGTTCCCTCCGCACTGTTGCCCCCAGAAAGTTTTGTGATCCCCAAAAACTGGTATTAGCCCCCTTTTATCACGCTGTATATGACTTCTGCATTGTACATATCATTATTCTATACGGATACGGAAAGATATGTTCAATGCAACAGTTTAAATAGCCCCAATATATCCCTAACTGTAAGCAGCCAGTGATCTGCAGGTTCTCTGTATCCAGCAATGCGCTCACTGCAGCCTCTGCCATAGAGCTTTCACTATCGTTCTTATACAGGAGTGCGCTGCACATTCCACACATTCTTCCCCAGTGCCTCCGCTGCTCCAACAAGATCATGTAGTCACACGTATCACTTCCCAAAGCCTCCAATAGGTGGCAGCAGGGTGCACAGCAATTGTTGGAAGGAACACGTGGAGGGACAGCTGTGCATGGGAACTTCATAAAGGGAGCGATTCCTAGACCTCTTAAAGGAGCTGTTTCCGTTAAACTGTGTGTGTGTGTGTGTATCCCTGTTAGGGTGACCAACTCATCCCTTTAATCCGGGACACATATTCATTACACAGGTTCTGTGGCTGGCTTTCACCTGGTTTTAAACTGCCACACCTCAAGACTCCATTTCACCTGGTTTTAAACTGCCACAGAACCTGTGTAATTAATATGTGTCCCGGATTAAAGGGATGAGTTGGTCACCCTAATCCCTGTAATTAGTGGCACTCGCAGGCGGCTGTATAAAAAATCAATGCTGGACTCTCGTCTTACTTCAGCTGTGTGTGTATATATATATATATATATATATATATATATATATATATATATATATATAATGTTTTTGCACCATTAGTGTATAGCAGACATTACTCCTTTGCATCATTGATTATCAGCAGCGTCTCACAGCTAAATGTGACTTTACCAGATAAAGGACGTGAAGAGAATGAAGCTCGGGGAGGGTGTTGGCGCCGTGCAAACATTTACTGAGCCAACGTGACATTTGTCAGAAAGGAATGCAACAAAGTTATTATACCAAGGCGTCTGAATATTAGCAAAGGACGATCTCGGCCTTGTTTGTTATGTAGACAAAAACCCTATCTCAGGTAAAAACTGCAGCTGGGGCTTCCCCTACCCTTCGCAGGCTATGGCTCTCACCAGCGCAGAAATTCCCTGTACAAAGTATAGGAGAGCCTTATTAACAAGAGATACCTGCGCCGCCGGGCCCTGAGAGGAGAGATGAGGAGACAGCCAGATCCAAGCGCCTGCACAATTGATCTGGTAGGTGCCAGGGCTGGAACAAGTCATGATGCAACTGCTTGTGCTCAAAACACAGGCTTTTACGGACTGCATTGGCGGCAGCCCATAGAAGCCAACTAGGACTGCGCCAAAGGCGGAGAGTTTCTCCCAGTCTGGCAGTCTTATTAGAGGGAGGAAACACCTCCCAATGGGACTGCCTGTAGTGTCTGTGACTGACAGGTAGAACTTCCAATAGGTAGTCACGGACTGCATCTGGCTCGCTGACACTGAGCTGAGGTGGGGGATTACCCAGGGTACACGGGTATACAGCACATAGGTAAAATCCACCTCAATCTCCCTTTCACCAGGATTTGCAGCAAATTAATCATTTTATTTTTTAGATTTTCATTTTTATTTGTGGAACTGGAAGCCAGAGAGGGTTTGTGCTTCCATCCCACCAGCGTTTCCCAGCAGGCCACGTCACGGCTATACCCAGACCCCAAGGGTGCTCAGCGATGCGGGAATCGGCTCCGGCAACATTTCGTTAGTAAATTGCCTCAAATAAGAGCTTTCTTTTACTTAGAACAAACACCGCTAATAAATACAGTAATAAATACAGGACTAATTTAGTCATGCATGAACAGAGCATATTGTCATCTCCGTGCCTGGTACATACCACAATGTTATGCGCAACTAACACTACACACTAGACCCTATACAATTGTGAGGTGATCCCGAGACACGGCATTATGGGTGAGAGGTACTAAGCATAAAAAATACTTTATCAGTCTCCATTTTATCACTTTTTAAGCTTAGTACATCTGGCCCAAATATGTTTTATTTAAAACATCTACTAATACTTTGCATCATCGGACTTCCTACTTTCGCAGTCATCTGCATGGGGTTACCGGCGGGTAGCGGCTGGATCTAAGAGGCTTGCCCACTTCTCCGGTGGGTCGGGAGTGCAGCCTGATTTTTGGGAGCCTTCCAGCTGCTCCACTAGAGTATGCCCATGCAAGTAAGAACAAGACCGGCCCTGTGCCCATTCCATTAGAGGTGACATAACACTGCCATGCAGTCAGACTTGCGTATCGACCATGCAAGCCCCGACAGTCTGACCACGGTGAACAGGAACTGTAAGCCTGCGAGCACACTATGTACTAAGATATAGATTTTGGGGTGGAGAAATCCTTCAGGCTTTAACACATTTTTGTTCCTTTTCAAATTGGCTGTACTGTGCCAGATAGATAGGTTGACTTCGCAAACAGTTAAAACAATAATGTCTTCTCTTATCAAACATGGTGGAATTTCTTGCATGCAAAGGGTTACATGGCTGGGAGAGAAGGAGCCAGCAGTGGTGTACTGTGTGCACATTTCTGTCTGACTGGTTTTACATTGTGTGTTTAATTCTGAGCTATGTGTCTGGAGATGCTACTGTGTCAGACTCTATCACAACACACAGGAGGGAGAGGTAGTGAGTGTGAGAAATGCACACGGCTGTGTATATTATGTACAGTTGCATGAAGTCTCGGGCTTAAAGTAGCCCACAGAACAGGGAGGCGGCCATTTTGTAGGCTGGAACTTCGTTAAAAGGTAGCCAATCAGCTTCTGTCATCCTATAGACTGTAATACATGAATGATACCTTGAATTTGATTGGTTGCTTTGGGCAACTCCTCCAATTATCTTGAAGGTTTGGTACATCCCTCTTAAGAACCAGTGACATTACTGCGGTGCAGAATAACCAGACCAGTATTCAGGGGAATATGGGCTATCCATTTACTCGTTACTACAGCCCAACAATCCTCCATTTTATGAGTTCACAGAGAGAATGGCCTACCGGGCAGAATATTAAACTTGCCGACGTTTCAGCCATCAAGGAGATACTGCATTCCGCAATTTGTGCGTTTTAGCATTGGGGGGATGGGTTCCTAATACGAGGGACAGGGTATACATAATTTGTGTTGTTCTAAACCCAAAATATGAGGTAATAACCCCCACCAATATGGGAGCGACACACACACTCCTCTGAATACTGATGCTCAGCCACCACCGCCCCCTTATCTGTGCAAGCCCCGCCTCTGGTGCTGCAGGTCCCGATTTGAAAAATATCTAAGTTGGGAGGTAAGTTTTAAGTGCTTATGTAATACTTACCACTTTAGGCCATACTCAGGGAGATTATAGTTGAGGGGGCGTGTCATGCTCCACCCAAAGGGCGTGTCTAGTTCCATATATGGAGAGATTGTGAACGTGGCACCTAGAAGCGTGGGTGTGGACTGCTACATCTGAGAGGAATCTTTTTAAATGACTTATATCCAAATGTAGATGAGCCCCAAAGCCGTTAGTGAGAGCTACTATACATGGTACAGTGCTGGGAAATGTAAATGTATCTAGGACAAAAAAATGTAACAGTGTAATGTGGGCTAGGTGACATGAGGGAGATTGCTAGACTAATGAGGGAGAGCGGGAGATTGCTGCTATGTCAGGGAGTCTCCTGCAGAATGCAGGAGGGGAAGTAACTATGATGTAACAGTGTAATGTGGGCTAGGTGACATGAGGGAGATTGTTAGACTAATGAGGGAGAGAGGGAGATTGCTGCTATTTCAGGGAGTCTCATGCAGAATGCAGGAGGGGAGGTAACTATGATGTAACAGTGTAATGTCGGCTAGGTGACATGAGGGAGATTGCTAGACTAATGAGGGAGAGAGGGAGATTGCTGTTATTTCAGGGAGTCTCCTGCAGAATGCAGGAGGGGAGGTAACTATGATGTAACAGTGTAATGTGGGCTAGGTAACATGAGGGAGATTGCTAGACTAATGAGGGAGAGAGGGAGATTGCTTTTATTTCAGGGAGTCTCCTGCAGAATGCAGGAGGGTAGGTAACTATGATGTAACAGTGTAATGTGGGCTAGGTGACATGAGGGAGATTGCTAGACTAATGAGGGAGAGAGGGAGATTGCTGTTATTTTTAGGGAGTCTCATGCAGAATGCAGGAGGGGAGGTAACTATGATGTAACAGTGTAATGTGGGCTAGGTGACATGAGGGAGATTGCTAGACTAATGAGGGAGAGAGGGAGATTGCTGTTATTTCAGGGAGTCTCCTGCAGAATGCAGGAGGGTAGGTAACTATGATGTAACAGTGTAATGTGGGCTAGGTGACATGAGGGAGATTGCTAGACTAATGAGGGAGAGAGGGAGATTGCTGTTATTTCAGGGTGTCTCCTGCAAAATGCAGGAGGGGAGGTAACTATGATGTAACAGTGTAATGTGGGCTAGGTGACATGAGGGAGATTGCTAGACTAATGAGGGAGAGAGGGAGATTGCTGTTATTTCAGGGAGTCTCCTGCAGAATGCAGGAGGGGAGGTAACTATGATGTAACAGTGTAATGGGGCTAGGTGATATGAGGGAGATTGCTAGACTAATGAGGGAGAGGGGGAGATTGCTGTTATTTCAGGGAGTCTCCTGCAGAATGCAGGAGGGGAGGTAACTGATGTAACAGTGTAATGTGGGCTAGGTGACATGAGGGAGATTGCTAGACTAATGAGGGAGAGAGGGAGATTGCTGTTATTTCAGGGAGTCTCCTGCAGAATGCAGGAGGGGAGGTAACTATGATGTAACAGTGTAATGTGGGCTAGGTGACATGAGGGAGATTGCTAGACTAATGAGGGAGAGAGGGAGATTGCTGTTATTTCAGGGAGTCTCCTGCAGAATGCAGGAGGGGAGGTAACTATGATGTAACAGTGTAATGGGGCTAGGTGATATGAGGGAGATTGCTAGACTAATGAGGGAGAGGGGGAGATTGCTGTTATTTCAGGGAGTCTCCTGCAGAATGCAGGAGGGGAGGTAACTGATGTAACAGTGTAATGTGGGCTAGGTGACATGAGGGAGATTGCTAGACTAATGAGGGAGAGAGGGAGATTGCTGTTATTTCAGGGAGTCTCCTGCAGAATGCAGGAGGGTAGGCAACTATGCTTTAGGCTAGTATCGCCAAGGCAGCAGAGTATCGCTCCGTTTCCATGGCAATATTTAATAGGTAAATTATGGCTATAGATGATTTATTGGGGCTAGAAATCAATGTTATCAGGGCATAAAGTAATAATAATAAAACCTTTACTGCTGGCTTGAAAAGTACATACAGTATATGCAGCATATAAATAATATAGAGTTTTTTTTGCAAATGATTTGGGACTAAATTCCCTCTGTCTATGAATGATGAGATGTACTGCGGCTAGCAAAATCCCCCCTCCCCCTCTTTAGTAATAATATCATTATTATTTTATTTTATTACTACCTTTTTACGCTGTGGATGTGCATTCCTAATGCTGACATGCAGAAAATGTGCCCTTTTGTTATCTCTGAATGAAGGCCGCTCTGCATGTGAGTTATGGTTCACGGTAATTACGTTGTGTGTATGAAACAACAGCTGTACATCCTACACTGGAACATTGTATGGCATCCTATCCAGCTGTGTGATAGCCGGCTCCGGGCTACGCGCACACTTGTCCTGTTACTCATCTGATTAAACATGCAATAACTGGAATATCATACAGAAAAGCCTTTCTAAGAGCATGAATGATTATCAATGCGATGTCATACTATTATATCCGATACAATGAAAGGCTAACGCTGCTCCTCACCTCTTAGGGGGGGATTCAAGTGTGCTGCATACGCTAGAGGGCACACAATGGAGCAATTCAAATGTAGGGCGCACACAGCCTCAAATGCATGACATTACTTTTATACGGCAAAATATAATAGGATCCAAGTTGCGGGATGTTGCGGCTGGAATCTGATGCATTTTTAAAGCGGCAATCAATTGCAAGGAATGCTGCTGCCTTGTTAATGATTGCCGCTTTAAAAAAAATAAAAAAGACTATATACACGTAACATAACTCCGGTTATTCAAAAAATTTTAATGGAATTTACCTTATGGCAAAATCTACCTCTTAATTTCATAGGCCGCTGTAATCTTTTTAAGTTGGCTAGTTTCCCTAAACTATTATATGTTCTACAAATGACCCAGTTTTACTCACCAAATCTGACCTACAGTATCATCTCTTAATGCTATGGTATCCAAATTTATTTGGAACTCCCAAAAAACCTAGAATTAGCCTTTACAAGCTAATGCAAACTGCTCAGAGAGGTGGAGTTAACCTACCTAATATCAAATATTACAGTTTGGCGTGTATCCTACGCTTCGCTGTAGATTGGATGGTACTTGTTTCCTAGCATGGCGCCCATTGCATACCCTTACATAAGGTATGCGATGGTATGCGATGGTATGCGATGCAATAATCGGGTAAATGACCCAGAATGTACAATTTAATATCGCACAGCATTGCATTTCAGCAAATGGCATGCGATGCGATGCGATTTTTAATTGTACAACCCTGATGGGTGCTTCCAATGTTAAATGCACCCCCATTGTCCACGCCACCCCCAGTATCAACGCCAACCCGAAGCGTGGCAAGCGCAGTGAGCCCATGCGGGGCGGCGGTACGCGTCCTCCAACCTTTTCATACCCCCACTATCCACGTCGGCGCGGAGTCATTTTAGATAGTGTGGCGAGCACAGCGAGCGGATGCGGAATACATGTTGTCATCCGCGTCCCCTTGCGGGGCTCGCTGCACTCGCCACGCTTCGGGCTCGGTGGCTTGCTGCGCTCACCACACTATCTAAAATCAACTCCACACCAACGTGGATAGTGGGGTTATGAAAAGGTCGGAGGACATGTACCGCCGCCCCTCGCGGGCTCACCACGCTTCGGGTTGGCGTTGATAGTGGGGGTGGCGTTGACAGTGGGGGTGCATTTAACATTGTAAGCACCCATCTGGGTGCTTGTACAATTAAAAATCGAATTGCATTGCATTGCATGCTGCTATATTGTATGCGATGCGATGAGCTGTATAAGATGCAGTAAGATCAAAATCGCGGGCGCCGTGCTAGGAAACAAGTACCGATTGGATTGCTAATACTAACATTTTTACGGATGTCTCTTTAGACTCCCAGCTCTCCCATCCCCTTTCCCTCAGCTATATTCTACACGCTAAACCATCTCACTTCATGTCGGCCCAATACGATAACCTCCTCTTATCTTCCATGATTTACGCATGGAGACGTGCCAGGACATCATTACACCTACAGAGTTACTGCTCTCTATCTCTACCACTTGTCGGCAATTTAGAGTTCCAGAATGGCGAAACCACCTCTCGTTTCACCACCTGGCGCTCTTCTGGCATTCTATCGTTACGACATTTACTAAACACCCTACATACCCTGTTAACCTTTGACGAAGCTGTATCACGTCATCACCCGTTGCCACACCATAAATTTGCATACTTCCAAGCAACGCACTATTTGAATCCATACTCCCCAAATTGCGGCCCCAAGATATCACAAATCCCCTTGGTTCCGTCATCCACACCTGCACACACTCCATATCCACATTATACCACGCATACTCCCGAACTGGACCCTGACTCGGACATCTAGGGACTTCACAAATGGTCATTGCAGACCATGACGCTCGAGCCTGAAACCATTTTAGACACATTCCTCTCCAGCCTCAAGCTTATCCCGGCTAGTTCCTATCAGGAGATGTCCTACAAAATCCTACACAGGGCCTACTTCTCCCCTAGGCGTTGTCACCTGATGGGCACCGCTGACTCTTCTGACTGTCCCAAATGTCACTCCCATGATGCTGACCTATATCACTGCCTGTGGTCCTGCCCACATATCCAAACTTTCTGGAACACCCTACACAATTTAGCCACCTCTTCGTTGAAACTGGTTTTTCGGTGCAATGACGCTCGGGCGTTGTTTGGATACGTCGCAGACCAGTCCTCTGTCCCCAAACATGACAAAAACTTCTTGGAATCCTATCAGCTGTTGGCAGAAAAGCCATCCTGCAGCGGTGGATACACACCCTAGCCCCCTCCCTGGAGATGGCGAAATCTAGGCTGCTCTTCCTATTTACTATGGCTTTGCTGGAGACGTCCCTTCATAAGGAATCTATGACCGCAGCCCTATTCCAGTGTTGGGATAAATATATCCAAATTTTACCACCTAGGCCCAAATCAGCAATTCAACTGTGCTTCCAGTCCACCTTGTGATGTAACCTTCATCTCCTCCAGAAGAAGACCCCTGTCACCATTTAGACGTCATATTTCCTATTAGACCCCTCTACATGTGCACTCTTTCTCCATATTCTGCCCCCCTCTTTCTTTCTCTCCCTTGTATTCTCTGCTGGATGGCTGGATCGGTCCATGGATGGGTAGATGGCTTGGAACTAGGAGCTGGCTGTTATTTAGTTAGTTAGTTAGTTATTCAGATCTCTCGAAGTTGATATCTATTAGGTACTATCAGTAATTAGTATTGTTATTGTTTTTGTGGTTTGTATTTTGTTCTGTATGCTGAGACTTTACTAATTCTTTTTTGGCAACTTCTCTCTTTCCTTAGTAAAGATCGCAATACCCTTGTACACGATATAGCTGTTTATAAATCATTGTCTAATTTATTGTTCTATCACCACCGAAGTTGCCATGCCATGCATTTTGTATTATATTTTCCTTTACCTATAATATATGTTGATTATTTTGGAAAATGTTTAATATTGTGGATTGATCCTCATTAAATATTGTCATATTCCCAATTCTATTGTCTGTAACAACGGTGATATATGAGGTTCAATAAAACATATTTTGGGGAAAAAAAAAAAAGAGTTTGGCCACCACCATTTAGCGGAGACCCTATTAGATTTCTATTGATCATCTGGACCACCCTCTTCAGCTAGCGAGGTGGGCGGTCCGGATGTTCAATGATGTGATTCACGACGAAGATTACTGGCAAGGAAATGTGAAGTTCAGAGCTATGAGGATGCGTTTCACACAGTCTAATGACGCGTTTCACACTGACTGGCGCGTTTCACACTGGATTGTGCAATCATGGCCCTGCCCCACTTCATAATGCCGGCATTGTAAAACATGGACCTAAGCCACCATGATATAAAGCACCACCGCACCGGCACGCCATCCTTTGCTTTGGAAAGTTTTACGTCACACAAAGTACCACTTTTTGAACACAAGTGCGCAGTTGGCATCTTGTGCAGTTTGGGTATCACAGACACAAC
This sequence comes from Crinia signifera, assembly GCF_055691185.1. Classification (NCBI taxonomy): domain Eukaryota; kingdom Metazoa; phylum Chordata; class Amphibia; order Anura; family Myobatrachidae; genus Crinia; species Crinia signifera. Next base: position 119,470,139 of record NC_139227.1, on the reverse strand, counting down.
CAAACCCCTTACCCACAATATCAATTCGGAGGAGCTACCCATTGTCTGACATTTCTTAGGTTGGTATTTGCTGTTCCACTAAATACCCCAACGTGTTTCTGCATGCTTTATTGACACGGGGTCCCTGTTTGTAAGGAAAACTTGTTCCTGAGTCCTATAGGTTCCATGCATCTTATGTAAAGGAGATGGGGCCCAACACAGCGGTATGCACAAACCCAGACGTGTATCATAACAGAGGATTCTGGGCCCTGCATCGAAAGAAGTCGCACTCCTGCCTCTCCCATTACAGCTATGTGCTGACTGAGAGGTTAAAATAGAACTCTCAAAAATGCGTCTGAAACAGCAAGAAATGTTTAGTGAGATGATAAGCTTTGGGTTTGGTCACTGGTAGGCTTAGAACTTCCAGCCAATCTGCTGGGACACATCCCGATTACATAAGGCTGCAGTGTTGCTTTTTCATTTACTGTTGTTAATTATACATTTTCTCTACAAAATAAGATCACATTATCTCGTGTTTGCGGCTCCTCTATTGTCTAATTAAAACATCATGCATGTACGGCTTCCAAACCAAAATTCCCCCGTGCGTAATGATAATGTAAGGTACCAGAACAGGAGGGTACATAGCAGAGCGGGCGATGTGTATTCTGTCCTACTCTACTATATACGCCTGCAGATGATCGCATCATGTTTGTCAGCCGCTCGGAGACCCGGATCCCTAATGCAAGATCACAGCATCCTGAGCCACAAGCGGTTACATTTAAAAAAATGACGGCTTCTGCAATGTACTTCCACTTTGAGCTGTGACCGTTTTTACTTTCAATTTCAGCTGTGACCGTTTTTAGCCCACAGACTCGCCACTCCCAGCCCCTACCTACTCCTCTACTAACTAAAACCTCTATTCACAGCTCCTATATATATATATATATATATATATATATATATATATATATATATATATATATACAGTATACACACACACACACACACACACACACACACAGGTTGAGTATCCTGTATCCGTATATCAGAAAAACAAAATATTCCAAAAACTGTCCCGTCGATAAGTTTGTTGATAAATATAGATGGAAAATAGTTTCTTATAGCTGTCAAATATGGCAATAAGATAATGTAAGCTCTGACGAGCAGGGCCCACTTCCCTCTTGTGCTCTTCCAGCTCTTACTAAAACCATCTTCTACTCCATACTTCCTTTGATGGCATCTAACCCCTTGGTTTTCTGCCACCCTGATACTTCATTCAGTGCTAATGTAGCTAAGTTTATATAGGATTCGGTCAGCATCCCAGCAGTCAGGATACTGGCATTCAATGTGCCAATGCAGGCATCCTAACTGCTGTCAGAAGGCCTGGCGCCGGATCATCAAAAAGGCTGCCCCGATTGGTGAGTATGCTGGGCGGGCTAGCATGCGGTCAGGGAAGGTGGGTTGGGTTTAAACACTAAGGGTCAGACTACGCGGAGGGTAGGTTAGTGGGGTAGGGGGAGAGGGTTAGCTTACTAACAGAGCCTCTGTCTGGATTCTCCATATTGGGATGCTTATGTCAGTCTTTTGACCGCCGTGATATCGTAGGTATCCCAATCATATACCCTGTACTTGTCTTGAACGGTAACTCCCAATGTTCTGGCTGTGCTTATTTTGTATTTTCGCCGCTGATCCCTTGTAGCACTATATGAATAAAGGATCATAATACATACTTTTCGGTGACCCCACTACCCCCCCCAGTGATAAAGAAACCCCTAAGTCACAAAGTTGTTGCAATGTACGTACACAAACCCCAAAAATATAACGTATAAAACACATTGCGACATCCCGTTTGAAAGTGGTGGCTAATCTGATTGGCCGACACCTTGCTCGGACACCCCTGTTGGTTACCCCCTGTCACAAAGGCCACTAAATGTGTGGGTGGCTGTTGACACAAACACACTACAAGCTTCGCTCCCAATATTTCATGTGAACCGTCCCTCAGAGACCTGTCTCCAGTTTATTGCAACGTGGGGGGGCAAAATCACCCGTGTGAACTGGGGCCTCGATACTGGAGCTCTGTAAAAAGAAAACCCAAGCTCTTATGAATGGTGATGTGCCAGAATATACTTATAGGAAGCTTTGTTATAAGTACAACTAAATGAATCCCTGTCACAGAGATTTCTCTGTAAGCGGAATACGTCCCTAGCCGTCACAATCATTTCTCACTGGAATTTCTCTTCTGCCTTTACACAGCCCAGGGTGCCGAGAATCTTCTATTGTCTCCTCTGGTTACATTTTCCCATGTATTTTGAAACCCTTATTAATAATCACCATTAGCTGCAGTTATGAGGCTCAGATAACTGCACGAGGAACCCAACGTTTCTCATGGTCAGAGGGCGACATTGTCCCTCCGCTGAGAAGAGCACTTTGCAGAATCTGTATCTCTGTTGTCGGATACAGAACAATTGCCTTCTTCAGGAATATTTACTTGATACATGTCTGTTGCACAGGGGCATCTGCAGAGTTCATGACTGAATTCAGTATCAAAGGGGGTGATGTATCAAAGCGTAGGGAACGATAAAGTACCAACCAATCTGCTTTTAATTGTTGTGCTATAGGCATGGTTGCCTACCCTCCCGGAATGGCCGGGAGGGTCCTGGAAATCGGGTCCCCCTCCTGGCCCTCCGTAAAGGGGTGGCAACCCTCCCGCATTTCTCTCAATCTCTCTCGAACCTCCCCCCCCGGGGGGGGTCTGCCGGTCATATGAGGCGATTGCGGCATTTTAGCCCTGCACTGCAGGGGGCGGGGCTAAAATGCTGCAATCACGCTATACACGCCCCCAATAGTGCTGCCCGTCCGCCCCTGGGCCGCCCATTTCCCCCTCCCGGCAATGGCCCCGCCCCCCTGCTACAGTGAGCTGGCTGCCCTCTCCCGGAGAGAGCAGAAAAAAGTCAGCAACTATGGCTATAGGTTGTGTTTGAAAAATGACAGTTAAGGCCCCTATACATTACACGATTTGGGCCCGATTTCACCCAATTCGGGCAGATAAGGCAGAGAAATAGTGTGAAATCCGTATGACATCCGATCGGATCTGATGCGCGGTCCTGTGCATTTCGGATCTGTGGGACTAGCTGCACATAGGATAAATCTTTTGTGCAGCCATCAGCTGCACATTGTGGGTGCTAGCCCTTTGATGTATCACATTAGATATGGTGCGGCAGGCAGGGAGCAGGATCTGGTGAGCAGGGTGCAGCGGGCAGCGGGATAATTGAAAAATACTGTTAAAAAAAATGGGTGGCCGCTGAGAGAGTGCTCTCAGCCAATCAGTGGCTGCCCGAATAGGAGACCGCTGATTGCCTGACAGAGCTCTCTCAGCCAATCAACGGCTGCCCGAGTAGGAGGCCGCTGATTGGCTGAGAGAGCTCTCTCAGCCAATCGGTGGCCACCCAGTCTTTTGAATAGGATTTTTCAATTCTGCTGCTCCCCGTCAGCAGCTCCCCGGGCTTACATGTGATAAATCGGAGGATGTCGCTGACGACATGTGGATGCGCTCATTGTCAGCCACATAGCGGGTGCAGACTAGATTATGTGCTTCATATGTCGGGCCTATACCACATATCTAGTTGGTATCCAGCCTTTAGGGAGCTAGGACACAAACATGAACCAACACACAAAATAATAAAATATAAAAATGTACTTAATCGTAAGTGTAAAAAACATAATAAAAATAACAATCTCTATAGGTCTGGGGTGAACGTTCTGATGTTGACAAGCATAAAGGTCAGCAGAACGCACCACGGATACGTTTTTTTATTCAGGAGGGTCTTAAAAACTGCTAGATTTGCTGTCACCCCTGCTTATGTGGCCGACATACAGCTGTAGTACTATACACCCCTTTATGCTGAACAGACGCTCCGTTAATATGTATCTGCTGAGATGAAGGTGTTTTTGTTGGTGTTTATGCTTACGGATAATGAATGCCGAAACCTGTGGTTTATTTCTCCAAGGCTAAAACCCCCATCAAAGCCTCCCTCTCTGTAGGTGATGTTAGCTGAGGTGGTCCTGGCTGACCTCCATTTACAGAGTAAGATAAACAACAGTAATTATACAGTACTTGGTGTGGTCTGATCATGCAAATGTGTGTATAGGCAGATGTAGACGGTGGAGCCGTGAGACCCCCTAATCACAGTCATCAGGGTTACTGTATCACATAATGCTTGGCTTAAGCTTCACTAGAATATAGAGTCCTGGCGCGATCTGCGTCAAGTGTCTCCAGTAGTACATTCATGCAAAGGCCATTAGAAGGCCGGTGTATAAGAGGCAAAAGGAACAAGGAAAGAATGAGTGGCAAGTCAGCCCCCCCCCCCCCCCTATTTCATAAGCGCCGGGTTTTTGGACCAGTCCTGGTTACATAAATTTGGAGGACAAAAAGACTAGGGGTCCCCTGTATTTTTATAACCAGCACCGGGCACCAACAGCCAGTGGTGTACTGCCATAGCCAGCAGTGCAATGCTGTAACAGCGTTAAATTACTGCTGATAATAAGATACTCCGTCCATATTCTGCAGTGATTTGCAATATCTATAGATAGTAAGCTTGCGAGCAGGGCCCTCATACCTTTTCACTATCTGTACAGTAAATACCCTGTTTGTTGTAGGACTGTCTCCTATTGTAAAGCGCAACGGAATACGCTGCGCTGTATTATTTATTTATTTATTTACAGTGTCTTATATAGCGCAGCAGATTCCGTTACAGCGTCTTATATAGCGCAGCAGATTCCGTTACAGTGTCTTATATAGTGCAGCAGATCCCATTACAGTGTCTTATATAGCGCAGCAGATTCCGTTACAGTGTCTTATATAGCGCAGCAGATTCCGTTACAGTGTCTTATATAGCGCAGCAGATTCCGTTACAGTGTCTTATATAGCGCAGCAGATTCCGTTACAGTGTCTTATATAGCGCAGCAGATTCCGTTACAGTGTCTTATATAGCGCAGCAGATTCCGTTACAGTGTCTTATATAGCGCAGCAGGTTCCGTTACAGTGTCTTATATAGCGCAGCAGATTCCGTTGCACTTTACAATAGTAGACAGTGATAAGACAAACTGGGCAACAACAGACAGACTTGGAGGTAGGAGGGCCCTGCTGCAAGCTTACAATCTATATAAGAAACTGTTAATAAATAAATAAATATTTAATTGACAAGTCAACTATAACTGGATACAATTGATGCACATGCATTCTATTTCACTTAAAAAAAGGCAATCAGATAGTAGCTCAACACACCATGCATTGCCTTGTGTAGATATACCTATACCTTTTAATTATATAAAATGTTCTCTTTGTATTTGGAATGACTTGTTTCTAATTAATGTTGAATATAGCTGTATGGCACTGCTATGGGGACAGTATGTGCACCCTTTATTATAAATCTGTGTATGTACAGCTTGGAGAAAAACCCATATTTATAACACACACACATATTGATCTTTTGGAAACACATTGAAATGGTATATATATATATATATATATTAATGATTGTTCTCCAATATGCAGAAGACAAATTAAATACTCTCAGATTTAGGTTTAACTAACACTGGATTTGCAACAATCCAGGAAATAAATACTCTATACAAATACACATATAAAACGAGTTGACAGTTTCCAATATTCCAGTTGTCATTCGGACAGCTGGAAGAACAACAAGCCAATCTCACAATTCACCAGACTGAAGATAAACTGTATGAGAATTGAAACTTTTCAAGTATAATCTCAGATATACAAAGAAAAGTTTGGAGAACAGATATATCCTGAACAAATTCTGGATTATAGTATTGTTGGGGTGGGAAATGTAGTTTAGAACGTCCCTTTGAACTATAAAAATCAGGAAGAATACTATATTTTTGCCCCTCTACTGCACAGTTTAGACAAAACCAACAGATTGTTTTATATATATACATATATTGGGCTAATTCAGAGTCTTTTCAGACCTGATTGAAAGACAAATTTGTTCTAAAAATGGGCAAAACCATGCTGCACTGCAGGTGGGGCAAACGTAATCTGTAATATGTGCAGAGAGAGTCACTAAAAGACCCATTAACCGTCGGGTGTGGATCGTTTTATCGACCACACTTAGGTCGACACCGTTGGGTCGACAGGAAGCAAGGTGGACAGGGTTCTAGGTCGACATGGGTGAAGGTCGACAGGTGTCTAGGTCGACATGGGTTTAGGTTGACACGTGTGTTAGGTCGACATGAGTTTGACATGTCGACATTGGTTTTTTCACTGTTTTTTACCCGAATGTCGACACAGTCGACATGAACACAGTTGGAAGTGAACTGCAGCCCCTTGCTTCACTCGCGATGCTTCGGGCACGGTGCCTCAGTACGCTCGGCACACTATTTTATTCTCACACCACGCCCTAGTGGATGGTAGGGCATGAAATACCGCCTGTCGGCACATGTCAGCTCAAAAAACAGTGAAAAAAACATATCGACCTAATGACCTGTTGACCTAACCCATGTTGACCTAACGCATGTGTCAACCTAAACCCATGTCGACCTAGACACCTGTCGACCTTCACCCATGTCGACCTAGAACCCTGTCGACCTTGCTACCTGTCGACCCAACGGTGTCGACCTAATGACTGTAGACCTAAGTGCTGTCGATAATATGACCGTATCCCTATGAGGATACATTACCTATGATATCATAATGATGTCACAATGTCATATGATGTCATAATAGTGGCACTGAGGGTTTAAAAGCAGAGCTCAGCCAGAAAGGAAAGAAAATGCACCTGAAGTACAGAGACCAATAACAGTAACATGGGGGACATTGAGGTCCTTAGCACATTAATGTGAGCCCACCTACCACGTCAAGGTGACCTCAACAGGTGGGGGGAGAGGAGGGGATTTTTTTATAATTTTTGTAATTTGTTTGTTTTTATATTTGTTTTTATTTTTTTTTATTTGGAGGAGGAGACTGTGCTGGGCTATTCTATGCTGTGCTTAGCTAAGCTGTACTAAGACCATAGTCTTAGCATAGCGTAGCTAAGCACAGCATAGAATATCATCAGGTGGGTTGGGGGAGGGGGGGGGGGTTAATCTGAGTCAGTTGTAATCCCACAGCACCATGCACTTCTCATCATTTTGGAGACCCTTAACCTGAGCGAGCGAGGTTTCATCAGCTCGGCTGGGGAATCAGGTGTGCAAGTGGCAGCATCATTTTTTATCTCTTCCGGAATGGGCAAGACCATGATTGATGGCTTTGGCAGGACCATGACTGACGGCTTTGGCAGGAGCATGACTGATGGCTTGGGCAGGACCATGTCTGATGGCTTTGGCAAGACCATGTCTGATGGCTTGGGCAGGACCATGTATCCCTGCTTGGCAGTAAGCGGGAATCCCGCCTCCGGCTTGACCGGGACTGCCATCTTCAGCTTGACCGGGACTGCCGGCTTCACCGGGACTGCCGGCTTCGGCATCGCCGGGACTGCCGGCTTCGGCATCGCCCGGACTGCCGGGTTCGGCATCGCCGGGACTGCCGGCTTGGCCCTGCTCTGGGTCACTGGCTTGGCCCTGCCCTGGGTCACCGTCTTGATCTTGTCTTGGGTTAGGTCTGTAAATACAGAGACCCACCCATGTTTGGGTACCACAGGCCGGAACTGAGGCCGGTGTGGTATTGCTGACCGTTCAGCACCAGGCATGACAACTAACTCTGAAAGTTATTTCTGCTCTGAGCTCTCTAAAGTGTGACTTGTCTTGTCAAGAGGCTGCAGCAGAATGAGGACAGCAACTCTGGGCACTCATATTTATAGGATCGCCGTGGGGCCCCCTGCCCTCTCCCGGGGGGCCCCCTGACCGGCCATTGCAGCGAAGTGAGCGATGCGAGGGGCTGCGGTTTACTTCCAACTGTGTCCATGTCGATTGTGCCGACATTCAGGTAAAAAAAAAAAATGTCGACCTTCCGACCTCTTGACCTAACCCATGTTGACCAAACGCTGTTTCGACCTAAACCCATGTCGAAATTGTCCCATGTCGACCTTGCCACCTGTTGACCCTCCCAACTGTCGACCCAACGGTGTCGACCTAATGACTGTTGATCTAAGTATGGTCGACAATACAATCCACACCCTTACCATCCTACTATACAGGTCGGGTCACCCTTATCCATGTATTCCAAAAACTGAAATCAAAATATTCCGAGAACCGTGTTTTTTTAAACTATTTCCGGGTGGGTTTTTTTGGAGGGGGGGTTCCCCCTGCTCCTTTCTTTCATGCTTACCTCGCCACCCGATGTCCACGGCAGCCTCCAGTGACGTCACCGACAGGCTTGCACACTCGCGCAATGCACCCCTGGGACCGGAGATGCCGCCGAAGAGGATCTTGGTGGACGGCGGGGTACCATCGGGCACCACCAGGGGACATGGTAAGTATGGTAAAAAAATATTCCAAAATCTGGAAAAATCCCTTTTCCAAAATTCCTGTGGTCCCGAGCATTTCGGATAAGGGATATTCAACCTGTATCCTATTATACATCTAGGAATCGTATAAAGAACTATTTGTATAGTAAAATATAAAACCATTGTGTCCTGTACATAGCCGGGCCGTCCATATAGCGCAGAGGGGAAATTGCTCAGCACATATAAACATACATGTTATCATGTAATATATGTGCTAGTTGGTAAATCCCCAGAGTCCTGTAAAAATAGCCAATGGGTGTGTGTGTGTGTGGGGGGGGGCTTAGAAGAAGCGTTTGAAGCCTTATGCCGATTCCAGGGTGCCAGGAACACTCACCGCACCTGATCATGGTGTAACCAGCCAGCACTTATATTACGTGAGAGATAACATGTATGTTTATATGTCCTAAGCGGTCATCCTACCAGCACTACATGGTTGCCCCTGCAGTCACCTCTGGTCCCAAGACACATCCAGAGAGGACATCTGATCCCTAAACCTTAATGTTTAATGCCATAAAAAAACAGTACAGATGGCAAAATGCGTAGGATCTGAGAAAAGAGGAATGCTCACGGTGATTCTGAAGTCCCCACACTCAAAACTATACAGCAGCAGTACACCACACACACACACACACACACACACACACAGACTGAAATGGGAGCACATGGATGTCGCAGTGGTGCCTTCTTGAGGCACTTACCCAGAGGAGTCACAGTAAAATATTGCTCTTACAGACCCTTTCTTGGGCATATGTCCTTATAATGTAAACCCGCTGGGCCTATACAACGAAAGCCTGTAGAGGACCAAGATAGGGAAAAGCAGCTCCTGAAGAAGGTGTAGTGCCACACCGAAACGCGTTGAGCCTGTATGCTATAACTGCCCTTTATATCCAGTTCCGGACCAGCGATAACAGTTTCACGTTCAAGAAGGTCACCGTCCGGCTTCCACGAACGCCACATTTCTCTGTGAGGAAATCTTGCTGGACGATACCTGACGGACTCTGACCACCACCGGGTAACTAACCACTTGCTGGGAAATCGATGGGAACCTCACATCATCTACATAACTCCTTTCAGTTCACCTGCTGAAGCATGATAACTGCTATAGGAGCCATTTCTGCACCGGCACTTTGCAAAATCTATTTGTTATAGAAAGTGCATTGTCATACACACCGTTACTATTAACATCGGGAACTGTCTATATATACATGTATTTCCAATATGTTTTATTGTTATTTATGTATACGTACACAGTTTTAATACTGTTTTCAATATGTTATTAAATACTCTATACTAGATGAACTCAGTTGTTGTTGAAATCTATCGCTGTTCTATGTTCTTTTTGTACGTGTGAATATTCCTTCGGGCGGTTTGACCTGCCTCCCATAAACAGCAGCTTTGATAGCGCCCAATGGCGCGGCCTCGCAATTGCGCATAAACAGGCGAAAACTGGGGCGTATACAAGAGGAGTTGACCACAAGCACTGGGTGGTGGCTTCGCAACCTTGCGTGTACACTTGCAGTGCTCGGGCTGAAAAACCTTCGCAAAAAAAAGGGACTCTCAGGCCTCGCGGGGCAGCAGTTTATCAAACCAACGCTCGCAACACCTATCAGCATGCACAATAGTTAAAATACACGCACCTGCGCACAATACTCACCCATGCACCTTACAAGTTTCTCTCATTAACCAATTAACTAACCACATCTACTCAGTGCCTGCCCGTGGTAAGCACACTGTTGCACTTTAAACATTTCATGCGTTATAATATATATATATAATTATATATAATTATAATTATATAACTTCTACGAACTACAATGCCTTGCTACTGCTCGACCACGCTATTGAGTCCTGTTATCTAGTGATTTTATCTTTACTCTGTGTACTAAGTTCTGGTTTTTATTCTCAGAATCAGCTTTGTTATTTCTAAAAGTATTCCTGGTTCCGTTCTTATTAAATGCAAAGACACATGTAATCCACTGTACTCGCTCCCTGCTGTACAGTATATCCATTCACAGCAATGTAGACCATGTGGAAGTCATATCTAAGTTATGAGATACTGTACAGTAGGGATCCACTTTTTAAATAGTAAATACAAAATAGTAAAGACACATTGCCTTAATCCACACACACACAATTACAGTTATGAAATAAACCGTCCCCAACATAATATATACATATATAACAGCTGATAACAGCTGATAAAACATTGCTCAGGAACAAAAACTACAATTTTAATTTATGGTGTTGAGAGACACACCATAATATTTTTTACTGTAGTTGGGGAAGTCGAACATAAAACAAACATTATTCATTGATATAATAAGGCTTCTTTGGTAATGGGCAGCCAAATAGTACATTTTCTCCAATGAACACAATGAAATGAGGAATATCATGTCATTAAATAAATGGTTGAGAATGGTTTGGCTGCGTGCGTAGGGTTGGAGTAGCGAACGATTTCACCCTCAGAGGATGTTCGCACACACAGTGCCTGATGTTGCGAACACGGCAATGTTCTTGTGAGCACACAAGTGTGCGTGTAGTTTGTGGCCACTCCCATTTGAATAGCACATGTTCGCATGTGGTGTGGGTGTTGCTTCGCAGACTACGTGTGTGCGATTGCTGTTCGCACGGGTGCAAATCAACCAGAATAAGGTCCCTAATGGGTGTGGTGGGAAGGAGACTCTGGCTTTAGGCTGCCCATTTGGCGCTGTAGCACAATGTACATAACTTTACCACCACAGTACATTGGATCGGGTGATAGCTAACAAGCATGAAATAAATTAGGCATTAGTTTTATTCCTTGGCTGTCACCTGCAAGGCGCTCCCCCCAGTCCTGGCGCCCTAGGCTGCAGCCTGATCAGCCTATTGGTTAATAAGGTCCTGAACAGCCCAATGACCTTCAGAACAAGCCATCAGACCACAGAATATAACATCGGACCTCAGAATAACCGACCAGATACCCCAATGAACCACAGAATACCACACCGGACATAGGAATAATCCACCGGAATTTAGGATACCCTATTGTATATCAGAATAACCCTCTAAACCTCAAAACACACCGCTATAATACTACATGTGGAATAAAACTTACAAAAGACCCTTTGGCAATGCTCTGCGCAAACTTCTCCAATTGGAGTATACCTGGCCGAAAAACTGAATTGTTCCCTCTCTTGACCATAATTGTGACAGTTGCGAAGAAAGTAATTTTGCGCAGCTGGACCAGTTCATCTCCTCCATTTTTGCAAGACGTGAAAGTGGCACTGACACAATTGCTATATTTTGATAGGAGAGCTACACTGCCAATGGTGGAGGAGGGCGTTAAGAAATTTTATGCAAAATGGGGAACTTACATAAGATCATTGGGAGAAGACACACAGAAACACGTCATGAAAGTATTCGAAGGCACATCTTGGTACCTACTTAGATCATTGTCAAATAACTGAGATGCACTGAGTCCTAGAGGGGGGAGGGAATGGGAGGGGGGATGGGAGTTTACGGGGTTAAGGTTAGTTAGGATAGAGGTAAAACTTTTGTTTCCTTTATATAGCAATAGTTATTGTATAAAGAAAAGGTATATATATGGCGGTAGTTGGAATTGTTGAGATTAATACAGAGACCTAGACAATTCAAGATAATATGCCCTACAAAGACTTGAATGAGGGACTGGAAAATCTCTGTAACATGTTATGGTCAGTGAAATAATTGAGACTCAAAGTTATTTTTAACATATAATTGCTATGTTTTATTTTGTAATATTCTGAATTGTTTTGTGAAACAAACATTACAATGTACAGAAAATGTTTTACCTTGAAATGTTTTACATTGAAAAACTTAATTAAAACGTTGAAAGAAAAAAAAAAAACACACCGCCAAACCTGAGACTACCCCACAGATCTCAAAATAGCTCACCAGACCTCAGCGTACTGTACCATCAGTACATAAAAGTACCCTACCGGACCAGTAGACCACAGAATAACACAATTGACCAGAATAACACACCAGATTACAGAATATAGATCAGATTTTAGACTTTAGAATAACATTGTACTTCATTATACACCCTGATACCTCAGTATACCAAACTGAAACTCAGCGTAACCCAACAGAGTTCACAATACTACACCAGACCTCAGAGTAACACATGGGACCTACCTAGACCTTCTAATAATCCAATGAACCTAAGGATAACCCAATGAACCACAAAATAACCCCTGATCCATCAAAATGCCACAATGAACCTCGGAATACCAGACCAAAAACAAACCCACCACACATCAGAATACCACAACAGACGACAGAATAACTCAACACACCGCAGAAAACCACACCGGACCACAGAATAACCCACCACACCTCAGAAAACGGACTTCTGAAGTTTGGATCCATGCATGGATTACAGAACCTATTTCATAATTCAGCACAAAAACAATTTCTCATCACTGTAACATTCAGCATGGAGAAATTGTACTTTTAAAAAAAAAAAGTGCATTCTTGTTGGGCCTATCATTATTAATATTTTATCAATGTTAATTAATTGTGTATTATTTCTACGGTAACAGTATTTTTGTAGACTCTGATTCTGATGTCTGCCATGAGTACTACAAAACCATGGTCGAGTCTGGTCACCATGTTTATTTTTTGTCTGCCAATATAATTTTATCTTCCATTGGCAGACTAGACTGTCACTCAAACTGAACTGTCCCCACGATGATGGGTTGAGGGAGGGGCGGCTCAGCTATTTGAACTTACCAAGCCATCTCCCTGATGAACACTAACAAAACGCATTGGAATTAGCCCGGCACATCTATTTTTTATTTTGTATTGTTGGCTCTCAAAATATTGGTTTGGCTCCTATAATTTAGTTGTATCCAACTTTAATTTTAGTAAGTTTTTCTTTTAATTTCTACGGTCATCTAGCGTGTTGTGATGTATTTAGGTCCAAATAATTAAATTTGCAAGCAATAAAATAATTCAATTATTTGGTAATCAACATTTTTCACATATTTCCTAATTCTGATAGGAAACTTCTGGTTTAGCAATTTACCTCTTCCAGGCCCTCCCAATGGACATTCAAGGCCTGGAATTCTGTGGAACGGTTGTTACCGAGCTTCCAACTTTATCTTTTACGCCGAGGTCAATTGTCAAATGAGTTTTTTTGACTATCACAGCGAAAAAAATGTGTGCACCCCTTATATGTCCAGACCTTTTGATGTTCTCCTTATTCTTTAAGTTCCAAATAAAGTCAGGGATTATGACATTCGCCTAAAAGACACACAGACAGTTTCCTGAGTGACCAGAAAGGATTCTCAGTGAATTAGACCTTTCTCAGCCTAGGGGGGGTTCCACAATGGATCTTGAAAAAAAAATGCTTGGTGCAATTGTCTTGTTTCGTGATCCTGGAAAGGAAAGAGGTCTTTAGCGCAGGGCGACCAACACTGAGCATGACCTGACACCGCAGGAAGAGGACAATGAAGGGCCAAGGAGACTAACGAGAGGAAAAACACAGACAAAGGTGGCACAGCCAGGGCTCAGCCGGACTACGCAGTCCGCAGGGCTGCAACATTAACTACCTCGGACATGTGAAGAACAAGCGAGGCGGAAAGAAGCTGAAGCTTCCTTATGAAGTATTGTGCCACATTATCTCTAAGATTTACCCAGGCTCCACAAAGACGTTGGAGGAACGAGGCCGGACCACTAAATGAAGAAAAATAACAATTAAATAATTGGAACGTGGAGAGGAGGGGGATGTGGGGAGAAGTTCATTAACCATCTGCCTCCTTGTGTTCTTGGAGAAAAAAAGAAAAGGGGATAAACTGCTGTGCTTCCAAAGTTATACAGAACCCCCTCCGTATAGTAATATGTTACTCTTATTATGTCCAGATTCCTATCTGCTTCCGGTTCATTTTTGGTTCCTGCTTCATTGAAACTGTGTAAGGAATGGGGAAGAGGCACCTGGATTTGCACAGGTGCGCCTGGAATTCCGCCACAGCTCATTGGTTTGCAAGTTCTAGAACAAGATGGCTGAGTAGTGGAATAATTATAGAGCGCAGTTTAAGGCCTTATAAAGCAAAGATATATGTAAAGCACACGCACAAATGTACTTACCTCTAGAGGCAGGGGCGGCCCTAGGCATAAGCAGTATCGGCAAATAAGGAAAAAAGAAATTCAGGTGCAAAAACAATCAATAAACTCAGATTCTGCCCTGACCACCTCACATTTTTAAATTGCTGCTCCTACAAAGCAACCAGGATGATTGTTAAACAGTGAAATAGGTCGACGGCTAATGTCGACAGGGTCGGAAGTTTGACACAAGCATTCGGTTGACAGTCGATATGAGTATTTCACGCTTTTTTTTTTTGAGCCGGCAGGCGGTATTTCATACCCTACCATCCAATAGGGCAGTGGTTCCCAACCTTTTTTCTCTCCCGTACCCCTTGATTAGGCTTTTCATTGATAAGTACCCCCTCCTCTCAATTTGAAATATGGACAGTACTTAGCGGTATGCGGATCCTTATGCATGTCCTTATATTAAGGAGGAGTGGAGGAGTAGTATACAGCAAGGAATCATGCCCTTCTGTGTCTAGTCAATGGCTGTGTATTATCTCCAGGATTCTCGCTAACACCGGTAGGATTAATGCCGCTGCTTCCTCCACCTTTGTCAGTGCTGGACAGATGACTGCTGATGTCTAAGGGCAGCATCGGAAGCTCCCAGTGGATTGCTGGTCAGGCATATGACACATGGTTTGTCACCATGGCAATGGGTCTTCTTCAGCCATCAAAAGTTTTTCATCGTCCACCATTACCAATATTATTTTCAAGTACCCCCAACTGGTAAGCAGAGTACCCCCAGGGGTACTAGTCACCCAGGTTGGGAACCACTGCACTAGGGCATGGAGGGAGAATATAATAGTGTGCCAAGCACAGCGAGGATTCGTGCCCGAAGCATGGCAAGCGCAGCAAGCCATGCAAGGGGGGCACAGCACACTGATACTGCATCCATGTTGACTTACGTTGAAATTTTGGACAAAAGAAACGTGAAAATCTCATCTCCGCTGGCCATGTATTGCAGTCAGAAGGTAATGTTCCCACAGTATTGGCAAATGCCTAGGGGCATGTGGAAAAGCTCAGAGGAATATGGGCAGGCTGGACATCTAAGTTCTTTACGTTGGCGTAAACCGGAGCCACTCATACAGCTTCCATAAGTGTGACGCTAAGGTCTGGGCACTAGCGGGAGATTTAGGGTTAGGCTGCGGTGGGGGTGAGGGGCTGTTAGGGTTAGGCTGCGGTGGGGGTGGGGGGCTATTAGGGTTAGGCTGCGGTAGGGGTGGGGTGTTAGGGTTAGGCTGCGGTGGGGGTGGGGGGGTGTTAGGATTAGGCTGTGGAATGGTAGGTATAGGTTTAGTCAAGCAGGGAACTAAGGTTAGGCACTAATGGGGAGAGTTAAGCTGGCCATACACTTGGAGATTTATTGCGCAATCTGGCTGGTTGAAACAAAAATCTGGTAATTTATGGGAGCAAATGACAGTTGACCATTTGCTTTGAAATGCTAGAAAACTGACAAAAACGGTCATTCAAATATTACCAGATTTTTGTTCCAACCATCCAGATTGCGCAATATATCTCCAAGTGTATGGCCAGCATTAGGGTTAGGCTGCAGGGGGGAGGATTAGGGTTAGTCTACAGGGAGGATTAGGGGAAGGCGGGGCATTGGTGTTCTGGCTTTCGGCATCCCACCATTGGTTATCCAAATGTATTCCCAACAGTAAATAGACCGCAATCTCCTTGATTTAGAAGTCCATGTTTACCCATCATTTTCAGATTTTAAAAAATAAGCCATTATCTACTATAGCAGGCTAATGAAACACGTGGTTGTGATTTACCGGGACTTCACCGGATCCGCCAAGGCCATGTGTAAGCTGGCAACGGATGCTGAGGATCATGGGAAATGTTGTTTAATTGCTGACGGTTGTACAAGAGGAAACATACTATACCGGCTAGTGAGGAAAGTGAGAAGGAAGACTGATTTGAATTTAATTGCACTAAAATTAGCAAATTGTAAAGCAGCGAGCAGTAAAACTGTTGATGTGTGAGGTGACTCCCTGGGGAACTAACTTTGGTCCTGCTATGACATCAACAAAAGAAGCCCTCCGCTGCCTGGTACAGGTACCTGGGATGTTAATGATTCAATTACCATTCTTAGCTCCTCATAATCAGAACAGCAGTGTCCCTGGCTGCGGGCGATTTCTAAGGTGCTCGCGTCAATTTCCTGCCCTGAGTCCCTCTTCAGATGCAAATTGGTTCATGCTGGTTCCACTGAAACGGAAGAAATGTTTGAAGATGGGGCGCTTCATTCTCTGCTAGGAGCGTTGGAGAAAAGCATTCATTTCTCAGCCAATTAATGAAGCCCAGATAAGGGGGCCTGCGAGGGAAAGGTGAATTGAGGACTGGACACAATGAACAGATGCTGAATAAGTACTCTTCTACAATGGATTACCCAATTAACAATGCATTGCAAACATTCATTTCCATGTTCCACTTTACGGAATAATATTTGCTTCTTTGGGTTTTATTTCCATATACACGCTGATGTGCTTGTTTTTTTTTTTTAGATGGATGACAATTGCGGTTTATTCTCAACGACTGGATACATTAAAAACCAGACCACCCTAAAACACTGACGTTCTTTAAGCAATGCGTTGTCATCATATATTTCTATTGCCGTTTTAAATTCATTGTCAACCCACTGGTTAGTAAATGGTGCACGTTACAGGGTCATTCGATATGGAAGCGGACTGAAAAGTAGTGGGGAGGTCAGAAGCCGATGAATCATTCAAATGTTTTGGTTGTGAGTACAAGAGCAAATTCAAACAACAATCACCTAGCAAAGAAAGCTAGCTGAGATCTCACGAAGGGCGCCAGGGGGCGTGGTGGTAATCATGGACAGGTTAGTTGGTAGCACATGTGCAGATACCTTTACACCTTACACCTTACTGTGAGCTGGAGACCCATCTTAACTTATGTGGGCAACAGTGCGGGAGGGTGGGAGTATAGAGCAAAGAGGGTGGGTGAGCGGGGGAGTACACAGACAGGGTGGATGTGGGGAGTGTGCACATAGCGCTTAAGTAGGCAGTCTTAAAGACCCATGCTCCCATGCTAGTAACTGCAGGGCAGGCTGCAGACAGGCTGAAAAGAACCAAGTTAACCCCATAATGTTGCAGCCCCTGGATTTAATGACGTGTTGTCTACATGATGTTGCAATGCAACCAACGGACAGTGCCAGGGGCATTTCAAATGTAGCTCCGGCAGTCAGCGCTGGAGTTCTGGCAGCCAATTAGGAGCCGCTGTTGCGCCACTTCCCTGATTGGCTGCCAATCCGCCAGCTACAACTGGTAACCATTCAATGATTTTTTTCTCTGTACACATCCGCTTGCAGCGTAGAGCGGGGATTTGGACGGTGGAGGGGGGGGGGGCGTGAACGCGAACATACGCAATCTAGCGAGCAGGGTTTAATCAAACCCCAAATCACAGTAACTGAAGAAGAGCCTACAGAGATAATGCAGAAGATGTTGTTATGCTCGTCTGATTACTTATTTACTTATACATGTCTTCAATATGCAGAGACTTTGATGAGTGCAAACAGAGACATCTGAAAGAAAGAAAACCGTTAGTAAGAGCTACTATACTTGGTAAAGTGCTGGGAAATGGTGCTGATGGTTCACTGTAAATGTATCTGTCTCTCATTCCTTTTTCCCCCCAAAAAAATGTAACAGTGTAATGTGGGCTAGGTGATATGAGGGAGATTGCTAGACTAATGAGGGAGAGAGGGAGATTGCTGCTATGTCAGGGAGTCTCCTGCGGAATGCAGGAGGGGAGGTAACTATGATGTAACAGTGTAATGTGGGCTAGGTGACATGAGGGAGATTGCTAGACTAATGAGGGAGAGGGGGAGATTGCTGCTATGTCAGGGAGTCTCCTGCATAATGCAGGAGGGTAGGCAGCTATGGTGTAATATAAACATACAGGCCCTTATTCTGATCGGTGCGGTAATATCCGCGTGCGTTCGTGCCGCCGATGTTTTGTGTCTGCGCATGTGCAGAGGCGTCTCTGCGCATGTGCGAGCGGGGCGTACGGCCAAATCCCGCATGAAATGTGAACACTCCGAACAGGGGGTGGAGAGGGGCGTGAAGGGCTATTTGGGCTCATTACCATATGCATACGCCCCGCGTTTCATGGGCGTTCCCATGCAAACGCTGCAGTGGCAAACGCAGGATTTTCAGAAGGGGGTTTCCAGAGGGGCGGAGCAAAGCACGGAGATGGACACTTAGATGACCCAGTATATGCCGGGTCAGTTAAAGTATTATAGATAAACCAAATGTATATAAATAATGATAATAATAATAATAATAAAATATATATATATACATACAGGGGCGTCAACAGCAGTGTAGACCCCTGGGCATAGCAATGTATTGGGGCCCCTACCGATCCTCCAGCGGTAGGGGTGGGGGAAGCCTTGATGTCCCGTGGGTGGTAGGGGGTATTATATCAACCGCTCAGCATGTAGGGCCTGGATCAGTAATTTCCACTAATTACCCCTTTACTGCACATATGGTGGGAGGTGGGAGAGGATGTTTGCATTGGGCTGAATGAAGGAGCCATGATACATAACTTCCAGGGTGGTAGAGGATGTTTAATATGCAGAGGAGGGGTGTATAGTGGAGTGGGCTTATTATTCATAATTTTCTGGTGGGAGGAAAGCTTGCTTGACTGCAGATATCTCCAGTTCCCAGAAATAGATTTCTCAGATTTTAATGGAATTAAAAACTAGAGAATCCCAACTACCAAATGGTATTGGGGACTAGGGGATCAGAATTCAGGAGGCAGAGCAATCTGCCAACGAGTATATAAAACTACATACCAGGTGTGTGGAGCTGGAGCAGTAACCAGCTGCTGGAAGGCTGATATCTCTGGTTTTGGGAACAGTAGAGACAAGCTTCTAGTGTCCAACAAAGGGGGAGAGTCACAGCTTTTGGAATATACCCTCTAAGTCAGACAGAACCTGAAATATCTGACTGGGAAGAGCAATTAACAGGCTTGGATGGGGACCACTGCTTTGAAGTCAGATATCTCCGGTTCCCAAAGGCCGATTTTTAAAATTCTTGTACCCATGGAAAGAGGGGACCCTCAGCTTTCAGCCTATGGCCCTTAGACTTCTGGGGGGGTTTCTGGGTACTCAGAAACCCCCCCTGCGTGCGCTACTGCGCTGGGCGTACGTATGGTAATGCGGCTGTGACGCACGTGTAGGGGGCGGACATATGACATCGCCGGATGTCAGCGGGGAGAAGACGGCTTTGCTTAGCGCAGCGCTATCCAAAGCCATTCTCAAAGCCGCTCATCTGCTGGTATTACCAGCAGATGAGCGGCTTTCCCGGCGAGGATGTGGGAACTTCTCATCGCCGGGGCATACACACTGGGCGGCTTTAAGCTGAAAGCCGCTCAAACCTGCTGTTTTCAGCAATTTTTCATCTTAAAGTCGCCCAGTGTGTATGGGCCTCTAGAGTGAGTGATCTAATATATATATAACTAACCAGATCATTTACATACAAGGCTGCATAGATCTAGCTATACCAAATAACAAACCCAAAAAGGCTGAATATCAAAATGACGGCTTCTGCAGTGTACTCTCACTTTGAGCTGTGACAATTTTTACTTTCCCTTTGAGCTGTGACAGTTTTTAGCCCACAAACTCTCTACCCCACCCCCAGTCCCTATCTGCTCCTACCTCCAATCTTTGTCTTCCCAGCTCCCTCTCTCCATATCCAGCAATATTGCTTTCAATTTCTGTTATGATATCTTTTAGCACACAAAGGAGTAATTTGGTCCGTCAAGTGGCCTTTAGTGGTCAGTGGCAGTTCGTCACCTCATAGAGGTGAGGAGTAGTTAGCATATATATATATATATATATATATATATATATATATATAAAAAAATATATATATATATATATATAATAAAAGAAATGCAGTTATAATCGTGATGGGGGGGGGGGGGGGTTACCAGCAGAGGGGGGGTTGGTACTAGAGGTAGACATTGGCTCAGGCTGAGGGAAGGGAGGGAGTTATCCTGGTGGGAGGGGATTTAGGTACTTAGAAGTGGGGTTAGGTTTAGGTTACGGGTATAGGGGTTAGGCACTGGCAGGGAGGGATAGGGTCAGGCTGCAAATAGTAAGGTTTCGGGTAGGGGGGTGGAGGGGAGGATTCTCTGTATCGCAATGCCAGGGTCAGTCTTTTCACCGCCTTCATCTCCACCCCCGGATTATCATGTGTATCCCAATATAAATGGATTTATTTATTTTAGAAGGTGGATTTCTTACTTGGCCGCTTATTACAGAAAATACTTTATGTTTACTCAGTAAATACTTAAGAAATAATCATTGACAATGTCCGCGCACAGGTAATGAAGAGACGAATAAGAAGTGGTTCAATATTAAAACAACAAAATAAAACACGTTTGAAGACAAAGCTCAATGTCATCAGGCAAAACAGGCTAAAGGTCATTGAGAATGCTGCAAAAATACATTCAGTTTCCTTATATGCAGTTATCTTTAGTCCTGCATGAATGCACGTCAGCCTGTGGATAGGAGAGAACAACGCGTTTCACCCACTGATGGGATGGGAGACTCTGAGGGCCGGCACCACCACTAGGCAGCTTTAGGCATTTGCCTAGGGCGCCGGCCACTGGAGGGCGGATGTTGGAGCAGGTGTCCCCCCCCCCCCTGGATGGGATGGAGGTGAGTGGTGCAACTCCTTCCCCCCCACCCGTGGAGCAACTCATGTGACAATCCTCAAACAAAGGCTGCTGTTACGATCCAGGGAGTAACTCTGGTACCCGAGTGCCAACTCAGTATGGCTAATGGCGCTATCCTCTAGGCTGACTCTATTGGCTCCCTGTGGCAGGTGGCCGTGGACTGCGGGATGCTAGGCTTCGCCTGTAGCCACCACTCCTGAAAGGGTGAGTTAGGCCCGCCCAAGCTCCAGTGCAGCCTTGGTGGCCGCCAAAGATAAGTCCAAGAGGATAATCTAACTAAACTCAGGAACCCCAACTACAAAAGGACAACGCTGACATACAAATCCTGGTGGTACCCAAGTACGGGTAAATAAACACAGAAAACCGGTAAAGTAAACATAGCGACTCCGTCGCAACCAAAACCATAACCAAGCGACCTCGTCGCAAACCAAGAAGTTGTTCCCTTCACAACTTCTAGGGGGTTTAAACCCCAAACAAACCAAACAGGAGGAATAATGCCTGACCTCCGCTAGGGCAACTGACATGCAGATAAGAACCACCAAACTGCGGCTAAGAGCCTACTCAGGACACCGGACAGTAAGATGGAGGAAGGTTGTCCCAGATGTAGCAAGTCCGCAGGCTCGCGCAGGAAAGGTGGTAGTAGCAGCACCACCCAGGAACTATCCTGCATAGGGCACATGATGACTATCACCGGCATCTGGGCACCTGCTCAGATCCCTTAAATGAGGACCCCCAACCAATGGGAGTAACGCCAGAATAGCAGCAGCTGACTGCGGGCACGAATGATCCCGGCGTCCTGGCTGCTTAGTAACAGCCAGGACTAACTACTGCGTGACCCGGCGTCCTGACGTTGCTCGTCTGCCCGCCCCTCGCTGCATGCCCAGGAGCCTCCCGAACAAGGTACAGGACGCCGGGGATCCCGCGTGGTCACCGGACCTGCACCAGTCCGTGCACCCACGGGATCCCGGGTCCTAACAGCTTTCATCCATCTTCGCCTTGTCCAATATATTTGCTTTCAATTGAAAGGCGAATGGGAAGTAAATCACAAATTACATTTTCTGGGGGGTGCCGAAAAACCTAGCATAGACCATGGCTCCACCTAATGGAGGGGGTGGGCGTGGGGGGGGTAGGTGTAAAGTGAAATGGGTTCCTTCCATCGGGCGCATTTTGCGCTGGCGGAACCTGTGACTGAGAAGGCTGGCTGTTTCCTAGCATTATAAGACATGGAAGGAATAATTGTTCTCTTCTTCTCTTCATATGTCCCCTTGTCTTTTAAAAATATGAGTTTGAGCCTCACCAGGGACGCGGAACAATTTGATCCATATGTGTCCCAGATTCCATGTTTTTCTCATAATTTCTACGCTGTGCATGGGAAAAGAAAAACCAAAATTAATATTTGACTTATTACTGCACTTAAATACCTCATGTTGTAATGGCAGACTATGAATTCTATAACGTGTTATGTATATAGCGGTGCTATTAAAATATATATTACCATTGAGTTGTAGACCATAAAAAAATTATAAACCATGTGTTCAGCTTTATAAGTAAGATTGCAGTGAAACCTTTTAATATTGAAAGTGGAAAAATCTACCTTATAAATGATCTCAAAAGTGGATGGAAAGTTGTACATATTTGCCTGCAGTGTAAAATAAATGCTGTGTATGTAATACGGGATCGCTATAACATGGCAAAGATACACTTACCAGGAAATTCTAGATGTTAAATACTGTATTATATAGACAGACCCTTGTTTAGTTAGTTTACCCCTGCCTTGATGTAACACTTTGGTGATGTTCACCATCCCAGGACATAGGTCCTGATTCTGGTTCACTCGCAAAAGCAAACTCTCTATAATGGACAAAACCATGTGCACTGCAGGTGGGGCAGATGTAACATGTGCAGAGAGAGTTACATTTGGGTGGGGTTTGTACTTCAAAGTGATATACTAATTACCCGCAGGGGCCCTGGTCCAACCCCCCCTTTCCCCCTCTGTCCCTCCCAGGTAGCAACAGCAGCACACACTTCTACAGCATGTGCTGTGCTGACAGCAGGTTCAGCATGAGTGTCTCACTGGGAGCTCATGCTGAGCCTGCTGTCAGCACAGCACATGCTGTAGGTGTGTGCTGCTGAGATTACAGTTTTTAGACTTTTCTTTCACCCTCCTCTAAACATTTTGGGGGCGTGGCCTAAGTGTGGGAGGTGCCCAAAATTTTACCGGGGCCCGGCATTCCTCTCGGCTGCCCTGAGAGAGAGAATCAGCTTTTGCAAGTGAACCAGTATCAGGCCCTATGTCCATTACATAAGAAGGGCTGATGACCGCAGCTCAGGCTTGCCTACCCCCCCTGGAATGGCCGGGAGGCTCCCAAAAATTGGGGACGCCTACCGTCCCCCAGAAAGGTGGGCAAGTCTCCCGCTTGCTGGCCAGAGCCCCCACTCCCCCCTTCCCCGCTGGTTCAATTACCGCAAATCGTGAGTCCGCGGAGAGGGGACGGGTCTAAAATTATGCAATAGCATCATTTCAGGTTATTTCAGCCCCGCTCCCTCACCGCGGCCCGCAAATCGAACAGTTTTTTTGGCATGGGGGTGGGGCTGAGTGAT
Organism: Crinia signifera; assembly: GCF_055691185.1. Classification (NCBI taxonomy): domain Eukaryota; kingdom Metazoa; phylum Chordata; class Amphibia; order Anura; family Myobatrachidae; genus Crinia; species Crinia signifera. The sequence continues at coordinate 119,446,287 of NC_139227.1, read as the reverse complement.
GTCAGCCTTGTTGCACCTGCCCCCTACTGATGTGTTGCTTCTCCCGTAGAGGTGAAAATCAAAGTAGGCAAGAATGCAGCAGCTTACTGGGACGGTGCCTGTTGCCTGATAGTAACTTAGGTCAGGGTGCACCTTACTGGGACCACATCTGTTACCTGAGAGTTGGTCATAAGGGGGCAGATGTATTAAGCTTTAACAAAAGATAAATGTAATGCCCCCATACACGGTCCGTTTTTTCGGTCCATTCTGTACTTTTAAAGTTCACATCGGATCGGATAGCATCCCTAGTGCATGCAGTGTGCATGCACTGCGATCCGTTCCGATGTGTACCTAGTACAAAAAGTATGTGCAGAGCGCGCATCGCATAGTACAGAACGGAGCCCTACACAACGGACCGTGTATGGGCTCCTTGAGGGTGATAAGGAGAGATAAACGTCCAGCCAATCACCTGCTAACTGCCATGTTACAGGCTGTGTTTGAAAAAAGTCAGTAAGGAGCTGATTGGCTGGACGTTTATCTCTCCTTATCACACCTGCATTTATCTCTTGTTAAGGCTTAATACATCTGCCCCAAGGCATCTTACTGGGATAGGAAGTCATAGTGCAGTTTACTTAGACCATGTCTTTTCCCTGATAGGAAGTTATGAAGCACCCATACACTCATGCGACTGGATTTGATGCAACATCAAAGTGCGATGTCCATCGAATCCGATCGCATCCTATGGTGTAAAACTTGACCCTTTCAGCACCCGATGTCACATGTCATCTAAAGATGGCACATTGGGCGCTGTAAGAGGGCTGAAGTAGTAGAAGTACTAGAAGTAGGGCTGGGGGGGGGGGGGTCAGCAGTAGCGGCAGAATTGTTTAAAACACTGGGCAGCCTTCTAATTCTGCCACCACCACTGACCCCCGCCACCTGCTAGCGCTACTTCTAGTGCTACGCTACTCCACTGCACTCTGCCCGCCCTCTTCCGTGCTGCCAGTGGTTACTCCAGCCCCCTCTCCAGTGGCAAACGCAGGATTTTCAGAAGGGGGTTTCCAGAGGGGCGGAGCAAAGCACGGAGATGGACACTTAGGTGACCCAGTTTATGCCGGGTCAGTTAAAGTATTATAGATAGACCAAATGTATATAAATAATAATAATAATAATAACAATAATTATATATATATATATATATAAATATATATATATATATATATATATATACATACATACATACACACATACAGGGGCGTCAACAGCATTGTATGACCCCTGGGCATAGCAATGTATTGGGGCCCCTACCGATCCTCCAGCGGTAGGGGTGGGGGAAGATTTTATGTCCTGCGGGTGGTAGGGGGTATTATATCAAGGGCCTGTATCAGTAGGGCCTGGATCAGTAATTTCCACTAATTACCCCTTTACTGCACAGATGGTGGGAGATGGGGTGGGAGAAGGGGGCATTGGGCTGAATGAAGGTGTCCTGATACATAACTTCCAGGGTGGTAGAGGATGTTTAATATGCAGAGGAGGGGTGTATAGTGGAGTGGGCTTATTATTCATAATTTTCTGGTGGGAGGACAGCTTGCTTGACTGCAGATATCTCCAGTTCCTGGAAATAGGTTTCTTAGATTGGAATGGAAAAACGAGAGAATCCCACATACCAAATGGTATTGGGGACTAGGGGATCAGAGTTCAGGAGGCAGAGCAATCTGCCAACGAGAATATAATACTACATACCAGGTGTGTGGAACTGGAGCAGTAACCAGCTACTTGACGGCTAATATCTCTGGTTCTGGGAACAGTAGAGACAAGCTGCTAGTATCCATCAAAGGGGGAGAGTCCCAGCTTTTGGAATATATCCTCAGAAAAACGCTAAGTCAGACAGAACCTGAAATATCTGACTGGGAAGAGCAATTAACAGGCTTTGATGGGGACCACTGTTTTGAAGTCAGATATCTCTGGTTCCCAAGGGCCGATTTTTACAATTCTTATATCCATGGAAAGAGGGGACCCTCAGCTTTCAGCTGAGGGTCCATGGACTCCTGGGGGGGTTTCTGGGTACTCAGAAACCCCCCCTGCGTGCGCTACTGCTCTCCCCTAACCCCACCCTGCTGAAAGTGCTCCCTCCGCACCCCACCCACGGATTGCATTTGAGCGATCACATGTGGTTAAAAACATGCGATTGCTCCTGCAATTCGATATATATTATGTGCAGCACAAACTATCTATAGACGTGACATTCGATGGCGGGCCCGCGCATCACGTCAAATAGTCCCTTAAAAATGCAGACAATCATTTCATATATCGGCCATATGTGGTCAAAATTGAATGATTGCATGCGATATCTCACAAGTGTATGGGCAGCATTACTGATACCACGTCTATGACCTGATAAGTGATCATGGTGCACCTTACTGATACTGTTACGGTGCCTACTGTGGCACAAGGAGAAACGGTTGGCGGATGTAGACAGGTGGTCAGGCGTGAGCCCGTAGCCGGGACCGCCAGTTAGGACGGCCACAGCGGATGCTACTCTAACTCTGTTGAGTCCCTGAGGCAGATGGTAAACCCCTGCAGAGCTAGGCTTCACCTGTGGCCGCCGCGTCCGAAGGAGCGAGTTAAGCCCGCTCTGATCCCGATGCAGCCAGGTCTTATGAATTGACAAGGGGTAAACGATCGCCAAAGGGTACACAAGAGGACTGCTAACTACCGGGCCTAGCTGGGAGATAACCCCTGACTGCCGGCACCAGGCCAAACCGGGATGCGACCAAGTCGCAGACACAAGTGGAAGGAAAGAGGAGCCCCCAGCAGGCTACGCCCAGGTACGGCAACTCCTTAAAACCAGGATAGAACTAGAGGACACTCCCTACTAGAAAGATACTATAGAAAGATAAAAAGAATGTACCCACAGAAGGGCTAGACCACGGCGGGCCACTGGAGATGGATTGAAGATAAAGAGAGTGAACCCACGGAGGGGTACGGCCACGGCGGGCCACTGGAGATGGATGGAAGAAAGAGAATGAGCCCACGGAGGGGCACGGCCACGGCGGGCCACTGGAAACACAGAGTAAGACCGAGGCTCCACTGGAGCACTTACGTGACCCACGAGAGATGGAGACAGTGGGCCAGACGCAGGCTCAGGCTGAAGCAGGTCTTCTGGCTGTAGACAGGATTCCTGGACAGGACTCTCCACAGAAGAATGGGGAAGCAGACACTGCAAGCAAAAGGGAACAGAACGAGGACAGTGGGCTGGAAATCCCAGGGGACCGGAGTGCAGAGTAATCTGCAAGGCTGGGCAGAAAGCTAGTGGCTCACTAAGCTTGCAGCTATAACCGGCGTCTGTGCCCAGCAGACGCCGGCTATTTATTTGAATCTCGCATCGCCTGACTGACGTCAGGCGCGCGCGTCATCTGCCGCCGGGCGGAAGCTCGAGGACGTTGCCTAGCAACGTCCCGACGCCCCGCGTCAGAAGGAGGATTGGGACGCTGCCGGGCAACGTCCCCGGCCGCGTCACTGAGAGCCGCATCCGCCGTCCGTCCGGGTGCACTACAACCCGGGCGGCGGCATGCAACAGATACCACGTCTATTAACTGATAAGTGATCATGGTGCACCTTACTGATACCACGTCTATTACCTGATAAGTGATCATTGTGCACCTCACTGATACCACGTTTATGACCTGATAAGTTATCATGGTGCACCTTACTGATACCACGTCTATGACCTGATAAGTGATCATGGTGCACCTTACTGATACCACGTCTATTACCTGATAAGTGATCATGGTGCACCTCACTGATACCACGTCTATTACCTGACAAGTGATCATGGTGCACCTTACTGATACCACGTCTATTACCTGATAAGTGATCATGGTCACCTTACTGATACCACGTCTATGACCTGATAAGTGATCATGGTGCACCTTACTGATACCACGTCTATTACCTGATAAGTGATCATGGTGCACCTCACTGATACCACGTCTATTACCTGATAAGTGATCATGGTGCACCTTACTGATACCACGTCTATTACCTGATAAGTGATCATGGTGCACCTCACTGATACCACGTCTATTACCTGACAAGTGATCATGGTGCACCTTACTGATACCACGTCTATTACCTGATAAGTGATCATGGTCACCTTACTGATACCACGTCTATTACCTGATAAGTGATCATGGTGCACCTCACTGATACCACGTCTATTACCTGATAAGTGATCATGGTGCACCTTACTGATACCACGTCTATGACCTGATAAGTGATCATGGTCACCTTACTGATACCACGTCTATGACCTGATAAGTGATCATGGTGCACCTTACTGATACCACGTCTATTACCTGATAAGTGATCATGGTGCACCTTACTGATACCACGTCTATGACCTGATAAGTGATCATGGTCACCTTACTGATACCACGTCTATGACCTGATAAGTGATCATGGTGCACCTTACTGATACCACGTCTATTACCTGATAAGTGATCATGGTGCACCTCACTGATACCACGTCTATGACCTGATAAGTGATCATGGTGCACCTCACTGATACCACGTCTATTACCTGATAAGTGATCATGGTGCACCTTACTGATACCACGTCTATTACCTGATAAGTGATCATGGTGCACCTTACTGATACCACGTCTATTATCTGATAAGTGATCATGGTGCACCTTACTGATACCACGTCTATGACCTGATAAGTGATCATGGTCACCTTACTGATACCACGTCTATTGCCTGATAAGTGATCATGGTCACCTTACTGATACCACGTCTGTTACCTGATAAGTGATCATGGTGCACCTTACTGATACCACGTTTATTATCTGATAAGTGATCATGGTGCACCTTACTGATACCACGTCTATGACCTGATAAGTGATCATGGTGCACCTTACTGATACCACGTCTGTTACCTGATAAGTGATCATGGTGCACCTTACTGATACCACGTTTATTATCTGATAAGTGATCATGGTGCACCTTACTGATACCACGTCTATGACCTGATAAGTGATCATGGTGCACCTTACTGATACCACGTCTATTACCTGACAAGGGTACGATTGAACGGCCAATATATAAATGCACCATCGGGCCAATGCCCGATATATCTAAAGATATATTGGTCCATCATGCTATGTGAATCCGCGATCCGCTGACTGCGCATACAGCCACGCCAGGAACCGACGGTGATTGACAGCTCAGTCAGTCCCGACGGATTGGGCGGTTTGTATGGAGAACACGTTGCCCAATCTGGCTGTAGATATATCTACTAGTGTGTACCCAACTTAAGTTCACTGGAATACAGAAGCCCCTCACGCCAAGCTCACTTCATCTATTGTCAAGATCATACAGTACTTGTACCACTGCATTTGAATGGGGAACGTCTGAGACTCTTGTTACCCTGGGCTCCCTGCCAATGTGCCGCTGTTCTAATCCGCAACTGGGCAAAGACAAACTTTATTTCCAGACTGAATTAAATCAACAGCATTGTAACACAAAATGGCAATTAACTGCGGCAACTATTATATAACAGCATTGGTTACTTCATTGTTCTCTTACTTTAGGGTTATTATGTGGCACTTACGGGGCTCACAGCAGGAACACTTGGACACGCTTGCATGTGCTGTTTTGTCGGCATTGTCCCGATGTATATATGGAAGAAAAAAAAAATTCATAGTCTTCTCATTTTTTTTATTTTCTCTGACTCTAAGGGGGCATATTCACAACAAACCACATTTACAACGCAGTTGCGGGATGGAAATATAGCCCTCGACTCTCAATTCAGTAATATAACTATATTAATTTATTAAAGCTGGGATGCCAGGACAGAGCATCGGAAATGGTGAAGGGCTAAAAGCTAAATGGTTCCAACATTGGCGGATCCATGGGGGGGGGGGGGGGGGGCTGCAACACAGTTTATAATTCCAATAGGGGACACACACCAACTGCCAGTGAGTCAGTTTGGAATGGTAAATGGTGGCAGTTACTGTGCCTCCCCTATTTGAATATTTAACTTTACTGCTGCCGCCCCTCTGGAGCCTCCGCTGGTTCCAACCATTGGCGGATCCAGAGGTGGGGCGACAGCGCAGTCCAGAATTCAAATAGGGGAGCCGTACCAACTACCGCTCCATAGCTCATCGACCGGGACTCACTGGCAGTTGGTGTGACTCCCCTATTTGAATTTTGGACTGCTCTGCAGCGCCACCTATAACGCAATCACTGGTTCCAGCCATGTCTACAGAAGCACTGAAGACATTACTACGTGTATGAACGACAAATGTCCAAATACTGTTATGCACGCTCGCCGTGATTGCTCGCAAACTTGATTCACCCAGCTGGAAAACGTTGACGCAAGTTTGCTCAACGGCACCCATTAGATTCACAAAGAGACTTTTTTCAGTGGCGGAACTTCTAGGAATCGTTTATAAAAGACCAGGAAGCTCTTTGGCTTTTCCCCAGCACACGTCGCTTTCTTTGTACAAGGCTAATTGTTGTTTTTTTTCTTTTACTTTTTATGAGAGGCGTCACCGCTTTCCTTGTCACTGTCTTTGGAGCGTTTGTGCCCCATTGGCCGAATAACGAGTAGATGACACAAGAGGAAACAATCGTGTAAAGCCTTTGCATTCAGAGGACACTTCAAGGCAGAATCTGGCATCCACAGGACAAGTTGCAGATGGAGTTCGCTCGGAACACGAGGAAGTGAGCTCCGCTCTGAAAGACCGAAGAAGGGCGCAGGAAGGACGTCTGCAATCACAAGGGGAGGGGGACTAATTAGCCGAATCAGTCTCAGAGGAAAGAGAGAAGCCTTAGGGGAATATTTGAGACTTGGGAAAGAAGATTTTTGTTTGTTGAAAAGCAGAGCAGGCTGAAGAGAGTCATATGTTGAATAAAGGGGAAGTCTCGGCCGCGGAGAGGATGTTATTGCAAGACAGACACATGTGACTTGGGGAGGCTAAAATGCATATCAGTACTTTTACCGTGCAAGAAACACATTGCATGTAGAAAAGCAATCATTCGCTTTCCTTATTGGCCCATGTCATTTCCTTTCACTTGTATGCATATCTCCTAACGCATCATATAGACAATGAGTGTTGGGGGAAGCGTTAAGCACCTATACTGCCCAACTGCACTGAGAAACAGGGGGCTCAGTCTGTGTCCAATCTATGAACAGAATAAGCATTCTGTGCCCTTTCTCCTTTACAAGCACCGCCAGCTGAACAGGACACATTTCAGTGTAGGGATCAGTTCTCAGTACCAAGGCGGGATACATACAGATGACTGGCGGTTGCCAAAGGATGGAATCCCAACAGGGTTCAGGTGAGTATACTTACTCTCACTCTGCCCATCCCTAACGCTACCTGCGAGCAGCCTAACCCTCCCCGCTAGTGCCTAACCATAACACCCACACCCGCCCCCTAAAACTAATCCTCCCTGTGGCCTATTCCTAAAAGTCCCCCTACTAGTGCCTAAACTGACCCTCCCACTCTTCCTTTCCCTGGTCTGACCCGAACTAGCCCCTGCATACTTATATTCGTCATCCCATTGTGATTTCAGCGCCAGTCTCTCGGCAGAAGTCGAGATGCCGGTGTCGCTATTTGGTGATTGACCGCATCCTGACACAATAGGCATGGCCCCTTCCTATGAGATAGGCTCTAGCCCTGGGCCCCCATTCTGTGCGGGCCCAGCACTGGAGTCCTGTTATCTTCCTCTGATGGTAGCCCAGTCTCTACCATATAGCCATATTAAAGTGCTACATCTGCTACAGCCATAGTTGCCTACCCTCCTGCATTCTGCAGGAGACTCCCTGAAATAACAGCAATCTCCCTCTCTCCCTCATTAGTCTAGCAATCTCCCTCATGTCACCTAGCCCACATTATACTGTTACATGATAGTTACCTCCCCTCCTGCATTCTGCAGGAGACTCCCTGACATAGCAGCAATCTCCCCCTCTCCCTCATTAGTCTAGCAATCTCCCTCATGTCACCTAGCCCACATTACTCTGTTACATCATAGTTACCTCCCCTCCTGCATTCTGCAGGAGACTCCCTGACATAGCAGCAATCTTCCTCTCTCCCTCATTAGTCTAGCAATCTCCCTCATGTCACCTAGCCCACATTACACTGTTACATTTTTTTGGGGAAAAAGGAATGAGAGATAGATACAGTTACATTGAATCATCAGCACCATTTCCCAGCACGTTACCAAGTATAGTAACTTTTACTGACTGCTTTGGGGATCATCTACATTTGTATATAAGTCATTTTTAAACATTCCTCTCAGTACACACCCACGCTTCTAGGTGCCACGTTCACAATCTCTTTTCACAATCTCTCCATATATGGAACTGGACACGCCCTTTGGGTGGAGCATGACACTCCCCCTAAATGGGGCGCTGTGTGAAATTCTACTACCAACTATAATCTCCCTGAAACTAGCTTTCAAAAGTAGGCAAGTATGGCTACAGCTGATGCAGGTAACCACTATATAAATCTAATAGAGCTGCCAGGGACAGGCGGATGAGCGTAAATATAAAGTGCTGTTTCCCAAAACAAGCATCTGTCACTCATCCAATGTACTAATGTGATAGAAAGCCGTATAGACAGGTCTCTGCAAAGTATCTTATGCTTCCCTAATATATATTGGCTGCGGATCTCAGTGTCAGCCTGGATCTGCTTATTTCATGGGGCCCCCAAGCTGTTTCACTCCCTGTTGTTAATTGATTCCATAGTCAATGTGACTGAAGTATATTACCCCAAATCAGGTGATCAATTCTGTCCTGGATTGACATGGCACTTAGCCGTATCTCTGCCTGTGAATCACAGGAGCTCCCGACAGCAGCTGCTTATCAATGTGTTAATTGGACGATGCTATCGACACTCAGGCTGAAATCCTCTTCAGCCCCAAAGATTATAGATCGAGGCTTTAAGTGCTCAGTTTTAATAAAAGATCAATCTAAATTAATATTATGAATGTATGAAAGGCTGTATGTTCTTTGTACATCAACATTGCATTATCATAATGTGTCTTCTCTATCAGAGGTCCGGAAATATACATTGTACCGCCGTTCCGGAACTAAAGGAATCGGAGTGCTAAACCTCAGATTCCGATCCGATGCGCGGTCCCACGCGCATCCGAGACGGAGATTGTCAGTGTTGCACCAATGATCCATCGGAGGATGGGATTGCAGCGGGGCATGCATTCCTGCTGCCGGGGCGGGTCAATGGGGGGATGGCTGCGATTTCTCCCCTCGAAGTTGCAGTAGTGGATGGGGGCTTAAAGCTGGGTTCACACATTTGGGCAGATGTATTAAGCCTGGTAAAGAGATAGAGTGGAGATAAAGTAGAAGGTAATAATGCACCAGCCAGTCAACTCCCAACTGTCATTTTTCAAACACGGGGGATTGGCGGTGCTGCAAAACAAACAACATAGCGTTAATACACTGAATGATATCATTAATAATATCCTTCAGTGATTTCACTGATGACTTTTGACTGCATGTTCAGACAACAGTGGGGATCGGTAATGACCCACAGGAGCGCGCATCGTTAACGATATAGTGGATAAACAAACGATATGCAGGATAACATCATTAATGATATCTTCATCTTTCATATCATTATCGAAAAATTGCTTAGTGTGTACACCGCTTTAGTGACATCTGCGGAAACTACTTGCTTAGCAAAACTGTAATGTTGCTTAAAGAATCCAATGAGATGTTTTTTTTTTTTAATGGACGATAAGGGGAGATGGAACCTTATTGGTTTCTATGGACAACACAAAAGTTTTTCTGTTTAGTTCATGAAAAGAGGATGGAGCCTGCTGACATCACTAAAGGGGGTGTGGCTTTGCAGGGGAAATTAGGAATGTCCACAACCATTGATGATTAAATGGTTTATGGGTAATGTTGAATATTTTGCACCCAGGTGGGTAAGGAGGGAAGCGGAGAGACATACCCCCCCCCCCCTGGCCTGGGACAGGCGTCTCAACAGGTGGTCCGGAGGACACCCCCTGCTGCTGCAGCGGGACGGCAAGATACCCTGGCCGCACACGCACCTGGTGTGCCCTGTTATTGCAGGCTCCAACAATTCCTATGGACCCCAACTACTGGCCCATGGCCTCACTGACTGACTCTCTGTCCTTTCTCCATGCTGCCCCCCCCCCCCCCATACCACCACCACCACAAATGGTGCTGCAAATGGCTGCCTAGGATCTGTGCACTCAGCCATATGTACCCCGTGTCCCCTGTGTGATAACTGTACTGTCTCTGCTATCTCTGCAATGTCTTTGCTCATACTGTTACCTACCTGGCTGCTGCAATGACCAGTGGCGCCGCTGATGGCTGCCTAGGCGCTGTGCAGCTCGGCGGGTATGTGTTCTCTGTGTGATAACTGTACTGTCTCTGCTTATATTGTTACTTACCTGGCTGCTGCACTGACCAGTGGAGCCGCTGATGGCTGCCTAGGCGCTGTGCAGCTCGGCAGGTATGTGTTCTCTGTGTGATAACTGTACTGTCTCTGCTTATATTGTTACCTACCTGGCTGCTGCAATGACCAGTGGTGCCGCTGATGGCTGCCTAGGCGCTGTGCAGCTCAGCGGGTATGTGTTCCCTGTGTGATAACTGTACTGTCCCTGCTTATATTGTTACCTACCTGGCTGCTGCAATGACCAGTGGTGCCACTGATGGCTGCCTAGGTGCTATGCAGCTCGGCAGGTATGTGTTCCCTGTGTGATAACTGTACTGTCTCTGCTTATATTGTTACTTACCTGGCTGCTGCAATGACCAGTGGAGCCGCTGATGGCTGCCTAGGCACTGTGCAGCTTGGCAGGTATGTGTTCTCTGTGTGATAACTGTACTGTCCCTGCTTATACCAGGGTTGCCTACTTTTGAAAAATAATTTCAGGGAGAAATTTAAAAGGCATGGGGCGGGCCTTGCGTTTCTAGGGGCGGACCTAGCATTGCTGGGGGCTGGGGGGGCTGGGGGGGGGGGCTGGGGGTGTGATTAGCCGTGATTAGCTCTTATATAATTGGTGGTAAGCCTTATGTGCAGCAAAACTAAATATTTTATTAAAGTTAATTCGGAATCCTTGGGGGAATACTGAGAATCCGACAACAAAAAACACAATGGGCATAATTACTTTTTTAGAGCAGTAAACGCATAACTAAAACATATTCCGGGTGAGGATATTAGCGCAGGAGATGGGCACTTAGAGGACCAAGCAAGTGTCAGTAAGGCCCCTCAGTCCATGCACATTGCACACTTGTACCCCGAGATTTACTGAATCAGAAATTGGATGCAGATTATATCATGGCAGCAGCGCAGAAGTTTCCCCCACTAGGGACAAAAGCACGGCAGCCAGTGGTGTCAGAGAGGCTGGGAGACACCAGGGAGAGATGCAGGGAGCGAATCCCATGCCCCGGCTCCTGTGTATCACCGTGACCGCTCAGCAGCTTCTCTGCCGCGCACCCTGCTCCACCTACACTGCCAGCAGCAGCATATTCCCAGGATATAGCCAGGAGCTGCTGCAGCAGCCGCCGTGTGCTGGAGCGTCGCTCTGTGCTACAGTACATAGCCTTGCTGGTAAGCCGGGAGTGAGAGTGACAGGGTGAGAGTACTACTTATCCGTTACTCGCAGTTCTTCAGAGCAGTCACAGCGGCATCGCGTCGGCGGCGTCAAGGGGACAGTGGTGTGATCTCGCGCATATGCACCATTGCAGAAGATCACGTCGTGGCTGCGGGAGAAAAGGGTCCTCTTCCGGGAGTCTGTGAGATTACCCAGGATTCCGGGAGTCTCACGGACATTCCGGGAGAGTCGGCAGCCCTGGCTTATACTGTTACCTATCTGGCTGCTGCAATGACCAGTGGTGCCGCTGATGGCTGCCTAGGCACTGTGCAGCTTGGCAGGTATGTGATCCCTGTGTGATAACTGTACTGTCTCTGCTTATACTGTTACCTACCTGGCTGCTGCAATGACCAGTGATGCCGCTGATGGCTGCCTAGGCGCTGTGCAGCTCGGTGGGTATGTGTTCCCTGTGTGATACTGTACTGTCTCTGCTTATACTGTTACCTACCTGGCTGCTGCAATGACCAGTGGTGCCGCTGATGGCTGCCTAGGCGCTGTGCAGCTCGGCGGGTATGTGTTCCCTGTGTGATAACTGTACTGTCCCTGATTATACTGTTACCTACCTGGCTGCTGCAATGACCTGTGGTGCCGCTGATGGCTGCCTAGGTGCTGTGCAGCTCGGCGGGTATGTGTTCCCTGTGTGATAACTGTACTGTCCCTGCTTATACTGTTACCTACCTGGCTGCTGCAGCGACCAGTGGCGCCGCTGATGGCTGCCTAGGTGCTGTGCAGCTCGGCTGGTATGTGTTCCCTGTGTGATAACTGTATTGTCCCTGCTTATATTGTTACCTACCTGGCTGCTGCAATGACCAGTGGTGCCGCTGATGGCTGCCTAGGTGCTGTGCAGCTCGGCAGGTATGTGTTCCCTGTGTGATAACTGTACTGTCTCTGCTTATACTGTTACCTACCTGGCTGCTGCAATGACCAGTGGCGCCGCTGATGGCTGCCTAGGTGCTATGCAGCTCGGCGGGTATGTGTTCCCTGTGTGATAACTGTACTGTCCCTGCTTATATTGTTACCTACCTGGCTGCTGCAGTGACCAGTGGTACCGCTGATGGCTGCCTAGGTGCTGTGCAGCTCGGCGGGTATGTGTTCTCTGTGTGATAACTGTACTCTCTGCTTATATTGTTACCTACCTGGCTGCTGCAATGACCAGTGGTGCCGCTGATGGCTGCCTAGGCGCTGTGCAGCTCAGCAGGTATGTGTTCCCTGTGTGATAACTGTACTGTCCCTGCTTATATTGTTACCTACCTGGCTGCTGCAGTGACCAGTGGTACCGCTGATGGCTGCCTAGGTGCTGTGCAGCTCGGCGGGTATGTGTTCTCTGTGTGATAACTGTACTGTCTCTGCTTATATTGTTACCTACCTGGCTGCTGCAGCGACCAGTGGCGCCGCTGATGGCTGCCTAGGTGCTGTGCAGCTCGGCAGGTATGTGTTCCCTGTGTGATACTGTACTGTCTCTGCTTATATTGTTACCTACCTGGCTGCTGCAATGACCAGTGGTGCCGCTGATGGCTGCCTAGGTGCTGTGCAGCTCGGCGGGTATGTGTTCCCTGTGTGATACTGTACTGTCTCTGCTTATACTGTTACCTACCTGGCTGCTGCAATGACCAGTGGTGCCGCTGATGGCTGCCTAGGCACTGTGCAGCTCGGCGGGTATGTGTTCCCTGTGTGATAACTGTACTGTCCCTGATTATACTGTTACCTACCTGGCTGCTGCAATGACCTGTGGTGCCGCTGATGGCTGCCTAGGTGCTGTGCAGCTCGGCGGGTATGTGTTCCCTGTGTGATAACTTTACTGTCTCTGCTTATACTGTTACCTACCTGGCTGCTGCAATGACCAGTGGCGCCGCTGATGGCTGCCTAGGTGCTATGCAGCTCGGCGGGAATGTGTTCCCTGTGTGATAACTGTATTGTCCCTGCTTATATTGTTACCTACCTGGCTGCTGCAGTGACCAGTGGTACCGCTGATGGCTGCCTAGGTGCTGTGCAGCTCGGCAGGCATGTGTTCCCTGTGTGATACTGTACTGTCTCTGCTTATACTGTTACCTACCTGGTTGCTGCAGCGACCAGTGGTGCCGCTGATGGCTGCCTAGGCGCTGTGCAGCTCGGCAGGTATGTGTTCCCTGTGTGATAACTGTACTGTCTCTGCTTATATTGTCACCTACCTGGCTGCTGCAATGACCAGTGGTGCCGCTGATGGCTGCCTAGGCGCTGTGCAGCTCGGCAGGTATGTGTTCCCTGTGTGATACTGTACTGTCTCTGCTTATATTGTTACCTACCTGGCTGCTGCAATGACCAGTGGCGCCGCTGATGGCTGCCTAGGCGCTGTGCAGCTCGGCAGGTATGTGTTCCCTGTGTGATAACTGTACTGTCCCTGCTTATATTGTTACATACCTGGCTGCTGCAATGACCAGTGGTGCCGCTGATGGCTGCCTAGGCGCTGTGCAGCTCGGCAGGTATGTGTTCCCTGTGTGATAACTGTACTGTCTCTGCTTATATTGTTACCTACCTGGCTGCTGCAGTGACGAGTGGTGCCGCTGATGGCTGCCTAGGCGCTGTGCAGCTTGGCAGGTATGTGTTCCCTGTGTGATAACTGTACTGTCCCTGCTTATATTGTCACCTACCTGGCTGCTGCAACGACCAGTGGTGCTGCTGATGGCTGCCTAGGCGCTGTGTAGCTCGGCGGGTATATGTTCCCTGTGTGATAACTGTACTGTCTGTGCTTATATTGTTACCTACCTGGCTGCTGCAGTGACCAGTGGTGCCGCTGATGGCTGCCTAGGCGCTGTGCAGCTCGGCAGGTATGTGTTCCCTGTGTGATAACTGTACTGTCCCTGCTTATATTGTCACCTACCTGGCTGCTGTAATGACCAGTGGTGCTGCTGATGGCTGCCTAGGCGCTGTGTAGCTCGGCAGGTATGTGTTCCCTGTGTGATAACTGTACTGTCCCTGCTTATATTGTCACCTACCTGGCTGCTGTAATGACCAGTGGTGCCGCTGATGGCTGCCTACGTGCTGTGCAGCTCGGCGGGTATGTGTTCCCTGTGTGATAACTGTACTGTCTCTGCTTATATTGTCACCTACCTGGCTGCTGCAGCGACCAGTGGCGCCGCTGATGGCTGCCTAGGCGCTGTGCAGCTCGGCAGGTATGTGTTCCCTGTGTGATACTGTACTGTCCCTGCTTATATTGTTACCTACCTAGCTGCTGCAATGACCAGTGGTGCCGCTGATGGCTGCCTAGATGCTGTGCAGCTCGGCAGGTATGTGTTCTCTGTGTGATAACTGTACTGTCCCTGCTTATATTGTTACCTAACTGGCTGCTGCAATGACCAGTGGTGCCGCTGATGGCTGCCTAGGCACTGTGCAGCTCGGCGGGTAAGTGTTCCCTGTGTGATAACTGTACTGTACCTGCTTATATTGTCACCTACCTGGCTGCTGCAGCGACCAGTGGCGCCGCTGATGGCTGCCTAGGCGCTGTGGTGCTCGGCAGGTATGTGTTCCCTGCATGTAATGTCTCAATGTAATGTATGTAATGCCCCCCCCCCCCCCCTTCATCCCTGCTTGATGCTGCACTGTATATCTACATAAAAATCCTAGTGTGCGCAAGCATACATGGCCAATAAAGTTGATTCTATTTTATTCTATGATCCAGCGGTGTCCTTCACAAAGCTTGGTCATGGATACAGCACTACTGCCTGATAAAAAGAGAAACCCTGGGCTAAGGGAGCAGATCTGGTACATGTGAAAGTCCCCTATTACTCCAAACCGCAAATGATTTTCTAGACCGGCTTGGAGCATGCTGCCTGAATTAAGCACTTCACAAGCCTATAAAAAGTTTCCCCGTTTTCATAAACAATTTTGTTTTTACATGGAAAAGGGACATTCCACCCAATTAATTGCACATTTTTTTTTATCCTTTATTGCAAGATGGAAATAATAAGGTATCTTTCCGCTGCTTTACGTTTTCTAACGTATACATCTGAGGTCACAAGTTAGGATCCGAAGCTCGCTAACACTGCCTGCTTGTCCACAAACACTGGCTCAATTCACGCTCACCCTTACATTAACCTCCTCCGTCCTAGCTGTCGGGGAGAGGCACAATGCCGCACATACAAAACATATCTGCAAAATCTAATAAGTGTAGTGTGCGAGGAAGTCTATCAATCACGCTGACACACTCCGCGTCGGCTTTGTCCAGCAGCAGAAATCTATTGAGCATCACAAGAACAAAACGTGTTACAACTTTTCTTATTTCCAGTAGGTTTTACATTGTTGGCAAATGAATATGATGTCATCCACATTTGAATATGATGTCATCCGCATTTGAATATGATGTCATCCGCATTTGAATATGATGTCATCCACCTTTGAATATGATGTCATGTGCATTTGAATATGATGTCATCCACATTTGAATATGATGTCATCCACCTTTGAATATGATGTCATCCACCTTTAAATACGATGTCATCCACATTTGAATATGTCATCCACCTTTGAATAGGATGTCATCCACCTTTGAATATGATGTCATGCGCATTTGAATATGATGTCATCCACCTTTGAATATGATGTCACCCACCTTTGAATATGATGTCACCCACCTTTGAATATGATGTCATCTACATTTGAATATGATGCCATCCACCTTTAAATACAATGTCATCCACATTTGAATATGATGTCATCCACCTTTGAATATGATGTCACCCACCTTTGAATATGATGTCATCCACCTTTGAATACGATGTCATCCACATTTGAATATCATGTCATCCACCTTTGAATATCATGTCATCCACCTTTGAATACGATGTCATCCACCTTTGAATACAATGTCATCCACCTTTGAATACGATGTCATCCACATTTGAATATGATGTCATCCACCTTTGAATATGATGTCATCCACATTTGAATATGATGTCATCCACCTTTAAATACAATGTCATCCACATTTGAATATGATGTCATCCACCTTTGAATATGATTTGAATATGATGTCATCCACCTTTGAATATGATTTGAATATGATGTCATCCACCTTTGAATATGATGTCATCCACCTTTGAATATGATTTGAATATGATGTCATCCACCTTTGAATATGATGTCATCCACCTTTAAATACGATGTCATCCACATTTGAATATGATGTCATCCACCTTTAAATACGATGTCATCCACATTTGAATATGATGTCATCCACCTTTGAATATGATGTCATCCACCTTTGAATATGATGTCATCCACCTTTGAATATGATTTGAATATGATGTCATCCACCTTTGAATATGATGTCATCCACCTTTGAATATGATTTGAATATGATGTCATCCACCTTTGAATATGATGTCATCCACCTTTGAATATGATGCATTCACCTTTGAATATGATGTCATCCACCTTTGACTATGATGTCATCCACCTTTGAATATGATGTCATCCACATTTGAATATGATGTCATCCACATTTGAATATGATGTCATCCGCATTTTGCTGCAAATAATAATTAATAGTCTGCATTAATTTTCTTGTAGCCAATATTGGGTCTGATTCAGATTGGCTCGCTAGACAGCATATATTCGCTGCCGGCCGAGCGGGTAAATGGCGCCCACTGGCCGAGCCTGCATGCGAATAGATTTGTATGCTATTGCTTACACATTCATTTGCATGTGGCAAAATGGGTTACAAACCATTAAATGTTTTTGTTTTTGTTTTTACCCGTTGGCAAATAGGACTGTCTTTTATTTGCCTCGGATATGTCCGAATTCGGGGCGGGCAATGACAAAATGTGACGTCAGCTGCCCGCCCGAGCAGACTTCGACGCGCCTGCGTTCGCATGGAGATGCCCAGTGTTTTTTTTAGGCACACCCACCGTTTTTTGTGTGCACACCCAGGAAACGCTGGACATTCCCACGCGACAGCCAAATATCCGCCCCCCTACCCACCCCACTACCGGAGGGGGAGACCACCAGGTGACTGCTGGGGACCGAGCTGCTGTGTGCCCCCTCTCCCACCACTGGGGGAAGCTGCCGGGTGACTGCTGAGGACGGAGCTGCTGTGTGCCTGGCTGGTGTGCGGCCAGGGGCTGGAGGCAGTGCTGGGGTGATATGGAGCGGGCGGGGGGTGTCTCTCCCCCCTCACACCAGGAAATGCAGGGACAAGGCCTGTGTGAAAGGGGCCAACCCAGAAATGTCCCTGCATGATCCCGGGGCCATATTCCCGGGTTAGTCCCTGCATTTACTGATGTGAAAGGGGTATAAGGGGACATCTCTAGAATTTGCCAAGCATCGCTAGTAACTGGGTCCGCTGATACTCTCGACCCTGTACAGGTCTAGAAGAGCAGGTAGCCAGAGTATAACAAAGTTACCCGCAGTACCACAGTAATATTTCAGCTCACATCTGTAGCTTAATGCCAATGCAGTTTTGAAATGGGAGGGGCTATGATACAGTTTTATGACATAATAAAGTAGTAACTTAATCCAGTACAGGTGACTGCAATGGTAAATTACCCTAATTCGGGAGCATAGCATATGGCATTGATTATACTGGAGGGACCGGTGTTTTGCCTTGTGCGCCTGATCAGTAACCGCGCATTTCTAGATGAGATTTCCCTGGGTCTTCCAGATCTTGCCATGACTTTAACACTTCCCCTTAACTTCCAATTCTTAATGATGATTGTGACAGTGAAGATCAAAGCTGGAAGCATTTAGAGATCTTTTTATAGCCTTTCTCTGCTTTACAGCAGCAATTACCTGTATTCGCCAGCCCCGGCCCAGTCAGCTGCTGGGAGAAACTCATGGAAGCTGAGAGTGGACACACAACCCCGTCAGAGGTTAGGAAGGGCAAAGTAGGGTACTTGTTTCCTAGCACGGCGCCCGTCGGGTCCCATCGCATACCTTAACTTAAGGTATGCGATGGGACCCGACCGACCGATTTTCGGGCTTTAAAGAAGTTTTTAACGCACTTTGAAAATCAGTCGCATCGCATGCCATTATAATGGCATGCGATGCGACCGATGCGACCGACCCGATTTCTACATTGGACCCAATGTTAAATGCCCCCCAGACCCGATTTTTAATTGTAAACCCACCCTGATGGTTAATTATGTCAAATGCCCCCCCATTGTTAACGCAAGGCCATGATCAACGTCAACCCAAAGTGTGGCGAGCGCAGCGAGCCCACGAGGGGCAGCGGTACGCGTCCTCCGACCTTTTCATACCACCACTATCCACGTCGGCGTGGAGTTGATCCTATACAGTGTGGCGAGTGCAGCAAGCCACCGAGCCCGAAGCGTGGCGAGCGAAACAAGCCCCGCACGGGGGGGGAGCGTGAGCTGCTGGGGGCCCTTCTGGCTTCAGGATGACGTCTATTCATGTGTGAAAGAGGCTCCCAACTCCCCCCCCCCCGCCACGGGACACTGCCGGCCACGGGAGGGATGCGGGAACATCTGGGGACAACATGGGAACAACTGGGAAGTTCCCGCGATGAGCGGGACAGTTGGGAGGTATGTAACAACTCAACCAAGGGTGACCATAAATTTACACCTGCAAACTGACAGTAATTGTGCAATCATAATATGCAGCCTCCCAACCTTCTATGGCCAGGAATCAAGGCGCGGTATTGCTTCGGGTTGCTGGGCCGAGACCAGTGCTAATTATTTATGGTCATTGTAAAAGGCAAAACCAGTGCTGGTAGCTACCAATCATAAACTATGGGGGTGATTCTGGTTGACACGCAGCGCTGCAAAGTTCGCAGCACTGCATGTCTTTTTTTAACCCGCCCGCCGTTTGCAAAGGCCGCCGCCCCCTTCGCACAGCGAATTCGCCCTCACCGGATATAGGGCGACACCCACTTGATGGTCGCAGAAATGCGCATGCGCAGTTGTAAAACATCATGCACCAATGCGAATACGCACAGGGACCCGAATGAGGGGGCGTGTCATGCTCCACCCAAAGGGCGTGTCTGGTTCCATATATGGAGAGATTGTGAATGTGGCACCTAGAAGCGTGGCTGTGTACTGCTACCTCTGACTTATAGCCAAATATACATGAGCCCCAAAGCAGTTAGTAACAGATACTATACTTGGTAAAGAAAAGCCACTGATCCGTGTCAGGGATGTTCATCTATTATATTTTACACGTGGTACCATATGAATGGCCACAAGACATGTAAGTACCCATAGGGATCATTGTGTTTTATCACCAATGCCTAGAAATGGCGTTGATGATTCAATGTAACTGTATCTATCCTCATTCAACAGCTACATAACGTTGGCTAGGTGACATGAGCAGGGCCGCAACTAGGAATCAAGGGGCCCGGAACTGACCTTCAGTCTGCAAGAGTACCATTACGGGCACCCCCCCCCGATTACCATTACGGGCGCTCCCCCCCCCTGTGTACCATTATGCCCCCCCCCCCAGTACCATTACGGGCACCAACTACCATTACGGGCACCCCCCCGGTACCATTACCTACCTAGCTGAGGCGGTAGGGCATCGCCCTTGTCCCTGCACGCCTCCACTCTCACGCATCTCCTCGGGAGCGCACACTGCACAGTGCAGCCTTCGGAGCGACGAGCCCCTCTGTGTCCTAGGTTCGGAGCTCTGCAGGTTGCACTGTGTATTGTGCGTGCATGGCTGGGGGGCTGCCGGGTTGGGGAGGCGGTGTCCAGCCACAGGGGTGGGGGGGTGTCACCGTGCCGCTGCCCGGGTCCCTCCAAAGGCAGGTGCTTTCAGATAATGCTGCACAAAGAATGTAAGTCGTCTGTTAAAAATGGCCACTATGGACATGTACCCGGTGCGCTGCAGCCACACCCACTGTCCTGATTTACATTCGGACAAATGTTGACAGCAACAGTGTCTCTGAGGTAAAAAGAGGCCTGAATAAAACATTAGTTACAGTCATAATAAGGCAAAGTAACGGCAAGCACGCGGAAGTCAGTAGATACAGACACACAAAAGGCTCTTTTACTCACATTACATTTACTGTAGCCATCAATCACCAATTAGAGTAATGTAATTTAGACAATGAAAGCAAGCGTCTCATTGGTTGGTATGGTTACATATAAAAGGATGGCCTGCCCTACAGTATTATTATTATTATTAGAATTGTATATATAAGGCGCCACAAGTGTTTCGCAGCGCCGTACAAAGGAACAGTACAGGGAGACAAAGCTTGCCATAACATTGAATAAATAACAAATAAAGAGCGCAACAGTTCAATACACATTACAGCTTAAATATAAGTAGTGAGGACTCAATCAACATACTATAAGAGGCTTGAGGCCAATGATGGAGATGAGTATGTGGATGAAGATGGTCACTGAGTGTTTGAGTATAGGGGCGGGATGTATCAACATACACCTCCGCCCTTCGCACGGCAGCCGCCGCGATGCTACCGCATATGTACTAACATATGCGGCCAGCATCGGGCTGCGGTAACGGAGACCCCCGCGATACCTGTGATGTTGGCTGCGGGGGTCTCCGTCACCTCCCGGCGGCTGCCAGCGTCCCCCTGTGTCTCCTCCTCCCCCCTGAAGCCGGATGTCCTGCCGGCTGTCACACCAGGGGGAGGAGATGATCACAGGAGGACGGGAGGGGGTGGGCGCGCGGACGTCGGACGGCGGGCGGCGAAAGAAGCCCATAGGCTTCTATAGGGTATCGCCACCCAGAGGGTGGCGATACCCTGCCTAGCGAAAACGCTGCGGACGGGTATTGATACATAGGAAAATGCGGTAAAACGGGTGTTTTACCGCATTTTCCCGTTAGTACATCCCGCCCTAGGAGAGCTGTGAGTGAAATGTGAAGAGAAGAGGGCTTTGACAACAAGAGGGAAGAGGGCCCTGCTCGGAGGAGCTTACAATCTAGTAGGAAGGGGAGACAGACAGATTACAAGAGGTGCAAGCGAGTGGGTGGTGGTTAGATAGCAGGATGTAAACATTCAAGGGGTCGGAGAACCAGCTAGTTTATGCAGGACTAGTTTATGCAGTGGAAGGGTACGCTTTGATGAATAGGTGAGTTTTCAGTGCCCATTTGAAGCTTTGGAAGGTCGGGAGAGTCTAATGGAGCGAGGGAGTGCGTTCTACTGAAGGGGTGAAGCACAGGCAAAGTCCTGTACTCTAGAATGGGAAGCAGTGATCAGGGTGGAGGAGAGACGACAGTCGTTGGCCGACCGTAGAGGGCAGGAGGGTGTATGAATGGAGATGAGGTTAGAGATTTATGGAGCAATGGAATTAGAGATGGCCCTGTATGTGAGTGTGAGGTGTTTGAAGAGGATTCTGTAGGGGAATGGGAGCCAGTGCGGATTTTGTTGAAGGGGAGTGGCAGAATTAGAGCGGCGGGAGAGGAAGACAAACCTGGCTGAAGAGTTGAGGACAGATTGGAGAGGAGCCAGTTGGGATCGAGCGAGGCCGGTGAGAAGAGCATTGCAGTAGTAGAACATTCAGTATTCTGAAAACCTTGTCACAATGTAGAATGGAATAAAGGTCCATATTGAGACCGCGCATATGCAA
Source organism: Crinia signifera (assembly GCF_055691185.1). NCBI lineage: Eukaryota > Metazoa > Chordata > Amphibia > Anura > Myobatrachidae > Crinia > Crinia signifera. The sequence goes on along the minus strand of NC_139227.1, from coordinate 119,424,139 downwards.
TGTAGGATGTGACCATGCGTGAGCTGTCTGAATGAATGGATTTAGTGAAGGCTAGCCTTCGCTGTCCATACACAAGGTGATTGACACCCTGGGATGGCCCAAAAAATGCAGGCCTTCCCATTATTTTTCATACACAGAGAAGCTGATTGGGCGATACTTTTTCGCTCTCCAAGGCAAGTACATCTCCCCCTTACAGGCTGATCACTAAAGCTGGATCTGGGCTCTGTTCTTCCTGTCATCATGCCGGAAGGGCAGAGCAGGAGTAGAACAAATGGAGGAAAGCCTACATAATGCTATTGGTAGATGGCGTTATTATTGCAAGGCTCCCTCCTGTATTATTTTATAGTTTAACATTAGTAAATGTGATCGGAATATAACTCTGAACATAACTTTAGTAAAAGAAAATATTGGAAAATATGCACCTACATATGAACATTCATACCACTAAGTTTTCTCTAGTCTTTCTTCCCATTCTGGTGTTACTTAACACCACTCCAACCCTATTCTCAGGCATGTTTTGTCAGGATAATGGTAAAAAATTACCAGGATCTGTGCAGGTTGCTGAGATGCTGTTCATTGGACACTCTATGAAAGGGGCATAGAGGAGAGCAGTGTCAGAGGTGAATGACTCCTTCACCTTACTCATATTTAATAACTCTCCTGTGAGACGGCCATTGGAACCCGATTGTTGCAGTTGAAGTTGCCGATCTAACAGAAATGCTTTCTCCATCAGATACTAGGATTGTGATGGCTGCCAACTATCGCATAGTTCTCATAATTATCCGATGGCTGCAGAGGCCCATTTTGCACATGCGCACCTGAGAACAATCGATGGTTAAACTATAAAATGGTTTATATGCGATGGCTACATGCTGACACCAAGCAAGTGGTGAGAACAAGGCTGGGCCTAGGTACTTTTCAGGGGGTGCGTTCTAATCATGGGAGGTGTGGTCATGTACCCTTAGGATAAAATACAAAAAATAATAGAATTTTAAGCACCTCCTTGGCCACACTGCATCCCAGATGAAAATCATATGGTGCTTCTGGCGCCCCCTAGGAAAGTAGGCAAGTCTTTAGAGCCACCCACCCCCCACTTACCAAGTAAAGTCGGGGAACTGGGTGGCCGATAATGTGATTCATGCTGAATAGCATCATCGTAGCCACACCCTGTGTGCCTGTAATCTCTACATGGGCTAGCCGGGGGCACCGCGATGATAACGCAGTTGTGTAGACACACCCAACTCACCCACAACCTCTTATTCTGTTCCACGCCCCCTTCCCACCCCATATGCCAAGCAACACACAGCCACATCTCCCATTGCTGCGCCCAGACGGGGCAGCCAGAGAGTCAGCCCATGCCTTCCTTCTGGGTTCTCCCAGCAAACTTTCAAAAAGTAGGGTCTTGGGTCGTGGCCCTTAGGAGTTTGGTAGTACAGAAGTTTTTTTTTTTCATTAAGATATTCCACAAGGTCCAAAGACTCCAGCGCGTAGGGCCCCTTCGTGGTCCCGTTCCGCTAGGGCCAACGCACAGCTACGAAGAAGTTAACCTTCCACAAGTAGGCGTCAGCTATACGATGAGGTAACGGCACACAGGATGCAGGCCGGAGGCTCCGAAAACTAACACTGCTCTGAAAGCGAGCCAGCGAGGCTTGGAAATGCATTGCTTTTCCATACAAACTATTTTAGTTACAGAGCAACATATGCAACTGATCCAAGGCTTGCAGTGCGGCTGGGTTACAGCTCAGTGTTATCTTCCTGCTCCAAGTGTGTGGGAGACTCTCTGGTTTCCTCTGACATATTATGGAATCTTTTCAAAGATTTCTCTGGAAGTCGGGAACGGCTCCCAAATCCTGGAGAGCTTCTATTAGAAACACAAATACGTCTGCAGTCCTTTGTGTGAACGAGGCTGCGCCTGTCCCATACTTATTCTACTGCCATAATAAACCCCTATCGTAGGTAGACACATGAAATAGGTCTACAGGCCTAAGGTTGACTGGTTCGGAAGGTCAGGGCCGCCGACAGGGGGGTGCCAGGGGTACAGCTGTCCTGGGCCCCGGCCTCTTGAGGGGCACGGGCAGCTGCCCACAGTGGCACGGCACCACCAACCCCCCCCGCACCCGCACAAATCCCCCCACCCGGCGCCGGCGGCCAGGCGCGCACAATACACAGTGCATCCTGCAGAGTGCCGAGCCTAGGATACAGAGGGGCCCCCGAGTCCCGAAGGGAGAAGATGCTGCGCCGCCGCCAGCGCTGGTAAGTAATAGTAATTGGGGGGGGAGTGGTAGCCCTGCGGAAGGTCGACATATGCATTTGGTCGACAATGGTAAGGTCGTAGTGAAAAGGTTTTTTTTTTAAAAACAGGCGGCGTTTCATACCCTACCATCCACTGGGGCGTGAAGGGAGAATAATAGAAAGTAGAAACCTGAATCATGGGGAGCGCATCGAGCCATGGGAGGGGAAGCCTGTAGACTTGTGTCAACATTGGGGACCAAAAAAATGCGAGAAACTCATGTCGACCTTTTGACTGTAGACCTTCCCATTGTTGACCTAATACATATGTTGACCTTCTGGCCCATGCGACCTTAGGCCTGTCGACCTATTTCATATGTCGATCTATAGGCCATGTCGACCTTTAGTGGTCAACCTAATGTATGTTGACCATACTGTCGACCTTATGTCCCCCAATCCTTTTGTACTGCAGCAACTGTCACTAATTTATCAAAGTATTTCACAGGAATCCCCCCAAAACAGCTGTTTTGGGGGACTTCAAAAACCATCCCCTGGATGACCTATGGTCCCCAGTGGTGTAACTATGAAAAATTCTCCCCCCTGCCACAAATCTTTTGAAAGCCGCGCCCCTGTAATGCTGAAAACAGGCTTTCACAAGGTCAAATGAAACAGACCACGCCCCTTTTCAGTCACGGCAGGGGGTGGCAGGGAAGAGTGCGCACCGGATGACGCCTCTGCTATCCTTTTACCAACCTGTGTCCTACGCCGCAGGACACATTAACGCATGCCTAGAACAGGTCTTGCACATGCGGAAAGTACTGACAATCAGTCATTTGCATTGATTGGCGCTGTTACAACCGGACATGAATGAGGTCCACAAAGCTTCCACGAAGCTTCTAACTGTTCCCCGGCACATCACTTCCTCACAATCAACGTCTACGTACAAAAACCACGATTCATTTAAATGAAAATATACAATTTTTGGTGATTTTCGCGATATTATCACATCGCAACCTTATGAACAATACACACTGTGATAAGGGCCACAAGTAGTCTGGACAAGAAGGAGCACAATGACAAAGCAGTGAGTCCGTCCATTGTAACAGTAGACCAGCATGGGGAATTGCTCGCTGCAGGAAGTGTGGAAAATGAAAAGAATGTGCATATGTCCTGATATACAGAAGGGTCCAGCATGGAAAGTGTCCGCTCAGAAGAATGAAGTAATGTTGTATAACAGAAGGAAGCGAAACCCCGATAAGGCAGCCGTAAGAAAGTGCAGGCAGCAAAACAAGCTTATAATAGACAAATGTAAAATACTTCTATTGTGTCCAACCTTTACAGTCATGGGGGAGGGTCGGCGGTGTGCGCTGCAGCTAGAGACTGGCTACAGTACGTATTTATTGGAACTTATGGGGGTTATTCTTTGGCAGGCTGGGCGATTATCCATAGACAGCGCATGCGTACGGATCGCAGTGCGTATGCACGGGGCCTTCCTTCGATAAAATCCTGCTACTTTTTTATCGTTGGCCGTGCGCAAGTTGATTGACAGGAAGCCAGGTTTTGGGGGTGGTAACCGTCCGTTGTCTGGGAGTGTCAGGGAAAATGTAGGCTTTTTTTGGGAAAGGCGCGTGATGTCAGCTCCGGCCCCGATCAGCTTGTTTCTATCCCATCGGGCAAGTAAGTCCTGGGCTACGCACAGACTGCGCGCACTGAGAAAATCATTTGATGTTGAGTGATTGCGAACGGATTTGCAGCTAATCGACGATCCTGCCTATGTGGGTAGGAACAACGTTTTGGCACAATTTGACACAAGGTTACACGTCTACATAATCCCACCGCAAGACTAAGAAATGGAGCCGATTTATCAAAATGACCAAAATTGCTGGGACCAATATCATTGATGTTAATCGCTTAAGGCGGTGGTTCCCAACCTTTTTTCTCTCCCGTATGATTAGGTTTTTGTTTATAACTACCTCCTCCTCTCAGTTTGAAATATCCACAGTACTTATGGGTGGAGTGGAAGTTAGCGGTATATGTGTCCTTTATATTAAAGAGTAGTGGAGGAGTAGTGTGCAGTCAGGAATCGGGCCCCTCTGTGTCTGGCCGCTGGCTGTGTACTGTCTCCGGTAGCGGAGGAGTAGTGTGCAGTCAGGAATCGGGTCCCCCTGTGTCTGGCCGCTGGCTGTGTACTGTCTCCGGTAGCGGAGGAGTTGTGTGCGGTCAGGAATCGGGTCCCTCTGTGTCTGGCCGCTGGCTGTGTACTGTCTCCGGTAGCGGAGGAGTAGTATGCAGTCAGGAATCGGGCCCCTCTGTGTCTGGCCGCTGGCTGTGTACTGTCTCCGGTAGCGGAGGAGTAGTGTGCAGTCAGGAATCGGGCCCTTCTGTGTCTGGCCGCTGGCTGTGTACTGTCTCCGGTAGCGGAGAAGTAGTGTGCGGTCAGGAATCGGGTCCCTCTGTGTCTAGCCGCTGGCTGTGTACTGTCTCCGGTAGTGGAGAAGTAGTGTGCGGTCAGGAATCGGGTCCCTCTGTGTCTGGCCGCTGGCTGTGCGCTATCTCCGGTAGCGGAGAAGTAGTGCGTGGTCAGGAATCAGGTCCCTCTGTGTCTGGCCGCTGGCTGTGTACTGTCTCCGGTAGCGGAGGAGTAGTGTGCGGTCAGGAATCAGGTCCCTCTGTGTCTGGCCGCTGGCTGTGTACTGTCTCCGGTAGCGGAGGAGTAGTGTGCGGTAAGGAATCGGGTCCCTCTGTGTCTGGCCGCTGGCTGTGTACTGTCTCCGGTAGCGGAGGAGTAGTGTGCGGTCAGGAATCGGGTCCCTCTGTGTCTGGCCGCTGGCTGTGTACTGTCTCCGGTAGTGGAGGAGTAGTGTACGGTCAGGAATTTTGCCACTCTGTGTCTGGCCACTGGCTCTGTACTGTCTCCGGTAGCGCAGGAGTAGTGTGCGGTCAGGAATCGGGTTCCTCTTTGTCTAGCCGCTGGCTGTGTGCTGTCTCCGGTAGCGGAGGAGTAGTGTGCGTTCAGGAATCAGGCCCCTCTGTGTCTGGCCGCTGGCTGTGCACTGTCTCCGGTAGCGGAGGAGTAGTGTGCGGTCAGGAATCGGGTCCCTCTGTGTCTGGCCGCTGGCTGTGCACTGTCTCCGGTAGCAGAGAAGTAGTGTGCGGTCAGGAATCGGGTCCCTCTGTGTCTGGCCGCTGGATGTGTACTGTCTCCGGTAGCGGAGGAGTAGTGTGCGGTCAGGAATCGGGTCCCTCTGTGTCTGGCCGCTGGATGTGTACTGTCTCCGGTAGCGGAGGAGTAGTGTGCGGTCAGGAATCGGGCCCCTCTGTGTCTGGCCGCTGGATGTGTACTGTCTCCGGTAGCGGAGGAGTAGTGTGCGGTCAGGAATCGGGCCCCTCTGTGTCTGGCCGCTGGCTGTGTACTGTCTCCGGTAGCGGAGGAGTAGTGTGCGGTCAGGAATCGGGTCCCTCTGTGTCTGGCCGCTGGCTGTGTACTGTCTCCGATAGCGGAGGAGTACTGTGCGGTCAGGAATCGGGTCCCTCTGTGTCTGGCCGCTGGCTGTGTACTGTCTCCGGTAGCGGAGGAGTAGTGTGCGGTCAGGAATCGGGTCCCTCAGTGTCTGGCCGCTGGCTGTGTACTGTCTCCGGTATCGGAGGAGTAGTGTGCGGTTAGGAATCGGGTCCCTCTGTGTCTGGCAGGTGGTTGTGCACTGTCTCCGGTAGCGGAGGAGTAGTGTGCGGTCAGGAATCGGGTCCCTCTGTGTCTGGCCGCTGGCTGTGTACTGTCTCCGATAGCGGAGGAGTACTGTGCGGTCAGGAATCGGGTCCCTCAGTGTCTGGCCGCTGGCTGTGTACTGTCTCCGGTATCGGAGGAGTAGTGTGCGGTTAGGAATCGGGTCCCTCTGTGTCTGGCAGGTGGTTGTGCACTGTCTCCGGTAGCGGAGGAGTAGTGTGCGGTCAGGAATCGGGTCCCTCTGTGTCTGGCTGCTGGCTGTGTACTGTCTCCGGTGGTGGAGGAGTAGTGTGCGGTCAGGAATCGGGTCCCTCTGTGTCTGGCCGCTGGCCGTGTACTGTCTCCGGTAGCGGAGGAGTAGTGTGCCGTCAGGAATCGGGTCCTTCTGTGTCTGGCCGCTGGCTGTGTACTGTCTCAGGTAGCGGAGGAGTAGTGTGCCGTCAGGAATCGGGTCCTTCTGTGTCTGGCCGCTGGCTGTGTACTGTCTCCGGTAGCGGAGGAGTAGTGTGCCGTCAGGAATTGGGTCCCTCTGTGTCTGGTCGCTGGCTGTGTACTGTCTCCGGTAGCGGAGGAGTAGTGTGCGGTCAGGAATCGGATCGCTCTGTGTCTGGCCGCTGGCTGTGTACTGTCTCCGGTAGCGGAGGAGTAGTGTACGGTCAGGAATCGGGTCCCTCTGTGTCTGGCCGCTGGCTGTGTACTGTCTCCGGTAGAGGAGGAGTAGTGTGCGGTCAGGAATCGGGCCCCTCTGTGTCTGGCCGCTGGCTGTGTACTGTCTCCGGTAGAGGAGGAGTAGTGTGCGGTCAGGAATCGGATCCCTCTGTGTCTGGCCGCTGGCTGTGTACTGTCTCCGGTAGCGGAGGAGTAGTGTACGGTCAGGAATCGGGTCCCTCTGTGTCTGGCTGCCGGCTGTGTAATGTCTCCGGGGTTCCCGCTAACACCTGTAGGATTAATCCCGCTGCTTCCTCCACCCGTGTCAGCGAGGGTCAGATGATCGCTGCTGTCTGAAGGCAGCTTGTGTAGCTTCCGGTGGAAGAAGGAAGAGGAGACGCTGATGACGCTGCAGACGGAACCGGAAGTTAAGTACAGTGGTTAATCTCCACGGCAATGGGAGACTTTTCCCGCCATCGGGAGACTTCTTCCTCCTCTTCCACCATTATCAATATTATATTCAGGTACCCCCAACTGGTCTGCAATGTACCCCAGGGGTACAAGTACCCCTGGTTGGGAACAACTGCCTTAGGGCACCAATGATGGTTAAGAGTGACAGCAATTGCCATGCCTACATCAGTTAGTAATGCTTGATGGTGATCATCACCAGCTGACTACTTATTGCAGGGCAGTGTGATTTGCAGGCTGTTTTAGAACATAATGCATATATAACAAATACTAGATATAGTACTTTTATATAAAAGTATAAACAGAGAATAGGATTTCTTAAATATAAATATTTTTAAATCCCCCCACACCAAGTATATCTACTGCAGCAATGAATGCATTAATTGTTTGTTCACACCTGCTATTGCCATTCTTGGATGGATGGAGGGAATTTTCCACGGAATGAGTAAAGTCAGAGTCGAGGTTTCCCAACGCATAAAACAGAAAAACATATTTGTAAGGATGTAGCGCTATCAATTTGCCAGGTGCCACTGGCTGATGGTAGTAACGAGCCGTATATATATGAACTATGTGTTGTCACTATAATATCTCTGCAGAAGTTGAACAGAAGCCATATATGACTGCTCTGTGCTGCTGGGGACCCTGCTCCTCCCACTATATAACTCACAGTCTGTGACTTCCTGCTGCCTCCATTCCGCTCCTCACATCAGGTCACCACATACTGACCTACTTTCTGGCTGCCCTTTCCGGGAGAGGGCAGCCAGCTCGGGAGGGGGGGGGGGTGTTACCACATGAGGGAGTGAAAAGGAGTGGGGCGGAGCCATATGAGGCGCATGGCCAGATCAATCGCGCCATTTTAGCCATGCCCCGACATGCAATGCCGCTTTTAAGGCATTGCAGTGCACTGGGCGGGGCTAAAACTGCGCTATTCGCGTTGTTTGACCCGCGGACCCCCCCCCCCCCCCCCACAGGTTTGCTTATGCGCAATTCATATAAACATCTTCTCCATCGCATTCTTTGGATGTGATGGTTCGTTAATCGTTACCATTGCATCGAAAGTTTTGATTGCAGAAGCCCAGCCATTATTTGTTTGTTGGCTTCCGATGTCCATCCCTGTGTGTGGTAATAATTAATCTCAGGAACACGCGCAAGCCCCTCCCTCACCTTGGCTCCTCCCTTGAACACACCCCCTTGGACAATCCCTCTCTATAGAATAAGCATAGGTAGAACTGTGGATATGGAAGTTTCCACTTTCAAACAAGAGGAACTGGCTTTAATAAACCAGAAGCCGGGATTATTCGGGATTGGCTGTAGTATCTCACACATACAGTTATGGAAATTGCTTTCTATGAAGTCATCGATGTATTTCTCCCTAGATAGTCAGTCCTTTGCTATTTTACTGCCGGCCTAGACGCTCTCTCTCAGAAATAAGAATTTAGACACAGCGTTACTTCCTCCCTGGTCGCTCATTCACCCGGTGGTCACATGACACCCATCTGCGTGCCGCTCATCGCCTGCACTTTCCCATGATGCTGAGGCCAAGAGACGGCAAGATGGAAATAGCAGAGACAGGGAAATCTCAATGACTTCCATGCGGTCTCCTCGCTTCTCGGTATCTGGGTCTGCAATAACCAGGATACATGTGTTTCTTATGTTTCCTTGCAGAAGCAACAATGCCCCTTTTCTTTATCCTGTCCCAGCTCTGTACACGCAGCAGATTGTGCTGCATGTACAGGAGGACCCGCTGGAGCGCACATCGTTAACGACAATGAGCGTACACACTGGACGATATTACAAACGATATCACTCAGAAGGGGCCAAATACCGTTTGTATTATCGCTAAGTGTGTACCCAGCTTTAAAGAGACACTTGCCTCCCAACTGTCCTGATTTTCATGAGACAAGCCTGTTTTGGGGGGATTGTCCGGGGTCGACAGTGTCCCGTGGTGGGATGGGGGGGGGGGGGGCAAGTTAGAGTCCCCCCCCCCCTGCAGCAGGGAACAGACGTTGTGCGCATTGCATCTATTCAGTGAAACAGAGGATCTGACTTTAGCAATCTGCCTTTGCAGCTTGAACTATACAATACAGATGTAGCCATGCTTATTGTTTCCACGGTAACCGCCACGCTTGGCATATGTGGTAACTGGCACAATCCCGTTGCCACGCTTGTTCGTCTATTCCACTCCTGCGGCTCATAGAAGTGCATTGAGCTAGGATGGCACAGCGTAGCGATTGCGCGGCAGAGGTGAGACTGCACAAGCGCCAGTGACGCAGCACTGACTACAACAGACCTGATGGGGTTCTTACTATCTAGTCTCTTTGTAATAGCTATTTACTATTTACAGGCCCAATTTGCAGACCCTGATATGAGTGGGATTTAGGGGGGGAGAGAGCGAATTTGGGCACGGCTATGCAGATCTCAGTAAGGGGTGTGGATTTGGTGCACCTTGGCAGCATTGCAATGATTTAGTGGGGCAGATTTACCCTGAAGTAAGTTCTACTGAAGATGGGCTGTTGCCCATAGCAACCAATCAGAGTCCATCTATTATCTTTTAGAAGGTGCTAAATAAATAAATAAGAAGTAGAATCTGATTGGTTGCTAGCCCATTTTCAATAGAAGTCCCATCTTAGTAATTTACCTCAGAATGGGCCAGATGCACTAAGATTCAAAAGTGATAACATGGAGAGTAATGAACAACCAACCAATCAGCTCCTGCCTGACATCTTTCAAACACAGTCTGTGACATGTCAGGCAGGAGCTGATTGGCTGGTGGTTTATCACTCTCCATTTTATCACTTTTGAAGCTTAGAGCATCTGGCCCTATGTCTGATAACTGCAATGCTTATTCTTTCAGTAAATAGAGAGGGCCTGATTCAGGTCCCCTCGCTAAGCAAAACAAACACCCGCCCCCCTGCGAATCCCCTAAACTAATTAGTATACCAAGCTGAATCAGGCCCAGTGTGGACAGTTATATATAGTATTTCATATACAGCCAGCGGAATGATGTCACTGGTGATAAGAATGGATGTGACATCACTGGTAAGGTAACGGTTACCATCACATGAAAGCACTGGGTGTTCCTCAGTCAAGGGTGTGTTTAATAATTACAAACTGTTTAGTGAAAAAAAACAATGTGGGATATGCAACATTCAGCTTAATTAGGATGCTAACGAGAAAAGTCAGACTCTACCACTGATAACAATGCATCAGCGATGGGAGTGTTGTCTATAGATAAACACCATTTGCTCCATCTTATCTGCCCATTGCATGCTGAGGTAATCTACCCCTGGATCTTATCACCTGCATTCCGGCAGTGGAATGAGAGACCCCACTGGCCAAGGAGACTCTTCCTGCTAACAGTCCCCCTGTCCTTTTCTAATGCTGTCCCTGACATGACGAGGGCATACACAGGCGGACCAGGCAGTGCCACCGAGAGCATGCATGGTCCAGGTACTGAGGGGGGCGTGGCCAAATCTAGGCAGTTGTGGCCACTCCCCCACCAAAACACTTAGATGGTGCCTTTTGCCCCCCTCTCGCAAGGCCCAAGTTATGCTCTAGCCATTGTGTATACAACTGCTATAAAGACAAATGTCCCCTGATTTATACGCTGGGGAAACCACATGGGGCATCACCCCCGGTAGCCCCTGTCTACCGCTTAGACGTAGAGACTGTCTGACTTTTAATGCCACCCAGTGAAAAGCCTGGAAACAGCCTTTCTCAGACAGAAACACAGACGGCGTGAAAGGCCGTAATAATGTCTATACTTCAATAAAGGCCTGCGACTACCATGAATCACGCCTGTTCTTGGAGATTGACGGTGGCAAAGGAAATGTATGGCTTCCTTTTACTAAAGAGGAGGTCATGGTAAGTTGAACCTAATCCGCTATTGCTGGAGCTATAGGTTCCTTCTCAATAGCTGCCTCTAGCTAGGAACTTGCCTTAGGCCAGAGGGAGATGTATATATCAAACCTTTGAGAGATATAGGGGCCCATTTATCAAGGATCTGGGCGTAATATTATTGCCCAGGGTCGCATTGTAAAATGCTATCCTGATGCCCAGGGACAGTTCTCTGAAAGGAGCCCGTTCCTGCGATGTGCTGAGCCGGGCGCCGGTAGGTCTGCGCAGGTGCGGCTAGCGCTGACCTCCCATCGATCTTTTCTTCCTGCTGCAATTAGAATGTACAACTGTCATGGTCTTAAGAAGACCTGCATGTTCTTAGATTCTTGAGTTATATTGAGGGGGGGGGGGCTGTGGGGAGTGAAAAGGGGTGGGGCGGGGGTGGAGACAGAGTGGGTGTGTCATTTTAGCCACGCCCGAAGCTGTGCAATGCCATTTTAAAGGCATTGCATGGTGGTGAGCGGGGCTAAAATGGCGCGATTCGCGTCATTTGACCCGCGGACACCCCCCCTGCCGAGGGGGGGTCGCGGGTGCCGGCGTGGCTGGTCGCGGGAGCCAGGCGACTTTGCGGGATGGTTGCCCTTCTTTCCGGGGGGCCGGGAGGGGGACCCAAATTCCCCTCCAGGCCATTCCGGGAGGGTAGGCAAATCTGATCTTATCTTATCATGTGTGTTCTTATTGTTATGCTATTACTCTTATCTGTACTTGAACCGCGCTGTAACGATTGCAAATTTCTCCATTGTGAGACGAATAAAGGAATTCTATCTATCTGACTGCACTGCCCCGAGCGCAGTGTGATCTGTAACCCATAGACTACAATGGGCTACCAAGACAAAAGGATGTGCAATTATTAGCGCTGATGCCCGGTAGCAGCCGGCACTAGTAGAGAAAAGTTCACCAACTTTTCAGAAATATGGAATACAAAGGAAAATTACTAGTACATAGGCGCTTTCCAGGATTTCACTTACACTATTTATTGTGCAAGTGTCCATAGAAGTTTGTAATGTGGACTCTTTCAAAGATTCAGCCGCTCCTATAGGTGTTTCATATAGGTAACCAGAATCGCCACAGACTGTGAAGTATGCTCTAGAATGGAAATAGAAGAATAGTGCAACACCTTTTTTCAAAAAGGGGGGAACAATTTATTATGCACTCACAATTTCCAGGATAAAAAACAGCATATAATCACCAGCCGGTGATACAAGTGGGAGGTTACACCCAGGAATCACTCCACCAAAGTAGCCAGGCTCTGGACACCTTTTCTCTTGGGGTAGAAGCTACAGGGGTTGTCCCGTCCCAATAGACACAGTAAATAAGCAGTAGAAATTCTTCCAGCCACGGGAACACCTGCTTAATGCATTTCGGACCATTGGGGTCCTTCTTCAGAAGCATAATGTTTCCCGTGGCTGGCAGGGATAAATAGTGAAAAAAGGCGCCAAAACAGCAATTACGCTGTTCTGACGCTATGCAGGAAGCGGAAGTGATCGGTGCCGCTACCGGAAGTGGAACGCCGTCATTTGCGTTCCACCTGGCGCTCACCATGCATTCCATAGTAGCGGAAAGTCACTTCCGGAAGACTCCATGTTACACACTGCGCATTCAATGGAGCGCATCTCAACCACATATGCGTTCCAGACAAACGGAGCATGACTTCCGGGATTTGGAGGATCGCATATTGCACATTTGCCCATAATGATAATACAATCTGTAAAAAAATTGTGTCTGTAACGCATATGTAATTGAGATGCGCTCCATTGAATGCGCAGTGTGTAACATGGAGTCTTCCGGAAGTGACGTTCCTCTACTATGGAACGCATGGTGAGCGCCAGGTGGAACGCAAATGATGGCGTTCCACTTCCGGTAGTGGCACCGATCACTTCCGCTTCCTGCATAGCGTCAGAACAGCGTAATTGCTGTTTTGGCGCCTTTTTTCACTATTTATCCCTGCCAGCCACGGGAAACATTATGCTTCTGAAGAAGGACCCTAATGGTCCGAAATGCATTAAGCAGGTGTTCCCGTGGCTGGAAGAATTTCTACTGCTTATTTACTGTGTCTATTGGGACGGGACAACCCCTGGAGCTTCTACCCCAAGAGAAAAGGTGTCCAGAGCCTGGCTACTTTGGTGGAGTGATCCCTGGGTGTAACCTCCCACTTGTATCACCGGCTGGTGATTATATGCTGTTTTTTATCCTGGAAATTGTGAGTGCATAATAAATTGTTCCCCCCCTTTTTGAAAAAAGGTGTTGCACTATTCTTCTATTTCCATTCTAGAGCATACTTCACAGTCTGTGGCGATTCTGGTTACCTATATAAAACACCTATAGGAGCGGCTGAATCTTTGAAAGAGTCCACATTACAAACTTCTATGGACACTTGCACAATAAATAGTGTAAGTGAAATCCTGGAAAGCGCCTATGTACTAGTAATTTTCCTTTGTATTACAATGGGCTACCGCCATCTCAGAATGGTGGTAGCCCAGGGATGCGATGTTGATACATCGGGCAGCTTTGCATCCCCCATAGAAACCTATGGGGAATGTGGCCCGCGGCGGTGCAGGATGGATCGCAGCAGGGATTGGAGATTCCCGCTGCGGTCCCTCCTGATACATTCGGGGAATACTTAATATTTTCATCTAACACCCGTTTTTGGGGATTTAGCCGCAAATATAGAATGAAAAATGGGCCCCATAGAGTGAAAAAGTTGCTCCTAGCAACCATAGACTGTTCTAGATAGATTAAAGCTGTTTGACCCCGCCCCCTTATTGCCACAGCCACGCCCCATCGCAGTGTGGCAACTTTCAATTGTAAAATTGAAGCAAAACAGTGTGGACAAGGGGGTAATTCAACATCACTCGGTCTCCAGCTAATTCGTGCTGGGGACCGATGTTGCGGCTCTCTGCATGGGCGATTATACACATGTGCAGGGCCGCTGTGCGAACGCCTTCAGCGACTATCACAGTCACTGAAGCATTCACACGGGGGGGGTGGGCAGTGGGCAGACAGGGTGATGCATGGGGATGCCCAGCATTTCCAGGTTGTGCCCCAAAAAAGGTGGGTGCACCCAGAAAAACACTGGTCGCCCCCATGGGAACGCAGGCGTGGCAAAGTCTGCACAGGGCGAGTGGCTGATGTCAGCGCCCCCGTTTGGCCATCTCCGGCCTAGATAAATCTCAGATCAGACTGACTTTTATCTGCGAGCGCGCAAAAAAACATTCAATGGTCAGCGACCATCGAAGGATATTTCGCCCGTACGACCGCATTCGAACGGATGTGACAGCGAACACATCCATTCCTATGCAAATGCAGACATTCGGGGGGTAAAGGGGGCGGGCATTCGCTCACCCAGCGGGCGGCGATTAATCGCTTGGTAAGCAGTGATTTTACGCTGCTTACCGAGCCAGTCCCCAGATGTACTAAAGGAAAACTGCTGCAAAAACCTCGTTTTGGGGTATTTACTGCATTTTCATATGTACTAAGCATTGGATGCCAGCTTACCAAAGCGGAGGGTAAATAAGATCAGGAGCGGCACCCTGACGCCCGTGCCGCTGCTCTAATGCCAATCTGAGAAGCCTTTGAACATGCGCACTGCAGCCTGTACAGACACCCGGAGCATCCAGAAGTAATCTCACCAACTGGGCATGACCTTGGGCACTGAAGGGGCGTGGCTGGGACATGAAGCCGTAATGCCCGGTCACAGTGATGGTGTAAGGGAGGAAGATGACGATTGAGGCCATTAATCTTTGCAGCACAGTAGCAGTGCAGCAATAGTGGTTAATGACTCAAAAGCCCATACATTTAGGTCTGCCAGAAATATTAGTAATAGTATATGAGTATAATTAAAAACAGCTAATTAGTATCTATGTACATATCGGGTCAGTGCACACTGCATACAGGACCTGTGTGTACAAGCACCAGAACCGTGGCCACTGGCCTGTTCTCCTCAGTGTATTCCCACCAGGAAGGATGTGAGTTCCTTAAATAATATCAGTAAGAATAGAATTCATTCAGAGTGGAGGCTGAAGGTCTGACTGTTCCGTTCCCTCCTTTAACTCTTTCAGCTCCAGAGATAATTGCTGCTAATGAACACAAGTTAATTAATATTTACAGATTTATTATAAAGCGGTATGGCACCGATGTGGCTTTCTGCCTTACATTCAATATTCCCTACCACATGTACATGCACACACGTACATTCTAGGGTTAATTTGTTGGGCACCAATTAGCCTACCAGCGGGAGGAAACCGGAGTACCCGGAGGAAACCTACGCAAGTACGGGGAGAATATACAAACTCCACACAGTTAGGGCAATGGTGGGAATCAAACCCATGACCTCAGTGCTGTGAGGCAGTAATGCTAACCATTACACCGTCCGTACTGCCCCGTATATATAACACATGGTGGGAATAGAACCCATGACCTCAGTGCTGTGAGGCAGTAATGTAACCATTACACCATCCGTACTGCCCCGTATATATAACACATGGTGGGAATAGAACCCATGACCTCAGCGCTGTGAGGCAGTAATGCTAACCATTACACCATCCGTACTGCCCCGTATATATAACACATGGTGGGGATAGAACCCATGACCTCAGTGCTGTGAGCCAGTAATACTATAACCATTACACCATCCGTACTGCTCCGTATATATAACACATGGTGGGATAGAACCCATGACCTCAGCGCTGTGAGGCAGTAATGCTAACCATTACACCGTCCGTACTGCCCCGTATATATAACACATGGTGGGAATAGAACCCATGACCTCAGCGCTGTGAGGCAGTAATATAACCATTACACCATCCGTACTGCCCCGTATATATAAAACACATGGTGGGGATAGAACCCATGACCTCAGTGCTGTGAGGCAGTAATGCTAACCATTACACCATCCGTACTGCCCCGTATATATAACACATGGTGGGGATAGAACCCATGACCTCAGTGCTGTGAGGCAGTAATGCTAACCATTACACCATCCGTACTGCCCGTATATATAACACATGGTGGGGATAGAACCCATGACCTCAGTGCTGTGAGGCAGTAATGTAACCATTACACCGTCCGTACTGCCCCGTATATATAACACATGGTGGGGATAGAACCCATGACCTCAGCGCTGTGAGGCGGTAATATAACCATTACACTGTCCGTACTGCCCCGTATATATAACACATGGTGGGGATAGAACCCATGACCTCAGTGCTGTGAGGCAGTAATGCTAACCATTACACCATCCGTACTGCCCCGTATATATAACCCATGGTGGGGATAGAACCAATGACCTCAGTGCTGTGAGGCAGTAATACTATAACCATTACACCATCCGTACTGCCCCGTATATATATCACATGGTGGGGAAAGAACCCATGACCTCAGTGCTGTGAGGCTGTAATATAACCATTACACCATCCGTACTGCCCCGTATATATAACACATGGTGGGGATAGAACCCATGACCTCAGTGCTGTGAGGCAGTAATGCTAACCATTACACCATCCGTACTGCCCCGTATATATAACACATGGTGGGGATAGAACCCATGACCTCAGTGCTGTGAGGCAGTAATGCTAACCATTACACCATCCGTACTGCCCGTATATATAACACATGGTGGGGATAGAACCCATGACCTCAGTGCTGTGAGGCAGTAATGTAACCATTACACCGTCCGTACTGCCCCGTATATATAACACATGGTGGGGATAGAACCCATGACCTCAGCGCTGTGAGGCGGTAATATAACCATTACACTGTTCGTACTGCCCCGTATATATAACACATGGTGGGGATAGAACCCATGACCTCAGTGCTGTGAGGCAGTAATGCTAACCATTACACCGTCCGTACTGCCCCGTATATATAACACATGGTGGGGATAGAACCCATGACCTCAGTGCTGTGAGGCAGTAATGCTAACCATTACACCATCCGTACTGCCCCGTATATATAACCCATGGTGGGGATAGAACCCATGACCTCAGTGCTGTGAGGCAGTAATACTATAACCATTACACCATCCGTACTGCCCCGTATATATATCACATGGTGGGGATAGAACCCATGACCTCAGCGCTGTGAGGTAGTAATGCTATAACCATTACACCGTCCGTACTGCCCCGTATATATAACACATGGTGGGAATAGAACCCATGACCTCAGTGCTGTGAGGCAGTAATGTAACCATTACACCATCCGTACTGCCCCGTATATATAACACATGGTGGGGATAGAACCCATGACCTCAGTGCTGTGAGGCAGTAATGTAACTATTACACCATCCGTACTGCCCGTATATATAACACATGGGGATAGAACCCATGACCTCAGCGCTGTGAGGCAGTAATGCTAACCATTACACCGTCCGTACTGCCCCGTATATATATCACATGGTGGGGATAGAACCCATGACCTCAGTGCTGTGAGGCAGTAATGTAACCATTACCCCGTCCGTACTGCCCCGTATATATAACACATGGTGGGGATAGAACCCATGACCTCAGTGCTGTGAGGCAGTAATGTAACCATTACACCATCCGTACTGCCCCGTATATATAACACATGGTGGGGATAGAACCCATGACCTCAGTGCTGTGAGGCAGTAATGTAACTATTACACCATCCGTACTGCCCGTATATATAACACATGGTGATAGAACCCATGACCTCAGCGCTGTGAGGCAGTAATGCTAACCATTACACCGTCCGTACTGCCCCGTATATATATCACATGGTGGGGATAGAACCCATGACCTCAGTGCTGTGAGGCAGTAATGTAACCATTACACCGTCCGTACTGCCCCGTATATATATCACATGGTGGGGATAGAACCCATGACCTCAGTGCTGTGAGGCAGTAATGCTATAACCATTACACCATCCGTACTGCCCCGTATATATAACACATGGTGAGGATAGAACCCATGACCTCAGTACTGTGAGCCAGTAATGCTAACCATTACACCGTCCGTACTGCCCCGTATATATAACACATGGTGGGGATAGAACCCATGACCTCAGTGCTGTGAGGCAGTAATGCTATAACCATTACACCATCCGTACTGCCCCGTATATATAACACATGGTGGGGATAGAACCCATGACCTCAGTACTGTGAGCCAGTAACGCTAAAACTATTACACCATCTGTGCTGCCCCATTTTTTTACACCAGCAATCATTTACACTGCAAAACCAGTGTGATTTTGCAGTGTAAATGATTGGCGCTTTAAAAAAAGCTTGAGATTTCTCACCAAATCTCTCACTTTCTGAATCTCTCATCCTATTAAATTTCACCCTTAAACTGAATTCTGGGCCTTAATCAGGTTGGTTAGCAATGCAAAAAAAGTAAGCAAATGGACTAAACCATGCTGCACTGCAGACACATGTTTCATCTGCCCCACCTGCAGTGCAGCATGGTTTTGCCCATTTTGAGAACAAATTTGTCCTGCGATCAGGTCTGAAATAGACCCATAAGGGCTAATTCAGATCTGAATGCAAGGGTGCGAATCTCAGTCCTGCCGATTATTACACATGTGCAGGGATTTTAGTGTGCATGCGCAAGCCGCCTGTATTAAGGAAGCCAGCGATGGATTGTCAATGCTGGCTATTCGCAACTTGATTGACAGGCAGCTAGCGCTTATGGGTGGCACGCCAGCATTACCAGTGGTGCCGATCTCCCCAGGGGGTGAGACGTGGGGTGGGGGGTTGGTGGTGGTGGGGATAATTAATTAGATGGTGTGTGATAGCAAATTAATTTCTCCCTCCCATTTGCAGCCCTGCACAGGACCGGGTTTCGCTTCTGGCTGGGCGATGAGAAACAAATACCACAATGGCCTCCCAGTCTACATGAGTTCTCGTTGTGACCTAAAATACAAAGCAATTTCTGAGTGTCAATGGGATGTCTGAAGGGACAGTAACTATTACACGCCGACGCCCTTTAGACACAAGTACAAAGCATGGACTGGACCCTACAGAGCTCACACAAGGTAACAAGGCCGTTAGGGATAAGTATTATGTAATAGGCAACAGTGGCGTAAGTTCTTTGTAGTGGCCCGGAGGCAAGACAAAAATTGGTGCCCCCCAACACACACACACCATCTTATATAAATTGATGTATGCATGTTATGGATATTATGTTTAGAATAGAGTGTGACATTTATGGTCCTGCTAGGAGGAGCAGACAGCCACAGAATCGATATCAACGGCTTTCAATTAACTTATTCAAACTCACAGGGGAGGAGAGGTGCCCCCTTGGGAGCAGGAGCCCGGCGGCAGATGACTCCATTGCCTCCCAGAGTTCTGCCTCTGATAGGCAACAAGTATGCATGCCAGCGTTTTATAACAGGACATTGCAGAGAGATGGCTTCTGCGAGGGGGGGATGCCCATAAACATGGTGGGAGTCCTAATATGGGGTCACAACCTCTATACAATGGAAGATAACACAAGACAGGGATAGGCCTCACAGAATGACGTGACGCACACTGATCGCAGCAGACGGCATACACAGCAGTGGGGGGATGTGGTCCGCTCGTGTTAGCAGTGAGAGGGTGAAGATCAGTTCTGTGCTGCACATCTGCATGTGGCCAATGCATGGTATACAGGGGCGTAACTAGAAATTCGGAGGCCCCATAGCAAAAGTTTGTAAGTTAGCCACTGTTGGTGATAAATTTATATAAAACATATTACTTAGACAGTAAAGATGGCCCCCCTGCAGCTCTGGGCCCCATAGCAGCTGCACTCCTTGCACCTATGGTAGCTACACCTTTGATGGGATACCTGCCTTATGGAATACAGTGATATCACCTCAAACACATTACCTAAGGCGGTCCCTGGTTGGTACGCAACGGCGACCAGTATTTTCTGCCTGTGCATGCACTTATGTGCAGGCCTTCACTGCTGGTACCCTTGGTGACTTGCATAGTCTCTGTGGCGCTCACATCGGGGGTGGGGGGGCCTGCAGGAGGTGGGTAGGGGGCGTTCACATGCAAAGGCCCTGTGTTTCCTCTGCGTACCCACGAAAACACTGGGAGCATCCAGGAGAACGCTGGGCGTCCCCATAACAGTGGGGGCGGCTACCGGCTTTCCGGTTCACAGAACAGGGCAGCGCTAATCTAAGGCCTCAGGGAGTGAATTAGATGAACGTGTGCATTAGAAATCATCGAATGATTTCGGGAACCCACACAAGGCTGAAATCGATGTATATGCAAATCATCCATTCACAGCACTGCAGGGAAAATCTGCAAATAGCGTTGGAGCGGCCGTTCGGGCGAACGTCAGGAGGCGCTACAAGGCTCGCACAGCAGCGAACTAACGCTGCTTTGCGAGTCAACTAGAATGAGGGCCAGTGCTAAGACTTTAATGTGTGTCTACCAAGAGTCTGAGTTTGTTGGAAACTTTCCACGGATCTAGGATGCAGGGCTGTAACTAGGGGCCTTATTCTAGTTCACTCTTTCTAACAAAATCCTTCTCACATGGACAAAACCATATGCACTGCAGGTGGGGCAGATGTAAGTTGTGCAGAGAGAATTAGATTTGGGTTTACTTCAAAGTGAGATCTATATTGCAGTGTAAAAATAAAGCAGCCAGTATTTTCCCTGCACAGAAACAAAATAACTCACCCAAATCTAATTCTCTCTGCACATGTTACATCTGCCCCCCTGCAGTGAACATGGTTTTGTCCATCTAAGAAGGATTTTGTCAGAAAGAGTGAACTAGAATAAGGCCCTAGGTGTGTGCCAGCGGCGCCTTGGCACCATCTGGCAGCGCCACCCACCTCCGATTGGTCATGCCCTTCCCGCAGCCAACCACCCAATCACTGCCTGCGACTGCTCCCACCTGACGAACATTTCAAATACCAGAGCTTGCGGAACGACACCTGCAGTTAGCAATTGGCTGCTGGACTGTGAGCTCCGATTGGCTCACGAACCCATGCCATATTTGAAATGTACGCCTGACTCACCAAAAAGGGAACAGAAACAATGCTCTTCAATGCACTCAGTGAAGGCTGAGGATGTAAGTGACACTTTTAGGGGCATTGTGTAAGGGCACTACTGGTGGCATTACAGGCAGTAGGCACTACCTAGGGCATTGTTTAAGGTGCACTACCAAGGCCTTGTGTAAGGGAAACTACTGGGGACATTATGTGTGGCATAATGTGATATGGGCACTACTGTGTGGTATAATGTGCAAGGGGCATTACCACATGTGGCATAATGTGTAATGGGCATTATGGTGTGTGGTATAATATGTAATAGGCATTACGATGTGTGGCATAATGCGTAAGGGGCATTAAGGTGTACCGCATAATGTAATATGGGCATTAATGTGTGCGGCACAATGTGTAATGGGCTTTATGGTGTGTGGTATAATATGTAATAGGCATTACGGTGTGTGGCATAATGTGTTGTATAATGGGCCTGATTCAGACCTGATCTCTGAGCTGGGAATGTCTGTGAGCATCTAGGCCCTCCTGCACATCCCTCTCTGTAGCCGGCCCTCGGTGCCTATTAGCATGCATTTATGAATGATTGCTCTGTGAAGTTGCACAGTTATAGTGATTTCTCTCCCCCGCCGACCCCTCCCTACTCCATTCTCTTTAACTCTTGTGCTGCCGCAAAGGGTGACCTGAGGAAGTTTCGGGAGGTGTCTGTGATTCTCCCGGCCCAGTCTGGGAAGGCAAGTCCTAAACATTCTAACATCTTCCCCTTTGTTAATGTTACATAATCCCTGTTATCGCTGGAGGAATACATTGGGAGCCCTTATTAGGAAGAGGAAGTGAGCTCTGTAACTGGGAACGCGTGATTTAGGGACACTCACATTCGGAGTGATCTGGTCTTGACATTTATTATTAAACGAACAAGGCTAAAAATTACAGCTGGGTGAAGCCCCGACAAGCAACGTTATCCTGTGAGCAGGCATCTTTGGCACGTCCCCGCCATTGAAACTTTTAGCATTCAGGGAGCGGTCCCATCTAGTCAGGCTCGTTCCTGGGATGTAATCATTCATTTTGCACGTCCTTTCTTCCTCGTAAGAAGTTTTCACCATTATTATGTCTGGCGGTTGATTTTCTGGACTTCGGTCCTTTTGAAGTAGGTGGCAGCTGCAGCAGGACAATAAAGCCCCAATCGCGCCAATGACCTTGGAAATCGAAGTGCTCGCCACTTGAAGTGCCCCCTCCCCTCGACAGGCCATGCTCTTTATAGCCTCACAAAGCACAAACCGCGGCGAGAGGGGGAATGTGCTCATTAGCATATCACTTGCCGCCTAGAACCTCATGATATTTCAGATGAAAATGAGGTCATACGAAGTGATGTCATTATGATTCTGGTCCAGTGTTCCCTGACAAAGCTCCTCTCTTTGTGTCAGTGACATGGTGGCCTCACATTCCCCTCGCATTTTTTGCAGCCCACACCACACAACGGGACAAAGACAGGCTTCTGTCAGTCTCCTGCACAACTCGTGTGAAAGAGCCTTGTTGACAACTGCGCCCGGACTCACGCCTCAGGAATCCAAAGAATCGCCCCAGCATAAAGGCAGCCTGTGACTTTGGACGGACGCGGACGGCAATTCATTTTGTATGATATTGTAATCCTCATTATTATTGTAATTCCCCCGGACCATCGATGAGGCAGGAGGCTCTGGCTGTTGATCCAACTTTAATTTGTCAGGCATTATTTATGGGCCCCTCCCCGTTGAGACGTGCGTGGTATATAACATGCAGTAGCTCTATAGCGGCCTTTATTAGTGGGATGTTGCTGCCTAGCTGGCTCCTCAACCTCCATTCAGGCCAGAAGAATCAAAACGAGCGCACCCTGCACGGTTATATGTACCCGTGGTCCTGTCAGGGAGAGGCTGGTGCTCAGTGTGTGACTGGAATTTTCAAGCAGAACACACCGATTCAGTCTCTTGTCAGATATAATAAAATAAAGCTTTAATCTAAACAAAACTATTGTACAACAAATATTGTACTTAAAAAAACAAACCAATAAAAAAACGTAGGCACCGCTTCAGAGTTGTACGTTATGTCGATGTTGTCACAACTGTTCGATTATCGGTCCCCGCCACTCCCGGATGACTAGGCAAATCTCCTGTAACCCGCCCCTTTGGAAGGGGGTGGTACTTAGGGTGGGGCAGATGCAAACTGCATCTTTTTAGCCCCACTAGTGTTCCACAGGACCCTCAAATCGCAGTCTTATTTGTAACAAGATGGGTCTTGATGACGCGGACAGCCCTGTTTGACATTTTTATCTGATTGTCTGAAGGATACAGGGGCCAGGGCTGCCATCAGGAATTTTGGGGTCTGTGACTCATTTCCAGTCCGGGGCCCCCCTCCTCACTTGACTTACTGTAACCCGGCTCCTGCTCTCCCATCTCCTCTTCTGCTGAGCTGCACCTCAGAGGTTCCGGAGTGCAGACTTCTTCAACTCAGGATGCCGGCGGCCAATTAAAATGCAGCACCAGCTGGTGAGCCAATCAGAGCTCGCGTACCTGCAGCCACTCTGATTGGCTCAAAAACTGGTGCAGCATTTTAATTGGCTGCTGGCTTTCTGAGTTGAAGAAGTCTGCAATCCAGAATGGGGGTGTGTCTGTGGTGGGCAAAATTAGCTGACCGGGCCCTTCCAGAGGCCGGGACCCGGGACAGGTGTACCCACAGCACCCCCCTATTGGCGGCCCTGACAGCGCGAGCCCTCAAACTGCAGTCACATTCTCAATGAGGGTAGGGGGGCAACTACAGGGGAATTAGGTGGGCAGCGGCTGAGCATTGGATGGGTGAGGTAATTGTGGTCACAGGTGATGACACATAGAAAAGGACACCCAAAAAAGTGTGTCAACCTTTTTGTGCCGACCTTTCCCATGTTGACCTTTTGACCTTGTTGACCATATGGGCGCGACCTAATTAAAGTCTATCTAATGACTGGAGATCTTCTATACATAACCCCAGAAGACTTGGGCATGAATGATACAAGGTTATCTGAAACACTAAGGTGTAAATGTACTAAAACTTCTAAAATTTAAGAGATGATGTTGCCCGTAGCAACTAATCAGCCTCTCAGAATTCGCGGTTGCAACCTAGAAAACGATAGACATAATTTGATTGGTTGCAATCACCTCTTTTCGTTTTTAGAAGTTTTCGAAGTTTAGAAATTCACCCCTGAGATACAGGATGGCTCCTTTAATTAGTGTGTGATATGGAAATGTCCGTGAGAAGGAACAAATGTAAGATTGTTCCGTGATACGAGCGATACGTTTCCAGATGCACAAAAAGTATGTTATTTACAAACAACGTGAACGTTACATACTCTGCAATGTATTCTCCAGAGACAACGCAGCACATGTGAGTAATGGGGCACATAGCCATGGTTCAGGGGTACGATTACTAAATGGGAGTTCTATTGGCGATGGGTGTTGCCCATAGCAACCAATCTGATACTATCTATTATCTTCTAGAATGTTTTAAATAAAGAAGTAAATTGGTTGCTATGGGCAACATCTAGGGTGAGATTTAATAAGATGAGATATTCAGAAAGTGAGAGATTTTGGAAGAAATCTCCAGGTTTTTTTAAAGCAGCAATCATTTACACGGCAAAACCACTTTGATTTTGAAGTGTAAATGATTGCCGCTTTAAAAAACCTGGAGATTTCTTCCAAAATCTCTCACTTTCTGAATATCTCATCTTATTAAATCTCACCCCTAATCTTCAATAGAACTCCCATGTTAGCAAACTATTGATACATTACATATGCATATGTCCCAACATTTGCATTTGAGAAATCGGCATGCTCCCACGGTGTAGCCTCACGAGTGACCGAAAAATGGGCATGATCTATGTCATAGGGGGTGTGGCCTCAAAGGGTTTCAGGCCATGCCCCCTATTTCCATCACTACGGGGGCATAGCCAGCGCTGTGTAAGCTGCTGGCCATGTCCTCACTGTATATTCACCAACTCGCCAATGATGTGGAACGTGCACTCAGAGCGACCTTAGATCTGCGAGCACATTCTGAGGGAAGTGGGCGGACAGCTGACGTCCGGTGAGGTCAGCTGTCCACGCCCGCACCCGCATCATCCCGTCACTGCTTAGCGAGCCATGTAACCCCCCCTCCCCCGCGAAGATACCTAGCGCACTCTGAATCAATGTTTTTGCGTGCGGGCCAGAAATTTCTATAGGGCTCCCAAATGCCGACCTAGATTAGCAGTGTCCAGCTGGTGATGGTTACATCAGCTGCCCGCTCCCAGACGCCAGGTGCCCGCCTGCGCTCGACTAAGGAAGCCCAACATTTTCCTGGGCGCACCCAGCATTTTGGCAGGAATGTGAGCACCACAGAGACTGTGCAACATACTTGCCTACTTTTGATAACTAGTTTCAGGGAGATTATAGTTGGTAATAGAATTTTACAAAGCATAACATTGAGGGGGGGGGGGGGGTTGTCATACTGCACCCAAACGGGGTGTCTAGTTCCATATATGGAGAGATTGTGAAAAGAGGTTGTGAACGTGGAACCCAGAAACGTGGGATTGCACTGCTACATTTTATTTATTATTTAATAACAGTTTCTTATATAGCGCAGCATATTCCATTGCACTTTACAAAGAATACAGTGATACAACAAACTGGGTATTTACAGACAGTCAAAAGGTATGAGGGCCCTGCTCGCAAGCTTACAATCTGAGAGGAATCTTGTAAAATGACTTATATCCAAATGTAGACAAGCCCCAAAGCAGTTAGTAAGAGCTACTATACTTGGTAAAGTGCTGGGAAATGGTGCTAATGATTCAGTGTAAATGTATCTGTCTCTCATTCCTTTTCATTTTATTGCGAACGCATGGGCCCGTGCGCAAACCAGCCTGATCTCCAGAGTGGATAGGGAGTAATGTATGAATACGTTTGGGAAAAGTATTTCAGTTCATCTCAGTATCATTGAGCCCATAGGGAGAGACATAACTGCCTTAATTACGGAGGTTCCTCTAAGTTATTGTCCCAGACTGAGATCTAAGCTGACCCAAATTGTAACTGCTGCTACTGACATACAAATCATTCCCCGCAAATGTAAGGATTTAACACATTAGTTAATATCCAAGTGGGAGATTTCCCACAGCCGTGACTTAATTCCCCGTGGCTGTACAGACTGCTATTGATTAGCCTCACAGATAGATTAGCATCGCTCTCATCTACGGTTCATTCGGACTAATAACCCCTCGCGCTGAACACCATTTAATCCAGTTTTAAGGCAAAAATCAATTCATGCATATTTACATTACGCAGTTCGTTGGCTAAATAATTGCCAATAATCTTATATTAGGGCAATCCGAGTATTGATCACAACAATGTAAATACATATTGACCCCCTTTGTTTTGAGCACAGAACAATTATTGATATTATTTTAAGCTGACAGATCCAATGACAGGAACGCAGATGTGCCGGCAGATTTGTGTGTGCAGTCCTAGCCTAGATTCTGTCGGCCCCATACCATAAGGTGTGATGTTGCCGGATTGATTCAGGTTGCCTCGTTGTGAGCCAAGTTCGGTCCGGGGACCGATGATGAAAGTCTGCTCATGCATATGTAAAAAAATGTGCCGATCTAATGTGCGGACGCCTTCAGAGTAGGGCGGTGAGGGAGGGGGGCATTTTATTAGTGTCCCCATGAAAACGCTGGGAACACAGGCGGGCCGATGCCTGCCCAGGGCGATCTGGTGACTTCGCATTACGTCAGCGCCCGCCTCCTGTTCGGCCATCTCCGGGCCAGATACAAGTCAGATGAGATCCGAGTCTCCTCTCGGGGCTCGCCACGCTTCGGGCTCGGTGGCTCACCGCGCTTGCCACACTTTATAATATCAACTACACACCGACGTGGATAGTGGGGGTATGAACAGGTTGGGAGGACGCGTTCCGCCGCCGCTCGCCACGCTTCAGGCTGGCATGGATAGTGGGGGTATGAACAGGTTGGGAGGACGCGTTCCGCCGCCGCTCGCCACGCTTCAGGCTGGCATGGATAGTGGGGGCATTTGCGAATATATAACATGGAGCACTGGCAAATGCCTCCTTTATTGTGCATGAGACGCACTTGCACACCGCACCCCCCTTTGTGACACTACACTTACTACGCTAGGCGTGAAACTGCGACCATCGAATGAATTTTCACTCCATTCACATGCTGGGGTGGACATTCGCACGGGGGTGGGGGTGGGGCTAGGCGTTCGCTGGCCCATCGGGTGTGTTTCATCACTTGGTAAGCAGTGAATTTCACTACTTACTGTGCCGACCTGAATTGCCCCCAGAGTGCCAAACCGTAAATGCTGCTTTTCTGCTAAAGGAAGTGGCTAGAGCTGATGCCAGTGCACACCGTCATCCCGTAAGGACCCCATCTGTGTACTCGGTGGTACTAAGAAAAAATGCTAATGTGGTATGTGCACAGAGAGAACTTAGCTGGAGATCCCTTTGTTATTCAGCCACACTGTCCTTCACTGCATTACAAGATGCTGACAAACCCCGGGATTCTAACCCATCACTTGTGGCATTGCAGTCAGACACTCTATTCATGAGCTATTTGACTGTGCACAGAAAGCTAGAGACTTCGAACTATTTAAAGTATACCTTGTACTTCCAAACTGATCAGCATTGCAGTTGAACAAATTGATGTAGTGTTTGGTGCAAGGGATTGGATGTGTGGGCACATAGTACATAGGCCTGCCCAATGCTGAATATTTTTTACAAAGTTGCTTCATATAGGTTATAGAAAAATGTATGCAGGATCAAATAGCTCAATGTTTACCTGAAATGCAACAGGCTATGGGTTTGAATCCTGGTTATGGAAGTGTATTGAAATGTGTTATTTAATAAAGGGTGTTGTAACTGATTAACAAAGAGGTTGAAGTTAAGTACATGAATGGAGTATAAAGAGGATTTATCACTAAAGTAATAATTAGGCCCTAGGTGTGTACATACAGTAAGTGCGCTATGAAGACCCTCCTGTATTTTAGGTAAGGGGCTATACATGGCGCAGAGGACCTGTCCCCCATCTCCGCTTTCTTTTCTCCGCCAGCTCCTGGGACTTAAAATAAAATAGGATTCTTACGTCTACAGGAGTCGCCGTGATGGATCGTCGGAAATGGAGAGAAGCAAATACGGTTTATAAAATAATCTAAAAGTGCTTAAGATAAGAAATTCCTTTATTTCTAGTTCCTTGGCCTGTAACGATTTCCGCAGCCAGCGCCATTGCTTCCGTTATCAGGGTTTGGCTCTGTTTGTGGTACAGATAATAGAGTCTATCTATAGTTAATCTGACATCAGGTACTTGGGCAAGGCCGGGATGTGGAGCCAGAACCGGGGGGGTGTTGCTAGGGACGTGAAGTAAATAGCAGGTAGATAAGCACATGGACGTCCATATATAGATTTCTCTGAAACAGATGACACTGCCTGTCTAGTACCCTGGGTGATATGTACAAAGTCTTTACAAGTGGTAAAATGGAGAGTGATAAACCACCAACCAATCAGCTCATTCCTGATTTTTCAAATACAGCCTGTGATATGGCAGCTAGGTGCTGATTGGCTGGTGGTTTATCACTCTCCATTTTATCACTTTTCGAGCAACTTATACATAGACATCATCTCCAGGGACAAGAGGTGAGAGAAAAGATTAGCGTTCTGCTAGAATATTAAGGGCTGTTCTGAGTTGCACAGTACTGCGATCGCTTTAGCATATTTTGCCATTTGTCGCTAGAATTAGCACCTATATGCTAATGCTGGTATCAGCCCTGCTATACAAGGACTGTGACCTGAAAGATCATTGTCTCTGTAAGCTGTAACGCCGCTGGTGATTCTTCGCACGTCATTATCGGAGCAACGGCGTTGGTCACTGAAATGCCACTTTGTGCATCTTCAGACACTTCCACCACCCCCACGCTTGGGGAAGATTCTCTGTCAGACCATGACCTTCAATGTGAGCGACTAAGCATCACAGGAGTAGATGTATGAAGCAGTAAGAAGTGAGCCAGTGAAAAATATTTTATAGAATCCACTTGATAAATGTTATTCCAAGGCTGATTGGTTGCGCTGGGAAACTGCTCAGTTGGCTCACTTCTATGTTCTTTTCACTGCTTCATACATCTCTCCTTCAATTCGCAGCTATTTCAGTGGCACGGTGGCAAAATAGCCTCATTGCGATCGGGATTGCATCGGTAACAGTGCGATCGCAGAACATGCGCACGCTGAAGATAATCGTTCTGTTGCAAGAATATCAGCCATTGCATGCAAACATGATTTAGTCACATTCATCTCTAAGGGTTTTTTGTTTTTTTTTATGCGGACAGAGCCACAATACTTGTTAAACTATCATCCGATCTGCAAGCATAATTGACAGATGTTTATCTAATGTTCTAGGTGGGTTGCAAATGTTCAATATCAGAGGTTCAGTCTGAAGATGTGTCATGTTCAACTTTTGATGGGAGTAACAAAGGCCATTAGTATACAACGATAGGTAACTGTTGATATTTTCAGCCCGATGGTGATTGTTTCCAGTTCGCTTCAATGAGGGTGATATCGAAGCACTGCCCAACTAGTTCTGATGGTTGTTTTCGACACTTGCTGCATCTCCAAGTCAGTAGCCGAGATCCTTTACTACTTTGCACATGTGATATCTATAAGACCTGAGAGCATGAGCACATCATCGATGGTCCGTACTACTGTTACTTTTTGAAATGATTATTACTTACCATGGATAGGTGAAAAACGATAGTGAAAAAAACCTAGAAAAAAAATTGAATAGCAGAATTCCAGTATCCACTTCTAGATGGATAAAATAGGGAGATCCGCTCAAGGAGTTGGTCCAGATGGCGGTGCATGCATCCCTGCCTCTGTGACATCGGCAATCCCAGCAGGCACTGCTGCTCCCACAATTCCCAGGTGGAGATCTCATGAAACCTTGCTCGCCTCCAACTCCAGCGGCCTTAGGAATCGCTCCCGTCCCAGCGCAATTTATTGTGACAGACCTGCACCCCCCCCCCTCTCCCCCAGGAGCCAGCGCCCCATGCTGCAGCCTAATCAGCCTATTGGTTCATCAGGCCCTGTGGACACCCCACCTGGACATATTAATTTGCACACAATTCACCTGTTCGTAGCTTATGCATGTAGCGGCCTGGGCACGGATCCCAGTGTAATGGAAGGCGCTCTACAAGCTGACTTATCGTTGCAGTCACTGAGCCATTATTTTATCTTGCTGGTTCCAGTTTGTAAGGCGCTGGCTTAGTGCCACGCAGAGTCCTTGGTATGGGCACACACATTCCCAGCTGTTGACTTGTGGCATCCACCCCTTAAACAAATGAAACTGGAAATTCCTTGGAGCCCGTCTTGCTGTTTGGCAAGAGACGAAATCCCTAGAAATAAAGGCATAATGGGAAACTGTAAAACCTCTTTTATTCCCAGGAACACAGATACACGGCTCATTGCTGAGAGATACATTTGTAAGTGCTGGTTCTTGGATAGTGCCTGTACTGAGATAAATGTCCCAACAGCTGCCCCCCGGTGAAGTCAGGAGCACATCGGATTGCATTCCTTTACAAGTATTCAGGCACAACTGGTGCAATTATTATGGTTAAGTGTCTAAAAAGCAGCAATTCGTGCCAGGGAGAAATATACTCTTCCCCGGAGGGTAGGGATGGCGCGGTGCAAATATGCTAACTGTGGCAATACGCTGCCCATAAATCATCTTCTGTTTGTAGCACCAGACCACGCTCTGTACTGGCACCTTCTAGGATTCAGCTCACGAATAAGAATACGTAAAGAAGCTTCTAACCTTCCCTGTGAAATCGCTGAATTAAGCAGTAAGTTTGTACAGCAACCGAGTGCTCCCCATTACTTCGATTATGGGGGTCCCTTCTCATATTATACCATGCAGTCTATAATTATATAGGGTCTCCACAACAGGTCATGAGTAAATCATCCCGACATGGGCCCTTATTCTGATTGAGCCGGACAATGTATTGTGTTTGCGCAAGTGCAGAGGCGTTTCTGCGCATGTGCGAATGCCTCGCACATCCGAACATGGCGTAAATACGGTGCAGAAAATAATTGTACATAACCACCCGAGCAGGGGGTGGAGAGGGGCGTGAAGGACTGTTTGGGCCTCAATACCATATGCGTACGTCCCGTGTTTCATGGGCGTTCCCATGAAAACGCTGGGTGTACGTATGGTAATCCGGCTGTGACGCACGTGTGGGGGGCGGACATATGACATAGCCGGATGTCAGCTGGCCGCCCATATCCCTGCTTTCACACAGAGAAATGTCCGAGTGGTCTGGAAAACTCAGGGCTGCCTGACCGCTCGGTCCATCATTCGATGTTCGGCGACCATCGGAGGATGAAGGAGGTTCCCACAGATTGGGGTAGTTGTTCACATGAAACATCCACTCGCGCTCTGTTCGCTCTGCGTCTTACCGCATTCGGATGGTTTGAGTGATCCATACGGTACGTGGGTGTCCGAAATACGCATCCGTCCGAGTCAATTAGAATAAGGGCCATGGTGAGACCATTTCTTTGGCAGCCCGAAGCAGAAGGGTTGGCCATTGACCATTGGTGATATGGTAACTAGTTTTGTCGTTCAGTGTAGGGATGCCAATCCCGGGGCATTTTTTAAATCCTGGGAATTAGGATTGAAAAATGCTCAAACCCGGGATTCCCGTTTACCGGATGGCATCCCCAAATTTTCTTTGCCCCCTCCCAAAATTGACTTACTTGGGGGAGTGGGGCAGGCAGCAGCATTGCGTTGGAGCCGCGAAAAGAAGACAGGCAAAGAGTGTTACAGGCACCGTCAGAAAGCAGTCGGCGGTATGTTGTGCCACCTGGAGTGCTAGACGGGAGGTAGAGGGTTCTGGCAGCAGAGGTGCAGCCTGCACAGCGTGATCTATGACCAAGTCACGCCACGCAGGCCGCACGCTGGGGTCAGGAACAGCCGGGCAGCGTCTGAGCAAATTCTCAGACGCTACCTGGCAGCGCAGTCTGAACCTGAAATCCCAGGATTTGATACTCCAATCCCGGGATTAAAATCCCGAACATTTTGGGGCCAAATCCCAGGATCCCACCGATCCCGGATTGGCCACCCTAGTTATGTGGTTGTGACTCATGCTTCAATGGTGGGTTAAAGCCATCGACCCTCGGTGACAGCCATCAATGGCCAACCCTACAACAGAAGTCAGTACCGTCATACGGCTCATTAAGAAATCGGTCTGGCTCAATATAATTATGATCCCCGACATCTCTGGGAAGCTGGTGGAAAGACCAGAGCGGAAATACAATGTGTGTAACTCGCATAAACCGATGAGATCCTGGTAAGCATCAGTCTACCCAAGTAACAATCAATTAAAAGGCTAGGTTGAATTTGCCTTTTAAAGTAAAGCCACTTTAAAAAAACATCGGACAGACTCACTGGAATATCGATGTTGCCTGCAAGTTGCAGGCTATAACATTTCCCCCGGGGGGAGGGTTCCCCATAATTAAGGTGAGGTAGAACAAAGGTGCTGAGGCTACATTTCCAATCTAAAATGGTAAGTAATCTTAAAAAGGGCAATACAGACAGTCTACAGGCGATTGGTCAGCATGGCCACGCCTCCTCCCAGTAATGCATCTGTGTAAAGAGAGCCGGCTAATACAGAAGGGACACAGCACCCTGCTGCAAACACACTGCTTTTTAAAGGGGAAGCTACCGCCAGGATCCAGTGTAAGAGCTCCCCTTGCACCGGGGGGATTAGGAGAGGAAACGGGCATCATGGTGGCGCAAGATTTAAATGATTTCTATGCCTCAAGCTGAGAACATTCTGGAGCCCATGAAAGACCTTTGTAATCCACAGCAACGTCATTTAAACTGGTCTATGACGGCGTCCTACCTCCCAACTGTCCCGCTAAACGCGGGAACGTCCCGATTTTTGGGGGCCTTCCCGCGTCCCTCCCGCGGCCGTCGGTGTCCCGCTGCGGGGGGGGGGGCAGTTGGGAGTTCCCCCCAATCTGACCGAATAGACGCTGTGCGCATGCGCACAGCGTCTATTCGCGACCGAAAATGGGGGTGCGGCTTAATTCGCATAAGCCACGCCCTCATTTGCATAGATCACTCGCCCTTTTCGCAAGTGTCCCTATTCTGCTATGAAGAAAGTTGGGAGGTATGGTGGTGGTGCACATCATAAGTAAAAGTTCTAAATGTAAGCTTCGATTAAGCGAAGGCTGTATAGGCATGAGGGCCTTTAAGAGCCTGTGAATTTTGTGATTGTCCTAATAAAGTTGTTGAATAGTTCATTATACATAAAAGTGCACATGATTGATAGTTAGAGTAGCCAATTAGATAGAAAAGGGGTGGTAGCTTATGCAGGGGTATATATAGATGCTGCTGCTTCCTCTTTGAGTCTGGATTCCCACCCACCCACCCACCCACCCACCCTCCCTCCCTTGTTTTTTCAATTGCTACCTGGCCTTTCGGCCTTCACCTAATTTGGCTTTACAAAAATTAATTAATAATTGGCGGGAAATTGCTCTCGACCAGCAGTCAATTTTGAGGTACAGGTGGTCGCTGTGTGGTTTTGCCCCCCTCTGCCAGGACGGCTGGTGAGCTCTGCCCCCGCGGGGGGATGTTGGCCACTTCCTTGAAGTGCCCTCGCCATGCCATATGAGGGGCGGTAAGACCGTCACAGTGCGGGCTGTGCCTTAAATTCAATGGGGGCGGTTCATCGCCCTGGTTATACGTCGGTGGCGTTGTAGTCGCCGCCATTACTAACATTTTTTTGACCTGAGCTGGTCTCCAAGCGCTTTCCTGGCCATCCCTTTCAATAGGGTCAGACCACTTAATAAATATTGTCGACCTTTTAACTTACAGTATGCAGTTGTTGTCTGTGTGATTCATTTCTAGGGATAATATAGAGATAAATTTAGGTAAATGTCATCAATCATGATAATTCAATAGGCGCCTTATACAGTCTTCTTCTGTGCATGGTATAAGATGTCCCCAGCAGCCAAGGCTTGGCAGAAGGTGTTGGCCAGTAAGCCCTGGCCCCTTACAGTAAGTGAATTTGGGTTAGCGGCTGAAAGCAGCCTTGCAATCCTGTAAACACTTAGTTGCTGTGGAAATCTGAAAACACTTTGAAAATATTGGGGATGTTGAAATTCTAACTTAGTATCTTCTCTAAATTCTATTTACCACAACAGATATTTTGTGGCCCACGGTTCCTCTGCTACTCAAAACAATCTGCACAGCTCGCCGGTAACGAAACGAGAAACGGTGCCACTTCTGTTCTATTCCAAGCCGCACAGTTACAGTGTCTTCTCTGCCTCTCCATATATCACTGCTGCTTACTTGTACAAAAATGAGACATTTATTTCCAGAAATAAGAGAGCTCATCTTTGCGCCCACAAATTCAGTTACTGTCACTACGCCATCTCAAAATGAACCGATGTATTTTATGGTTACGGCAAGGCAGGGGGATGCTAGTTGCTCTGATTGTAGCCAATAGGAGCTGGAGGACTATTAATCAGTATACTATATATATACTTCATACCTGCCAAAATTTACCTCAGCTTAACAGAGCAGGACAGGGCGCACGCCTTAGGTGAATTTTTGGGGGCGTTGCCTGATGAAAAGGGGCCACGCCCCCATTTTTTGCCTCTGTGGGGGCATGCCCCGCAGCTCTGTAAGCTGCTGACCAGCCCCCAGCCTGCAAGAATAGACGCTGTGCGCATGCTCACATTGTCTAATCACGGATGACAATGGGGGACTCCCAAATACCCCCCACCGCGGGACACTGCCAGCCGTGGGGAGACGTGGGAATGTCCCAAAAACCCAGGACATTCCTGTGATAAGCGGGACAGTTGGGAGGTATTTATTTATTAACAGTTTCTTATATAACACACACAAATTCTGCAGCGCTGTACAGAGAATATTTGAACATTCACATCAATCCAGTGGAGCTTACAATCTATAAGCAACGGAATATGCTGCGCTATATAAGAAACTGTTAATAAATAAATAAATTCCCTACCACATGTACACACACACAGACATTCTAGGGTTAATTTTGTTAGGAGCCAAATAACCTACCAGTATATTTTTGGATTGTGGGAGGAAACCGGAGTACCCGGAGGAAACCCACGCAAAGACGGGGAGAATATACAAACTCCACACAGTTAGAGCCATGGTGGGAATAGAACCCATGACCTCAGCGCTGTGACACTAATGCTAACCATTACACCGTCCGTACTGTCTGTAAGTATGATACTTTGTTCCAATAGATTGTCATAGAACACTTTGGGAGAGATTTACCAACCGTTGGAGAGGTATAAAGTGCAATGAGATAAACTACCAGCCAATCACCTCCATTTCACAAGCTGCATCTGACAAATTACAGATAGGAGCTGATAAGTTGGTATGTACTTTATCTCTCCCCAAGACTTGATAGATCTCCTTTGCAATAAGAAGAACAAGCGCGGGCCAAACCGGCATGAGAGGAGAAAAGAATCCAAGGTTTTCGGTATAAGGTCTGGTGACAAGATTGTCACTGGGACAGAACCGGTTGGGTTTGGCTGTCTGTTAGTGGGGTTAGCCAATGCCAGTCAGGGGAGGGAACCTTGGAGTTAGGGTATATATTGGTGCCCCCAGAAACACAAGGCCTGTGCGATGGCACAGCAGGGCAACATTGTATTTTTGTGGATTTTATTGTACATATGATCATTCCTACCCTCGAATCATTGGCGAGTTTGTCCTGCTCTGTGCGAGGGGACCTGGGCGTTACTTGTGTGGTTAACGTCCGGTCTGGTCCATGAGGTGAGACCCCGTGATGATAGGTGCGTCAATTTGGGGAGGACGTTTTAGTCGTCCCCAGGGCATGGCCGGAAGTAAGTAAAGCTGGAGCAGGAATGCAGCGTCCCCTACCCACCTTTCCCTCGTTTAGGGTAATTACCATTGGAATAAAAAGCTGTGACCTTTTTAAGCCAAGCTGGACGTGTCCGTGTCGTTATTTCACACCTCCATGAGCTTTACACGGTAAGATCTAAGGTTGTCTCATTTAGGTGAGGTGTCAATTTAGTTTAATTGAAGCTTATGTGTTAAGTAGTCAAGGTTGATGGTTGAAGAGGAATCAACTGATGGGTCTCTGAAGGCTGCTCACCACTTCCGTCGCCTCTCGTTGTATCGCCTCTGTCTTACCGATTACCTATTGCAGTTGTGATTTTCGAAAAAACTGATGTCCGAATGAGGTGTGAGTATAAAGGCCCATACACACTGGGCGACTTTGAGCTGAAAGCCGCTCAAATCAGCTTGTTTAGCGGCTTTCAGCTCAACGCCGCCCAGTTTGTATGGCCCGTTGATGAGCAGTGATGCGCGCTCCCGCCCCATCACCGGGAAAGCCACTCATCTGCTGGTATTACCAGCAGCGATGCGCTATGCAAACCATATGCCACCCCACTGACCGCACTGGGAAGGGGTAAAGCCGCTCAGTGTGTATGCACACTCCCCGCACTCCGGTCAATGGGCACAATTGGCACAATTACACACTGGGCACAATTGCCCAGTGTGTATGGACCTTTACTGCGGTGAGATGAACGCCTCACTCCTACCCCCCCCCCCCCCCCCCGTGCAGCCAAGTGCTCTGCCAGCCGCACTTTTGGACTACACTGTTGATTTGCGTTACAGTTCTTCTAACCCAGTTTGATGTTGATATCAAACGTTCTGTGTGAAACCTATTGGGACGTCAGTTGGGGGATAGCCCTGAATTAGCTTTTTAGGATTTTGCAGGAGACTCACCGGCCAAACGGCTTTGTGTGCTGCTACTAGATTTTTGGCTTTGTGACCACAAGTCAGTGAAATGTTCCAGGTTTTTTTTTTTGTGCCAGGAAAGTAGAAAACACGGACAGAAGAAAAGAGAAAAAGAAAATGGTTCCACAAATGATGAGAAAGTCGCATGACGGCATTGTGATACTTCCACAAATAAAGGCCTGGACTGAAAATGTATCTTAAAAGGCCGAAGATATTAGTCTGTGCAAATGATCAAATTATTGATATCACACTGGAGGCACCAGGACAGTTACTCTTATCTGTGGGGGCACCAGCAGGGGCGGAACAAGAATTTAGTGGGCCCCATAGGAAAACCTGTGCAGTTCCTCTTTCCTGCCTGAGGTGTCGCTCTCTACTCTGATGTTTCATGCACAATCTGGTCTGTATCTCAGCTCTAAGATACATATATTCATTTAAACCTCTTCTCCTAATTATTTTTACTATATGATTGTTATAATATACACTTATTGGACCCTAAACTTATGACGCACAAACAAAAAGTTTAATGTTAAATAAACAATACTTATAAGCGATTTACACATAAGACTCATGTAACAAATGTGACTCACGTTACACCTCTGTCCCTAGTCAAATGTCATGTATACATTATACATATAACATAACTGATATTAATATTTATTTCATCGGGAGAACAGTACCATGGGATATTTATCATGTGTTATGGGACAGAATTATGTCATGTCAGCAGTTGCTTATGTCAGCAATGTGTTCCCACTCTCTTCTAAAGTGTTTCTCCACAAAAATGTATTTTACATAGTAAAATACTAATATTGGCTTCCGGCCACCAACCTCCAGCCACCCCCGCCATCTCTTCCAGCGTCGCTGCCTGGCTGACGCGCTTCTGGCTTCTCCCAGCAACGTGAGGTAAAAGTTATTCTGCAAGCAGATTTGTAGGACAATTCTCGTCTCTCTGGCCAGTGGGAATATTCACAGTTATCACCATGATGTTATAGTGGTGCTCTCTGTACATATGAGCACATATATCAGCGTGCCAGACCAGTGATTATCCCTTACTGCTCTGCCCACATGAATATGCAGTCTCAGCTACATTGGTGAATATCACACCCGGTCTCCTTCCCAGCGTTCTGTACTATGGCTATAAATGAATAAGGGGAGATTTATCAAAGTGTGGATTAGAGATAAAGTGGGGGAGAGATAAAACCCCATAAATCAGCTCCCGTCATTTTATTCAATTGACCTCCCAACTTTAAAAGATATTGAAGCTGGAGTGGACCTGGCGCAGCGGGAGGTGGGTCCCTGCCCCAAAAGGGGGTGGGGCCTCAGTCAGATTGGGTGGAGCCTCATTGTGCCAATGTTGGGACTGTCCCACTGTAGTCGGGACAGTTGGGAGGTATGGTTGGTGCTTCCACTGTCTGCACTTTATCTCTCTTTCGAAGCTTTGATAAACCTCCCCCAACATCCACTAAGTCTCCTCCACTGTCAGCTCCTTCCAGTCCTGAGAAGCACTGCATCATAACTTCCACGGTTGTGTATCACCCCCCCCCCCCCCCCCACACACACACACAAGGTGCCTGGTGAGGCAGCCATCTTGGGCGCACTGCATAGGATTACCCTGGGTGGAATGACACAAAGAGATGACACAAAGGGCCTGATTCAGCATGAGTTTTGGAACGATTTGCAAAACTACAGCTCACAGTGCTAGCAGGTGCCGTGCCGCCATGTTTAGGGTCAGAGTAGCTACGCGTGATGTCACGTAGTCACCGCAGTCTGCCCTGCAAACGGTCCGGACTCCACCCCCACAACTGCACGCCTTCGCCACCCCCAACGACCCTTTACCCTGCAGTGTCAGGGCTCGCACAAGCATTGTACTGCGTGCACACATGCACAGAAGGGATATAATCCCCAAATAGCGATTTCCTCACTTCCGCGTTAGAAGCTAAATCAGCCCCAAAATGCAGCCTCTAACGCTCACGGTGTGGTATCAACAAAACCATTAATATACTGTATGGGGTTTTAATATGGATGATAATAATTCCAGTGGAGCCGCGACAGACAGAGTAACAATACAGGGGGAACCTGTGATGTCTGAAAGATCCAATGGGCAAAGTCTGGTCCCAAAAGGTGCTTTCCACTACCCTGTAAAGAGGATCATCTTGAAACCCATTGTGGTGCCACCACTTTATGTTAACGGGAAGCGGAGGAAAATAAAGAAAATAGTTGTTGATGTAAATGACAGCGGAGGGTTAGATGTGAGATAGGCATAGGCTTGGAGCATGTGCACAAACTAACGCTTTCCTCCATGCATTCCAGATTATGGTGGTACATTAAGTTCCAAAATGTGCAACATCCGAACACAAATTCCGCAGTGTGAAACGCAACACAAGGTTCAGCCGGGAATGGCTTAATGTTTGAGGACAATGAAAGTGTCGCCCGTGGCAACCAATCAGATCTCAGCTAACATTTTTCTTGTACTTACTTTAAAATGATAACTACGGTAGAATATGATACATCTCCCCATATTATAGTGACATGATACCTAACCTTTTGCCTTGTTGGGCCCTTATTTTTATAATCATTATTACTCTTTTGTTTTATAGACCCAACAGAGGTTCATTCATTTACCTCAGTCCCTGCCCCTGTGGAGCTTTCAGTATAATTGCACACAGACATCACAGGGGCCAGTGTAGATAAGAGCTTATTATGCAGCCCTTACACTGTGTGAGTAAACTATGGGCGGGTGAGGGCGTGGCTGTGAATGGGGGTGTGGCCACAACCAAGGGGCATGCACTAAGTTTCTTTCCCCTTAACATCCCGATCATTTATTGCATAGCATCAGCCAAGGACGGGCAGATGCATTGTCCCATCCACAGGGGTGTGGATCGTATTGTCGACAGCACTTAGGTCGACAGTCATTAGGTCGACACCGTTGGGTCGACAGGTGGGAAGGTCGACAGGTGTCTGGATCGACATGGGTGAAGGTCGACAGGTGTCAAAGTCGACATCCACAATCTATATAATAATTGTGTAATGCTGTCCTGTTCCCACAATGCACGTGTGTAGTAGAAGACTGGGTGCGCGCCCCAACAACTCCCATTGCGTGCCAAAGGAGGCAGGACAGAAGCGGGGGGCTGGTCGCTGGGGTGACAGCTGTCACAGACACCGCATTTTTTTTACTCATGCAGTAAATGGGACCCAGGCTGGATGACCTCTGTTACCGATTTACAGTGCCTCTTAACCTGGGTCCTTCCGGGTCAACCTTGGTTGTTAACCGGGGTTGTTCTCCAGATTACTGGATCAGGGATTTTTTTGGAAGCGGTTTCCACTGAGCTGCATCCTGGGGTATCACAGCAATGTCATGGGATTTAGCAGTAGTAGAAAAGGGGTATTAATCCGCCACACACACTATAAACTGGGTGCCGGACACGGTCCCGATAGTCGGGATCCCGACAGTCATTTACCCGACGTCGGGATCCCGACTGTCAAAACGCAGACAGACGGGTGCCCGACGGCCACCCACTATTTTCCCACCACGACCCCCATAGGCTGTGAATATCTTATGGATTTTCGGGGAATAGTGAATAGCGATCCATTTGCAGATTTGCATTGGTGGGGGGGGGGGGGGGGGTGCGTGTTTTACCTTTGGGCTGCGGCTATCTACTCGCAGTCCCCTGCCACTTTGCAGATGAGCGATCAGCTCTGAATCCATTGGGACATAGAACAATGATGTGTTCTCACTGCAGCAATGGCGTCCTTAGATGAGACGTTTAGACTGTCACTTTGGTGTTAGGAACAACTCAGTCCTTCAACAAGTTGGTGTCTTGCAAACGTTCCCACTTAGCAATTCCTGGGCCTAATCACAGACCGCATTAGCATAGCCTAACCCTCCAACATGAGAATAATCAAAGGCTTCGGAGAAGAATCCCCGAGTCTGCCCCATTTATCTGCAACAACTGCTGCCTGAGCATAGACGCCATTCACATGGAAAACCGGCTTCCTCACTAACAAATGAACAGACTCCGCGAACGCATAAATTGTCACCACTGTGAAAACATTTTCACCTCCGCACAGAGGATTCTCTGCTTCTTCATTTGTTTTTATATGGGGGAGAGTGCCATACTAAACAAAAGCACCCCTGTCATAGGACATCTATGGAAGCCACAGGCTGACCATTTGCTGGATTACTGCTGAACACCAGGGGTGCTGGGTTCATTAACTCTTCAGTGATACTGGGCCTTCCAGCATGCATCAGTAACTGTGTGTATGGGGGGGGGGGGGGGGGGGTATGTGGTCTGTAAAGCACAAGCCTCTAATTCTGTATACACTGCCCGTTCGCGCTCTTGGGCTGTATTGAAAAGGGTAACGCAGGAAAATAAAACCACTTGAAGCTCTGTATAAGGAGGCATCTGTGTGCAAATCGGATAAATTAGTATTCAGCTCCGTGAACCCAGTTTTGATAGGTTGGAAGAGAGGGGGATTTCACAAAGTGCAAATGGTCGCAAATGACAAATTCTCTGGCAATTTTTTATTTATTTTTTTTGCAGGAAGATTTAAACTTAACCCTTTGAGTGCCGAGTGAATTTCCCAGAATAGGGGTGAAAACTACCAAGCAAACATTTTTATTCATTATAGTGACCTGTAATGTTCACCTTATATAGGAAATATCATCTAGTTTTACACATCATTTTGTATTTGCATTCATAGAACCAATGTGAGCGACGCTGGCATTTTTTAGCGGATCATTTTGAACATATCTCACAGAGATGTCGGTACTCAAAGGGTTAAAGGATCGTTTTTTGTTAATGAAAAACATTGTCAATTTGCAGCTTATTACATTTCCCCTGATAACTCCCCTGATAATGTGGATGGTACTGGGCTTTTCAAATCTTATATATTAATGGTAACTTTATATCTGTTTTAAAGTGCTGTTAAGTTCTATAACAAGGTCAGTGACTTGGGATAAAGGGTGGGCTGTTTCCGAAATATGGCAGTGTAAGTTGAACAACTTATGAATGATTGGTTCACTAACCCAAGCGGTTCTGATATTCCAAAAAAGTAACATCCTACAGTTCAACGTCTGTTTACCTCTAAGAAAAAAAATAATGAAAGGAATAGAACTTCCTAAACAGTCTGTCAGGGGAAGCTGCTTCCTGACATTCCATAAGGGCTGATTCAAGTAGCCGTGGGTTCCGTGCCCTGTGATTGCGGGCTAACATTACGCACATTTTGCAAAATATTGCTATGAAGCGCACTCCTGATTCCTTTTGCGATTCAATTACAGATGGCAATTATTTCTTCACTGAAGAACTTCATAAAGTGGGGAAATCATCCGGAACTCCCCCAAAAATAGCAAGTACGAAAAAAGGACAATCTAAAAGGCTATGTGGCCACGGGTCCGGTATGATATGCCAGCGGTCGGAATCCCGGCGGTCGAAATACCGACCGCCGCAATGCCAACAAGGGGGGCCATGGATAGCCCCCCCCCCCTTTGCGGGCTCGCTGCGCTCGCCATGCAGCAGCCCCGGTACCTCGGCACACTATTTTATTCTCCCTCTATGGTGTCGTGGACACCCATACAGGGATAAAGTGACAGCATTGCGGCGGTTGGGATTCCGGCGTCAGTATTTCGACCGCCGGGATTCCGACCGCCGGCATATTGACCGCTTCCCGTGGTCACAATGCTGTTAAATGGTTGCTTTAGCCAACTTTTAGAAATGATCTAAAAATTATAGCCAGCAAATGTATTGCAGCAAATAAAAGTGTCTGCAGTATTTTGGGCATATACGTTTCCATAATGGGTGCAGTGTGCGCGGTGGACACGGCTCACAGGGCCCAGTGGGGCCCACATCGTACACACTGCACCCATGTATTATACTTACCACTATGGAGTCCCACGGCGGCGTCTAAGATCAGAGACAGAAATCACTTGAAAAATGGCCGCCATGGGCATTTCTGAGTAATCTGTGCATACACACTGAATATGTCCCTAAAAAACAAGGGGCGAGTGCCGGGTTCTGAGAGACCTGCTCATGCGCAGTAGACAATGGCAGAGTCTGCTCGCCCTCAGAGAGGAGGGGCCCCCAGTGGAGGCTGCAGGTGGGTCAACACCTCACTTAAAATGCCCCTGATTTGGGGGTTCATTAAAGTGCCTCTATAGTGATTATTACATTCTCGCCCGCATCATTACACCCGTTTTTCTGCTTGTACAAAACAAAATAAAAAATCACGTAAAAAATACATCTTCATTGACCATATGTTTCCTAATTAACCCTTTGAGTGCCAACGTTGCTGCAAAATATCGGCTAAAAATGAGAGTTTTGCTCACAGCGACTGCTATTTTTTGCGCAATGTTTAACAAAACCAGTTAATTGACTTCAGATCATTTGCAGTTAGCATTACTGCCTCACAGCGCTGAGGCCATGGGTTCTATCCCCACCATGTGTTATATATACGGGGCAGTACGGACGGTGTAATGGTTAGCATTACTGCCTCACAGCGCTGAGGCCATGGGTTCTATCCCCACCATGTGTTATATATACGGGGCAGTACGGACGGTGTAATGGTTACATTACTGCCTCACAGCGCTGAGGCCATGGGTTCTATCCCCACCATGTGTTATATATACGGGGCAGTACGGATGGTGTAATGGTTATATTACTGCCTCACAGCACTGAGGTCATGGGTTGTATTCCCACCATGTGTTATATATACAGGGCAGTACGGACGGTGTAATGGTTACATTACTGCCTCACAGCGCTGAGGCCATGGGTTCTATCCCCACCATGTGTTATATATACAGGGCAGTACGGACGGTGTAATGGTTACATTACTGCCTCACAGCACTGAGGCCATGGGTTCTATCCCCACCATGTGTTATATATACAGGGCAGTATGGAGGGTGTAATGGTTACATTACTGCATCACAGCGCTGAGGTCATGGGTTCTATCCCCACCATGTGTTATATATACAGGGCAGTACGGACGGTGTAATGGTTACATTACTGCCTCACAGCACTGAGGTCATGGGTTCTATCCCCACCATGTGTTATATATACGGGGCAGTACGGACGGTGTAATGGTTAGCATTACTGCCTCACAGCGCTGAGGTCATGGGTTCTATCCCCACCATGTAATATATATAGGCAGTACAGATGGTGTAATGGTTACATTACTGCCTCACAGCACTGAGGTCATGGGTTCTATCCCCACCATGTGTTATATATACGGGGCAGTACGGATGGTGTAATGGTTACATTACTGCCTCACAGCACTGAGGTCATGGGTTCTATCCCCACCATGTGTTATATATACAGGGCAGTACGGATGGTGTAATGGTTAGCATTACTGCCTCACAGCACTGAGGTCATGGGTTCTATCCCCACCATGTGTTATATATACGGGGCAGTACGGACGGTGTCATGGTTAGCATTACTGCCTCACAGCGCTGAGGTCATGGGTTCTATCCCCATCATGTGTTATATATACGGGGCAGTACGGACGGTGTCATGGTTAGCATTACTGCATCACAGCGCTGAGGTCATGGGTTCTATCCCCACCATGTGTTATATATACGGGGCAGTACGGATGGTGTAATGGTTACATTACTGCCTCACAGCGCTGAGGTCATGGGTTCTATCCCCAC
The DNA here is from genome assembly GCF_055691185.1 of Crinia signifera. NCBI lineage: Eukaryota > Metazoa > Chordata > Amphibia > Anura > Myobatrachidae > Crinia > Crinia signifera. The sequence goes on along the minus strand of NC_139227.1, from coordinate 119,379,751 downwards.
CATGTGTTATATATACGGGGCAGTACGGATGGTGTAATGGTTACATTACTGCCTCACAGCGCTGAGGTCATGGGTTCTATCCCCACCATGTGTTATATATACGGGGCAGTACGGACGGTGTAATGGTTATAGCATTACTGCCTCACAGCACTGAGGTCATGGGTTCTATCCCCACCATGTGTTATATATACAGGGCAGTACGGATGGTGTAATGGTTACATTACTGCCTCACAGCACTGAGGTCATGGGTTCTATCCCCACCATGTGTTATATATACAGGGCAGTACGGATGGTGTAATGGTTAGCATTACTGCCTCACAGCACTGAGGTCATGGGTTCTATCCCCACCATGTGTTATATATACGGGGCAGTACGGACGGTGTCATGGTTAGCATTACTGCCTCACAGCACTGAGGTCATGGGTTCTATTCCCACCATGTGTTATATATACGGGGCAGTACGGACGGTGTCATGGTTAGCATTACTGCATCACAGCACTGAGGTCATGGGTTCTATCCCCACCATGTGTTATATATACGGGGCAGTACGGACGGTGTCATGGTTAGCATTACTGCATCACAGCGCTGAGGTCATGGGTTCTATCCCCACCATGTGTTATATATACGGGGCAGTATGGATGGTGTAATGGTTACATTACTGCCTCACAGCGCTGAGGTCATGGGTTCTATCCCCACCATGTGTTATATATACGGGGCAGTACCGATGGTGTAATGGTTACATTCATGCCTCACAGCGCTGAGGTCATGGGTTCTATCCCCACCATGTGTTATATATACGGGGCAGTACGGACGGTGTAATGGTTAGCATTACTGCCTCACAGCACTGAGGTCATGGGTTCTATCCCAACCATGTGTTATATATACGGGGCAGTACGGATGGTGTAATGGTTAGCATTACTGCCTCACAGCGCTGAGGTCATGGGTTCTATCCCCACCATGTGTTATATATACGGGGCAGTACAGACGGTGTAATGGTTACATTACTGCCTCACAGCACTGAGGTCATGGGTTCTATCCCCACCATGTGTTATATATACGGGGCAGTACAGACGGTGTAATGGTTATAGCATTACTGCCTCACAGCACTGAGGTCATGGGTTCTATCCCTACCATGTGTTATATATACGGGGCAGTACGGATGGTGTAATGGTTAGCATTACTGCCTCACAGCGCTGAGGTCATGGGTTCTATCCCCACCATGTGTTATATATACGGGGCAGTACAGACGGTGTAATGGTTATAGCATTACTGCCTCACAGCACTGAGGTCATGGGTTCTATCCCCACCATGTGTTATATATACGGGGCAGTACGGATGGTGTAATGGTTACATTACTGCCTCACAGCACTGAGGTCATGGGTTCTATCCCCACCATGTGTTATATATACGGGGCAGTACGGACGGTGTAATGGTTATAGCATTACTGCCTCACAGCACTGAGGTCATGGGTTCTATCCCCACCATGTGTTATATATACAGGGCAGTACGGATGGTGTAATGGTTACATTACTGCCTCACAGCACTGAGGTCATGGGTTCTATCCCCACCATGTGTTATATATACAGGGCAGTACGGATGGTGTAATGGTTAGCATTACTGCCTCACAGCACTGAGGTCATGGGTTCTATCCCCACCATGTGTTATATATACGGGGCAGTACGGACGGTGTCATGGTTAGCATTACTGCCTCACAGCACTGAGGTCATGGGTTCTATTCCCACCATGTGTTATATATACGGGGCAGTACCGACGGTGTCATGGTTAGCATTACTGCCTCACAGCGCTGAGGTCATGGGTTCTATCCCCACCATGTGTTATATATACGGGGCAGTACGGACGGTGTCATGGTTAGCATTACTGCATCACAGCGCTGAGGTCATGGGTTCTATCCCCACCATGTGTTATATATACGGGGCAGTACGGATGGTGTAATGGTTACATTACTGCCTCACAGCGCTGAGGTCATGGGTTCTATCCCCACCATGTGTTATATATACGGGGCAGTACGGATGGTGTAATGGTTACATTACTGCCTCACAGCGCTGAGGTCATGGGTTCTATCCCCACCATGTGTTATATATACGGGGCAGTACGGACGGTGTAATGGTTAGCATTACTGCCTCACAGCACTGAGGTCATGGGTTCTATCCCAACCATGTGTTATATATACGGGGCAGTACGGATGGTGTAATGGTTAGCATTACTGCCTCACAGCGCTGAGGTCATGGGTTCTATCCCCACCATGTGTTATATATACGGGGCAGTACAGACGGTGTAATGGTTACATTACTGCCTCACAGCACTGAGGTCATGGGTTCTATCCCCACCATGTGTTATATATACGGGGCAGTACAGACGGTGTAATGGTTATAGCATTACTGCCTCACAGCACTGCGGTCATGGGTTCTATCCCCACCATGTGTTATATATACGGGGCAGTACGGATGGTGTAATGGTTAGCATTACTGCCTCACAGCGCTGAGGTCATGGGTTCTATCCCCACCATGTGTTATATATACGGGGCAGTACAGACGGTGTAATGGTTATAGCATTACTGCCTCACAGCACTGAGGTCATGGGTTCTATCCCCACCATGTGTTATATATACGGGGCAGTACGGATGGTGTAATGGTTATAGCATTACTGCCTCACAGCGCTGAGGTCATGGGTTCTATCCCCACCATGTGTTATATATACGGGGCAGTACAGATGGTGTAATGGTTAGTATTACTGCCTCACAGCACTGAGGTCATGGGTTCTATCCCCACCATGTGTTATATCTACGGGGCAGTACGGACGGTGTAATGGTTAGCATTACTGCCTCACAGTGCTGAGGTCATGGGTTCTATCCCCACCATGTGTTATATATACGTGGCAGTACGGACGGTGTAATGGTTACATTACTGCCTCACAGTGCTGAGGTCATGGGTTCTATCCCCACCATGTGTTATATATACGGGGCAGTACGGACGGTGTAATGGTTATAGCATTACTGCCTCACAGCACTGAGGTCATGGGTTCTATCCCCACTATGTGTTATATATATACAGGGCAGTACGGCCGGTGTAATGGTTACCATTACTGCCTCACAGCACTGAGGTCATGGGTTCTATCCCCACCATGTGTTATTTATACGGGGCAGCACGGATGGTGTAATGGTTAGCATTACTGCCTCACAGCACTGAGGTCATGTGTTCTATCCCCCCATGTGTTATATATACGGGGCAGTACGGATGGTGTAATGGTTATAGCATTACTGCCTCACAGCACTGAGGTCATGGGTTCTATCCCCACCATGTGTTATATATACGGGGCAGTACGGACGGTGTAATGGTTACATTACTGCCTCACAGTGCTGAGGTCATGGGTTCTATCCCCACCATGTGTTATATATACGGGGCAGTACAGACGGTGTAATGGTTATAGCATTACTGCCTCACAGCACTGAGGTCATGGGTTCTATCCCCACCATGTGTTATATATATGGGGCAGTACGGATGGTGTAATGGTTATAGCATTACTGCCTCACAGCGCTGAGGTCATGGGTTCTATCCCCACCATGTGTTATATATACGGGGCAGTACGGATGGTGTAATGGTTAGCATTACTGCCTCACAGCACTGAGGTCATGGGTTCTATCCCCACCATGTGTTATATATACGGGGCAGTACAGATGGTGTAATGGTTAGTATTACTGCCTCACAGCACTGAGGTCATGGGTTCTATCCCCACCATGTGTTATATCTACGGGGCAGTACGGACGGTGTAATGGTTAGCATTACTGCCTCACAGTGCTGAGGTCATGGGTTCTATCCCCACCATGTGTTATATATACGTGGCAGTACGGACGGTGTAATGGTTACATTACTGCCTCACAGTGCTGAGGTCATGGGTTCTATCCCCACCATGTGTTATATTAACGGGGCAGTACGGACGGTGTAATGGTTATAGCATTACTGCCTCACAGCACTGAGGTCATGGGTTCTATCCCCACCATGTGTTATATATACGGGGCAGTACGGACGGTGTAATGGTTACATTACTGCCTCACAGTGCTGAGGTCATGGGTTCTATCCCCACCATGTGTTATATATACGGGGCAGTACGGACGGTGTAATGGTTATAGCATTACTGCCTCACAGCACTGAGGTCATGGGTTCTATCCCCACCATGTGTTATATATACGGGGCAGTATGGATGGTGTAATGGTTATAGCATTACTGCCTCACAGCACTGAGGTCATGGGTTCTATCCCCACCATGTGTTATATATACGGGGCAGTACGGATGGTGTAATGGTTACATTACTGCCTCACAGCACTGAGGTCATGGGTTCTATCCCCACCATGTGTTATATATACAGGGCAGTACGGACGGTGTAATGGTTACATTACTGCCTCACAGCACTGAGGTCATGGGTTCTATCCCCACCATGTGTTATATATACAGGGCAGTACGGATGGTGTAATGGTTAGCATTACTGCATCACAGCGCTGAGGTCATGGGTTCTATCCCCACCATGTGTTATATATACGGGGCAGTACGGATGGTGTAATGGTTACATTACTGCCTCACAGCACTGAGGTCATGGGTTCTATCCCCACCATGTGTTATATATACGGGGCAGTACGGACGGTGTAATGGTTAGCATTACTGCATCACAGCGCTGAGGTCATGGGTTCTATCCCTACCATGTGTCATATATACAGGGCAGTACGGACGGTGTAATGGTTACATTACTGCCTCACAGCACTGAGGTCATGGGTTCTATCCCCACCATGTGTTATATATACGGGGCAGTATGGATGGTGTAATGGTTACATTACTGCCTCACAGCACTGAGGTCATGGGTTCTATCCCCACCATGTGTTATATATACGGGGCAGTACGGACGGTGTAATGGTTAGCATTACTGCATCACAGCGCTGAGGTCATGGGTTCTATCCCTACCATGTGTCATATATACAGGGCAGTACGGACGGTGTAATGGTTACATTACTGCCTCACAGCACTGAGGTCATGGGTTCTATCCCCACCATGTGTTATATATACGGGGCAGTACGGATGGTGTAGTGGTTAGCATTACTGCCTCACAGCACTGAGGTCATGGGTTCTATCCCCACCATGTATTATATATACAGGGCAGTACTGATGGTGTAATGGTTATAGTATTACTGCCTCACAGCGCTGAGGTCATGGGTTCCATTCCCACCATGGCTCTAACTGTGCAGAGTTTGTATATTCTCCCCGTGCTTGCGTGGGTTTCTTCCGGGTACTCCGGTTTCCTCCCACAATCCAAAAATATACAGATAGGTTAATTGGCTTCCAACAAATTAACCCTAGAATGTCTGTGTGTGCATGTACATGTGGTAGGGAATATAGGTTGTAAGCTCCACTGGGGCAGGGACTGATGTGAATGTTCAAATATTCTCTGTACAGCGCTGCGGAATCTGTGTGCGCTATATAAGAAACTGGTAATAAATAAATAAATAAAATATTCTCGACTTTTTTAGCGGATATTTTGCATCTCTCACAGCAACGTTGGCACTCAAAGGGTTAAAAACCTGTAGGTACAGTAGTACTCACTGGGAGGGGTCTCATGGGCACCGCACAGTCATTTTTCAGGCACCTTGTTTTTTGGTGACATTTTTCTTCATTATTTATAATCAGTTCTAGATTCAGGAAGAAATAAGTGAAACTGTTACTGAAATCAAATAAGCATCTGAAGACTTCAGAATATTTGGTGCAGCATAAATCTGGTATCAGCTTGTAGCGTCCGGTGACATTTCACCAGAATGTCTTCTATCCATATTTCTACATTTCCTGGGAAATGTTTTTCACTGAAATTTGAGATTTTTCTATTGTTCACGCACACTTGGATTCTTAGCAAATATGTAGAGTTTGGTGTATTTTGTGCATTTGACTCCTTAAACTGGGTGCACACTATACAATATTGCTAACCATATCGTTTGAACTTCTAGGCAAATGATATAGCACATACACACTGAACGATATTGTTAACGATATCGTTCAGTGATGTCACCCGGCCGCAGCTGAATATGAAGTTGTTGACGATATAGTCCATTCCTTTCCATATTGGAGGCAATCAGATTGGAAACATTAATAAGAAAAAAACCCTGATGAAGTCTTAAACGGATGAAACGCGTTGGTTTATTGTTTTTGTCATCTGCTTCTATGAATTTTATTTACGTCTGATCAAGATTCCAATGAATCAACTGGATTCTCTGAATTGTGGTTCACTGATTATGGGTTGTTAATAGTTTACAGGTTACTCTACCAAAAGGATCTATCTGTTTTGTTGTGGTTCCCTACCTTCAGGGAATTAAAGTGTATTGGCGGCCTTCCACTTTTCTTATAACTATGTTGAATTTAGCGTGACTAAGGCCCTTATTCAGGTCTGATCGCAGTACAAATTTGTTCTCGAAATAAGCAAAACCATGCTGCACTGCAGGTGGGGCAGATGTAACATAGGCACAGAGAGTTAGATTTGAGTGGGGTGTGTTGAAACTGAAATCTAAATTGCAGTGTAAAAATCAGGGACGTGCAGTCAGGGGAGGCAGGGGAGGCAGTGCTTCCCCTGTCAATTTGTTTTAAAATAATACAAAGAATATACCTATGACACATATTCTGTGTCATAAGTATTTTCTTTATATTATTTTACTGGTTTGAATTAATTAACCTAGTTTGGGAGGCATCGATAAGCGTGCCTCCCAAACAGAACTGCAAGGGGACGAAGCGGGGCTTGGGGCGGGGCTAAGCAGTGGACTAAAAAATCCATTAAAAATAACGCTAGAAGCGGCACTTCTAGAAGTGCCTAATTGACAGGGGTGCTGTGATTGGACAGCAGATCCAGCTGCTGGCCAATCACAGCAGCCCCTGTCATGTACAGTAAGCTTCCGAAAGTGCCGTGTTTGCTCCCTTCTCCCCTGCTGTGACCTGTGCCGGCTCCCTGCCTGTGTGGCTACTGCTCCCCTCTCCCCTGCCCAGTGAGTATCATTTTGTTTTCGGCGGGGGGGGGGGGGGAGTCAAACGGGCGGGGATGGAGGTGGCAGCAGAGGACGGCTGCAGCGTGCGCCGGTGTCGGCGGTCAGGTGCGTAGGGTGTTACAGCGGGCGGAGGTTTGCGGCAGGGGATGGGTGCTGGCTGCTGCTGGAGGAGGGGGGCAGCGGGTGTCGGCGGCAGCCAGGGGGGGGTTGCGGTGCGGTGGTGGCTGTGACAGTGCCTCTCCGTTCACAGCCACCACCGCACGTCACTGGTAAAAATAAAGCAGACAGTATTTACCCTGAACAGAAACAAAATAACTCACCCAAATTTAACTCTCCCTGCACGTGTTACATCTGCCCCACCTGCAGGGCAGCATGGTTTTGCCCATATTGAGAACAAATTTGTACTGCGATCAGATCTGAATAAGGGCCTATGTGTACTGTTCTATTGATATATACACACACAATATTGTTTTCAGAAAAATCTGATGGAGATATATTTCATGGGAGTACACGAGTACATACTTTAGAGTTAAATTCCCAAATCTATCTGATTAACCTTCCTTGAAAAGACAGTTCTGCAGTGAGAGCCAAGGCTCCGCAAGGCTACGCTTTGTCCACAGATCTTGAATTCACATCCTTTGGATGGCTGAACTTTGGTCCATGGATGCAAACCACCCACACTGTGCACGCGCACCCCCAGAAATAACCCTGGCCTCACAGATTTCTCAGGAACCAGAATAGACCTATTTCCGCTGGTCTTTATTGAGATATAGATTTGCTCAATGAGAACGTGCCAGCTGCAGAACCAGCTGTTCCATGCAGCCTACAGCCTGTGTCCATCTCAATTCATTTCTGCAAATCATTTTCCGTGCCTTCGCTTTTCCTGAAAATATAATGTGGCAGTGGTCAAAAGTAGCGAGGAACTGCAAGTTTCAGCATGCCTTGCCAGCCATGCAGTCAGGTGTGCTGTATTACCCCGGGCATTTTTTTCAATCCTAAAATTTGGGATTGAAAAACACTCAATCCTGGGATTCCTCAAATTCAAAAATTGGTGGGAGCAGTGCGGCAGCCAGAAACAGTGCGGGCGCTGTCGCCAGGGCCGGCGCCACCACTAGGCAAATCTAGGCATTTGCCTAGGGCGCCGGCCACTGGAGGGCGGCATTTTGCCCCCCCCCCGTGCCGCCCGGGTACCTGTCCTGCGGCGCTGTGTATGTAGAGTTGGCGGCGAAGGCAGCGGGGGTCCCTGCAGTCCATTAGAAATAACGAGCGCTATCCGCCGGGCTATGCGGAAGCGCTTCTGTTGTGAAAACACTGGCAGCACGGCGCACGCTGATCTCAGCCAATCAGCGTGCTGCCAGTGTTTTCACAACAGAAGCGCTTCCGCATAGCCCGGCGCATAGCGCTCGTTATTTCTAATGGACTGCAGGGACCCCCGCTGCCTCCGCCGCCAACTTTACATACACAGCGCCGCAGGACAGGTACCCCCCTCCCCCGGACAGCGCCGCAGGACAGTCCCCCCCCTCCCCCGGCACCGGGGCGCCCCCACCCCGAATCGCCTGGGGCACTCCGGTGCCTTGCACCGGCCCTGGCTGTCGCATTGGGGGAAGGGGCGGTGTCTGTAGGTGCTCAGCACTGGTCAGCATTAAGAAGATTTATTTATAGCTCCAAAAATAGATTCCGTGAGGTAAATTTACTAAGGTGAGAGTTTTTAGAAGTCTGAGATGTTGCCCCTAGCAACCAATCAGATTCTACAAGGGGACATTTACTAAGATGGGAAATCTGTTTCACATGGGATGTTGCTATGGCAACCAATCGGAATCTGTTTCTTATTTAGCACCTTATAGAAGATAATAGATAGTATCTGGTTGGTTGCTGGGTGAAGATAAATAAAGATTAGGAAAAGATAACATTGATAAATTGCTGATATCGCCCTGTTACTACCCAGTTTGTTTTATCACTGTTGTTTCCAATTCTAAAGCGCAACGGAATCTGCTGCGCTATATAAGACGCTATATAAGACGCTGTAACGGAATCTGCTGCGCTATATAAGACACTGTAACGGAATATGCTGCGCTATATAAGACACTGTAACGGAATCTGCTGCGCTATATAAGACACTGTAACGGAATCTGCTGCGCTATATAAGACGCTGTAACAGAATCTGCTGCTCTATATAAGACGCTGTAACGGAATCTGCTGCTATATAAGACGCTGTGACAGAATCTGCTGCGCTATATAAGACACTGTAACGGAATCTGCTGCGCTATATAAGACGCTGTAACGGAATCTGCTGCTATATAAGACGCTGTAACGGAATCTGCTGCGCTATATAAGACGCTGTAACGTAATCTGCTGCGCTATATAAGACACTGTAACGGAATCTGCTGCGCTATATAAGACGCTGTAACGGAATCTGCTGCGCTATATAAGACGCTGTAACGGAATCTGCTGCTCTATATAAGACACTGTAACGGAATCTGCTGCGCTATATAAGACACTGTAACGGAATCTGCTGCTCTATATAAGACACTGTAACGGAATCTGCTGCGCTATATAAGACTCTGTAACGGAATCTGCTGCGCTATATAAGACGCTGTAACGGAATCTGCTGCGCTATATAAGATGCTGTAATGGAATCTGCTGCGCTATATAAGACGCTGTAACGGAATCTGCTGCGCTATATAAGACGCTGTAACGGAATCTGCTGCGCTATATAAGACACCGTAACGGAATCTGCTGCGCTATACAAGACACTGTAACGGAATCTGCTGCGCTATATAAGACACTGTAACGGAATCTGCTGCGCTATACAGTATAAGCCGATGTAACGGAATCTGCTGCGCTATATAAGAAACGGTAAATAAATTAATTAATAATGAGCTTTTTTAGCAGAAGAGTTTTGTGGTGTTTTGGGGCCCATGACCCATACAGAAACAAACCCTGCCTTAGAGACCAAGGATCTGGCCCATCCCCCACTAGGATGAGGATGCACCCAATATAGATTTGTCAGAGTCGTTAAGCATTCAGTTTTATTTAAAACAGACCATTGGTTTGAGACAATGCACACAGAACACGCCACAGAGGAAGATTGGGATGACAGGAAGCTTGTTATGATCAGGATATCCTGAGATGATGTCGAAAATATGACTGGAATGGTTAATGAACATGTCGGAAGCAGAGGAAGCGCTATCTCGGCTTGCGGCCACTGTGTTTCTGTCACTTCTTGCTGCCATAGGCCTCTTATCTGCAGGAAACGGGCTTGCAGCGCAGGCCGGAGATTGTGACTCATAGCTGGGCTACTTGAAAACGACATTTCCACATCAATGGCAGTAAATGTCACCATGAAACGGTTTGATGGGAGCCCATTGCTCTCAGCGGGCAGGGAAAGTGAAAGTTCTGTCAGGAAACGGTTCTGGCTGTGTCTGGATTGCACATGATCCTTGAGGCGCTTCTCTCTGCATAATGAGGGTAAAATGCCGGATGGTTTTTATATTGCACCTGTGTGTCGTCCGTATGCCTCTATATTACACTTACAAAGTATTGCTTGGTGCAAACAAAATGCCAGGGAGTTTGAGGCCTGCATACAATGTCGAGTAGCCAGCAGTTCTGGTCATACTGGCCTACTCTCCCAAGTATCACCAGGAGGCACCGTCAGAAGTGTGTGGTGCTCCAGGCCACTCGGAAGTTTGGGCTAGTCTCCCGCCAGCCAGCCAATACCTGCTTCAACAGCCTCCTGCACATGGGGAGGGGAGAAGATGTCACAATGCCAGACTAATTTAATAAGCTTCTATGAGGAAGTCAGTAGGGGGCTGGACTTATGGAAATATGTTGACGTAATACTGCTTGATTTCGCTAAAGCTTTTGACACGGTGCCTCATAAAAGGTTATTAATAAAACTAGGTAATTTAGGGTTAGGAGATACAATTTGTTATTGGATTTCAAAACTGGTTGCACAATCGGGTACAGAGAGTGGTGGTAAATGGCATACATTCCAGCTGGGGTAAGGTCCAAAGTGGCATCTGCTGTAGAGAAGGGCTTGGGGGTCATCTTAGATGAAAAATTGGTGAATAGTGCACACTGCTCAAGTGCAGCAGCAAAAGCAAACCGGACACTGGTATGCATTAAAAGGGGAATGGATTCAACGTATGCCAATGTGATAGTGCCTCTTTACAAGGCAATAGTGAGACCACACTTGGAATACTGTGTTCAGTTCTGGGCATCGCACCTTAAAAAGAACATAAATGAATTGGAACAGGTACAGAGAAGGGCGACTTAGCTAGTAAAATGTTTCGAATCACTGGAATACAAAGATAACCAGGCTGAATATGTTGTCACTGGAGAAACGTAGGTTGAGAGGTGATATGATTAGTATGTTCAAATACTGGATTTGGAATCATATAGAACTGGGAGATGATTTGTTCAGTAACAGGCCTACACTTAGGACACGCGGCCATGTACTGAGGCCAGAGGAAAATAAATTCCGTACTGATTTAAGTACTTCACCATTAGAGGAATCTGCTGGGCTATATAAGAAACTGTAAATAAATAAATAAATGACAGCAGTAACATTCTGGAACTCATTGCCGGTTGGGGTGATTACAGCAACGACTGTTAATGAATTTACATCAAAACTGGATACATTTCTGGCCACTAAGGGAATCCTATAGATATGACTTACTCAATCAGTAGTTACAAGTCAGATAGGTTGGACTTGATGGACTAACGTCTTTTTTCAGCCTTAATTACTATGTTACTACAGTATGTTAAAATTTGCAGTGAATTGTGTTATAGTGATCCAGTCCCCTGTCTGTAATATTGCCATTGTGTGGTGGGGTTTTGGCAGATTGGGGTCCCAAAGCATCACACTTACTGGTTTATTACAGACCACACACATCAAGCAATGAAGAAGCTGCAGCAGTCCCCCTCGCCGTTCTCCTTCTAGCGCCAGGGCAACGGAAATAACTGCCAACGCCTTTGATGTAATTAACAAAATGTTTAATGCTACAATGAAGCCGGGCGCGGATTGGTCACATCTAGAGCTCATTTGCAGGGCAGGGGAAGACAAATAATCAGAGCTTTGAGATAGGGTTGAACAATAACAGAGTGATTGACGAAATCACTAGCGGCAACCCTTCACTCAAGGGTTTGCTGCACAGCAGATACAGAGCAATTATTGTATGTAAAGAGCCTTCCTGGAAGCTGACAGATCTTATCAGAAGTGATCTGCCACCTTGTCAGGCTCAATCTGTGTGACAGATTCATTTGTGGCAATGTTGTAGCTGGGGTTGGTGAAGGGTCAATAAGCGTATTAGTCTGACCTGTGAGGATACATGTAGTAATACACATTTATTCTCCTTTGGAGACTGTCCTTGCATACACTACATTTGGAGGTATTTACCTTGGATGTATATGATCGTCTCAATCCAGAGGAGTTTACTTGTTTAGAATTATCATAAGGTACAATTAAGTTACGCCCATACTGAGTTTATGAACTCCCGAAATTCCATATACTAAATTCATCTTCTTGACGACCCATCCTTGGTAATTACTGATTTATCATGTGCTTAACATCACATCTACCTGTATGATATTGCGTCATAATTCATCATGTTACCACTCAAGACAATTACAGTTTTACCCCTGATGAAGTCTCTGTAGACGAAATGCGCTGGATACTGCAATTTTGTCCTACTGAATGTGAAGAATCTTTGGAATTTGAAGTGTAACAACTACACTCTTTTATGGACCTTGAATAAATAAGATTTAAGTGATATTTTACTTGTGTGTTTTTGAACAGACCTAGGCGAGTCACAAAGTAGTGCCCATTTTGGTGGCGCCTGTCCTTCACTGTGTTGTATCTGTTCTTGTTTGATTCCTGCCAACAGGGATTCTGTGGGATAAGAGGCATCCTAACTAATTTACACTGAAAACTCAATATTTTTTTTAACCCTTTGAGTGCCAAGTGAACTTGTCAAAATAGGTGTGAAAATTGCCAAGCAAACATTTGTATTCACCACAATGAACCGTAATGTTTACCTTATATAGGAAATATCATCTTTTTTTTTTACATTTATATAACAAATGTACTTTGCACATCGCTCACAGAGATGTTGGCACTCAAAGGGTAAACCAGGCATGGCCCTCCAGCTGTTGTGAAACTACACATCCCAGCATGCCTTGCCACAGTTGTAGCATACTCTAATAGAAAAACTGTGGCAAGGCATGATGGGACTTGTAGTTTTACGACAGCTGGAGGGCCATAGTTTGGACATGCCTGCAGTAAACATAAAAGAAAACCAACACCGCACTCATTATGGTATCCGGATAATTGGTTAGCATGGGTGCTGCAGTGGCATAACTAGAGATGTTGCCCCCCCATACATTTATTATATTACTCTTTAGCTAAATGCTCATTGCCAGGGGTTTCATGTTCATTGCCAGGGGTTACATGCTTGTTGCCAGGGGTTACATGCCCATTTTAGCCTATGAACTACGCACCGCTGGCACAGTGCAGTCAGCAGGGTTGGCGGGGGGGGGGGGGGGGGTCAGTACTGACTCCCCCGGCACCTTGCTGAGCACATTACATGGAGATACATCCCCACCATAGGATCACATATTACAATGCGATCCTGGGCGTTAATATACTGCCCAGATCGCATTGTATACGTGATCCTTGTTAAACGGGCCCCTATGCTTTATAGTAGTGTCAGGGGAAAATGTCTGATGGTTGCCGTCACCGAGGAGCGCAGATGTAAAACATTTCCCTGCTCCTGTACTGCGTCTTCTCACCCGAAACTGCCGCATGTCACAGCGCTCATTCTGTTTGACATTAGAATTGGAGTCTCTCCTGTTTCAAAGTACTCGAAAGCTAAGAATAGCGACTTTCGCGCCAATCGCTTGCCAAATCTCCCGGTACGTCCTGCTCCCTTTAAATTCATTACCACTTCACAAACCTGGCTAAACAATTTCATCTGAAGACATTCCAAAGTGCAGGAAGCCTTTTCAAACTGTTTGGTTTGTTATTTTGAGAAGAAATGTAGCCTCATCGCAGAGCTGTTGTGGGGTTACTACATAAGGACATGTTACTACACGAGCGGCTGTTGATTACGCTGCAGACAGAAAGGGAAATTCCGCTCGTGTCTGCAAAACGCCATATACACAATGCATGCTTATTATTACTGTGACTGCACCTTGTCATCCATAGATGCCTTATTTACAAACTTCCAGGGACAGTCCCAGGTTTTAATATTTTGTCCCTAAAAACATCTGTCGTTGGAAATATCCCAACTTTTTTTACTTTTACAATTGATCAACTGAACACGAACATTCTTATGATGGGGCCTCAGCATCCAGATAGTCCCCATTGCGGACAGATCTGAAAGGTGCGGATTAGTGTTATGGCCCATGCACACAGAACGGCGGGAGCTTTGTGCTGCGCGGTCTAGTTAAGCACGGATCGCTCAGCACAGATAGCTCAGCACACAGATCGCTACACGCTGTAGAGAGAACACAGGCGATGACTAGATTTATACTGCATGCTGTGAAAATCTAGTCAGACGATAGCGACGCGCGGGACCGCACAGGGGCCATGCACACGGAGCGATCTGTGCTTTATTTCTAACCAATCTAGTCAGATCACTTAGAAATGGGTCTGTGTATGCCCCATTAGTTAGGAGGGTTAAGCTGGCCATACACTACTGCGATGTATCACAGCAGTGTATGTATGGCCATACGATCCTCCGTTAGCCACCCGGGACCTTCTGTTCCCTGCCGCCTGGAGGGGGGTCGGAGTCGGAGGTCCAACCTGCATGGGACTTTTTTACTTGGAGGAAGTTGTTACATTTTATGTTTTACTACTAAGGGTGAAACTGTCAGTAGCACTTCAGGGGCGGGGCCTGATGTAGCCGTCATCAAGCCCTGCCCCAGTACTACAAATCTCCCAATTCGTGGGTCTTCGAGGAGGAGGCGGGGCTAAACAACACAATTTGCCTCTTTAGCCCCGCCCCTCACCGGAAAGCCGCAAATTGTGGGAAATTAACGCAGCCGCATGGGGCCGCCAGTATCTGGGCGGCTTTCCCACCTTTATGGGGGGCCAGGAGGGGGACCCGATTTTCGGGAGCCTCCCGGCCATTCCGGAAGGGTAGGCAACCCTGCTAAAGGGGTGTGGGGGATATTTTGATTTTTGACCACTAGGGTGTCTATTGCCATTGGGGGTGGGGTGCAAGTTATTTTACACCAGGCTGTTTTGCCATTTAAATGACTGCTGTTTTCAAAATATAGCTCCCTGGCCAGAAATGTGCTGTGCCTGGAGACTGGAGCAGGACAGACGCTCTGCCACAGGCCAGGTATGGAGGAGGACACTGTCCACCCTGCATTGTGGCGTTCTTGGCTGTCCCCGACATTTGGGGTGGTAAAAAAATATGCGGCTGGGGGGGGGGCGCAAAAAAGCTAGTTACGCCACTGGATACGAATGAAGCATCTGACAGTGTACTTCTCACTTTGGTTCAAGGGCGTAGGTGCAGGGGGTACAGCTGCTATGGGGCCCAGAGCTGAAAGGTCATCTTTACTGCCTAAGTAATATGTTTTACA
Organism: Crinia signifera; assembly: GCF_055691185.1. Taxonomy (NCBI): domain Eukaryota; kingdom Metazoa; phylum Chordata; class Amphibia; order Anura; family Myobatrachidae; genus Crinia; species Crinia signifera. The sequence continues at coordinate 119,364,136 of NC_139227.1, read as the reverse complement.
TACATTTATCACCATCAGTCGCTAAATAGGGGCCCTTACAAACTTTTGCTATAGGGCCTATGAATATCTTCTGCTTCGGTTCCAGACCGGGGCTGAGTATACACAGTACTGTATATCTTCATTTCCCCAATGCGCTTGGTGGTCTGCAGGTCCTGTGTGCATGGTGCAGAACAGGAGGAAACTGCAAATAGCACAGTCTAGGCCACTGCAACCTAAGATTACTTTTTAAATGCTCAGTAACAAAAATAAATAATTTTGATTACGCATTTTTTGCTATTAAATAACTCATTAAAGCCTGGCCATAACTAGGGATGTGCATTCATAGCCCTGAGGCACATGTATTTGGCTTGTATGGTGCCTGGAGGGGCAAGCTGCAGCCAGCATCGCTGTAGCAGAACTGGTCAGAGAGTCCTTGGTGCTGTATGTCCCACTGCTGCTGGGCACGCCCCCCTCTTTTGTCACTTCATGACATCATGTGTTCAGTTAACTGGCTGTCACAAGGCTCTGGCACTGCATGAAAGTGAGAAAGCATTGGTCTGCCATACATCTGACATTTGTAGTTTGATATTACTGATGTAACACAATATTGGACAGTTACTACTACTACTACTACTACTACTAGTTACTTCTACTACTAGTTACTACTACTACTACTACTTACTACTACTACTAGTTACTACTACTACTAGTTACTACTACTACTACTACTACTACTACTACTACTACTACTACTACTACTACTACTACTAGTTACTACTACTACTAGTTACTACTACTACTACTACTACTACTACTAGTTACTACTACTACTACTACTACTACTACTAGTTACTACTACTACTACTACTACTACTATTACTACTACTACTAGTTACTACTACTACTACTACTACTACTACTAGTTACTACTACTACTACTACTAGTTACTAATACTACTACTACTAAAACTAGTTACTACTACTACTACTACTACTAGTTACTACTACTACTACTAGTTACTACTACTACTACTAGTTACTAATACTACTACTACTAGTTACTAATACTACTACTACTAAAACTAGTTACTACTACTACTACTACTACTAGTTACTACTACTACTAGTTACTACTACTACTAGTTACTACTACTACTAGTAGTTACTTCTACTACTACTAGTTACTACTACTACTAGTTACTACTACTACTAGTTACTTCTACTACTACTACTACTACTAGTTACTTCTACTACTAGTTACTACTGCTACTACTACTAGTTACTACTACTAGTTACTACTACTACTACTAGTTACTACTACTACTAGTTACTACTACAACTACTACTACTAGTTACTACTACTACTACTACTAGTTACTACTACTACTACTAGTAACTACTACTACTGCTACTAGTTACTTCTACTACTACTACTAGTTACTTCTACTACTACTAGTTACTACTACTACTACTACTAGTAGTTACTACTACTACTACTACTACTACTTACCGACTTTTTTTTTCTCTCTCCTCTCCGGGAGAAGCTCGAAGAGGAGACCAGATACTGCTGCCAGGAGGGACGGGACTTGGCTGTTGTCAGCAAACCCCACCCCCATGCCACTCAAACGCAGCAATTCGTGGGTCCATGGATTGAGGGAGGTTCTAAAATGACACGAAATTATGTGATTCATGTCATTTTAGCCCCGTCCCTTTGCTGCGGACCCGGCTGTGTGTTTGGCGTGACGTTAGCAAGCCACACCTCACATAGCCGGGGGGAAGGAGGCGGGGCTGGGCAGCAGCTGATGTAGTGCTCAGCAACGCTGCCAGGCTGCGGGAGAGTCAGTAGTGAGGTATGGCTAAAGAGATCACCAACTGTACAAAGAGAATTAGTAAAAAAAAAAAAAAGATAGCTACAGATCAGTAGCAACAAAATGAGATAGAAGTGCCAGTAATCCCACACTGATAATGAACACAACAGCTGTATCCACTGTAACAGGGAGATGGGCAGCACGTACAGTGTAATGGTTAGCATTACTGCCTCACAGCATTGAGGTCATCGGTTCAATTCTCACCATGGTCCTAACTGTGTGTTTGTCATTACGCTACTGATATATATATATCTATATCTATATAGATATATATATATATATATATATATATAGATATATATATATCACATGAAAAGCCTGTGTTTGTCCCTCTGTACATTACTCTATTACTCTGTAGGAGTCCTCACAGGCTCAGCACTGCCTCTGATTAAAAACCCTCCCATGATGAGTCCGCTGCTGCTGCTGTCTCCCATGGGCCTGAGAAGCATGCGATAAGCTCCATCAATCAGAGCTCAGCACAAGCTTCTCAGCCTGTGACCTCATGGGTCAACTCCCAGTAATGTACTGCACACTTGTGCATTCAGTGTTCCTTGGCTCCCGATGCTCAGCACCATTAATCATTGTCACATTGGCAGATAGGTGAAGCTCCAGCACTACCCCACTGCCATGCACGAAACCTTTAGCTAAAAAAAAATAAAAAATACATGCTTATCACAGGGGGCCCTAGATAGAGGGGGTAAGGTAAGCTCCACGGAGGTAGGGACTGATGTGAATGTTCAGCTATACTCTGTAAAGCGCTGCGGAATATGTGTGCGCTATATAACAAACTGTTTATAAGTAAATAACAGCCCCAGATGATTGCAGTTCAGGCCAGTTTCAATGGGAGTTCAGAGAAAATAATTAAGATGTGGGTGGATGCATACTTTCCCCTGAATAGTAACACAATTTCAATCAATGATTCGGCTTAAACTGAAAGTACTGTCTTTGTGCTCATCCGCAGTATAACCAGAATCAGACGTCTCTGCCTGCAAGCCTCGGGAGAAGGCCATTTACATTGCTGAAAGAATTGGAAACATATGACTTAAATAGTTTTTTTTTTTTTTTTAAAGAATATGACGATGAGTTATTATTATCTGCTGTTGTGTCACTGTTATTTAATTGCACATGGTAAACTGCCTTCTGTATCACTGAAAGGGTTAAGACTTGAGGGAATGTGTCCCTGCGGCAGTGACTGGGTTAACAGCAAGGCAAGAATGTCTCAATGAGCCTTTGATGACTGGCTGATAACACAAGCCTTTGTCCCACTTCCTCCTCACAAAACCAGCAGTGCCAGGCTGGCTTTTATGAATGGCCAGGTTGTGCCAGCAGCTGATTGGCCCAAGCTGCTTATTGTTCAGCCAATCAGCAACTCAGTACACACCCTCCAGACCAGCTGCAGCTGATAGCAGACTTCATTCAACTTTCCTTACTTACAGATCTTTTAAAGCAGTTATAGGTCTCTGCATGGCTGCACTAGTTATAGTCAGCTTGCTGGGACTTGTGGTTCTGCAGCAAAATCTAACTATCCGTCCATTGCCTGCATCTGTTTATCTGTGATGCTGTATTACATAACTCAGCGCACAGCAGAGATTTCCTTCCTGCCAAATATGGTATCTCATTCTATCCCTCTGTGACCTCAGACTGCTTGTGTCTGGGTGGCTGGATCTTTCACATGTGGCTCCAGGTCAGGTTTCAGCCAGCAGCAGAGCTCCTCTCCTGAGCTGTGTCCCCACTGAGCAGAGGAAGGGGAGAGGAAGAGGCATTTTTTCCTCTCACATTCTTTGAGGGAGTTTGAAATGTTGCCTGCCGCAGCCTAATCCGGTTTATTACACGGCTGCTGTTCATTTTCTCCCCTCTCCTCCGTCAAACACCATGTAATTGGCGCTTTCTTGGGGACGGCCTTGTTTAGTGAAACATGTTTTAAGCAAACTCAGATGGGGCGCCTGAGAAGTCAGGATGGGACCGCACTTGGCAAGCAGAACTACGCGTGAAAGAAACAATCCCAGAACGTACTTGTATATACTGGTTTATCTGTGTTCCGTCTTGCTGCAATTAATAAAAAGTGGTCCGAAGTCTCAGAAACAGCGTCCCCGCCCGTGATCACATAAGTCTCATTGGTGAGGGCTATACGTCCTGTTTATTTATATTTTTTCGCAGTTTCTTATATAGCACAGCATATTCCGTTGCGCTGTACAATTGGGAACAGTGATAAAACAAACTGGGTAGTAACAGACCGACATGGAGGTAGGAGGGCCCTGATCGCAAGCAGGACGACGGAAAATGCTGCCGGGGCCTGGTAAAAAGGCCAAAGGGAGCAGTGTAGCCTGTCTCCTCTGCTTAGCACACGGCACTGAACAGCGTACGCTGAGCAGGGGAGAGAGGCTGTGCTGCTGCAGCAGCCTGTACTCTCTACTCCCACTGCCCGGTGTCTGCATCAGACCTGGACCCCGTTAAAAAGTACCTGCTCTTCCCCCCCTCATGACAGCACTGCTCGCAAGCTTACAATTTATAGGTTCTTTCCTACCAGCTGTAAAAATGCAGGCCCATCACCACCCGAAGAAGCGGACATTTACCCGGTATAGAGGTGCCAGAGAAATTTTCATTCTCTTTGGATTTTTGAAGTAAGGAGGTTTACTATGAAGGGATGGTCTTCAACCATCGATGAGCCAAAATCATCATTCAAATATGGCTGATGTAAAAAATAAAAAATAAAACACCCCTTTTTTTTCAATCCATTGAGTATGTACAACTAGATGGTTATACACCCTCAGTAGTAGCTGGTTGCCCGATGTCCCCCCTCCCCCTATCAGGATGTTGAAAACCAGCAGCGCTGCACCGCACCGTCCCGCCTCTTACACTGTGACTCCATGTGAATGGCAGGCTGACCTGTCATTCACAGCTGGCTATCGCACATAGGGACTGATTCAGGATGGATCACTATGTAGAGAATTTGCAATCCGGGCGATTAACGGCCGCAATGCACATGCACGTACGCAATTTGCAAAAAAATAAACTCTGTTGCAGTTTGATTGACAGAAAGCCAGTGTTTTCTGGGTGTGTCCAAAAAATGGAGGTGTGCCCAAGTGTTTTTGGGGTGGATCTCTGACGTCCGCCGCCAGGCCGACAGGGGGGGGGGGGGTCTGTGAGGTCTGGAGTCCCGGGCCCTGACAGAGAGGGGGGCCTGGACCTGGTCCTACAACTATAAATATTAAATAGTTCCTTACCAGCTATCTATCTGCCCCTGATTTCTGTCCCCGTGGTGTGTCCATCGGCTCTGCTGCAGCCAGACTCTGCTCTGGTCCCGGACAGCAGGGGCTGCTGGGACATGTAGTTTTTTTTAGGTGTCTGGCAGCAAGGAACTTAAAACAAAACTACATGTCGGAGCAGCCCCTGCTGTCCGGGACCAGAGCAGACCAGACTAATGGATGCCTGAAGCAGTTTTCGTTGAGAGCTGCTGCTCAGGAGGAGGTGTCATAGTGGTGCTTGGAGATGGTGCACTGCCTGTGCGGATGAGGGGAGGAGGAGCCAGCAAGTCACAGGGATCCAAAGCAAACAGTGCAGCGAGGATCTCCCTGTCAGCCCCCACCACAATGGGCCGTATTCAATGACTTTTATCGGGGGGCCACGACGATTCCGTTTTTACACTCGTCATCAATTCGCCGGCTTTTTTGCGGCGATTCGCCATGTATGGTGATTCGCCGGTACTCGACGAGTCACCCTATTCAACGTGGCTGAGATTCGCCGTCCCTAACGGCGAATCTCAACCAATCTGGCGTATCCCTAAACAGCTCCATTACTGTAGTCAGTGTTTAAGAAATTGCAGTGAAATGCAAAAAAAACGCAAATTACCCTGAAAAAACTATTCCAAAACAGCAGACTGCAAAAGCTGTGTTATCCCCTCAAATGCCAAACGAAGGAGTGAGGTGGGGAGGAGATTCATGGGTAATTGAGGTGAATCATGGGTAATAACAATGCATTGTGGGAGAAAAAGAAATACCAGAAAAATTAAATATATATTTATATGGCACTTCTACAACCATAAGATCACACAGGGGCAGCAAATAATATTAGATTACACTTGCAGAGTTAAATTAAACACTTAAAACCAATTATTTCCGAAGTTCAGATAAAAGTTCACCATAAAAAGATAACGAGGGAAACCCGTTGAAGAACGGCGATAAAAACCAAGAAAAAGATTTGCCATCTTCTCATTGAATACACTAATGGCGATTCATGGCGAATCCCGGCGATTCTCAATGAAAAATCCTATTGACAAAGCCCGGCGATTTGCTGCGAATAACAGATTTATTTATTTATTTACAGTTTCTTATATAGCGCAGCAGATTCCGTTGCACTTTACAATAGTAGACAGTGATAAGACAAACTGGGTAACAACAGACAGACTTGGAGGTAGGAGGGCCCTGCTGCAAGCTTACAATCTATAGGGATATAGGGGGGAAACATAAGGACAGGCACCAGTAATAGCATAGCAGTTACAAGTCCAGAAGGGAAGCTATATAATACATAAGTGCCTCAGAGGGTTATGCGTGTGGTACATAAATATGATAGGCTTGCCTGAAGAGGTGAGTTTTCAGGGAACGCTTGAAAGTTTGGAGACTGGTGGAGGGTCTTATTGTGCGTGGAAGGGCATTCCATAGGATGGGAGCCGCCCGATGAAAGTCCTGTAATAGTGAATGGGAGCTAGTGATCCGTGCACAAAAGAGACGCAGATCTTGTGTAGAGAGTAGTGGTCGAGATGGGAGATATTTTGTGATAAGTGCAGAGATATATGCTGGTGCAGTATGGTTAATAGCTTTATATGCGAGTAGAAGTGTTTTATATTGAATACGGTAATATACAGGCAACCAATGGAGGGACTGGCAGAGCGGATCAGCAGACGATGAGCGTCTTGCAAGGAAGATCAGCCTAGCAGCAGCATTTAAAATTGATTGCAGTGGTGAGAGTCTGTTCTCAACAGATGGCAAATTGTCCGTCATTTGCAGGTCGCCATCGGCGAATATTGCTCATTGAATAGGGTGATTCGCTTTTGGACCTCCAAAAATCGCCTACGCACACGAAAAAAGCATAGATTCGCCAGAAAACATGGCGAATTAGGCTCATTGAATACGGCCCAGTGAGTACTTGTATTATGTAATCTTATTCAGGCTGATCTCTGTTGCTCCCCTCTCTCTCTCTCCCAATTTCTCCTTTCCCTCTATCTTCTGTTTCTCACTAGGCACTCACTTCTGTCACCACGGGCACTCAGCTGAAAAAGCAGCACGGTTATTATTACTACCAGTTATTCATCATACCTTCCAACTTTCAGGTTCAATGAAAAGAGACACAGGAGCGCCCAAAATTAGGGGGCATGGCTTGCCAAAAGGGGGTGTGGTCTATAATCGCATCATCCCGCGAGGCCACGCCCCTGTTTTGCCACTGTGGGGGCATGGCCCAGAGGCTCCGTGAGCCTCTAGGCATGCCCCGAGCCCCTCTGGCTGCGGGAATAGACGATGTGCGCATACACACAGCGTCTATTTAGCGATGCTCAGCACCTGCCAGGGGGGCTCCCAACTGCCCCTCGCCACGGGACACTTCCGGGCCCAGGTTCGGATGCGGGACTGTTGGGAGGTATGAGTTATTTACATAGCGTACACATATTCCACACTTTGGTGAATGCAACCGCAGTGTCAAGGCACACTCATGAGCAGATTATCAAAAATCTTTTAGGCCCTATATTCAAAACATTACCCAATATTAGTATATTTAACAGGATAGCGACCTTAGGTACTCTTTACCTAGAACGGCGCCCGCGATCAGAATCGCGGGCGCCGGGGGTAAAAAATCGCGGTAATCGCGGGCATCGCGGGTAAATCGCGGGTACATCAAAATCGGGTACCCGCGATTACCGCGATTTTCCCATAGGGAACAATGTTAAAAAGCCTGATTGACCGCGATTTTACTGTAAAATGCCTCAATGCCCGCGATTTTCCCATAGGAATCAATGTTAAATGGGCTACAGAGCCCAAATAGCCCCAATTAACCCTTAAATGTCCCCCCAATTTTTGTACGCCACCCCACGATCCACGCCAACCCGAAGCGTGGCGAGCGCAGCGAGCCCGCGAGGGGCGGCGGTACGCGTCCTCCGACCTTTTCATGCCCTACTATCCACGTCGGCGTGGAGTTGAGAATAGAATAGTGTGGCGAGCGCAGCGAGCCACCGAGCCCGAAGCGTGGCGAGCGCAGCGAGCCCCGCGAGGGGACGCGGATACCTTCACAGGTAAACGCGTCCCTTCGCGGGCTTCACAGGTGTCCGCGTCGCCACGGACACCTGTGAAGTCCGCGAGGGGACGCGTATAACTGTGAAGGTATCCGCGTCCCCTCGCGGGGCTCGCTGCGCTCGCCACGCTTCGGGCTCGGTGGCTCGCTGCGCTCGCCACACTATTCTATTCTCAACTCCACGCCGACGTGGATAGTAGGGCATGAAAAGGTCGGAGGACGCGTACCGCCGCCCCTCGCGGGCTCGCTGCGCTCGCCACGCTTCGGGTTGGCGTGGATCGTGGGGTGGCGTACAAAAATTTGGGGGACATTTAAGGGTTAATTGGGGCTATTTGGGCTCTGTAGCCCATTTAACATTGATTCCTATGGGAAAATCGCGGGCATTGAGGCATTGAATGCAAAATCGCGGTCAATTAGGCTTTTTAACATTGTTCCCTATGGGAAAATCGCGGTGATCGCGGGCATCGCGTCGCGGCCGTTTATGTGCTGCCCGCGATGTCGCGATCACCGCGATGGGCGCCGTTCTAGGTAAAGAGTACCCGACCTTATTATTATCCCCCCCCCCCCCCTCCACCAAGTGTATGAATTTCATAAAGGACAATGGTTGCAGCAGGGTTGGGGAACCTTCAGCCCTCCAGCTGTTGTTGAACTACACATCCCAGCATGCCCTGCTACAGTTTTGCTATTTGGTCATGCTAAAACTGTTGCCAGGCATGCAGGGATGTGTAGTCCAACACCAGCTGGAGGGCCGAAGGTTCCCAATCCCTGGGTTACAGGATAGCCCTGTTCTGGTTCCCTGCCCTGTAGAACATATGGTCTTCACTGCATACCTCCCAACTTTGCGAGTTCAGCAGGCGGGACGCTGCTGCTGCGCGCCGAAATTTTCATGGGCGTGGCCTATACGGGTGCGTGGCCTATACTCGCGACTCTCCCGCGAGGCCACGCCCCTATTTTGCCGCTATGGGGGCATGACCCAGAGGCTCTGTGAGCCTCTAGCCATGCCCCCAGCCCCCTGGCTGCGGGAATAGACGCTGTGCGCATGCGCACAGCGTTTATTCCCCGCTGCTTAGCAGCTGACAGGGGGGGAATCCCAACAGCCCCCCCACACCGCGGGACACTGCCGTCCGCGGGTGGGACAGCGGGACAGGCCCTGATAATCGGGACTGTCCCGCTAAAATCGGGACTGTTGGGAGGTATGCACTGGGCGCATCTGAGTCTACAAAGAGGACGGTAAATGGAACTGCACAAATGTCACATCAAAGTGTTTCCTATTGTCGCTGGAACGTTTTCTCCTAAAATACAGCTCACTCCACCACCATTACCGGTCAGGGGCTAATAATGACAGGACATCGGGGTAGTCTGTTTCCTGTCACGATTTTGTACATGTTAATGGAATGTGAACTCCCGATACATGTGCTTACCTGTATAAAGTGGTGCAATGGCCCAATACGGGTACATAATACCACCAGTGGCATTCGCCATTATTACGGCTTTCCGGCTGCATTAATCTCTCTCTGCCCTGGCTCAAGCTGAGAGCGAGGGGCCTAATTATCAGCAGAGCTCAATATTATTATATTTATAATTATTATTATTTTATAGCGACAATCAGGCAGATTTTATTAAATGGCGGCTTATTGCAGATAGAAATCTATCTCAGAGATGCCCCAAAGTGGCCGACTGGCTTACATATGTTTCCAATCTCTGTTTGTGATATATAGATTATATTAAATATAGGTATTATTCCGATGGACGCCTTCCTGGGTACCTCAGCTATAACCTATGCTATTTGTACCACAGTTCCTATTACTCATACCACTTGTACCACGCTCCCTAGTACCTCAGCTATTACTCGTACCATTTGTACCACGTTTCCTAGTACCTCAGCTATTACTCATACCATTTGTACCACGCTCCCTAGTACCTCAGCTATTACTCATGCCATTTGTACCACGCTCCCTAGTACCTCAGCTATTACTCATACCATTTGTACCAAGCTCCCTAGTACCTCAGCTATTAGTCATACCATTTTTACCACACTCCCTAGTACCTCAGCTATTACACGTACCATTTGTACCACGCTCCCGAGTACCTCAGCTATAACTCATACCATTTGTAATTGTACCACGCTCCCTAGTACCTCAGCTATAACTCATACCATTTGTACCACGCTCCCGAGTACCTCAGCTATTACTCATACCATTTCTACCACACTCCCTAGTACCTCAGCTATTACACGTACCATTTGTACCACGCTCCCGAGTACCTCAGCTATAACTCATACCATTTGTAATTGTACCACGCTCCCGAGTACCTCAGTTATTACTCATACCATTTCTACCCAGCTTTAGGCAGCGCTCTCCATAGGCATGATGGCGTCCTATATCAGAGTACTAGGAGTGGCAGAATAATATGTACTGTACCTCCATATGCTAATACTGTTTAAACATCCAAAGTGTTTCCTTTCTAGAAGAAATTTGAATATTGTTCATCAGAAAATCTGAACTCATGAAGAACTTCTGCACAGATATGATAGGGAAACGGACACAGGATTTCCTCTTTTTCTCACTCATAATGTAACTGATATTCAATCACCGATAACAGCACAAATCTACTAAGATATGAGCGTATACTATTCATGAACATCGAACTGGAAAACTAAATTCTTTACACATTTCATGTGCCACGCTATAGTCTATGTTGGTGCTATGTATGCCACAGTAAACGAAAGACACCAAACTGCTGCTGTTCTGTTGATTTGTCTGTATGATATAAACTGCTGTTTTGCTAAATACGAGGCACCAGTCTGGATGCTGTTACGCTTAGATAAGAAGCCTCGGAATTCTGGTTTTGGCAATATAGCACCAGGCATACAGAGAAGGGTATAATTACTGGATGAAGCTTTACCATTCGCTACCGGCGGATTGAAACTTCTAGAAAGACTTTGGGTTTGAAGGGCAAACATTCTTCAGCAAAGACTTGGCTGCTTTTCTTTGCCAACCATTTTTCCCAGAACTGCGGTGAAAGCTTCTGAGAAAGCCAAATGCAGTTCTTCTGCCCGGACTGAAAACGTCCTGTGAAGTGGGTCAGCAATTTGCCACCACACCAAAGCGGACCAACTGGAATTTGGATATGTGCGTCTGTTGACTACAAACCTTAACGATCAAGCAAAATATGCTGCTTCGCCGTCCTTGTCATACTGTAAATCACAAACCGATGTGTAAGTTTTAAAGCAAAATTATCTTGGATACTAAAAGCCCCCATACATTAGCCCGGGGGATGGCGCAGGGAACCAGGGAGCCGGGCAGCGGCGGGAGTACTTACCAAGAAAAGCCCATACAAATGAATGGGCAGCCACTGATTGTCTGAGACCCCCTGCCCGACTCCCTGCGCTGCCCCCCTGCTACCTACACCCGGCTCTCTGGTAGCCGGCACCCCCCGCCCGTTGCTGTCCCCTTGCTCGGCTCCGGGCTGCACATAACATTTAGCAAATCTTACGTGCAGCCCGTCCGATCTCCCGTCTCCGGGCCGATTGGAAAAGGACCGTGCATTGGGTCGGATGGGATGTCTACATGTGTGATTTGGGCCGATTTCATGGCCCGATTCATCCGAATCAGGTGAAATCGTGCCCAAATCGCATAGTGTATGGGGCCTAAACAATGGTAGCATTAGGCATTTTACATATGCAGTAAATATTATTAGGAATCCTAGTAACTGCCAACCAATATTAGTCCACCTAGTGACTGTCGGCCCAGGGACCGGATACCCCCCTGTACTCCCCCGTTTCCCTAGTTATATACTGGAAATGTAAATAAAAAAAATTACTTTTACTTTTACAATTACTCGGGAATTCTCTACCTCTCCCCCCCAGACTCCACTTCTCTATACAGAACTTCAAACGGGCTCTTAAGACCCACTTCTTCACCAAATCCAGCAAACTGTCCTCCTAACCTTCTGTTCCTCGCCCCATTCCTTTAGAATGTAAGCTCTCACGAGCAGGGACCTCTTACCTCATGTGCTTATCCTGTCTTACTTCAGTAGTCTTCGACTGCACCACAGCTCGCTGTTTGCTGCCACCTGGATACTTATGTTGCAGCAATTGGCTGATGTTCCTATAATCATTTACGTTGTATTGTCTTCAACAGGTGTGGTATTGGCTTCCGACAGTCAGTATCCCGGCAGTCATTAGCCCGACGTCGGGATCCCGACTGGCCGGACTCAGACAGCATGGAAAGCGCAACAAAGCCCCTTACAGGCACGGTAGCTCGCTACGCTCTCCACCTATTCTATTCTCCCTCTATGGGGGTCGTGGACCCCCACTATGGAGAATAGCCGGTGGCCGTCAGGAACCCGTCTATCGGTGTTTTAACAGTCGGGATCCCGACGTCGGGTAAATGACTGTCGGGATCCCAACTGTCGGGACCCCGTCCAGCACCCGTTTTCCCTGTTTTTTCCTGTTTGATTATGTGTACTCTGTTACTGGGCGCTGTGGAACCCTTGTGGCACCATATAAATAAAGGATAATAATTATAATAATACTTTGTGATTGGAGATTTGAAGCATTTGTTCCCCTGCACTGCACTAATGCCTAAAAGGTAGAGGCACAGAAGTGTTGTGTAAGTGACATCATCTCGGGTGACATGTAATAGGATTAGATTTTTACACTTCTAGTCAAAAAAACATCCAAATTCGCAAAAAATCACAAAACAAATAGACCAGGTTCAGACTGGCGAATTTGACTGAGCCGTGCAAAGATCAGTTAGATCAGTGCATGCTTCTGTCCCTAAATATGTGCATGCTTCTGTCCCTTAATATGTGCATGCTTCTGTCCATAATTATGTGCATGCTTCTGTCCCTAAATATGTGCATGCTTCTGTCCCTAAATATGTGCATGCTTCTGTCCCTAAATATGTGCATGCTTCTGTCCCTTAATATGTGCATGCTTCTGTCCATAATTATGTGCATGCTTCTGTCCCTAAATATGTGCATGCTTCTGTCCCTAAATATGTGCATGCTTCTGTCCCTAAATATGTGCATGCTTCTGTCCCTAAATATGTGCATGCTTCTGTCCCTTAATATGTGCATGCTTCTGTCCCTTAATATGTGCATGCTTCTGTCCATAATTATGTGCATGCTTCTGTCCCTAAATATGTGCATGCTTCTGTCCCTAAATATGTGCATGCTTCTGTCCCTAAATATGTGCATGCTTCTGTCCCTTAATATGTGCATGCTTCTGTCCATAATTATGTGCATGCTTCTGTCCCTAAATATGTGCATGCTTCTGTCCCTAAATATGTGCATGCTTCTGTCCCTTAATATGTGCATGCTTCTGTCCCGTAATATGTGCATGCTTCTGTCCCTTAATATGTGCATGCTTCTGTCCCTTAATATGTGCATGCTTCTGTCCCGTAATATGTGCATGCTTCTGTCCCTTAATATGTGCATGCTTCTGTCCATAATTATGTGCATGCTTCTGTCCCTAAATATGTGCATGCTTCTGTCCCTAAATATGTGCATGCTTCTGTCCCTTAATATGTGCATGCTTCTGTCCCGTAATATGTGCATGCTTCTGTCCCTTAATATGTGCATGCTTCTGTCCCTTAATATGTGCATGCTTCTGTCCATAATTATGTGCATGCTTCTGTCCCTAAATATGTGCATGCTTCTGTCCCTAAATATGTGCATGCTTCTGTCCCTTAATATGTGCATGCTTCTGTCCCGTAATATGTGCATGCTTCTGTCCCTTAATATGTGCATGCTTCTGTCCCTAAATATGTGCATGCTTCTGTCCCTTAATATGTGCATGCTTCTGTCCATAATTATGTGCATGCTTCTGTCCCTAAATATGTGCATGCTTCTGTCCCTAAATATGTGCATGCTTCTGTCCCTTAATATGTGCATGCTTCTGTCCCGTAATATGTGCATGCTTCTGTCCCTTAATATGTGCATGCTTCTGTCCCTAAATATGTGCATGCTTCTGTCCCTTAATATGTGCATGCTTCTGTCCCGTAATATGTGCATGCTTCTGTCCCTTAATATGTGCATGCTTCTGTCCCTAAATATGTGCATGCTTCTGTCCCTTAATATGTGCATGCTTCTGTCCCTAAATATGTGCAAATCCTTTTTTTTTTTATTAAACAGCGTGGGGTCCCTTCCCAGAGCATAACCAGCCCCGGGCTCATTGAACCGGTCCTAGTTTTAGAAATTCAGGGGCCAAAAATCATAGGGGTTCCCCATCATTTCAAAAACTGGCACTAGGCTCATGGGTCGGTCCTGGATCCCAAAATAAGGGGGGAACGGACACATTGAGTAGGGGTCCCCCTGTATTTTGAGGGCCAGCAGCGGGCCCACAGTCGGGGGAAACAACTGTTGGGGGGTGGGGGGGGGGGGGGGCCCTGCCCGGGTTTACCAGCCACAGGGATTAATGCTTTGGCCAAGGGAACTAGTATAGTTTCCCCCGGCTGTGGCATTACTCTTCTGGCTGTTTGGGCCCCGTTCTGGTTCTCAAATATGGGGACCCCTACTCATTTTATCCCTCTAGTTTTTTTTTAAACCGCACTTTACCATGAGAAAAATCGCACTTGTGTAATAATTCGCACATTTTCATGACCAAAAATGCGATTTGGTGCCATTGCACCCTATTACGTCACCCCTCATGTCAGAATTAGGCCTTCTCTCTGCCATAGACACCGCATTATACTCTGCAGCCTCTTTCGTTTGATTGAGATGGTTAAAGCTAGCAGATAAACATACAGAAATGAATAATAATTAGGCTAAACGGAGACCACCAGCACACTGTCTGGGACACAGCTGGATGGGTGCAAGATTTAAATGTCTTAAAAACACTGAGAATTCAGCATAATCATGTGTGCTAATTGTATTTCCATGATAATTACATATCTGAATGCACAACCCATTTCCTGACCTGAATTACAAAGCAAGGACCCCGACTGTCTTCTCCCTTCAGGATATTTGGGCAGGGAAATCAGTGCATTGGGTTTTACGGGGGGGAAAAATGATTATCATTAAGTTGCACAGACAAGTTCACTGCGTGTATTACACAGTCGGCAGTAACGGGGTACACTTACTACAGCTTCCAAAAATGAAAAGCGGTCATTTTCTAGGATGCAATATTTATTTATTTATTTATTTACAGTTTCTTATATAGCGCAGCAGATTCCGCTGCGCTTTACAATAGTAGACAGTGATAAGACAAACTGGGTAACAACAGACAGACTTGGAGGTAGGAGGGCCCTGCTGCAAGCTTACAATCTATAGGGATATAGGGGGGAAACATAAGGACAGGCACCAGTAATAGCATAGCAGTTACAAGTCCAGAAAGGAAGCTATATAATACATAAGTGCCTCGGAGGGTTATGCATGTAGAACTTAAATATGATAGGCTTGCCTGAAGAGGTGAGTTTTCAGGGAACGCTTGAAAGTTTGGAGACTGGTGGAGAGTCTTAATGTGCGTGGAAGGGCATTCCATAGGATGGGAGCAGCCCGATAAAAGTCCTGTAATAATGAATGGGAGCTAGTGATCCGTGCAGAAGAGAGACGCAGATCTTGTGTAGAGCGTAGTGGTCGAGATGGGAGATATTTTGTGATAAGTGCAGAGATATATGCTGGTGCAGTATGGTTAATAGCTTTATAAGCAAGTAGAAGTGTTTTATATTGAATACGGTAATATACAGGCAACCAATGGAGGGAGAGATTGGTAGTATGTTTGTTTGGCAGTGTCCAAAGCATTGCTGTAGGAGTAGTAGCTATAGACAATAGACAAATAATAGAAATACCAGGGTTGCATACCCTCCCGGAATGGCCGGGAGGGTCCCCCTCCCGGCCTCCCGGAAAGGTGGGCAACCCTCCCGGTTTCTGGGGGACCCCCCCGCTTCGAGGCTACCTTCCCCCACACCACACCGTTTAAATAATGGGATATGCCGATCTCCCGATGAGGGGGCGGGGCTAAAGTGGCAGAATCATGTCATTTTAGACCCGCCCCTCAGCGGTGATTCGCAAATCGGGTAATTTTCATAATGGGGACGAGGCTTAATGACGTCACGCTCAAGCCCCGCCCTGACCTCCTGCTTCAAGTCTCCTCTCCGGGCTTCTCCCGGAGAGGAGATTAAAAAAGTCGGCAAACCCTGAGAAATACTCTTCATTTGCATTGATCTATGGTTGCTATGGGAAACATCTCCTGTGTTAATTTTTAGAAACTTTAGTAAATTTACCACTAAATCAGCGAATGAAGAAAACAGCGGGTTGTAAGAATAGCACTGTGTAGATGGAAGTAAGCGCCCGAATCCGGGAGAGTAGGCAAGTCAGTCCCTACGGTGTCGGACTGGGGGGTATGGGTCATTGGGTTGACATTCATTGGACCACTGAAGGTCTGCTGCGCTCGCCATGCTTCGGGCACGATGCCTCGCTACGCTCTGCCCACTATTCTATTCTCCCTCCACGACCTAGTGGATGTTAGGGCATGACATACCACATTACCACCTGTTGGCATATTTCGACTCAGAAAAAAAGTGAAAAACCCATGTCGTACTTGTGATTGTCGACAAAGCCATTGTTGACCAGAGAGAGTTAGATTTCATATTTCAGAGGCCAGTTATCCGATTAGAATGTTTTTGGAGTGTGAGAGGAATCCAAAGCAGACACATAAAACCCACACAAGCATGGAGAGAACATATAAACTCCACACTGAAAAGGCATTCATTCTGTATTGAACTCATAAATTCAGTGATGTGAGGCTTTAACGCTAACCACAATGCCACCATGCTGCCAGATCATTCTCATAATAACCAAAAGTCCAGGTTTCCTGCGGATAATCAGAGAGTGGCCCCATGAATCTGGCTATGGGCTCACAAAGAATTATCCCAATTATGTTGACGAATCTTGGGAGGAAATTGTTTCCATAATACAATGTCATTGATTCTTGGACAATGTGGGTTGTTGTAGTAGGGCTGGCCATCGGTTAATTACCTGTCGATGGTCCCCATCAATAGTACCATTAATGGCTGTCTTGGATGGTGTGTAACTATCTGCAAGGGAAGCATTGATGGTTTCACCCATCGATGGTCACCACCTGTTTTACAGTTCAGTAGGCTTGGAACCAATGAGAGCCCAGAGGATGTCATGTGAGTGTCACAGGGTGTCCCACTTTGTAAAAAATATCAATAGCAAAGGTATTCTACAATGGTCATAGACCATCAGTGATTTTGAATCATTGATGGTCCAAGGCCACACCAAGATTATGGGGGTTATTCTGGTTGACACGCAGTGCTACTTCGTTCGCAGCGCTGCGTGTCATTTTTCACCAGTCCGCTGTTCGCATTTGCAGCCGCCCCCCCCCCCCCCCCGAATTCCCCCGCAAGGCTGCGAATGGATGTTTAGCATAAACACCCATTTGCAGACTATAGGGAAACATGGTCATTCGATGGTCCCCGACCATCGAATGATGTAGAAGGCACATGCAAATCTGAGACACTCTGAGGTGTTGTGAGTGTGCTCTTCGAGGAAAACATGGCGGGCAGCTGGCATCCGGTGATAAACCCAAATAAGGTCCTATATGCATTGTGTACAGATGGTGAAACACATATTATTATTATTATTTACAAAGGAGATTTAGTATAAAACCTATTTAGATTGTAAACCGGTACCGTAACCATGACAACATGCAATATATGCATTTCCCTGAATTAGAAAGGTTCATAGAACAGAGAAAAATCGTTCTTAAGGGTTTGTTCTTAAAGGGAGATTTAAAGGGCCCAAAGTTGAGGGAGATGATGGAAGAGTCGATTCCATACGATGGCTGCAGCCTTGAGTGAACCCTGTAGATACCAGAGATAAGGGGGAGATCGTTGGGGCAGCACAAATGATGTGCAGGAGACAATTTACAGTTTAGGGGCCAGATTCTCTAAGCTTCAAAAGCGATAAAACGGAGAGTGATAATCAGCCAGCCAATCAGCTCCTACCTGCCTGGTCACAGGCTGTGTTTAAAAAATCTCAGGCAGGAGCTGATTGGCTGGCTGTTTATCACTCTCCATTTTATCTGAGAGAACCTAGCCCTGGGTCAGCCATGTAAGGAGGACAGATCCTGCAGGTAACAAGGAGCCCGCCCGGGGACTGTTCTTTAACCCCTCTCTCAGGCAGTTGTCCCTCCAGCCTTGGGGGCTACTGGCCTCCAGTTTATGTAAATGATGGTGTCTCTGAATGCAATGGGAAGCAGCTTTATGGGGGTAATAAATGATGGCTTCAGACTAGACCAAAAGATAGGGACAGAGCCACACCAAATGTCCATATTTCGCACAGACCAGCATTGCGAACACTTTGATTTATGGGCTTTGTTAGCAAAGCAAAAATGCATGTAATTGGAGAAAACTATGCTGTGCTGCATGTGGGGCAGATGAAACATGTGCAGAGAAAGAGTTAGATCTGGGTGGGGTGTGTTCAAACTGAAATCTAAATTGCAGGTTAAAAATAAAGCTAACATCTTGTGTGGTCTACATACAAAAGCAGCCAGTATTTACCCTGCACAGAAACAATGGCCCTTATTCAGATCTGATCGCAGTACAAATTTGTTCTCAAAATGGACAAAACCATGTGCACTGCAGGTGGGGCAAATGTAACATGTGCAGAGAGAGTTAGATTTGTGAGAGTTATTTTGTTTCTGTGCAGGGTAAATACTGGCTGCATTATATTTACACTGCAATTTAGATTTCAGTTTCAACACACCCCACCCAAATGTAACTCTCTCTGCACATGTTACATCTGCCCCACCTGCAGTGCACATGGTTTTGCCCATTTTGAGAACAAATTTGTACTGCGATCAGATCTGAATAAGGGCCAATGTGTATTTGCTACCTTTGCATTGTTTGTTCCAAGCACAAAATGACTTGCAATATTTCTTCTCTGGATCTGGCCCCCTGCACAGTTTTGCAAGAAATCTCTCTATTGCATTTTTCTTTGCTTTTTTTTTTTTTTTAGATGTGTAACCAAAAAACCACAAAAACAACGTCCCTTATTCAGGTTGGCTCGGTATTCGGTAAGCAGCAAACATCGCTTTGTAGCTAAATAGTCCCAACTGATGCCTTCGGCACAAACTACTTTCCTTCCAAGACACATGACAGGGCACCAGCGGTCAAACAGAGATAATAACCACTTTTATATAAATGATTAAAAAGCTTTCCGACAGTAAATAACAGATAAGGAACAGCTGATCATAACACATCAGTACATGAAGGTTCTTTGTAATTATATTAACTGGGAATGTGCAGAATTTATAAACCACACACTCCATCCCTGTCTGATTTAACCCCTTAGCCCCCCGCACTGTTCATCCAGACGCCCCCCCATTATTTCCGTACTCAGGCCCGCGAGGAGGAAGACATGCTTTAGACATTGTTCTCTGAAATAAATCTCCCTGCTGCTCAAGTAAGGGTCTCCTAGAACTGTGAGGACAATCCTTTCTCGTGATATATTGGCGCCACTCCTGGATGTCGATTTGAATAATTTTAGCTGTACTGTGACCAAGTCATCAAACAGAGTCTGCGAAGGATTCTATTATGCCTGAGCATTTGGTCAACCAGCAGCCCCAGTAAGACAGACAAGGCCTTTTGTCCGGGATAGTCAAATTTAAAGCGGTCTCCCAGAAGTATTGTCTCCAGAAGGCAGTAGCGTCCTTATGGGCTACAATATCTAAGACTTGAAGCTCTGTCTTATTGTTCAACAGTTGTTATGCTTTAAATACAATACAAACTGTAACTCCGGCCAAACAGCAATAGGGCAGGAGGCTAGCAGATGTGGGGCATAACTGGTTGAAGAAGGGGCGCCACATGCAACCACTAGGTTGGCTTATATGTAGTAAAATGGTGCCCATCTGGCAAAGGTATGTAAATAATGGGATTTGCACAGGTTAGATTAATGTAATGCCAGCACTAGGCATGGAATGGGTTAAACATCCCAGGCTGTGTGTGTGACCATTAGGGAGCATGTGACTCGGGGATCCAATAAGGTGCTTGGGAATGGTAGAGCTAGCTGAGTATGGGGTCAGGAAAGGGAGGAGTCTTCTTCTCTTTCCTGCTGAGATTTTCCCGCCCTCCCTTCCCTGTGATAATCGGTTTTAAATGGGGGGTTCTTTCGGGGTGTTTTAATCGCGTTGGCTGATAGGCGGGAAAGAACGGCAGGTTAATAGTTTTTAGCCTTCATTACCCGTTTATGCATTGACTTAGGCCTTTCGCTCGATCTCCCGCTCGGGGTCAGCGAGACCACCTGGCTGGGTGGTAGTCAATGTAGTAGGTCGAGTGGATACCGCTTGGTAGGGTAGTTTGATTACGTATGCTGAGTTTGGGGGTGGAGTTTAGTTTAGTAGCCGTTCTTTCTTGGCCACCATTTATTTAAATTAGTTTAATCAAATCAAAAACTAGCTGAAATATTCAAATAATAAATCAGCTAACAATTTCTGCCAAACCTATGTCTCCGAGTCTTTATTTCAGGTTTTATGTTAAGATAAATTAAGTTAAGGTTTAACATGCTAGAGGTACACACACATGAGGTGCTAGGATGTTTAGAACGTTTAATAGAACTGTCTGGAAGTTTCCGCGGTTGTTTACATTTATCAAGTCCACCATTACTGCTAAGGTTTCCACGTTGTCCTTATATTGCAGGACAGTTATCATAAAGGGTTGATCAGACAATTCCCTGGAATACGCAAATCTCTGGTTTGCAGTTGACCTATTTCAGTCCTTGCTGATTGTGCTCACAGGAATGTGGGTTGGCTGCTTGGTCCAGTGACCGCAGGATCAGAACATTCCCCATTTGGCCAGAAATTTTCACAGCACCCCATTGAGGGGGCGTGTCATGCTCCACCCAAAGGGCGTGTCTAGTGCCATATATGGAGAGATTGTGAAAAGAGATTGTGAACGTGGCACCTAGAAGCGTGGGTGTGCACTGCTACATCTGAGAGGAATCTTTTATAATGACTTATATCCAAATGTAGATGAGCCCAAAGCCGTTAGTAAGAGATACTATACTTGGTAAAGTGCTAGGAAATGGTGCTGATGATTCATTATAAATGTATTTATCTCTCATTCCTTTTCCCCCCAAAAATGTAACAGTGTAATGTGGGCTAGGTGACATGAGGGAGATTGCTAGACTAATGAGAGAGATTGCTGCTATGTCAGGGAGTCTCCTGCAGAATGCAGGAGGGGAGGTAACTATGATGTAACAGTGTAATGTGGGCTAGGTGACATGAGGGAGATTGCTAGACTAATGAGGGAGAGAGGGAGGTTGCTGCTATGTCAGGGAGTCTCCTGCAGAATGCAGGAGGGCAGGTAGCTATGATGTAACAGTGTAATGTGGGCTAGGTGACATGAGGGAGATTGCTAGACTAATGAGGGAGAGAGGGAGATTGCTGCTATGTCAGGGAGTCTCCTGCAGAATGCAGGAGGGGAGGTAACTATGATGTAACAGTGTAATGTGGGCTAGGTGACATGAGGGAGATTGCTAGACTAATGAGGGAGAGAGGGAGATTGCTCTTATTTCAGGGAGTCTCCTGCAGAATGCAGGATGGGAGGTAACTATGATGTAACAGTGTAATGTGGGCTAGGTGACATGAGGGAGATTGCTAGACTAATGAGAGAGAGAGGGAGATTGCTCTTATTTCAGGGAGTCTCCTGCAGAATGCAGGAGGGTAGGCAACTATGGTCTGGAAGTGATCCTTTCGCTTAATGCTCAGGCTGAGCGTGAGACCACCGTTGCACTAGAACCGGAAGCACGTGGTTGCTTATAGTTTGTGGAGGTGGAAATACTGATCAGAGATTTATTTTAAATTGATGGCACATGACTGCATTGGCAACATAATGGGCGTCTACACAAGAAAAGACCCAGGGTTCTCATGCAGGAGCCTCAACCAGCATAGATGCCAACGGATAGTGAAGTCTGGGTAACATCAATGGAGATTCCAACTGTGGGCAATATCTAAGTTGATGCCAACCATATATTTTATATTAATATTGGCACAACAGTGGCTCCAGCTTTGTGTAATACCACAGAGATGCCAACTGTGGGTAACCAGAATGGCGATACCAACTGCTGGCAAAATCATAGTGCCAACTGTATGCAATACCAATAAAGATGCCAGTTGCGTGTAATACTGATAGGTAAGTTGACTTTGATTAACATCATGAGAAATGCCAACCATGGGCAATATCAGTACGTCATACGTATGTAATCCCAATGGAGGTGCCATTGTGTGTAATACCGTACAGATGCCAACCATATGCCAAATGAAGGGTATGCGTTACACTCATTGGGGATCCATGTTGACAGTTGTCAACATGGACACCCAAAAAAGTGAAAAAACCAAGTCTACCTTTTTTCATGTTGACATTTTGACCCAATCGAAATCTCCTTTGTTAACCTTTACAAAGTTGACCTTTTGACCCGTCGGCTTACTGCATCTAGAGCTTTTGGGGTAGACCTCTTGACTGTCTTTCTAGATTATCCACACCCATTTCAATACGGCAGAAGCAGATTGGTTGGTTCTTTAGGTCCGCTTTATCTCTCTCTCCAAGATTTGATAGATTTCTCCCTGAACCTCCTATAAAAGGGCACAGCAGGCTACCAGTCATGACGAGCATGGCGGCAAAAGCCTCAGCCAACAAGACCAGGAGAAGCCATTGCTCTATAAAAATGCAACCGAAACCCATGGGCAAGATAGCGTCAATGATCGGATATGAATAATACAGCACAAGAGGCGAATCTTCCACCGCACACAAAGTTCAGCCAATAATTAAACTATTCATATCTCTTCTTCTTCCGCTCTTTGATTCCTGAAGTGTGTTCGCAGCGGCAGCACACATACATACAGCCATTCCCTTCTCACAAGAATGTGTTGCAGAGACAGCTGTGATAATGTCACAATGTGTCGCTGAAGCGGCGGTGTGGTGTGTGTCCTGCAGACAGTTTCACAGGATGGCGCATTCCACTGGTCTCTCTCTCACGGATAAAGAAAAACCTCTGGTTGGGTAGAGAAATGGTTGCCGGCGGGACACTAGGCCGGACACACGGGGGTAGATGTCTGAAGCAGTGGTAAGGGAGGAGGAGTGGCAGCCAATAAACTGCTCTGTATAATTTTATATTATGCAAATGATAGATGTTAATCCAGTGCTGATTGGTTGCCATGGGCCACTCCTCCTCTGGCTCACTTCTCCTCCCTTATCACAGCTTCATACATCTACCCCCACAGATAAATCGTCATTTGATGCCGCATTTCGCCCTGGTGATATAATTGATGATAACACCAACTGTAGAGTGTAATCCCCCCAGCCTGGGGGGGATTGGAGAATTCCTGCCCCGTGGGTGTCTGGCTGTCAGATGACAATAAATATTTTCTGCGTCCTGTTCTTGATTATAATAGAGGAGAGGAAAGATATCCATCAGGGAAAGTGACCCCAGGCCAGCCCGGCTTTTATATAGTGTGTGTGCTACAGTATCGCTGCAATGTTACATTTGGCTTTTGACAAGTAAGATCATTAAACTACTGCCGGGCTTTGTATTCGGCCTTTATTTGCTAATTGATTTTATTGTTCAACTAACAAAGGAACATTTGTCTGCTCTTCGTGTATTCTGCGCTATGGCTAATATAAAACAAACTATAATTTGAAGGGAATTCCCTGCCCTTACCAACAAGAAGAAGCAACAGCGGCGGCTTAACGGGTAAGAAGGTATCGGCTGTCGCCCCTCATGTAACGGATCTTAGTGGGGTGTGGTATAGCGCCCGACAGTGGGGATTCTAATGGCCGGTACTCCGACACGGAAGCGAGCGTATTGAAGTCCCTTGCGGGCTCAGTGGCTCCCTGCGCCCTCCGCAGGTTCTATTCTCCCCCTATGGGGGTTGCGGACCTCCACAAAGGGTGAATCGCCCCTGTAAAATCAGGATCCTAATTGTTGGGACATTTAACAGTCATGGATTACGATGTCGGTATACTGACCGTCGAAATTCAGACTGTCGGGAGATCATCCGGCACCCATCTTGATGTGGGAGAACCGGTGTGACATTGAATCAAACTTGCCTGCCATCCCAGAATGTCCGTGAAAACCCTTAAAAATCGGGTGGCAATCCCATCATTTTACATGCTATATTCCCAGTGCTGAGGCAGTAATACTAACCACTACGCCAACTGTGTTGCTATTTGTGATACATGAGGCAGGAACTTAGTGAAATTAGCTGTAACTTAAACTTAAAAAAAAAAAATATATATATATATATATATATATATACACATTGTAAATAAGAACAGATGGAGCAGTTCCCTTTTGTAGCTGCTCCTGGCGATAGAATCGACAGCCGCCGCCATCCACTGGAAGGGGGTGCGCGCACAAGCCCTCCGCTGCCCTCTGCAGCTCCCCTACAGCCCCACCCAGCTGCCCCCAGCTCCCTCTGATCCCTGCCCGATTCCCTGAAGCGGAGACGGGGACACGCGTGCGTCCCCAATAGATGGAGCGTCTCTCCGCAAGACTGCGCCAGCTAAGGGAATCTAGCGATTCCCAGTGCTGGCTGAGAGGCACTCCATCTATAAACTCTGCTATCCAGCCACCCACACTGAGTGCCAAGTGTTACTGTATTACCCACTGACAAGTCACTTGGAGAAGGGAATACTTCAGGAATTGGTGTTTGACATTCTCAGATAAGATCAAACACAATGGTCTAATCCCCAGGCCCTCTCCAATCTGTGAGATAGTTTAGGCCAGACTAATGAGGCTCCCAGTTTTCTAGCAAACGGCTTCACAAATTGTTATGTGTTTATTTTATTGTTAAAGGACCGAGCAGACACCAAGAGCTTTACAGAAGAAGGGAAAAAGTCAGTTCCACAGTGATCCGATTACAGCGAGTTCCTTCTGCGTTACGTCTGCGGAGAACAAATTGTCAATTTCATACGAGTGACCAGACAACAAACAATAGTGACAACCTAATTACTGTGCTCAGGGACTTATAGATGCATTGTGGCCGCAAAGTGAGAAAAGGGTTTAATTACAGGAGCACTAAACAAACATTCATATATATATATAGACTAGTTAAATTAAATCCCATCAAAATGGCGGCTTCTGACCGTTTTTAGCCCACAGACTCTCTACCCCCCACCCCCAGTTCTGATCCGATCTTACCTCCAATCTTTGTCAGCTCTCTCTCTCTTCATATCCAGCAAGTTTAAAACAGATCAGTGTCCCTGCAAAAATTGCTCATGTTTTCTGTTACGACAACTTTTTGCACACAAAGGAGTAATTTGGTCCATCGAGTGGCCTCTAGTGATCAGTGGCAGGGCTTCACCTCAAGAAGGGGAGGAGTAATTTGTTTCTGCACAATGTTTGCTTTGATGCCATGTTGCACACTTCGGCTGTCCTGATGAAGGAGCGCCAGCTCCGAAACTGTTGACGCACATGCTGATTTTTCCACGATGTCTCTGATGTGATTGAATACACTTTTTTACAAGTTGAGTGCCGCCTCTTATTCTTCCATTTACTTGGATCAATTTGTTTATATATCATACCTTGTGGAAGGCACCTCCACCATTGTCCCTATCAGTCCAAGTGCCGGTCCCCATCGCTATATATATATATATATATATATATATATATATATATATATATATATATATATACTAGGTGATTCATCGCGCCCTACGGGCGCTCTTCACACCGTCGTAAGGGGCTGCGCCCCCTTAATTTGTGAACGTTTGTATATGAGAAATATGGTTAGAATTGTATGAAAGATGCCCTGTATTGCAACTTAGGTGTCCGCGAATCGCGGGAGGGGGGGTCGCGGGGGGTGCCGCGAATTGCAGGAGGGGGGGGGTTGTGGGGGGGTGGATGCTGCGAATCGCGGGAGGGGAGGGATTGCAGAGAATCATGGTAGGGGGGGTCGCAGGGGGTGTGCCGTGAATCACGGGAGGGGGGGTCAACACACAGAAAGGTCAACACATGTAAATGTTGACATAAGTGTGGCACTTCATTGGTGTCCATGTCGACACATGAGAATGAATATGAAAATATTCAAAAAATGAAAAAAAAAAACTTCATAAACTCATGTCAACCTTTTTCATTGTCGACCATAGCCATGTCAGTGTTTTCCATGTGCAATTTAATTCTGGAGCTGCCGCGAATCACGGGGGGTGCCGCGAATTGCGGGAGGGGGGGGTCGCGGGGTTGGGTGCCGCGAATCGCGGGAGGGTGGGGTTCACAGGGGTTCTGGTGGGGGGTTGCCGCGAATTGCGGGAGGTGGGGTGCCGCGAATCGCGGGGGGGGGTTGCGGGGGGGGTGTGACGCGAATCGCCACAAGAAAAAATCAACACAGAAAGGTCAACACATGTAAATGTTGACATAAGTGTGCCACTTCATTGGTGTCCATGTTGACACATGACAATGAATATGAAAACATTCAAAAAATGAAATAAATCTTCAAAAACTCATGTCAACCTTTTTCATTGTCGACCATAGCCGTGCCAGTGTTTTGCATGTGCCAGTTAATCCTGGGGCTGCCGCGAATCGCGGGGGGTGCCGCGATTTGCGGGGGGTGGGTGCCGCGAATCGCGGGAGAGCGGGTTCATGGGGGTTCCGGCGGGGGGTTGCCGCGAATTGCGGGAGGGGGGGGGTCGCGGGGGGGTGCCGGTAATCGCGGGGGGGTGTGTGTGTGCCGTGAATCGCGGGAGTGGGGGTTGCGGGGGGGGTGTGACGCGAATCGCCACAAGAAAAAATCAACACAGAAAGGTCAACACATGTAAATGTTGACATAAGTGTGGCACTTCATTGGTGTCCATGTCGACACATGAGAATGAATATGAAAATATTCAAAAAATGAAAAAAAAACTTCAAAAACTCATGTCAACCTTTTTCATTGTCGACCATAGCCATGTCAGTGTTTTCCATGTGCAATTTAATTCTGGAGCTGCCGCGAATCACGGGGGGTGCCGCGAATTGCGGGAGGGGGGGTCGCGGGGTTGGGTGCCGCGAATCGCGGGAGGGCGGGGTTCACAGGGGTTCCGGTGGGGGGTTGCCGCGAATTGCGGGAGGTGGGGTGCCGCGAATCGCGGGGGGGGGGGGTTGCGGGGGGGGGTGACGCGAATCGCCACAAGAAAAAATCAACACAGAAAGGTCAACACATGTAAATGTTGACATAAGTGTGGCACTTCATTGGTGTCCATGTCGACACATGAGAATGAATATGAAAATATTCAAAAAATGAAATAAATCTTCAAAAACTCATGTCAACCTTTTTCATTGTCGACCATAGCCGTGCCAGTGTTTTGCATGTGCCAGTTAATCCTGGGGCTGCCGCGAATCGCGGGGGGTGCCGCGATTTGCGGGGGGTGGGTGCCGCGAATCACGGGAGAGCGGGGTTCATGGGGGTTCCGGCGGGGGGTTGCCGCGAATTGCGGGACGGGGGGGGGGTGCGCGGGGGGGTGCCGCGAATCGCCGGAGGGGGGGTTGCGGGGGGTGTGACGCGAATCGCCACAAGAAAAAAATCAACACAGAAAGGTCAACACATGTAAATGTTGACATAAGTGTGGCACTTCATTGGTGTCCATGTCGACACATGAGAATGAATATGAAAATATTAAAAAAATGACAAAAAAACTTCAAAAACTCATGTCAACCTTTTTCATTGTCGACCATAGCCATGTCAGTGTTTTCCATGTGCAATTTAATTCTGGAGCTGCCGCGAATTGCGGGAGGGGGGGTTGCGGGGGTGGGTGCCGCGAATCGCGGGAGGGCGGGGTTCACAGGGGTTCCGGTGGGGGGTTGCCGCGAATTGCGGGAGGTGGGGGGTCACGGGGGGTGCCGCGAATCGCCGGAGGGGGGGTTGCGGGGGGTGTGACGCGAATCGCCACAAGAAAAAAATCAACACAGAAAGGTCAACACATGTAAATGTTGACATAAGTGTGGCACTTCATTGGTGTCCATGTCGACACATGAGAATGAATATGAAAATATTAAAAAAATGACAAAAAAACTTCAAAAACTCATGTCAACCTTTTTCATTGTCGACCATAGCCATGTCAGTGTTTTCCATGTGCAATTTAATTCTGGAGCTGCCGCGAATTGCGGGAGGGGGGGTCGCGGGGGTGGGTGCCGCGAATCGCGGGAGGGCGGGGTTCACAGGGGTTCCGGTGGGGGGTTGCCGCGAATTGCGGGAGGTGGGGGGTCACGGGGGGTGCCGCGAATCGCGGGAGGGGGGGTTGCGGGGGGGTGTGACGCGAATCGCCACAAGAAAAAAATCAACACAGAAAGGTCAACACATGTAAATGTTGACATAAGTGTGCCACTTCATTGGTGTCCATGTCGACACATGACAATGAATATGAAAAAATTAAAAAAATTAAAAATAAATCTTCAAAAACTCATGTCAACCTTTTTCATTGTCGACCATAGCCATGTCAGTGTTTTGCATGTGCCATTTAATCCTGGGGCTGCTGCGAATTGCGGGGGGGGGGGGGTGCCGCGAATCGCGGGAGGGGGGTCGCAGGGGGGGTGCCGACAATCGTGCAAGGGGGGGTCGCGGGGGGGTTCTTTTTGCCGCGAATCGCGGGAGGGAGGTCGCGGGGGGTGTTTTTTCCGCGAATCGGGGGGGGGGGGGTCACGGGGGAGGGTTTGCCGCGATTCGCAGGAGGGGGGGGTCGCGGGGTGGTGGTTATGCCGCGAATTGCGGGAGGGGTCGTGGGGGGGTTCTTTTTGCAGCGAA
Source organism: Crinia signifera (assembly GCF_055691185.1). Lineage (NCBI taxonomy): Eukaryota > Metazoa > Chordata > Amphibia > Anura > Myobatrachidae > Crinia > Crinia signifera. Next base: position 119,335,276 of record NC_139227.1, on the reverse strand, counting down.
TCGCGGGAGGGGGGGTCGCGGGGGTGTTTTTGCTGCAAATCGCGGTAGGGGGGGTCGCGGGTGTTTTTGCCGCGAATCGCGGGAGGGGGGGGCGCGGGGGGGGAGGTTTTGCCGCAAATCGCGGGAGGGGGGCGCTCACCTGGTGGCTGTGGAGTAGTAGTGCTGGGCAACATGGGAAGGCAGTGGGTGTCTGGCACTGTCTGTGGGCTCACTGGGCTGGTTCTCTGTCACATACCTCCCAATATGACCCTCTCCAGGAGGGACACAATGCTCTGTTTCTAGACTTCCCCTTAATGTATGATTGCCATCACCTGTTTTAAACAGGTTAATTTCTCAGAAAGGTGTTCAGCACAGATGAAGGCAATCACACATTAAGAGGAAAGTCCAGGAACAGAGCGTTATAGACACAGACACCCACTTTGAGTGACAGATGTAGCCAAATATATAGGAGATATAAAATGGAAAGGGGTGGTGCAGCACTCCTAGCGTCTTAGCAGAAATAACTGTACTTCAAATACCAGTTGTGAAGGCAACGTTTCAAAGCCTTTATTGTGGCTTTTTCATCAGGCAACTGATGAAAAAGTCGCAATAAAGGCTTTGAAACGTTGCCTTCACAACTGGTATTTGAAGTACAGTTATGTCTTCTAAGACGCTAGGAGTGCTGCACCACCCCTTTCCATTTTGTATATGAATGATTGTGCGGGCACCCGGGACATAGAGACGCCAAAGATGGAGAGCCGGATCCCCCCTGCTTGATATATATATATATATATATATATATATATATATATATATTATACACTGCTCAAAAAAATAAAAGGAAGACACTTAAACAACACAATGTATCTCCAAGTCAATCACACTTCTGTGAAATCAGTTTCGCATGCTGTTGTGGAAATGGAATACACAACAGGTGGAAATTATAGGCAATTAACAAGACACCCCAATAAAGGAGATGTTCTACAGGTGGTGACCACAGACCACTTCTCAGTTCCTATGCTTTCTGGTTGATGTTTTGGTCACTTGTGAAAGCTGGCGGTGCTGTCACTCTAGTGGTAGCATGAGATAGAGTCTACAACCCACACAAGTGGCTCAAGTAGTGCAGCTCAACCAGGATGGCGCATCAATGCGAGCTGTGGCAAGAAGGTTTGCTGTGTCTGTCAGCATAGTGTCCAGAGCATGGAGGCGCTACCAGGAGACAGATCAGTACATCAGGAGACGTGGAGTAGGCCGGAGGAGGGCAACAACCCAGCAGCAGGACCGCTACCTCCGCCTTTGTGCAAGGAGGAACAGGAGGAGCACTGCCAGAGCCCTGCATAATGACCTCCAGCAGGCTACAAATGTGCACGTGTTTACTCAAACGGTCAGAAACAGACTCCATGAGGGTGGTATGAGGGCCTGACGTCCACAGGTGGGGGTTGTGCTTACAGCCCAACACCGTGCAGGACATTTGACATTTACCAGAAAACACCAAGATTGGCAAATTCACCACTGGCGCCCTGTGCTCTTCACAGATGAAAGCAGGTTCACACTTCGCACGCGATAGAGTCTGGAGACACCAAGGAGAACGTTCTGCCGCCTGCAACATCCTCCAGCATGACCGGTTTGGCAGTGGGTCAGTAATGGTGTGGGGTGACATTTCTTTGGGGGGCCGCACAGCCCCCCATGTGCTCACCAGAGGTAGCCTGACTGCCATTAGGTACCGAGATGAGATCCTCAGACCCCTTGTGAGACCATATGCTGGTGCGGTTGGCCCTCATGTGGCTGGAGTGTGTCTGCAGTTCCTGCAAGACCAAGGCATTGATGCTATGGACTGGCCTGCCCGTTCCCCAGACCTGAATCCAATTGAGCACATCTGGGACATCACGTCTCGCTCCATCCACCAACGCCACGTTCCACCACAGACTGTCCAGGAGTTGGCGGATGCTTTAGCCCAGGTCTGGGAGGAGATCCCTCAGGAGACCATCTGCCACCTCATCAGGAGCATGCCCAGGCATTGTAGGGAGGTCATACGGGCACGTGGAGGCCACACACACTACTGAGCCTCATTCTGACTTTTTTTAAGGACATTACATCAAAGTTGGATCATCCTGTAGTGTGTTTTTCCACTTTAATTTTGATTTGATTTTGTTATCAGCACATTCAACTATGTAAAGAACAAAGTATTAAATAAGAATATTTAATTCATTCAGATCTAGGATGTGTTATGTTAGTGTTCCCTTAATTTTTTTGAGCTGTGTATGTGTATATGTATATATATATATATATATATATATATATATATATATATATTATAATGTATATACATACTTATGGTGTAGGTGGCTGACATTCCTCCTATAGTCGGTTACTGGGACTGTGGTGCCTTTGGTAAATAAGTAACAGCAAAAAAAATCCAAATTGTATTCACATTTGTGTCTGACGCTTCGAGGCTTGACGCCTCTTTTTCAAGGTGTATCACACCTGTGCCGTGGTTCTTTTCTAAAGGCTATATATATATATATATATATATATATATATATATATATACATTTTTGCAAAAGACCTCTTCACGCTCTGATAAATATGCCTAGTCCTCTTAATAGTGCACAATAAGATTAAACACAATAACAACTTCCAGGCAAATATTTATAAAACACACGTTGGATCCACTTGTGAAACGCGTTGTACGTGCGCTCAGCACAGCTTATACACAGGACTGCATGCGATAGAAAAAAAAAAGTATTGGCAAAGTTTTTGTATTAATGTGCTAAAAAAGGCTTCCTATAGACTAAGTATGCAAATAGGGAAGGTTAGCTGCACATTAGAATTGTCAATGAGCATGCAAGTGAGCACACAGCTAGCGCATGTGTACATGCTGTGAAAATGCACCACATTCACAGTACACTGAGCTCCAATTGACATAAATGTAAATGTGACATTGTATTCGTATGCAACGGAGCAGCAGTCTGAGGTAAGAAATAACCCGTAGCAGGGAACGCCGGCAGAATGCATGTCATTGTAACCACACACACATGCGCTTTCATTTATTACCTTGCGTCGTATGGTCACAGCTGTTTACAGGCGCTTAACTTGCATCAAAAGGACAAGGTATATGCATCATTTTATTGCCAGACTTTGGGGTCTATGTACTAAGCACTGGATGAAGGGGATTCAGTCAAAATCCCGACGGTCGAAATACCGACAACCATTGACCGACGGTCAAAATCCCAACAAGGTCAAAATCCCGACATTTAAAATCCCGACAAGGTCAAAATACCGACATATAGAATGTAGACAGGAGACAGGTGAAAAAGTCTACATGACTTTCGGTCGTCAGGTCGCGAGGTCGACATGGGTTTTTTCACTGTTTTTTTTGTTTTTTTGACCGGACATGTCCCGACAGGGGGTATTTCATGCCCTACCATCCACTAGGGCATAGTGCGCCCGAAGCATCGCGAGCGATGCGAGGAGCTGCGGTTGACTTCCAACTCAACATGTCGACTGTGTAGACATTCAGGTCAAAAAGCAGTGAAAAAACCCATGTTGACCTGTCGACCGAAATTCATGTTGACTTTTTCCCCTGTCTACATTCTATATGTCGGTATTTTGACCGGGATTTGTCGGGATTTTAAATGTCTATATTTTGACCTTGTCGGGATTTTAAATGTTGGTATTTTGACCATGTCGGGATTTGGACCTTGTCGGGATTTTGACCGTCGGTATTTCATACCGAATCCGGATGAAGATATAGGTGACTGAGCTAAAATACCAGCCAATCAGTCCCTAATTGTCATTTTGAAAACACGGGGGCAGATGTCTTTAGCCAGGAGAAGTTATAAAATCAAAGGTGATAACACACCAGCCAATCAGCTGACAACGGTCAAGTTAAAAATGACAGTTGTGAGCCAATTGGCCTTATTCAGGCTTTATACATCTGCCCGACAGCCTGGAACATGGTACTTTTTCTGCATCCACTTAATCTCTGTTCTATTAGCATATGGGAACGCCCATGGCGGACATGCGGGTGTCAGCTGCCCGCCCACTTCCTCCCGGGCGTACACGCATATGTATATTATATATGCGTCCACTTTGTACATCTTTCGATGGTTGGCAACCATCGAAAGATATGGGAGGGCCCCAGTGGCATGGATGCTTATGTAAAACATCCATTCACAGCCATTGCGAACGTACGCACCTTGCGAATGGTGGGCAGGCGTGCCACCATTCGCAAGACGGAATCTGGGTCACTCTCAAAGATGGTAAGCTCTGTGGGGCAGAGGCCTCGTTACTAGCGGCTGAGTATTCGCTCTCTATAACACGCATTATGTGGCTGCTGCTGGTTACAGCCCCTGTGCTGTGTTATAAGGACTCACACATGGTCCTGCGCACGATCATTTACTTGTCGTCCCTCCGAACCACAAGCGAAAGCGTTTCCTACAGAAGCAGAGGCTGGTTACAGATACATTTACATTGAATCATCAGCGCCATTTCCCAGCACTTTACCAAGTATAGTAGCTCTTACTAACTGCTTTGGGGCTCATCTACATTCGGATATAAGTCATTTTACAAGATTCCTCTCAGATGTAGCGGTACACAGCCACGCTTCTAGGTGCCACGTTCACAATCTCTCCATATATGGAACTAGACACAGGGCCGGATTTGTGCCTAGGCACGTGAGGCACCGGCCTCAGGGTGACACCAATTAAGGGCGGCAGGCAGGCTAACATTCTGTTAAATAGCAGCATGGCACAGCGGGTGGGCAGCAGCGAGTGACGAGCGCCGCCGCCACAGACATGAATTATCATGTGTAGGCGGCAGCGCCACTCATCACCCGCCACTGCCCACCCACTGTGCCATGCACATTACATCACCGCTTAGTGGCTGGGTCCGATGGTCCCCCTGCACGTCCGGAAATGTCTCACTCACTGCTGCCGGCGCCCCCCATTGGCTACTCTACACACACAGTCTGTAAAACACTGTACTAATAAGTGCCTCCCTCCGGGTCCTCCGTACAGTGAGGTGGGCTACAGTACAGTGAGGTGGGCTACAGTTAAATTTTAATGAAATATATAAACAACATTGTATATACATATATGATTACATTAAAATAGGAGGGGGGGGACAAAAATGTTGTGCCTAGGGGCGGCCTGACCCCTAAATTCGCCCCTGACTAGACACGCCCCTTGGGTGGAGCATTACACGCCTACTCAATGGGACGCGGTGCAAGCTTCTACTACCAACTATAATCTCCGTGAAACTAGTTATCAAAAGTAGGCAAGTATGGGTCAATCTAAGCCCTCCCCCCCACACACACAGCCTAACCCTAGTGTCTAATCCTAACCCCCATACCCCGTTGCCTAATCCCCCACCCCGATGCCTAACCCTAACCCCCCTTATAAGTACCTAAACCTAACCCTCCCATCCTCGTGGCCTGACCCTAACGTTCCTCCCTACCACAAACCTAAAGGTACGTACACATGAGACGATGATATTTAACATTATGCACAATAATCATATAGTAAACGATATTATTGTGCATATCATCTAGTGTGTATACTAGCATGGCCCTCGTTAACGATTCCCTCCCTCGGCTGTACATGCAGGATGATGGAGATCATCGTTAGCAACCAGCCGGAGTGCGCATCATTAACATATACAGTATAACATATACATTAGACGATATGCACAAAAATATACAGTAGTCACCGTTATCGTTATTGTGCATATTGTTAACCTTTAGCATCTAGTGTGTACTCGCCTTAAAGGCAGCTGCAGGGACCTAACGGGGTGCCGGCATCACTTGCCAATGCCGACGGAGGAGGTCCTTAATGACACATGGGAGGGCATATCGCTATCGGGCAGAGCAAACAAACTGCGCAATACAGATGGAGGCCCTCTCATTCAGCGCCAGCTCTCGCCAGTTCCCCTCCGCTGGCGAGAGCTGGTGGAGAGGTGCTCCATCTGATGGGGACACGCAAGCGTCTCACACGCACACGCGTTCCCGGAGTGGAATCCCTGCCCGTCTCCGCTACAGGGAGACAGGCAGGGTTAGGGGGGTTGCGGGGGGCTGCGGGCACTGACGGGGAAGCGACAGGCGGCGACGCTGGGCTCAGACGGAACGGGCGCTCGTGCGTCTAGTGTACGCTCGTCCCGTTCCATCTGATGGCGGGTCCTGACGATTGGCAATAGAATCACCAGGACCCACAATAACAAGAGGCATAATGAACAATATCGCCCAATGTAATTCTCACTCTACCGCCTAAACCTAACTACATCATGTATGCATACATTGCCAAGCCTTAAGATGCATCTAGCAGCGGAGGCCCCATTCATGAGCTTCCTCAGAGGGGACACAGCGAGAAGTAACATGTATCATTCATAAAAACACAATCATATAAAGACAATGAGAACCACATGTACAAAGGCAGACACAATAAATATTGTCAGACGGCCCGGGATAGATGCGTTGGGTGAGGGGATTACACTGAGAACCATAGAGAACAGGACATTACTAACATTACATCGTATGCAGCACCGCGATAACGGAATACATTCGCTTCATCTAAAAGCCTCTGAAAGCACAAAGGAATCATGGGTATTGTTCGGTTGTTTGTCAATAAACTTACAATAAAGCTTTGTGATGGAAAACCCCGTACAAGCTTTTTCATTGTACCTAGCGGAAAATAAACTCATCCCCATCTCTTCACTGTAAATCTTTATCCACTCTGGCGTTTCTTTCTTTTGTTTTGCTAAAGTTGGTAAAACGAAATCCCCGGTTGAATGGGGAGCGGAGTGTTTGGACAGTCGGCCTGAATAGTGTGCAGTAAACTTTATTGATCTTTAAAGAGGAAGCTGAACACCCCCCAACTTGGTGAAAATAGATGTTTCATGTAGTTATTTGGGACTCGGGGATTGTGTTACTGCAATGAATGCCGCCCGGGGCCTAGCACAATTCGCAAAGCTTACCCAGGGCTGCCAGCAATAACCCTGTCACACTGTTTATCCTTAAATGTGAGTCAAATGAAAGCCAGATTGTGGGTAAGGTATACAACATAATGTCGCTGGGAGAAGGCCGGCTCAGATGTTTGACAGTTAAATAAGTTACATGTTGATATTTTGCAGGGGACCATTATTCAAATAATCTTAAAAAAAACAGGCATCGGGGTGAGTAAGAAGTGACTGGGACGTATGCAAGCTGGGCCGAGCGTGGAAGCGTGAGGCCCAAAGGCTTGCAATCATTTCCAGTCACACACAAGAAAATGTGTTAAGTGCGTTTAAATGACACAGTGGGCCAAATGCTCCAAGAAATGATTAAGTGGAGAGTGATAAACAAGCAGCCAGTCAGCTTCTACCTGCCATTTTTCAAACCCAGCCTGTAACGTGACAGTTAGGAGCTGATTGGCTGGCTGTTTATCACGCTCCACTTTATCACTTTTTGAACCTTGGTGCATCTGGCCCAGAATCTGAGAGATCTACTCACCAGATGCGGAATGAGTGTAGGCCAATTTCAGATTAGGCTAAGTACATTCAGAGAAAATGCAAATGAGACCCATTTTGAGGTAATATTATCCCCCTCCCAGCACCAGAATCCTTCCACATTCCACGGAGGGCAGTGTCATTTCCTGTCATGTTGAACTGAGTGACAAAATGACAGGAAACCACCGTTTATTTACGCAGAGAGCCCACAGCCACCCCGCACATACCCCAAATGCACTCTAATTAATTGCTTTAAATTAGTATTAGCATGCTGCTTACAGATGTCTGCTCTCCAATAGGATCCTTGTAGCCTGCATTCACCTTTCCAGTAGCTGGAGGGGCTGCCACACTCAGGGTAAGCCCATAATTACTGTGTGACACTGGGGTCTGCGGAGGAAGCCATTTATAATGTGACATTTGCTGATACCACACTGGAGATAGGAGGTCATTCTGAATGACAATTCACAGCTTTGCAAGTCACCTAAATGTGAGAGGGGAGGGAGATGGGGGAAGAGTTCTGCCGCTGCGGCTGATTTTAGGGCAGTGCACAGCCTTCTCCTTAATTGCGGCTGCACTGCTGTTGGAGTGTTGTGGCGGAACCGTACCGCCTCAAATTTGAACCGATGGAACGCATTTCCGCCCCATTCCAGCCCACTTCAACCCCTGCATACTCTAGGAGACCATACCGGGAGATCAACACTACCAAGACCTGAATGGGGGCCATATTGGGAAACCAGCACCACCTGGACCTGAATTGGGGCCATATCGGGAAACCAGAGCCACTGAGGCCTGAATGGGGGCCATAATGGGAGATAAGGCCCACCAAAAGCTGAATGGAGCCCTAATGGGAAACCAGGGCCACTGACACCGGAATAGGTCCATAATGGGCGATAAGGGTCAACAAAAACTGAATGGGAGCTATGCCCCCTTAAAAAGAATAAATATTCGAGTGAAGCGAGCCCCGCAAGGGGACTCAGACGCACGGCGCCATGGTGGCGCCGTGAAACTACACGAGTACCATATCTATAATACACAGAGAGGGTGTGAGAATCCATACAGATATTCCTTATGTGGGATGTTCTAGTATCATATCAAGGGTTCTGTATAAACAACATGCTTTTTTGTTTATAATGTTGTTGTTGTTGATGTTTTTGAAAACAAAAAGGCTTTTAAGCGTAGACTGGAACAAATCCAATGAGAGAAGCAGAGTACGCAGTCGGTATCTGTCCGTGTGTCTGCTGTTTCCTCATCGCTGCTACATCAGTAGGCATGATCGTGATAAAAGAGCACATATTACAATCAGATGTGTTATATAAGGGGCTTCTGCTGGCCCCCTTAACAACTTGATTAAATGTGCTGCAGATGTAAGTCAGGGATAAACAATCTTAGGCCAAATCTCAAAGCTGACATCCGTGTCCTCTCGCTGCTTCCACTGTAGCTTGTGTCAATATTATTCTGTGATTTACCGCACAGCACTTAATCGTTACACAGAAAGCAGGTTCCAGGCACGAATCTGAAAAGGATAAGTGGGGAGCCGCCGGAGGCAGAATCCGATGAGCCGCCGCTACGCTACCCCCCTTTCTCTAAGCAGCGGTATTAATATGGTTCTTTGCTTTAATGGTTTTCCATACTCCAAAATGATTATACCCCCTGGCAGTGGCGTAACTAGAAATTTTTTGCCCCAGGCAAACAAATTCTGGTGCCCCTCTTATGCATTTATTATAATTTTTATTACCTAAATGCTCGTTGACAAGAGTTATATGCTCGTTGGCAGGGGTTTCATGCTGGTTGCCTGGGGTTACATGCACGTTGCAAGGGGTTTCATGCTCGTAGCCAGGCGGTACGTGCTCATTTCCAGGGGTTTCTTATTCTTTGAGGGAAGTTTTCTAACTCTCATCTTAGTAAATTTGGTGGGTAACATGCTCGTTGCCATGGAGTTACATGTCCATTGCCAGGGGTTAAATGCTTATTGCCAGGGATTAATATGCATCTATCATCTTGCATCTATCCATCTGTCCAGTAGGACCTCTAGCATCTGTCTCCTCCAAGGTGGCGGACATTTTCAGCAGATTCCATTGGAATCTGCAGAGCCGATGTGCCCCCACATCGCCGGCTCCCCCAAGCCACCACATGGGCTGCATTGCCATTGTTATGGCACTGGCCCCCTGGGCAAAAGACCCAGAAGGCATCTGAAATGCAGCAAAACAGGGTTGGCCGATGTCAGTAGACTGCCATCATCAACCACCCACAGGGATTGGACAATGTGAGATCTGCTGATGGCCAACAAGACTGTACAGGACACCAATGTTTGTTTGGCTATGTGACTGGATCCCATGGTGTGTGGCTTGGGCAACATACTAGCAACATTAACTGTGGGACACATTTATCAAACCTGGTGAAGTGCTAAAGCAGCTGGTACTTTATCACTGACCAATCAGCTCCTACCTTTCAAGTTTATAGCTGCATTTGAAAAATGACAGTTGGGGGCTGATTGGCTGGTGGCCTTACCACTGCCTACTTTATCACTTCACCAGGCTTATTTCATTTACAGTGTATGTAGAGTTCTGTAGCTAGAATGTAGTTCCCAACATTGGGCGAAATGTAATAGGATGAGAGATTCAGAAAATGAGAGATTTGGTAAGAAATCTCCAGTTGTTTTTAAAGCGGCAATCATTTACACTGCAAAAATCAAACTGGTATTGCAGTGTAAATGATTGCCGCTTTTAAAAAAAACGGAGATTTCTTACCAAATCTCTCACTTTCTGAATCTCTCATCCTATTACATTACCCCCATTGTTTCATTGAAAACTAAACAGTTCATCCAGTTGGGGCATTCATAGTGATTCCAAGCTACTAGGCTGGCCTCAACCCCTCTACTCTACCCCTAAAAGACCAACAATTGCATCTCCAACCCAAATGACGAAATGAAAAATGTAGGTCGGATATACTCAAAAACAAGCAAAACCTGAATAATTGGGGGCTCTAAATTCAATTCTAATAAACAATGTGTAAAAATAAGATATCCACTTAGTACTAATTTACAAAGTAACTGAGGTGTCAAATCAGAAAAACATGTATCAAAATAAATCTCAAAATAAATGTAAAAAAAAATAACAAAAATGCCATTGTCACTGAAAGGACTGTTACGAGCTGTCACAACGCGTTTCTTGATGCGACTGACCGCTTCATCAGGCAAGGTCATCATTTTCTCATAATAAACTGCATCAGAACAAATGTCTAGATATCATATGCTCCTTGCTGGTGGGCCAGAAAAGCCACATACTGTACATGTGCGCTTACTTGTGGTGTGTGCCAAAGCCTGACTAATTAAATCAACACCTAAATATATTGTTACGGTGTGCCATATTATTAATTTACACTGACAGCGGCATATCAACAGTGGGTGCAGGGTCTTGTAGCATGCATGGACCCTCTGACAAAAGAGGTGCTACAGGGGGTACATTGTGATACCCACCGAGACCCAACATTTTCCATGGTGGTAAAGTATTTCTGTAGTCTAGGCCAGGGGATGAGACCCTTGGCACTAGTGCCACAAAGGCGGCATTCAAGGATGTTCGGCATGGCATCTGCTGGTTAAGAACCTCTCCTACTAGTCGTGCGCCTCTTATTCTACTCATCCCATTTCTCCCACGCAGAAGACCTTGGAGACCTTACCCTTCCTCTAAAGGTGCCCATACACTAGTAAGATTTATCTGCAGATCTGGCTGGTTGGAACAAAAATATGGTTATGGATAAGTGACAGTTTGTCAGTTTTCCAGCATTTCCAAGCAAATGGTCAACTGTCATTTGCTCTCATCCATAACCATGTTTTTGTTCCAACCAGCCAGATCTGAAGATAAATCTGCGTGTGTATGGCCAGCTTAAGACAAAGAACCTACAGTGACTGTGTAACCAGTGAAGACTGGATCTCTAGTAACTAATCTCCTACTTTTGTAACTCTACTGATAGTGGCTCATGGGAAACCTCTTTGGTTTGCAATGTCAAACATCTGGCACCCAAAAAAGAAAAACGTTATCTAGCCGATGTGTAGTGTAATCAATGAAGCACAGTCAAGTCAACGCTTCGTTGTCCCAAGAGCCGCCAATGACTCGAGCAGGACTGGTGGCTCCAGCTTCTCTATAAGCACAGTTACGGTCATTTGACATTTGTGTCCCTGGGTGAACATTTCAGATGGCAGCAATTTGCTGGGTTGTCTAATTGTGCTGAGAAGCATTGAGCACAAAGGGGATTGGCTGATGGAACCACTTTATCAATAACATGAGTTGTATTACCACATTTAAACAAAACCTTAATGAACGATGTGGTGACTGACTGAGGCTACATCTGTCGCTGAGGGTTACCCTCTTTAAACAACAAGTCGACCGTTTTATTTTAGTTTTTAAATGAGGCATGAAAGAGTCAGAGGGGGGGAATTTACTAAGATGGGAATTCACATGGGATGTTGTTATGGGCGAGATGTTCTAAGCTTGAAAAGTGATAAAATGGAGAGTGATACACCACCAACCAATCAGGTTTTCAAATACAGCCTGTTACATTACAGTTAGGAGCTGATTGGATGGTGGTTTATCACTCTCCATTTTATCACTTTTCACATCTGCCCCGCTATTTATTATTTAATGGAAGATGCTAAATAAATAAGAAGTAGGTTCTGATTGGTTGCCCAATGCAACAACCCATGTGACCTAGAACACTCAACTTAGTAAATTTCCACCAGAGGGTCAGTTTTAAAAACTAAAACTTAATCCTAATTGTTTAGTGGTATACAATATCTAAGAAAGTATATTTATACCATAGTCTCATTGCCGCGACTGCAAAATCCCGGGTTTTTGGTAGGGCTCAGATGATCTCAGCTCACAGACTCCCTTAACACTGTACCTTGGACCTGGGAAATACGCGGGTCTGCCCCATTCACACTGGTTGTTGGGTTTTGTGGATGACACGGGCAGACAGTATATTTGACATGTTGTTGTACAGTACCAGTCACTTGCTTCTTTATTTTCTCCTCCCCTCTCACAGCCAGCAGCTCCAGCACCTCCTCATGCCTCCAGTGCGCCATCTCTCCTCTCCCCAGCATTAAATCAGGGACATCACATGTCACCTGATCTCATTCCCCAATCAGCTTGCTTTTTCACATCCTGTGTAAAAAAAAACGAGGTGGCGCCTGTTCACACTGGCGTACACCCGTGTAATTCCCAGGAATAACCCTGCAAAAAATAAAAACAGTGTGAAATTCCTAGGGCATTACACCCGGGAATATCACTAACACCCATTCACACTGAGCCATGACACGGGAAATGACTGCTTGTCCTGGCAAAATGCCGGATTTTTGAGGCAGCGAGAACGGGGTATAAGGGTCTGCAGTCCTATGCAAAGTCCAGCCCCATCACTGTGCAAATTGGCCAATGTCACTTTTCAATACAATGGTCCACTCACAGGGATTTTAAAACTGATTTGGGGCTTGACACAGATTTGTTAGCAGCGCAAATAATCACTCAAATGGGCAAAATCATGCAATACTGCAAGAGAGATTCAGATTTCGGGGTGAGTTTAAACTGAAATCTAAATTGCAGTGTCAAAATAAAGCTATCTAACATATCTGGGCTACATGCAAAAGCAGCCAGTATTTACCCTGCACAGAAACAATTCAGATGCTTTTGCTCCCCCTGATGAGCAACATGGCTTGTTCCAGACACAAAATTACTGAATCTGGCCCTTAGGGGGTTATTCTGATTCACTGGGAAAGGCACAATCACTCTCTATTGGACAAAACCATATGCGATGCAGATGGGGCTGATGTAACCACTGGACAAAAGAGGGGACACTTTTATCAAGAGAAAGAAAAAGTTTTTCACTTAGGGCCTTATTCTAGTTCACTCTTTCTGACAAATTCCTTCTTAGATGGACAAAACCATGGGCCTTATTTTGGTTCATTCTTTCTGACAAAATCCTTCTTAGATGGGCAAAACCATGTGCACTGCAGGTGGGGCAGATGTTACTTGTGTAGGGAGAGTTAGATTTGGGTGGGGGGGGGTACTTCAAACTGATATCTATATTGCAGTGTAAAAATAAAGCAGCCAGTATTTACCCTGCACAGAAACAAAATAACACCCAAATCTAACTCTCTCTGCACATGTTACATCTGCCCCACCTGCAGTGCACATGGTTTTGTCTATTAGAGAGTGATTGCGCCTTTCCGAGTGAATCAGAATGACCCCTTAATTTGGTGGCTTAAGACTCATTCAAAAGATAATTCATCTCCTGCAGCTAATGTTGGGTACGCTCTGCTAGAGACTGCATCTAACCCACTGCCAACAAAGATAAAGCTGGCCTATTCACATCAGTTCTGAACAATTATCATTCAATGTAAACAATTATTGTTCAATTCTTGATTTGACTGTGAAACATGTTTGATTGGTCTGACATCGCTGTTCTGACGATTATGTGCTCTGTTATGCGCTCTGTTGTGTGCATAGATTGATGGAGACACGACTAAAATCGTTAGATTGATTCGCCCCTCATAATGAGACCAGGAGCTTTGTTGTGTTTTATATGGCCAGAAAAATATTGAGTTTATTAGATGCATCTGTTCTAGAAAATGTAGCAGCTGACTGTTTGGATTTGTTCACCTGGGAGATTTGCGGTTGGTGCAGGATCGATCAGGATCCCGATAGTCGGGATCCTGGCGGTCACAGTAGCGCACGCAGGGGGGGTTTCTGAGTAGCCAGAAACCCCCCAGGACTCTAAGGGCACTAGGCTGAAAGCTGAGGGTCCCCTCTCTCCATGGGTATAAGAATTTTAAAAATCGGCCCTTGGGAACCGGAGATATCTGACTTCAAAGCAGTGGTCCCCATCCAAGCCTATTAATTGCTCTTCCCAGTCAGATATTTCAGGTTCTGTCTGATTGAGAGCTTTTCTGAGGGTATATTCCAAAAGCTGGGACTCTCCCCCTTTGATGGACACTAGTAGCTTGTCTCTACTGTTCCCAGAACCAGAGATATTAGCCTTCCAACCGCTGGTTACTGCTCCAGCTCCACACACCTGGTATGTAGTTTTATATACTCATTGGCAGATTGCTCTGCCTCCTGAACTCTGATCCCCTAGTCCCCAATACCATTTGGTAGGTGGGATTCTCTAGTTTTTAATTCCAGTACAATCTAAGAAATCTATTTATGGGAACTGGAGATATCTGCAGTCAAGCAAGCTGTCCTCCCACCAGAAAATTATGAATAATAAGCCCACTCCACTACACACCTCTCCTCTGCATATTAAACATCCTCTACCACCCTGGAAGTTATGTATCAGGGCCCCTTCATTCAGCCCAGTGCCCCCTTCTCCCACCTCATCTCCCACCATCTGTGCAGTAAAGTGGTAATTAGTGGAAATTACTGATCCAGGCCCTTCATGCTGAGCGGTTGATATATTACCCCCTACCACCTGCGGGACATCAAAGCCTCCCCCACCCCTACCGCAAAAACTGACCCGTATATACTGGGTCACCTAAGTGTCCATCTCCGTGCTTTGCTCCGCCCCTCTGGAAACCCCCTTCTGAAAATCCTGCGTTTGCCCCTGGGTCAGAACACCAACAGTGGGATCCCAACGGTTTAAAATTCCGACGGATACTGGTGGTAAGTAAGATTTGAGGTTACATACTAGAGGGAGGGTTTGCTTTGGGCTAGCTATGGGAGGGTACAGCTAATGTTAGGCTGCGGGAGGGGTGGGGTAGTGTTGAAAAGCCTCCCGGCATCCGTTGGGCATTTGAATGTCGGAATGCCGCTTTTGGCGACACATTACATGTTTACATAGAGAAAATAATGACATTAGCCATAGGGATAGTGTTAGGATTACCATTAGGGTTCGGCTAAAACTGGCTGTCGACATTTCACTAGTTCCACACGTTAAACTAGTGACATCACTGTTTAGAAACTCTCTGATGTCACTAGTTCCAAACGAAAATGCTCCATGCTCAGCAATAATGGTTCAGTCCATGAAATGACTTGTGCTGTCTTATGCCATTAGGAATAACCGTATCATAATAATCAAGGGATCAGCCAATCAGCTGCTACTTAGAATTGTATAGAATGCACTTGTTATCTTAATGCCTATGGGTTGACATGGGCAACTTCCCCACTCTTTTCACTGATTTATAAATTTCCCTCCATCATATCCAGATCTGCACCCCTGCTCCAGTCCTATCCATAAAGCATTACCACCCAGTGGCGCCCATTCAGTCTCAAGTGGAGATGAGGCTGAGTTTCAAACATCTTGGCGTCACCTGTGTTGCATACATTGGGATCCGGTGTTTGCAGAGTGCGCCAACACGCAGGTTACGCACGTGCTACTGCTCAACTCTGCCGCAAATGTTTCTGCAACGCCAAAACATTTTTTTGTCTGAGGCATGTGCCTCGTTAGGCTTATATGGTAAACATTCATCCGCCTCCCCGCCTTGCCCGCGCTTATTCACACCACCAATGATTTGTATAAAGAGGACAAGAAGCTACTTTGTAAACATTATTTTATGTGTACCTTAATTGGATAGGCCCGGGACAAAACAAAGACATGGAGCCTGTAGGAATGCAGCCGGCTTCAGTAAGGATATACAGAAGACCCGTAATTTGACAGGTGAGAACATCCATAGACAACGCACAAGAAAGAATGCTTTCAGTTCCATGGATTTTGTTTTCAAAGGTGGAATTCAGAGGTTAGCTCCTCTGACAACACTGACACCACAGATAACCCCGGAGCATCCATCTTGAATTGGCAGCTCGGTTACAATGGCTGTCACTTCGCTAATGATTGACCTTCAACCTATCTTTCTGCAGCCTCAGCTTAGAATGCCTTCTTACTGGCCTATTAAAAGGTATTTCATCCGGCAAAACCTAACCTTGATCACATTCTAATACGATTTGGTATGTCAGGTTCCCCGATAGGTTTCTCGGATTCCGGAGGACATTTTTTTTTCTTGAGGTTAAACTTCTTAAAATTTGTAAGCGAAGAGACTTCGGTACAAAGCCTTGGCCCCTGCTTCCAAATACCATGGCTACAGAATCTGATGGTGGCCTGGTCTGGGGACCTATAGCCTGCGTGGTATAAGAGTGAACTCTACAAGAAAGGGGGTTACGGGAATGTGGAGTGAGACAAAGACTAAGCGAAGAGAAAGACAGTAAAGAAGAGACTGCTTGTCAAGCAACATGTCAATTTGTACCAGTCAATGTCATTAATGTGACATATTGTATGGCTACCACAAGCCTAATCAGAAGTCTGTACACAGGTAATTGCTCCAGGAATGACCATTGTCTTACCCAGGGCAGCTGCAGTCGTTTCGGTCTGACTGACATTATCTTTCAGAGATTAAAGTAATGTCAACATTTGTGGTGTTCATGCCTCTGGTCACGTAGCGCTGTAGGAAACTAGCTGAAACCCCACAGAGGGACAAACATTAGCGTCAATCACCTGAGCCCTTAAAACACCATAGTAGTGTTGGTAGTAAAAACAGACCACAAATCCACTGTTGGATCCAATGTTGTCCACATACCATACAGAGGGGTGCATTTATTAAGCATGGTGAAGTGATTCTGTGGAAGGTGATAACTCAGCAGGCAACCAGTCCACAACTGTCATTTTTCAAACACAGCCTTGACAGTTAGGAGCTGATTGGCTGGTGCATTATCGACTTCCACTTTAGCACTTCGCCTTCCACTTAAGCACTTCACCAGGATTAATACATCTGTCCCTGTGTTACTTACTGGTACTGTAGGTCTTTTTCTCTCCTTGTCTAACAAAAAAATGACAGCACCAAGAGAACCTCGGATTGGCAGCCTTTAATTCTGATATGCATTTGGTTGCTCCCATCTTTCTAAAAGCATAAATTATCCGTATTTTGTTTTGTTTGCTTTCACTACAGGTCAATAATAAAATCAATAAATGACTACATTACTAACAGGGTGGTAACCACCCGCAGAGCATAAATGTATCGTAATCTGTTTTTCATCCAGGGATTTCGGAAGTACACCTGTGGCTCATGAGATACTGTCTCCGATTCCGCATGTGCAATGGACGACTTCTTGAGCATGAACAAAGGAGGTCTTCTGTGGACAATCCTTGATGGATGTCAGCAGCAGAATGGACATCATCAACCACGGGAAGCAAGCATACCATGGTGGAAACCATTCCAACCCTGGCATCTAATGGGAAAAGCATTTCCATCAAACTGGAACCATTAGTGGTTGCCAACCATCGGATTCTGATGGCTATTCATTCCTACTGTCCATTCAGATGGACAAGAATATGATATCTCAGGTTCCTTCTTCACACTTGGCCCAACTGCAAACTCCTGGGCTGCTGTGGTGGTAAATGCATCTCTGGGAATATTACATGACATCTCTCGATGTCTATAGATGATGATTGATGATTCTGTAGATGATTGATGATTCTATAGATTATGGCGACTTTTCATAGACACGTGTCAGCTTGCTGTGGATGGTCCTGGGATCAGTTCTACATTTTGGATGCATCCTCTGTTCACATTGTGTTTTGGCCTTTGGGGGTTTAAGTGTCAGCTCCAAGGAAAAGTGTCTGCTGGTGTCACACAAGCATTGTCATCCGGCATGCTGTGTGTGCCCTTGCTTTCGGCTTAGTCTTTGTTCCATAACAATGGAGTAGATGTGGTTGCAGCTAGTACAGTAGTCACAATGGGAGCTTTATAGTAGGTTGCAGTCCCCCCTGCAGTGTGGGTAACACACACACACACACACAGAAATGTGTTTATCCCTATGTATGGAACTCTCATATTACAGTCTCTTCACCGTAGATTATGATGGACTGCTGGTTAAGTTCTTTTCTTGCTGGATTGGATACGTGACGGGTGTCAGACTCCAAACGCCTGAAGGTTTTATGCTTGACCAACAGATCAGGGTTTAAAAACAGAAAATAGAATACAAAGAAATTCTCATTTGGGAGAAAAGTCGTAAACGTGAGAATGGGAACCTTTGGCAGTGTACACCTTGATGTTAAAAGTACAACCTAATTACAACCCATCCAGTGTAGCACCATGATGTCAACAACTTGAGCAGTCTTGATATAAATAATTGTACATTCTCAATGTACGGGCAGTATCGTAGTGGGACAAGTAGGGCCCATCGAGGGAATGCAGTAGGAGGGGCCCATGTTTAGGGGTGTGGCTAGTCTTTCGAGGGGGTGTGGCCAGTTGCAGCAAAGACTTGGCTCACCATTAAAGAGTGCATGTTCTGGGCCCCTTGATAAAATGGTATAGTAAATACTGCATGATAACATACCAGATCAATAACAGCAATGCACTGTAGACAATACACCATAGCCCTGTGCAGTATAATATAACATTTGTACTTTGTATAATTCACCTGCACACCTGGTCCTTAGAGTAAGCAGTCGGGCCCCCATGCAGTGGTGCCCTCTGGGAGATTTTTTATTTATTTATATAGATTTTCCTGTACCCTGGTGGGCCAGTCTAGCCAGTGCTGCTGAAAGGTCCCCCGAGCCCCCGGTAATATCCATCCCTGTGTACAGTAGGTATGAATATTGCATACTCTATGTCTCTTCACACCATTTGCCCCTCCCCTTTGGATTGTAAACTCTCGCGAGCAGGGCCCTTCTTCTCCTTCCCGAGCCTCACATATACTATCCTCTCCTCCCCACTCCCTTCTGCCACCATATAAATAAAGTATACTGACAATGATCACTTTAAGATGATGTACTAAAATTGTGAACAGTATTTACCATACCGTTTTTGTTAACCTTTATCATTTTGGCGGCTTTGCTGGGTGCCAGCCAAACTCAGCCATTGTTTTAAAGTGGCAATCACTTACAAGGCAATCCATGTCTTGTAAATGATTGCCCCTTTAAAACAATAGTCTGAGTTCTTCCGTCATCCGCACGGCTGCCAAACTCGGACGGCATGACATCCGACCCTTAAACAGACGATCGACCCGCCCTCTTAAGACGAGAATTATGTGTTTGTATTAAACAGTTCTTTCATTGTCACTTTGATGTTTCGAGGTGGGCTTTGTAAAAGTCTCTTGCGCGCAGTGTATCGTGTTATGGGAACTGCAGACACAAATCAATCAGTTTGTCTCCTCCGAGCATCACAATAAAACTGAACCATACAACGGTGTCACAAAGTTTCATTCAACGCCCGTGGAAAGCTGTTGGTGGCAGGAAGGCGATCCATCTCCAAGCCCCATACATTGGATGCAATGATTCTGTAACAATCGCGGCATTATCATATCATCTGCGACGCCTCAGTCCTATAATGAGAACGTCCTTAAGAATCTTATCAGTCGTCTTGATAATTATAAGAGCTTGGGACAGATATGGAATTCTGCATATTTTAGCAGGAGCGAACAATGGAAGACTATGGACTGGGGAGAGATATACACGTTTGGTTAATCAGTAACTCAACTGACGGAACCCTGCTGCTCCGGACCTATAGAAAGGATTGTTCTAGCCAAACGTTACATCACGGAGAGAGACCTGAGAGACGAGTTCATCCATTTTGCTCTCTCCAATCAGTAGGGACTGTGGCGTTTCATAGGGCAGACTTCCCATGAACTCTGACCTCTCAGCCGCTAATGATTCTACTGTTCAAATTAAACTTTGTTAAATTGTCAGGCAAAGGATGCTGACAGGTTTAAATTAGGCGAATGTCACTCGGTAGAGGCGCTCTCACATCCTGGGGGGGGGGGGGGATATCTCATATTTGCTGATTTTAACATTCGCCTCTTTGTTGGCTTTGGGGCAACAATAAACTTTGTTCTGTCACCTGTTTAGCGGAGGAGATTGTCACAAGGATACAATGTTCTAGTGGCCCTTCTGCCACACATTTATGTTAGTGCTATAGTCATATTACTGTGTAAAAATAGGGTATTATGGAACTTTAACCAAAGGTACCCCCCCCCCCCCCCAGGTACATCGCCTATCTGTCTGTACAGCTTGGCTGCCATTTTGTGGCTTGCGGCGGCTGCGTGTGATGTCATGCATCCCAATGCTGTGTTGCTGCCCTGTCACCTCCCCTCCGCCTCTACTCAGACTGTTTGAGGTGGAAATTTATTAAGATGGGAATTCTATGTCACATGGGATGTTGCTATTGGCAACCAATTATAAACTATCTATTATCTTCTAGAAGGTGCTAAATAAATAAGAAGTCGATAGTAGAAAGGGGTTGGGATCATTTGGTCTACAGAATGATGGTCGACAGTCATTAGGTTGACACCATTAGGTCGACATGGTTATAGGTCGAAAAGGTCAATAGTTCGACAGGCCATTAGTTCGACAATGTCTAGATCGACAGTCAACAGGTCGACATGGGGTTTTTCACTGTTTTATTTCTACCTGAATGTCAACACAGTCAACATGGACACATTTAAAGTGCACCGCATCCCATCGGGCACGGTGCCTCGCATACTATTTTATTCTTCCATCCACGCCCTAGTGGATGGTAGGGCATGAAATAACGCCTGTCGCACATGTTGGCTCAAAAAACATTGAAAAACCCCATGTCGACCTTTTGACTGTCGACCAAGACACTGTCGAACTAATGACCTGTGGAACTAACAACCTGTCGAACTAACGCCCTGTCGAACTAATGACCTTTCGACCTAGAACCATGTCAACCTAGACCCATGTTGACCTTTTCCCATGTCAACCTAATGGTGTCGACCTAATGACTGTCGACCATCATGCTGTAGACCAAATGACCGCATCCGTAGAAAGTAGATAGCAACACCCCATGTGAAATAAAACTTCCATCAAAGTAAATTTCCCCCATAGCAATTTGAGTTCTATTAGTATTACTTGCATTGAGATCTGACTCACGGCCACACACAGCCACAATTTGGACGCAATTGGCCGATGGTTTCGGAACTGCGCATTGCCGACTGTCGACCCTGTAATCCACACCCTTTTGTGTTTTACAAACGTCTCCAAATACTTATTTTATGTCCCATACTAACTCATCCCAGAACACAGATTTATATATATATGAAAGGCTAACTGCTCCTCACCTCTATGAGGTGAAGTACCATCACTGACCACTAGAGGCTACTGGATGGACCGAACTACTCCTTTGTGCGCTCAAATATGTCATAACAGAAAGTGAAAGCCATGTTGGCGGGGACACTGATCTGTTTCAAATGTGCTCCATATGTAGAGAGGGAGCTGTAAAGACAGAGATTGGAGGTAGGAGCAGATAGGGACTGGGGGGTGGGGAGTTTCTGGGCTAAAAACTGTCACAGCTCAAAGTGAAAGTAAAAACCGTCACAGCTCAAAGTAAAAGACATTGCAGTAGTCATCATTTGTACAGGCTTTTAACTAGTTTTTTTGCATATCATCAACAACATCCCAGCATTATCCACAGCCAGGACAGCCGGGGCGGTGTCAACCAGCTCTCTAGGCTGCGAAACCACGCAGTCCAGCAAGAAGGTGTAAATTGGGCCCTTTGTGCGGTGGAGGTTTTCTGAGTTCTCTCTGTACTGTGACATCTTCTCTCTACTTCTCCCCCTCCACCATTACATTACATGCTGAGATCTGGTTGAGATTGCGCCTGTCCACTCAAATAAACCAATCCCGTGATGTCATAACCGATCGACAGTCTCTCATACAGGTGTCATGAACTCAATAAGACCGGATCGGATATAATGATTGGATTGTGACCTATATATCCAGGTCATGCCTCCAGTCTGTGTATGTTATAATTATCCTTTACTGCCAAACAACCCCCAATGTTCTTCAGATCGGAACAAACCAATATAATGGAACCTACATGGAGGCAGGAGGTGAGAAAGGTCTCTGTCGGCCGGACACGTGAACTTCCCCTGCACAGTCGTTTTACAGGATGAATAAAACAGAGGTCTATGCAGGGAAAGTGATCTGAAGTGCATAGAAACTGCTGTATGGGGATTCTAGGTCTGCACAGCGACGCAGCCAAGCAGATTAAATATCAGAATAGGTCACGTTCTCATGGTCCACGCACAAGTGCCAACATTCCTCCAATTATTCAAGGCCATGGAGAGAGCAACCTGCCTGACATAGCAGTGTCGCCGGCTGATTAGAACAGGCTCAGAAGCATGCCGAAAGGGATACGGTGATACTTAGGATCATTGGGAAAGGGAACGCCATCCGAGTTCAAATGGCCGGGCTGAGGAAAGGCAGCGTAGTTTTATCAAATATGTGAGTGCGTGTCTGCCGGGGTAAAGTAACCGCTTAAAGGATCCATTGTTACCTGTAACCGGAGGCCAGGAATTGCAGATCAATATCTAGTAAATGAAGAAAGATGCTAGAAGGGCATTATGGCAGGAACGTATAGGAAGTGCTCTTGGGACCGCTTACCGGCTGCAGACGGAATTCATCATTTTACAGAAACCCCATCCAGCCGACGTTCTACTTTTTTTTATTTAGCCGATTCGCATGGCAGCTGAATCCAAAGTCGCTTATATCGTCCTATGCCCCTAAGATATGTATACACACTAAGGAACTGGTATACAGGGGAAGGTGGAGCATAGATATGCATGGCACAGCTGACGAATACCGTTCCCGAGACTTTGTAACCAAGGTTATGATGTTGCAAAGAGCGCATGGATAATGGCACAGTGGTGTAACAATGACACCGCAGTCCAAGTTTCCGTGTGGTCTGGCCATCTGCATGGAATCTGCTAAAAATGGCCACCACCTCAGAGAAGACATATGCTAGAGGTTCTACTGAATCTTTAGTACCTGAAGTGCTAAATTCTTGGGGCATTATGAGCATGGAGCCCCTGGCAACAAACATGTAACCCCTGGCAACGATCAAGAAATCCCTGGCAATGAGCAAGAAACCCCTGGCAATGAGCAAGAAATCCCTGGCAACGAGCAAGAAAATCCCTGGCAATGAGCAAGAAACGCCTAGCAACGAGCAAGAGCCCCTGGCAATGAGGAAGAAATGCCTAGCAATGAGCATGTAACCCCGTAATGAGCATGAAACTCCTAGCAACGAGCAAGAAACCCCTGGCAATGAGCAAGAAAGGCCTAGCAACGAGCATGTAACCCCTGGTAATGAGCAAGAAACGCCTAGCAACGAGCATGTAACCCCTGGCAATGAGGAAGAAACCTCTGGCAATGTAGGTAAAAAAAATTATAATTACGTATGGGGGGAGCCAGAAACTTCAGGGAAGGCCACTGTTATGCCACTGTGGTGGCAAGTATTAAGCCGAGCACATGCATAGAGGTTCTGCGCTCCGCAAAGAGACGCAGCACTTTGCATTTATGCCGTCAGCATTACTATTGCCGTCAGTGTCGATAACAATGCGCTACAGCATACCTCCTAACATGACCCATTCCAGGAGGGACTCCATGCTCTGTTTCTGGACTTCCCTCTTAATGTATGATTGACATCACATGTTCTAAACAGGTTAATTGATAAGAAAGTTGTTTCACCACAGGTGACGGCAATCATACATTAAGAAGATAGTGCAGGAGCAGAGCATTGTGTCCCTCCTGGAGAGGGTCATGTTGGGAGGTATGCTACAGTCCTGTTTGTAGCAAATATTAAGGCTTCCAGACTGCAGAGAGCTGATGATATCCCAGGGGGCGGGGGTGGGGGGGGGGGGGTAGCTAGAGAGCTCTGTACATCAGATCACCATGTCAAATTAAACAATTAATTAACGCCCTGTTTAATTTGCATGTTAGTTATGCCAATGCTATAAAGCAGTGTATGCTCACTTACGCCTTTATTGGAGCCTATTGTGCCCCACCGATCACAGGGAGGGAGACAGTGGGAGACTTTTACAATTGCATCGGATTGATAAAGGCTAAAGAAGCTTAATTAAGCAAGCAGCTGATCGCAGGGATTTGAATAGATTTGAATAAACCCGGAATGCTCTCCTGCTGAACAACCTCTACAATAGGGGCTCAGTTCATTATAAGGTGGAATAGCATCATGACAATACCTGCTATTGTGTCAGGGTCATTTCCTTGCTAATTTGTCTTACACGATACAGGAAACAGCAAAATAACACTTCACACAAAACTGAAGATAATTAAAATAAAGGTTATCATGCAAACCATCATGGGCTGACTTGTGAGGGATCTGCGTTATCTAGTCTCTGTCCACACATTTGTCTTAGGGATATCGGTGGAGTAGAATGGGCAGACGTTAGGCCTACACAAACCCTTGTTTAGCCCATAAGACAATGCATTCTGGACTTGCACAATGGTGAGGAGATTGTATCATGTTACTAAGTGGATGCTACTATAGGACATAACGCAGCCTCTGGAAATGGACTTTAAAACAAAGTAAAACAAAAATGTATGTTCAAAATGTTTGCGGAACTCAAGGTAAGATAAGGTTACGGTTGGGGGGGGGGGGGGTTTCCTAGGCACATCAATCCTCTGGCATGCAACACTGGCCACGTGGGATTCGATCTAGCCATTTGTGTCATTGTTGGCCTCACATCGCTGAGGTCATTGGTTCGATTAGCACCATGGCTCTAAGTGTGCAGAGTTTGTATATTCTCCCCGTACTTGCGTGGGTTTCCTCCGGGTACTCCGGTTTCCTCACACAATCCAAAAACATACTGGTAGGTTATTTGGCTCCCAACAAAATTAACCCTAGAATGTCTGTGTGTGCGTGTACATGTGGTAGGGAATATAGATTGTAAGCTCCACTGGGGCAGGGACTGATGTGACTGTTCAACTATACTCTGTACAGCGCTGCGGAATATGTGTGCGCTATATAAGAAATAATAATAAATTATATCTACACAAGTAGGTTGCCCAAATGGATAAGGTCTAGGTATTGGTCTGTACAGGTGTGGCTAATATAAACTATTGGTCCCCATATATCTGGGGCCCCTTTTCCCAGATCCGCCGACACCACCAATCTGTTGAGCAGATCTGTAGACCAGAGGTCTCCACTTTTCCGGTGCCCAAGTCGACGGTGTCGACAATCGGGACAAAAAGACATGGAGAAACCCATGTTGACTTGCCCAATGTCAACCGAATGCTTGTGTTGACCTCAGGCATGTCAACTTTTTCACATATCGACCTAAGGCCTGTCGACCTCCAGCAGTCGATCTTAATTTGGTTGACCCGTGCCCATCTAAAAAAGTATTTAAAAGTTCTGTATTTCAGCCAGAAGGCAGCAGCGTCTCTTTCACACGATTTTATTTCTCATCGGTCGACGTTCTCCTTTAAGCACAATCTGTTAGCGACGTATATTTTATTTAAATGCTAAATAGTGTTTTAACAGATTAGAATTTAGAAACGGCGACTTCTTCTTGGACAAAAGTATTACATACAGGATATTAAAAAAAAAAATTAAAGCGCAAAATCATTAGAAAAAACACTAACTATAAAAACAAAATAATAAAAAGCTAAGTAAACAGTCTTCAATGTCTCACATGTGTGTGTGTGGCGGGGAGGGGGGGACGACGACGCGGTACGTGTGTCCGTCCTATGCACTTCTCCTCAGCATCACCCTCTCCTGATCCCCCCAGTATGTTATTCTCCACATCAAAGACACCCCCTCTGCACTGGGAGATCTGTTTCAGCCCTCGGGCCCCGAGACCATAAGACCCTTCTCATAAATTCTAATTCAAACGTTCTTAGTTATCAGGAGAAGGAAGTTTTCAATTGCTCTCTCACGTGTGGGAAAATATGTAAGCTACTGAGAGGACCTTTTGTTTGGGGCTTTAATGGGGCAATTTGTGAAGGACAGAGCAGGTCTACGCTACACAGTGTGTACAGACAGTAAGCAGGCTTTAGACTCCCTAGGAACAAACCTTCATGAATCATTAGCCGCACCAAACCGCAGGGTCCCATAAATCACCTGTAAAAATATATTCTACGCCAATAAGTTTTATAACATTGTGGCTGAGCCTGGAGGTTCCTTCAGTCAGTCCGAAGTACTGTAGCACTTCTCTGGGACGGGGTCCCTTATTAAATCGGAGAGGGGGAAGACTGAATAAAATAGCGGCTATTTCTTTTTTTTATATTATACCTGGCCGAAATCCATGATTAAAAAAGCAGCGGTGGTGGTGGCGTTGGTTGTGGTGGTGGTGGCGGCGGGGGGGAATCCGCTATGCACATATAAACATGCATGTTATCATAAATGTAATATATTTGTGCTGGATGGATCTCCAGCGGAGATCGGCAGTGCATACCTCCCAACATGACCCATTCCAGGAGGGACAAGATGCTCTGTGCCTGGACTTGGATAACAGTGGCAGTTGCAGAGTTGCAGGGCTGTAGCACAGTCCAAAATTCAGATAGGGGTGCTGCACCAACTGCCATCCCAAACTCCACAGTCAAGGAATCACTGGCAGGTGTGACTCCCCTATTTGAATTTTGGACAGTGGTTTAGTCTCCCCTCTGCAATTGCCGCTGACAAGGAAGTCCAGGAGCAGAGCATTTTGTCCCTCCTGGAATGGGGACCAATGCGGTCCCCATTCCAGGGAATCAGCAGTAGGGGTGGCCGATGTCGAATACTTTTGCCATCGATGTGGGAGAACCAGATAGTTTCCCTACATCAATGGCGAGGGAGAACCGATGTTCCTTTTTTTTCCCCAATGTGTTGGGACACGGAGCATAGCCCCGCCCCCCGGCACTCAGAAGTCCCGCCCCAAAATTTTGATTGGTCCTTGGCCCATTCAGTCAAATATAATGGATAACCATCGATAGTTAAAACTATTGATGGTTATCCATGACGTAGTTTCTGAATATCAATGGATTGGTGCTAAATAGCCACCGATGGCCATCCCTAATCAGCATATGTGATCACACTCTTAAACCCGCCCCCAGACTCCAGTGAAAGCCAATGGGAGTAGGTGGTGGGATTACCTGTACAAAGAGTGTGTGAAGGCTTATGCTGATTCCTTGGTGCCACAGGGCCATAGCAATAGCCCCCTTTTAGATGGAGGAAAGCCACACACACAACAAAACTATGCTAACTCCACACAGTGGGGGCCTTGGTGGAAACAGAACCCAAGATCTCGCAGCTCAAATGCTAACTACTACACCAACTGTGCTGCATGTTGCTTTGATTGGGATTGTACAGGATAAATAAAAGGAAAGTCACACTTACCTGTGTTTTCACAATGCCCTGTAATACCGGTAAGGGTTATATCCCCCTCCTGCTGAGATTAGGCTTTAATGATTGTTACTTTGACAGTTTCTCTCCCCCATGCATCAGTTTTCCAATGGAGCTATCCTTTAACCCTTTGAGTGCCAAGGGAATTTGTTAAAAAAGGTGTTTAAATTGCAGAGCAAACATTTGTATTCATCATAATGACCTGTAATGTTTTTATAGGAAATATAGTATAGGGCAGTGGTTCCCAAACTTTTTTGACTCCCGGCCATACTTCCCTACTTTTAAAAACTGGTTTCAGGGAGATTATAGTTGGAAGCAGTGTTCCCTCTAAGCTGTGCGCGTGTGCACAACTCACCGAGCCCGCGCACAGACATTACAACTGAGCGCACAAAGGTTAAAATCTTGTTTAGTGTGCTACGAGTTTAATAAGGTTGAAAATCACTGCTATAGCCTATATGTGTGGTGTGTGAAGTCTGTAAACATTCAAATTGCTTTATTAACTCAACAGAACTCGAAACCTAGGCCTGTATACATTATGTGACGCACAAAAATGTACATTTCCTTCCAAAGTTGCACAGCCAATATCTTTTGCCGCACACAGCCTTCGTAAAATTAGAGGGAACATTGGTTGGAAGTAGAATTTTGGGTACTCTTTACCTAGAACGGCGCCCGTCGCGGGCATCGCGGGTACATTTATGCCTGCCCGCGACGCGACCGACGCGATGCCCGCGATTTTCCCATTGAAAACCATGTTAAACCTGAAAAATCGCGTCGGTCGCGTCGCGGCCTGCCATAAACGTACCCGCGATGCCCGCGACGCGATGCTCCCGATTTCCCATAGGAAGCAATGTTAAAAGCCGCGATGGACCCGATTTTAGTGTTAAATGCCTCAATCCACCCGATTTGGCCATAGGAATCAATGTTAAATGGGCTACAGAGCCCATTAACCCTTAAATGTCCCCCCAAATTTTTAACGCCACCCCACGATCAACGCCAACCCGAAGCGTGGCGAGCGCAGCGAGCCCGCGAGGGGCGGCGGTACGCGTCCTCCGACCTTTTCATGCCCTACTATCCACGTCGGCGTGGTGTGAGAATAGAATAGTGTGGCGAGCGCAGCGAGCCACCGAGCCCGAAGCGTGGCGAGCGCAGCGAGCCCCGCGAGGGGACGCGGATACCTTCACAGGTAAGCGCGTCCCCTCGCGGGCTTCACAGGTGTCCGTGGCCACGCGGACACCTGTGAAGCCCGCGAGGGGACGCGTATAACTGTGAAGGTATCCGCGTCCCCTCGCGGGGCTCGCTGCGCTCGCCACGCTTCGGGCTCGGTGGCTCGCTGCGCTCGCCACACTATTCTATTCTCAACTCCACGCCGACGTGGATAGTAGGGCATGAAAAGGTCGTAGGACGCGTACCGCCGCCCCTCGCGGGCTCGCTGCGCTCGCCACGCTTCGGGTTGGCGTGGATCGTGGGGTGGCGTACAAAAATTGGGGGGACATTTAAGGGTTAATTGGGGCTATTTGGGCTCTGTAGCCCATTTAACATTGATTCCTATGGGAAAATCGCGGGCATTGAGGCATTTAACGCTAAAATCGCGGTCAATCAGGCTTTTTAACATTGTTCTCTATGGGAAAATCGCGGTAATCGCGGGTACCCGATTTTGATGTACCCGCGATTTACCCGCGATTTACCCGCGATGCCCGCGATTACCGCGATTTTACCCGCGATGCCCGCGATTTCAATCGTGGGCGCCGTTCTAGGTAAAGAGTACCGAATTTTGCACAGCGCCCCATTGAGGCAGTTTTGCAGTTTTGCAGTGTAAATGATTTTGCAGTGATTTTGTAAATTTTGCAGTGTAAATGATTGCCGCTTTAAAAAAAAAAAAAACCTGGAGATTTCTTACCAAATAGAATTTTGGGTACTCTTTACCTAGAACGGCGCCCGTCGCGGGCATCGCGGGTACATTTATGCCTGCCCGCGACGCGACCGACGCGATGCCCGCGATTTTCCCATTGAAAACCATGTTAAACCTGAAAAATCGCGTCGGTCGCGTCGCGGCCGGCCATAAACGTACCCGCGATGCCCGCGACGCGATGCTCCCGATTTCCCATAGGAAGCAATGTTAAAAGCCGCGATGGACCCGATTTTAGTGTTAAATGCCTCAATCCACCCGATTTGGCCATAGGAATCAATGTTAAATGGGCTACAGAGCCCATTAACCCTTAAATGTCCCCCCAAATTTTTAACGCCACCCCACGATCAACGCCAACCCGAAGCGTGGCGAGCGCAGCGAGCCCGCGAGGGGCGGCGGTACGCGTCCTCCGACCTTTTCATGCCCTACTATCCACGTCGGCGTGGTGTGAGAATAGAATAGTGTGGCGAGCGCAGCGAGCCACCGAGCCCGAAGCGTGGCGAGCGCAGCGAGCCCCGCGAGGGGACGCGGATACCTTCACAGGTAAGCGCGTCCCCTCGCGGGCTTCACAGGTGTCCGTGGCCACGCGGACACCTGTGAAGCCCGCGAGGGGACGCGTATAACTGTGAAGGTATCCGCGTCCCCTCGCGGGGCTCGCTGCGCTCGCCACGCTTCGGGCTCGGTGGCTCGCTGCGCTCGCCACACTATTCTATTCTCAACTCCACGCCGACGTGGATAGTAGGGCATGAAAAGGTCGTAGGACGCGTACCGCCGCCCCTCGCGGGCTCGCTGCGCTCGCCACGCTTCGGGTTGGCGTGGATCGTGGGGTGGCGTACAAAAATTGGGGGGACATTTAAGGGTTAATTGGGGCTATTTGGGCTCTGTAGCCCATTTAACATTGATTCCTATGGGAAAATCGCGGGCATTGAGGCATTTAACGCTAAAATCGCGGTCAATCAGGCTTTTTAACATTGTTCTCTATGGGAAAATCGCGGTAATCGCGGGTACCCGATTTTGATGTACCCGCGATTTACCCGCGATTTACCCGCGATGCCCGCGATTTTACCCGCGATGCCCGCGATTTCAATCGTGGGCGCCGTTCTAGGTAAAGAGTACCGAATTTTGCACAGCGCCCCATTGAGGCAGTTTTGCAGTTTTGCAGTGTAAATGATTTTGCAGTGATTTTGTAAATTTTGCAGTGTAAATGATTGCCGCTTTAAAAAAAAAAAAAACCTGGAGATTTCTTACCAAATCTCTCGCTTTCTGAATCTCTCATCCGATTACATTTCACCCAAAATCTTTTTTTTATTTTTTATTTTTTACACAACATTGTGTAATTCATATAACAAATGTGAGCGGCGCCGGCATTTTTAGCGGATAGTTTGCGGATCTCTCACAGAGATGTTGGCACTCAAAGGGTTCAGTCCCCTGTGCCGAGAAAAACACAGTTCTTTTTAGGTTTTGGGCACATTGTACTTTTGTCCTGGTATTGTTTTATGTATTATTTATTTATTTATTTACAGTTTCTTATATAGCGCAGCAGATTCCGTTGCGCTTTACAATAGTAGACAGTGATAAGACAAACTGGGTAACAACAGACAGACTTGGGGGTAGGAGGGCCCTGCTGCAAGCTTACAATCTATAGGGTACTAATATAATACATTAGGCCAGTGGTTCCCAAACTGTGTGCCGTGGCTCCCTGGGGTGCCTCGGGACACTTGCAGGGGTGCCACGGGTTGGTGATCCAGGACCAATTCAAATTATTTATGATCAATTATTTATGGACAAAACCAGTGCTGGTGGCTGCCAATCATAAACTATGTGTACAATCAGAAGCAAATCCTGCCCTTTACCACATAACTGAACCTAACAAGTACATATAAACAACATTTACTTAATTTTATATATATTTTTTGGGCCTAGGGGTGCCGTGGAAAAATTCTGATACTGTAGGGTGCCGCGATTCGAAAAAGATTGGGAACCCCTGCATTAGGCACAAAAGAAATAAAATAAATAAATAAATAAAAAAGTGCCTTTTAAATTGTAAGTGATTGAGGCATTTTGCAGATGTAGGTGCTGTGCAGCGGCTCAAACAAGGACCAAGACCGCACTCTAACATCAGCGACAAGTCTGTGGGCATGCGGGTCATAGGGACCACAGTATCTAGGTGAACTCGCCGGCCATGAATGGTCGACAGGCACAATGTTAGCATGGAAAAAAGTTGACACAAGCAATAGATTGACATGAAAAATGTTGACACATAAAAAAGTCGATAGTTTTTTGTGTCAATGTTGACATCTTTCCCCAATTAGTGTAGCATCGGGTTGACCACTGAAGGTCGACATGGCTAAGGTTGACAGAGTTGGAAGGTTGACGCATGCATTAGGTCGACAATGGCCATGTCGACAGGAGGTATTTTGTGCCCTACCATCCAATTGGGCACGGAGGGAGAATGGAATAGTGCGCCGAGCGTAATGAGGCACCGTGCGACAGGACACGGTACACTTTGACGGTGTCCGTGTCGACATTGAGGACAAAAAAAAGTTAAAAACTCAGGTCAACCTTTTGACTGTCGACCTAACCATTGTCGACGTAATGATTGTGTCGACCTTCCAACCATGTCGACCTATTTCATGTGTCATTCTAAACCATATCGACCTTCTGTGGTCGACGCAATACATGTCAACCATGTGTCAACCCTATGACCCATACATGCATGTCTACCATGTGTCAGGTCTATGACCCATACATGCATGTCAACCATGTGTCAACCTTATGACCCATACATGCATGTCAACCATGTGTCAGCCCTTTGACCCATACATGCATGTCAACCATGTGTCAGCCCTTTGACCCATGCACATTTCATCTCATTGACAAGCAGTGTGGCAGTTTCTTTTTCCAGAAGGTGAACATGCAAATAGGAGAGGGAGGAATATTACTCTGTGCACCGTAAACAGCAGAATAATGTGTCACTGTATATGCAAATATGACTTAAAAACACAACGGAGATCTCTTTGCAGGAAAATCCGGACCTTGCTGCCTTGATACTCATGGCATATGTACTAACATATGTGATTGGTATCACAAAAGGACAGCTCTCCTGATAAGAGCTGGCCGGGGGGCTGCGAGAGTGCTGAGAGGGGTCTACAAATGTACAGAAGCTGTACTGCATGTGTACAGATCGGGGCCTGCGATGTTCCTCAGAGTACCTCAAACATTGCAGCATGATTGATGTCCGATGGTCATGCAGTTGATCCGCATCTCAATGGCTGCAGTGCGCAGTACAAAATCATCAGTCCCCGTGCGAACGCAGCCCTGCTGCGAATTAATCAGAATAACCCCCATATTCCGCAACACCGAGAATAATTGATCATTCACATCAGGCCCTGCCCCAGTGGAGCTTCCAATCTATATTACCTACCACATGTGCACACATTCATTCTAGGTTTAATTTTGTTGGGAGACAATTGACCTACAGTACCAGTATATATTTGGAATGTGGGAGGAAACCGGAGTACCTGCAGGAAACCCACACAGGCAAGGGGAGAACATACAAACTCCGCACAGTTAGGGCCATGGGGGGAATCGAACCCATGACCTCATTGTTGTGTGGCAGTAATGAGTAAAAAGTGACAAAGCCGGAAGAGTGCGCTGATCTCAAGCTTACGTGCTATATAAAACATTCTGTTAACGTAAAACCAATACAACCTTCAAATCGCTAAAGCCAGATTTCTGCCGCCAAGCCACTAGGCCTGAGCAATCGATGGCGCTACGTTACTTTCGCCTGGGGCAGAATCGGTGCCTTTGTCAATAAAGTTGTTTCCTTGTGCCAATTATTGTCGCCTTGTAGTTGGGTATATGTTCCCGGCATTATGTTTGTTTGACGGCAGCAGAACGATGGCAGAGGTGCTGCCGCTTGCACCACTACTGCACAATGCCGCTTCATAAGTTGCTGTAACTTAATATCTTGCTGGACTGTTATATTGCTTCACCCAGATCACAGTCTACAAACAATGTTTCTGCTTCTTTAGAAAACAGCTGCCAGGAGCCTGGAGTTAAGGGGCCGGTGTTTATGTTGAAAATGAAGCAGCTTGCCCCAGACATAATGAAGCATGACATTAGGAAGATGAAAGGCAGCAACCTTAGAAAAACACAGGCCACCACCATTGACATTGGGACCACCTCTCCCCAGCCACCGCTTCCCACAGTCCTGCATTCACAAATACCTTCTCACTTCAGGAAAGGAAAAAAAATGTGAATGGGGGATTGGAGTTTATCTGCCCTGACCTCTCCCCCTTCTCTGACCTCCCTTTCATGTCCAATCTCTTCACAAAAGCCTTGGCATGTAAGGTCCCTGAAGTCCTTTGTCTGTCCTCCTCCTCATTATTTCTTTTAATGACAGATAGGGCACTGGCCGGGAAATTCCTCCAGCTAAGGCAATATTGGGGGGAAGGGCCTGTTATTAACCCCAGCGATATACACCCTTATGGCGGCCGTAATCCGCAGCTACTACAGTTAAGGGTCAATACCTACATGACACAGCAATGACAACTTACTAATTAGCTGCTTAGGAAGTAAGGTTCCAGGAGCGGTCCGGCTGTACGTGATATGATTTGGGTGCTTTCACTGTTTTCAATTTGCATGTTGTGTGCAAATATGCAAATAAGTCGCCGGGAGCAATATAGAGACGGCCATAATCTCGCGGAACAACTCCTAAAACTTGATTGGCCCTCCAGAACTAGGGATGGCCATTGACCATTGATGATTTGAAATCATCAATGGATTATAGCCGATGTTGAATACATTTGACATCGATGGGGGAGAACCAGATGGTTTCCCTCCATCGATGGCACAGAAAAAACAATATTTTTTTTTCAAGGTGCCAGGACATGGAGCATAGCCCCCACCCCCAACAACCCTGGAGCTCCGCCCCTACATTCTGATTGGCTCACGGGCCAATAGATAGTCATCTATTGCATTGTTTCTAACTATTGATGGCTGGTTGTGGAATCGTCATGGATGGCAACCATCGATGGTGACTGCACCGATGGCCATCCCTATAAAGAACAGAAAGTGAGCAAGTCTTCCGCATCCCTCTGCCCCATCCCCCTTAGGTATCCATCGCCCACTTACAGAGCATTGCAGATGCGGAAGAGTCGGGAAGTTTGAATCGTGGAGTCTCTGATCCGCTGCTTGCGTACCACCATTGCACGTACAGGCAAATTCTAATGCCACATGAATTAAAGCGCCAGAGACATTTGTACGGGATTGCAGTCACAAGCTGTAATACGCACCCATAAACTATTATGTAAGGCCGCCACTTCCCTATTACCGCCCCCTAACTCAGACTCCAAATTACCAAGGCTATAGATGACAGTAACACAAAAAGGAGTGCACATTTTCTTTTCATAGTCTCCCTATCTGGCAAGTTGCTGCTATGGTGGCAAGATGACGATGGCTTTTGCAGCACATCAATGTCTACCAGAGAAGAAAGAGCTTGGCCAAAAATAACCTTTCTATGCTGGGGGCAATTAGCTGGATTGAGCTTTAACTGGAAAGTAAAGTCTAGGCCTTCCAGTTCCATGGTAGACTCTATGCTGTATCCACCTTGTGTAACCCAACATGTATTTCCACTCGTTTGTGCTTTCAAATGTTCTTGCAGAGGATTAACTCAAGGCTTGGAGACCTACTATTTGATTTCTCTTAACCCATAGGTCTACTACATGTTCAACTTCTGCTGTGTAAGTACCAACCGAGACAAACAGGGAAGCGGTAGATGAGAGGGGAACACTACATAATGCTGGTCAGAGTCATTCGAAGGGGACCTCAACCTCCTTGACCGCAATGACATAAGAGCCTCCTCAGCTAAGCCGTGGACAGCAGAGGGTCAGGTGGGGCTCAACAGGCAGCAGGGTCAGCGAGGTTGAGGAAGACGGTCATTTGGGAGTCAGTAAAACATGGCCGCAGCTTCTGGCCTGCCCAGATGCTGGAGTTCGTGGATCTCCTTCAGTTAGTGGGCCCCTGATGCCATCTACTCTTGCATCTGCTAGATTGATGGTGGCCTAAATACAGCCAGGCGTAACAATGGCACTGCAGCCCAAGCAGTGGCTTGGGTGAATCAGCTCTGTGGGGGTGCATGGCCTTTGCAGATTCCAATGGGTCTGACCATCGGTATGGAATCTGCTGAAAATGTCCTCCCAAAAATGGCTGCTGTCTTGGAGGAGACACATGCTAGAGGTCCTACTGGGTGGCATATAATGCTACCCTGAAGTTAAGGCCCATACAAACAGGGCGATTTTGTGCTAATTTTTATATTTATTTCCCCAATGAGCATATGAAGCCCCTAGCAACGAGAATGAAACCCTTGGCAACAAGCATTTAGGTTATAAAATTCTAATAAATGTATGGGGGTTGGGGCGCCAGAATTTTTTTCGGCAGGGAGGTTCATAATTTCTAGTTGCGCCACTGATTACATTGATGTATGTACAGTATACACTCTCTTGTCTGGTGATGACACATGTATACAGTATGTAATTCTGCTGAATGTGCCATCCATTGGAACACTTGTGGTGCCATGTAAATAGAACGGGATGCGGTCATTTGGTCTACTGCATTATGGTAGAAAGTCATTAGGTCGAATCCATTAGGTCGACATGCTAAAAGGTCGACATGACTCTAGGTCGACATGGGAAAAGGTCGACATGATTCTAGTTCGAAAGGTCATTAGTTCGACAGGTCATTAGTTCGACAAGGTCATTAGTTCGACATTGTCTATGTCGACATTCACAAGGTCGACATGGAGTTTTTCACTGTTTTTTGAGCCAACATGTGCTGACAGGCGGTATTTCATGCCCTACCATCCACTAGGGCGTGGTGGGAGAATAAAATAGTGTGCCGAGCGTAGCGAGGCACCGTGCCCGACGCATAGCGAGCGCAGCGAGCGATGCGAGGGGATGCAGTGCACTTTAAACTGTGTCCATGTCGACTGTGTTGACATTCAGGTAAAAAAACAGTGAAAAACCCCATGTCGACCTTGTGAATGTCGACATAGACAATGTCGAACTAATGACCTTGTCGAACTAATGACCTGTCGAACTAATGACCTTTCGACCTAGAATCATGTCGACCTTTTCCCATGTCGACCTAGAATCATGTCGACCTTTTAGCATGTCTACCTAATGGATTCGACCTAATGACTTTCTACCATAATGCAATAGACCAAATGATCCCAACCCAATAGAACATAATCATTTTCTCCTCCCTGGTCCTGTCTGTATGGTACATGGCTCTCTGCTGCGCTCGGCCCATCGTCCTGAGATTATATAACTACTGTTTACGGGGACATTAAACAGGAACATGAAAGGAATTCTCTGCAAATTGACACCAGCTTTCATTAACACATGCGATTACACGCCCTATCTGCGGGGTGATATATCTGTGCCACACTATCAGACTGGGTGAGAGGGTAACGAGAGGATACACAGCGGGTGGCAGTGATCGCTGACAGGCGAGGTGATGCTGACGGGTGTTACATGGGGCCTGCTGACATCTGATATATAGGACACCTTGTACAGATTACCCAACATGGGATAGCGGCAGGTGTGAGATTCATAGTAACAATGTCGGTCCTGTGGACAAAGGACAATGGGGGGGGGGGGGTATTTTTGGCTGATTCGCAAGGCTAAGAATTCGCAGACTTGCGAGTCCACCAAACGCCGCCTTGCGAATAGTTGGCTGCCGCTACCCATTCGCAAGGGCGATTCGCACACAGGGCCTGTGAATCATTCGCAGGCCAGGGGGATCCACCCACATCTTTCGATGGTCGCCAATGCACGCATATGTAAGGTTGCTCTGAGCATCCGGTGAGGTCAGCTGCCCGCCCCCCCCCCCCCCGCCCCCCCACCGGCTACATGGCCTCATTAACATGAAAATGCCCAGCATATGCTAATGAGGCTGCCCGGCGCCCCACTCCCCTCTCCGCCCCTGACCGCTGTGTTGGGTGCGTGCAGAACAGACCGCAGAAATGCACATGTGCGGAAAATGCGCATTAATGAAACATCGGTCCCAGTGGGAACGAAGCGCTGGTGCGTACGGACCTTAATAAGGTCCAATGACTCCATGAGATGAGCGCCACGCTACATGCCCGCTGTATTGTAGAGAGCACTTACTGACTATGTAGCGTATAAAGGGACTGATTCAGATACTGCCAAGCGAGCAGGTAAGAGCCGCCCTGCCGAGCGCACACCCCCCAAATCCCCAAATTACACATCGGCTCGCGTGCACTTGCACAGAGGAAAAATTATTTGTCGCTTACTCATGATTTTCCCACTGTTCATTGAGAAAAGTAAGCCAGGTCGACATGATCTTGATCAACATTGACAAATGGTCGACACAAGCAAAAGGTTGACATGTCAACAGTCAACACAGGAAAATGAGTCTAGCACCGAGTACCAATAACCTATGGAAACTGTTACAAGCCGCTGCCACAGCTTGTTTCCGTTTTGTCTTGTTTTTGTTTGCACCAGCACGCCAGGTTTTCTCATGTTTCTCGTTTTGGAAAAACCTCGATATTGGGGTGATTTGACCTCTCGTCAAGAGAGGGGGGGGGGGGGGGGGTTGTTGTGTTGAGCCGCCTCTGGTGGGTCTGTGTTACTGCAGCCTAACTTTGGCATGTGCAGTCTCACCTGTCATAATCAGGCCGTTAGCTCTCTGCCTGTAGCAGCCTTGTCCAACCTAAGACCTGGCGGCACCGCAGTACCTGGTGGGCCTACTTTGCTGGGGGGAAGTGGCTGTTATAGGCGGAGCCTTAGCTTGCAGGAGGCTGCTGGGCAAGAGCAACAGCGCCACCTAGTACCACCCTGGCAGTGGTGGCCATCATAACATAACTGTTAGAACCATACAACAAACCAGTAGGGAATACACTGAGCATGAGGGAGGAAACGCCGTGCTCCCCAGCAATGTTGGGTGTGTTCGTCGTGGACGCACGCACCCGGCGCATGCACACGAATGCGCATTTCAAAAATATTGCGCTCTCATGCGAATTCGCATGCGAGCCTACAGACCTAAATAAGGTCCTAGGTTTGGTGTTGGTCGCCCTACACTAGAAACATTGCCATCAAGGAGGGGGGGGGGGGGGGGGAGAACGACGTGATTTTTGCCCAAGTCCTTTTTTTTTACTGGGGCCCAGCAGTACTGTTGGAGGGACTGAATAGAATACTGCCTCGTAGCCAGCCATCCACGTGTATGGGCCTAATTTATTGCGCAACTATCGAACAGACCATGCGCACTTTTTGCTTTGCGCATGCGCGAGCGGAGAGAAACGCAATATAGCTGTGACGTCTATCCTCATGCCGCGTAGCCGCACAACCTTGTTCCCAGGCAGCATCTGAGCCAAATGCCGCTTGAACTCAGCACTGCCTGGTTTAAAAAAAAGTAAACTGCGCATGCTCAAATTATTCTCGACTCCCGGGATTTAAATTTTAGCAATTTTGGGCCTAAAGGTGCCCATACACCAGAATGGGGATCCCCTGATGCGTCGGGGATTGGGGATACTAAACATGTGGCAGGGAGTTATTGGATTTGAGTGCCAACATCTCTGCGACGGATGTTCAAAATATCAGCTAAAAAATGCCGGCGTGGCTCACATTTGTTATATAAATTCAAATAAAAAATGTTATGGAAAAAAATTATTATATTTCCTATATAAGGTAACATTACAGGTCAAAAAATGTTTGCTTGGCAATTTCCACACCTATTTTTCCAAATTCACATGGCACTCAAAGGGTTAATGTGCTTACTTTCCTTGATCATCCGGTCGGTGGATTGGTGGTGCCGATGCTTCGGGGGATCGCAAACGCTGGTGTATGGGCACCTTAAATCCCCCGATCCCACCAATCCCAATCCCAGGATTGGCCTCACTAGTCCAACATTCCCCAGCCTTGCTGAAAGAGAATATATATATATATATATATATATATATATAATCAACAGGTAGAGATAACATGCACTGTGCGTGTTGCACATCAGCTACCTTTAATCCCTGGCACTTGCAAACTATTTGTTCGTGGAATTTAAAAAATGTGGCCCTCCTGAACGGAGTCATTGCGGCTGCTTTGATCCTCTCTCTTGTGATTTTGATGGCACACTGACCACAGGGCATTCACATAATTTGTCTTCTTGCCAACTTGATTAACCAGTTATTGGTTAGGCTTCTTCTGTTTCTGTGATGAAGGCTACCTAGAGGGCTTCTTGTCCTCTCCAACTCCATCAGTAAAAATCAGCGCTAAGCACGAAGCACAGGGGCGTGCAACCATAGTAACCAAAGCAAAGCCGCTTACCCACAACTGCCCCATATAGTCACCTGCCCCAATCGTGGGGCAAACTCACTGGCTGAATAGTTTGTGGAGAAACAAAATCCCTTTCTGCCACCTATATTCCAGCTTTCATTGCCGAGCACTGATCTAATGCCTTCTGATGCAAACATAATAGGACATGATGGGGGGGGGGAGTGTCATGTTGACCCCTCCTAATATACTGTAGATCTATATATGCATCCTACCTGCCGTTCACGCGTACTGAATCTGTATTTATAATAGGTGCATGGTGCACTCACATTATACTTTGAGTGGTGCAATTGAGACCCCTCCTCCTCCATGGTGCCATCTTCTCAGTGGCATTTTTGGGAAACAGAGAAAGAAACCAGTGGGTGCCTTATGTATACACAAGACAATTTTGGATTCTCTCTCTGTTTCTCCATTTTGCTGAGGGCGGCATCCCTCTACCAGAGGGCAGCCATTTGTATACGGTACACAGCACTAGTCCTTAGCGCTCATACTTTGTTCATTTTCATCTTTGAGAAAGGTGGCGCAGTGCAGTAAAAGCAAAGACCATGGCACTCTGTCAGACTCTCTTGTACTGAGCGCCATCTTCTCAAATCTCAATAGGACAATGGCGCCTCAGTGGAGGAGATACCTGTTTGCTCGCACCTTACGGAAGATCAGGGGTCTCTCCAACATTTGATTCCATGTTCTCGCCTGCACCGAGAGGGCAGCGCATTAGGTGGCTGACGCTGAGTTTGGCACAAATCAAGAGCAAATAACCATGCATTTGGGCCAAACCATGTTGCGTTGCAGGCGAGGAAGAATTAAAATGTTGCAGAGTGATCTAGATTTGGGAAGGGTCTAAAATCTACATTGTAATGTGAAAAAGAAGCTTTTGTAGGCTGCAGGCTTGCTTTTGGCACTGCTGTGCCTAGAACTGCTTCCCGGTCCACTTCCTGCCGCCTGCCGGCGTCTCTTTGCTTCTAGAACGATGTCCCCACAAAAAAGAATTGCAACAAGAGGTTCAGGGATTTCCAAAGCATCAACGCCCATCATCTTAACAATGTAGACCCATTTAAATACGCTCTCCGTCATCTTAGAGATGGTGTGAAATTTAAGATTAATGGCCACACTTCATTCAGATGAGTGTGTGGCCATCTTGGGTGCCTGGTTGTGCCTCCTTCCTCTAAACTCCGGGTCCCTCTTAGTGCCTTGGGTGGCTTCCTGTCCCAATAATCAGTGATCGCCAAAATGAAAGCATGTATTTGCACTGCCCAGCAGGATACAGAAGCAGCCATACAGGAAACTATCCAACAGCCCATTCCAGTGTCTGGTACTGTCTCTGGCTCCCCCACCAGGACTGTAATCCTACTCTGCCACCTGGGGAGGACCACACCACCAAAGGGGATTTTGCACTGCGCCTTGGCCTCGTTGCTCTTTGTCAATCATCTCCACTGTGCATTGGTGGCATGCCTGGTCTACTTTAAGAGCATATAACCAAGAAGAAAGTTTATATTTAAATGTATTTCGGGCTGCGGACTTGTTTTTCTTGATTTTTCTGTCTTTATGGGACGTACCCTTTGATGACCTTACAACAAAAATCCACTTTGTTAGGCCAGGAACATGTGTAGGTTCTTCGGCTATAAAAGTCATTGTGGAGCTCACAGTTTGATCACCAACGACTTCTCTGTTTTACTTTTTTGCTTCCTGAGCCCTGAAACATTCCAGACTGTGATATGAAGAACCTGGTGAAAGTACAACATCAGAGCAGGCCCGCAGGGAGAGCGTTACGGTTTAGCAATGACAGCAGTTGCAGAACAAGGTAATGCCGAAGATAAATAGATGTTCAATACTGTAGCTTCTCGCTGGTTCTGCAAGAGTGCATTGAAGCGCATCAGTCACAATAAAAGGATACCTCTATAGATTGTAAGCTTGCGAGCAGGGCCCTCCTACATTTTGACTGTCTGTAAATACCTTGTTTGTTGTATCACTGTCTCCTTTGTAAAGCGCAACGGAATATGCTGCGCTATATAAGAAACTGTTAATAAATAAATAAATAAAAGTAGTCAGTATACGCCCATCAAGATTTATTTTTAAAACATTTTTGTATAGCGCACACATATTGCGCAGTCTTCTCAGAGAATAGTTTATTTATTTATTTATTTATTTGCAGTTTCTTATATAGCGCAGCAGATTCCGTTGCGCCGTTCTGCCGTTCTGCCGTTCCCATCAGCCCTTGCCCTAGTGGAGCTTATATTTCTTATGACATGGTCACAAATGTACGGGGAGAACTTGTAAACTCTATGCAGACTGGATATAACCAGGTGGCATGGCATATAGATATTACACTAATTATATTATTTTATTCATTTATTACCAGTTTCTTATATAGCGCACACATATTCCGCAGCGCTGTACAGAGAATATTTGAACATTCACATCAGTCCCTGCCCCAGTAGAGCTTACAATCTATATTCCCTACCACATGTACACGCACACACAGACATTCTAGGGTTAATTTGGTGGGAGTCAATTACCCTACCAGTATATTTTTGGATTGTGGGAGGAAACCGGAGTACCCGGAGGAAACCCATGCAAGTACGGGGAGAATATACAAACTCCGCACAGTTACAGCCATGGTGGGGATAGAACCCATGACCTCAGCACTGTGAGGCAGTAATGCTATAACCATTACACCATCCGTACACTATAAAGGGGCAAAACAGGGGCGTGACTGTCCGGCTGCCTCATTATAGCCCCGCCCCCTCAACACAAGGGCATTGTGGAGCAGGGACGGGCCCACCATTGTGTGATTCTATGCAAATTGCATCATCTGACAATCGTATTGCCCACTTTGCACAGTGGCATCGGGGGTGTGTGTTTGCTGGGGGGGTGGGGGGTATTGTATTGGGAAGCATCTCTCATAACAATACAACTTAACAGTGGCGTAAGTTTGTCCCAGTTGCCCCCCCCCCACCCCTCCCCCCCCCCACACACACACATACAACATTAATCAAAATATATATAGTCTGTTATGAAATATACATTATATACTGTATATACTGTATCTACAGAGAGAGAGAAAACACATATATATTTCAGAAGCGATTTTGATGGCTTTCAATTAATTGATTTAAACTGGCAGTGGTGAAGAGGTGCCCCATTGAGAGCAGGAGCCCGGCGGCAGGTGACTCCATTGCCTCCCAGAGTTACGCCTCTGCAACTTAAACATACAGAGTCAGATTGACTAGAAGGGTGGCTAAAGTGACAGAAGGGTGCTGGAGAGACAGAAATACGGGATGCTGGAGCAGTAAATACATTTGGGAACTCGAGGGACAAAAGGAGGCCGGAGCTGGATAAATTCTTCAGGTTGGAGAGACAGATTGTGATGGAGCTGGATAATGGTTGGCTAAAGAGATAGAAGGATGCTGTAGCTGGAGATAAACTGGGAAGCTGGAGAGACATTGGTGGACTGGAGAAACAGAAGGGTACTAGAGCTGGAGAGACAAGGGGAGGTATAGTTACAGAGTGGTGCTAGAGCTGGAGAGACAAGGGGAGCTATAGACACAGAAGGGTGCTGGAGAGTCATTGAGGGGACTGGAGAAACAGATGGGTGCTAGAGCTGGAGAGACAAGGGGAGGTATAGTTACAGAGGGGTGCTAGAGCTGGACAGACAAGGGGAGGTATAGACACAGAAAGGTGCTGGAGAGACATTGGGGGACTGGAGAAATAGAAGGGTGCTAGAGCTGGAGCAACAAGGGGATGGTATAGTTACAGAGGGGTGCTGGAGAGACATTGGGGTGCTGGAGTTGGAGATACGCAAGGAGGCTGAATGTGAATCTGCAGCCCCAATATCAGAAAGGAGGCTATAGCAGGAAGTAAGCCAGGAGTAAAAAGTGCTGGGAATGAGAGATGGAAGCAGAGCTGCAGAAAATAAGGGAGAATGAGGAAGAGGGAGAAAGGTGCAGGTGTGAGGGAGGGGGGGGGGAGAGGGAAATATTAAATTTAATAAAATAGGACATATCTAAAATGAAACTCATATGATCAAAATGCTGAAAGCTACTGCGAATCTGAGGAGGTCCCGGCCTTACTGGACCCGGATGTCGGGATCTTACTGCCAGCCTAAGGGTCTATCTGCTACAGACACCCCCAATCTCCTACCTACAGACACCCCCCAATCTCCTACAGACACCCCAATCTCCTACCTACAGATGCCCCCAATCTCCTACAGACACCCCCAATCTCCTACAGACACCCCAATCTCCTACCTACAGACACCCCCAATCTCCTACAGACACCCCCAATCTCCTACAGACACCCCAATCTCCTACCTACAGATGCCCCCAATCTCCTACAGATGCCTCCGGCTGCATTTGAATTTCAATGACACAGAATTGCATAGCCGCTTGCTAGCATCTATATAACTCCATAGAATCATCATTTAGGCCTTTAGCTTCAATGGGAAAGTGGTCCTAACTAAGCCGAATATATGTAAAGTAATCCGCGTCCCCGTGCAGGGCTCACTGCGCTCGCCACACTATATAAAATCAACTCCACGCCAACGTGGATAGTGGGGGTATGAAAAGATCAGAGGACGCGTTCCGCCGCCGCTCGCCACACTTCAGGGTGGCATGGATAGTGGGGGGGGGTTTGCTTAAAACCTCATTGCATGTCATACAAGTGTATAGTAATTTTAATGACATCGCACCCTATAAAATCACATGCGATCACATGCGATTTTGCGTGCGGTACGCTCGCATGCAATGCGATCTGCCGGGGCCAAGAGAGCAGTGAATAAATTACATAGGAAAATCGCATTGCATCGCATCGCACAGCACTAAAACGGCCCATGCGATGTGATTTCCCTACGCTAGCCTACGTATGCTAATTGG
Organism: Crinia signifera; assembly: GCF_055691185.1. Taxonomy (NCBI): domain Eukaryota; kingdom Metazoa; phylum Chordata; class Amphibia; order Anura; family Myobatrachidae; genus Crinia; species Crinia signifera. The sequence continues at coordinate 119,290,585 of NC_139227.1, read as the reverse complement.
GCGCCCTGCAAATACACAAGTACTGTCCATTCAGAACAGAACAAAAGAATAGAACAAGTTGATCCAGAGGAACATATAAAAAACACAGAAATTCCTAAAAAGGAACCCATGACCTCAAAACTTGTTCTTGACCTCAAACTAGAAATCGGGAAAGGATCAACAAACCGTAATGTGTGTTGTTATATTTAAACGTTTTTTATATTTGTATGCCTCCACATGGACAGCAGCCCCGTACACGGGGAAACAATGAGGCAGTACATGATATTAATCGTTAGAAAACAGCACAACACAGTATACAATGGAACAAATGACACTACTACTACTCTCAACACCGCTGCAGAGGCAAAGGGGGCAAGGGGCAAATTCAACGCAACAACCAGGCTTTAAAGCCACTGAAGAAGATGTTTAATGAGGATGAAAGGACGGGGTCAAGGGGGCAGACAGCACAAGGAGAAGATGAAACGTGTAGCTGATGAGGAAGAGTAGCTATTCAGGGGTCCATTGGACATATAAAAAAGATCCCCTCATCATTAATTAGGCATTTCTCATTTTCTCACGCAAGTTTTCTATTTCTACATATTAGGTAGACATTGGGGCTGGTGGTGTAGGCCACATGATTCTAGCCACACCCAAACTGCACTGACCACACCCTCCCATAACCGGTCCCACCTCCTACCCTTGTAAGCATAAGCCCTTGCACGTTTTCAGCCTTGTGCCCATGTGACTCTTAGCTTTATGGCGAGACCCAATCTCAGGTCTTCCAAAAGGAGAGTCCTTACGCCGACTGTGGGGACCCAGAAACTTCTGTATGGGCCATCCATATATCAGTACACAGGACCTAGGCCAAACGTCATTTTTATAACTGACACTCCGCTGCCCCTCTATGGATTCTGTTCAGGTTCATGGCACCTCATTTTGGAGCAGAACGGTATTAGTGAGGCCTCCTCAGCCCTGGGTACTTGGCTGCTCTCGCATAACGTAGCCCGCGTACTCTCCGTAAGACCTTGGGTTCCATTCATGTTGAGAAAGTCTGACAGAGCCACCAAGCTTCTGACTGAATAAATGGTGACCTCTTGCCACCACTTGGTTCCCTCTAGCTTTTCCTTGCCTCTGAATCCATGCCAGCGTTTCCTCCTTTCTGTGCCTGTCTATGTAAACTTCCTCCCCGTAGGGTGCATGGATTCCTGGGCTTGCTTTGTGCGATGTTTACATGCCTGCACTTCCTCTATGTAACGTGTTTGATGAATGCCCGTGTTCCCCACATGGACTCCCCCTCTCGTTGGACTCCCCCTCTCGTTGCAGCAGTCCCCTCCAGCACTTTGTTTGGCGAGACAGCCTTATAGGTACACAAACAAAGATCTGTGCTGTATATGTCATCTAATACTCACATGAGTTCAATGATCTCTTTATCCCCCGTCTCTCTGGGGAATGAGGTATGCTGCCAATTCTATTTATTTTTGCTTTTAAATTACCTCAGTTGACTTTTTTGGCGCCATTAAAAATAAGCAGCTTCCCTGAGATGTAGTACCAGGAATCGGTTGAATATATACCAGCCTTGGTCCAAGGGGGCTTATTCTGACGCATCTGCTTGGTCAGGCATATGAAACATACAGTATATGATACATTGGGGGAGGTTTATCAAAGCTTGGAAAGTAAGTACCAACCAATCAGCTTCTGTCATTTTTCAAAATCAGCCCGTAAAATGATAGACGGGAGCTGATTGGCTGGTAATTTTCAATGAACCCTGCTCTACCGGCAGCACCACACTGGAACAACAGTCTGTCATTTTTGACCTATGCCCGCTGGCCGCAGTATTCTGTCAGTGGCAAAAAGTTGCAAAGTATCTGGGGGGAACACTATTTACAGTGACTGGAGAGCTTAGGGGAAGCAGAGCACCTCCGTAAGTGCCAAAAAAGCCTCCAAAAGTGATGCCAATGGGGTCGCACTACCCTTTCCGTGGCTGCCGATGACCCTCTTTTTGGGAACGCAGCAACATTGTGCACACATGCCAGCGCCGTACCCACATTCTAGCGGAAACCCTATTATATTATCTCTTTCCAAACTGAGAAAGAAAAGAAGTACATAGAATGGTGTATTGTGGGTAAGTGGCCATGATTAAATTCTATTCCTCAATTCCTTTTTTTTAAAGTCTGTGGTGAAATATTATAATATACCAATTAAACGTCCATTTCTAAGGCTTTCCGGCCATTATCACCCACTTACTAATCCTCACCCTGTTTTAACGAGCTGAATTTTTTTTACTTTGTAAAAAAAAGCCATTTTGTTCTACTTCTACGAATGCTGCTAAACAAACCGCAACATCAAAGGATGTTCCTTCACTTAATCTTTTCTCTACCGACGGTGACACAAGTTTGTAAATTAATAAAGACTTTACTTCTCCTACCCCCCAGTCATTGTGCGGCTCTAGTGACCCTACTTTTCCTGAGCAGGCTACGATTCCCTACAATGCCACAAGCGCCTGTGTGGCTCTCCGCAAGCGCCCTTGAAAAGGACTTTGGCAGAGAGAGGCTTTTAAGTGAGGGGGACAATTGTTCAAGGGCTCGAGGCTATTCATGCAAAACAGGCTGAGAAAATGCCTGAAGTCAGCCCGAGAGGCGGTGGGCTCTTTCCATAGAAGAAAGGCCCCCATAAGGTGAGCGACTGCTGCTAGGCGACTTCATCTCAAGGCATGCTGCTAACTGGCGGACATGTGCCATCCCGGCAGCACTTCTATGGGGCCTGCTCTCCCAAAAGACACAATACGACAACTGAGCGGGGAAGAGCTCAGCTGGATTGTGCCAAACGTGCGCATTACGGGAGGCGACGCGGGAATCTCATTTACATATTATTATTGATGTATGGCGCTCTAGGGGTGATCTGCTGCTCGGGGCAAAAGAAAAAAAAGTATCCTATTTGTCACTTGTTCCTTTCAGATAGCTAACAAAGATGAAGAGGTAGACGATGGGAGGGGCTGGGTCGAGACACACTTAGCCGAAGCCCCAAGCTAGAGGACCACCGTACGGTTTCCTGCTTGCTACAGAAACACGCCGAGGCCCATCAGGTGGCCCCCACAGTGGGCGATAACAGGCAGTAATGCTTATGGGCATGCAATTGAATGAACCAATTATCACATCTAGCAGGAGGCATATCAAAACTTTTAAAGACGATAGATGGAAAAGTTGCCCGTATTGGCCAATTAGCAGCTGGTTATCATTTTACGGGGCGAGTGGATGCGGTACATTTATATGGTATCCACGGCGAGATATGTTGACATAGAACAGACACCAAAAAAAAGTGAAAAACTCATGTCAATCTTATTCATGTCGACGCCTGCCTAAAGCTTGTGTCGACATTCTGTCAATGTCGATTTAGGGTATGTCGACCATTCTTAGGTGTCAACCTAGTCACCGTCGACCATTAGTGGATGAACTAGACATTGGGCCAGATGCACTAAGCTTAAAAAGTGATCAAATGCAGAGTGATAAACAGCCAGCCAATCAGCTCCTAGCTGCCATGTCACAGGCTGGGTTTGAAAAATGGCAGGTAGGAGCTGATTGGTTGGTTATCACTCTCCATATCACTTTTCAAGGCTTAGTACCTCTGGCCCATTGTCTATCATATATACCAGGGCTGGGCAACACCGGCCCTCCAGATGTTGATGAACTACACATCCCAGGATGCTTTGCATTAGTTTTGCTATGTGGCCATGCTGAAACTGATGCAATGCATGCTGGGATGTGTAGTTCATCAACATCTGGAGGGCCGGTGTTGCCCAGCCCTGATATATATATATACAGAAACCATATGATAGAAGAAGCTGAGCGATCATATTGGCAGTGATTTGTTTGTGCTGTGGCGATAAATCGCCAGGTGCGCGCTCCTGTGTCCAGTCCCTAATGATCGCTGGTCGCAAGCTCCTGCGATCAGCTGTTTACCACTGCGGCTCCCCCCCCCCCCCCCCCCCCCGGCAGAGTCTCCTGTTCATCAGAGACCATCTTTGGTCACTGATGAAAACGGGACACTGAGCGATATATATCGCACCGTGTGTACACAGCTTTAGACTTTGTTCTATAGATGAATGCACCACTTTTACCTTATCACTGTGTACAATAAGGCATTTTTCAAAGCATTGCTACCTTCTTTTATTAAAAGCCATTTGGGACCCTGTACTTACCGAGGGAATTACTGGTCTGTTCTATGCTGATATTTCCCAAAGCTTAGATGGGAGAATTGTATAAAAACCATTTCAGTACAGCTGGAAGCTTGGCATTGTGCCCAATAAAGAGCACCACCTACTGCTTAAATTACCTGCCCATCACAACTGATATTTTGTTTGCACTTCACAAATGCTGTACATATGATTACACTCAGTGTCGGACTGGGGCATGAAGGGCACACCAGGAAAATGCACCCACAAAGGCCCACTGAAGGGCGTGGTCATTTGCTGGAAGGGGTGTGGCCACCTGCTCAGAGAGGAGTGGCTACTCTGCTAGGTTTTGTTGTGACATGAGTGTGTATATGTACAGTGTATGTATATATCAGACCAGCACTCTCGTGCCTATCAAAGCACAGCGCCGCTCCGCAAGCCACGCAGCGTCTTCCAGGACTGGCTCTTTGGCTCCGCCCCACCCGACTCCTAGCATCTCTGCATGTCACTCAAATCACAGGAGGATGGAGGAAATACCCCGGCTCTCCTTAGCGGCGGCTGCGGCAGCACAGGTTGGCCAGCATTATGTGCACCCGGTTGCCACCGATGCATGACCGCGCCATCACCGCACAGCACTTCTGGGAGTGTGGGAGGGGACGCGGTCACACAGCAGTCACCTCCCCGCCATTGGCTGGTGCGGCCACCGCGTGACTGCGTCCCCTCCCATACTCCCAGTAATGCATTGCCATGCGGGGATGGCGCGGTCAGGCGGCGGCGGGACCTCATCTATTCTTCTGTTCATTGTGGGGGGCCACTTGTCATTGTGCTAGACTCAGGAGTGGCGGGCTAGACAGGAACACTTGGCTGGCTTTCTACCCCTGTGCTACTGACTGCCTGGTGGCATCAACCAGCTGCACCAGGCCCTGCCCCCCTATACAAGTGGGTGTCAGAAACCATTTAGGCCCACCTGAGAATCCCCTGGTTTCCCGCTGGGCCAGTCCAAGCCTGATTACTCTATTTATATACATTTAGAGACCCCAGACTGGGTCACACTACCTGGGTTTTGCATTAATGACAGAATCGCATACAGATAGAAGGTGAGCGCTTAGCTATAAATATATCTATTTCCCAAAGTTTGTCAAGTGCACTCTATGCATTCATTATAATAAAAGTTAACCCCTGAAGAAGTCTCTTAGAGACGAAACACGCGGGGTTAAGATTCTAGAAAACACTTTAAGAACCAGAAAATGGAAAACCTTGTGTCTGTGTCTGTCTGTGTGCCAAATTGACAGACTGTAAATGGTTTTATTCTTTAACGATGATGACATTTTATTAAATTATGAAAGTGTTTTAAGAAGTTTTTATATAAGGGTATCAATATTAACCCTATGAGTGCCAAGTGAATTTGTCAAAATAGGTGTGAAAATTGCCAGGAAAACATTTTTAATCATCACAATGACCTGTAATGTTACCTGATATAAGAAATATAATCTTTTTACACAACATGTTTTATTTTAATTTATATAACAAATGCGAGCGACGTTTTCAGTGGATATTTTGCACATCTTTCACAGAGACGTTGGCATTCAAAGGGATAATATTACTGTGAATAATTTATTAACTTAAGTACAGAAAAGTTAAATGTCACTTACATGAAGTAATCTAAGAAAATTACCAGGGTGATGTATATTAGGCAGTACGTACGGTGTAATGGTTATAGCATTACTGCCTCACAGCACTGAGGTCATGGGTTCTATCCCCACCATGTGTTATATATACAGTGCAGTACGGACGGTGTAATGGTTAGCATTACTGCCTCACAGCACTGAGGTCATGGGTTCTATCCCCACCATGTGTTATATATACAGTGCAGTACGGACGGTGTAATGGTTAGCATTACTGCCTCACAGCACTGAGGTCATGGGTTCTATACCCACCATGTGTTATATATACGGGGCAGAACGGATGGTGTAATGGTTATATTACTGCCTCACAGCACTGAGGTCATGGGTTTCAATCCCATCATGGCCCTAACTGGGTGGAGTTTGTATATTCTCCCCGTGCTTACGTGGGTTTCCTCTGGGTACTCCGGTTTCCTCCAACAGTCCAAAAATATACAGGTAGGCTAACAAACATTAAACCTAGAATGTGTGTGTGTGTGTGCCTGCGTGCATGTGGGAACATAGACTGTAGGCTCCATTGGGGCAGGGACTGATTTGAATGTTCAAACATTCTCTGTAAAGCGCTGCCGAATATGTGTGCACTATAAAAATAGCTGTTAATAATAATAATAATAATAATAAATATATATATATATATATATATATATATATTGTGGCAGAGACAGCATATCTCCACATAAGTGTAATGTGGAGGATCCAGATCAGGTTTTGGAGCAGAAGCAAGGTTGGGTAATCAGCAGCACCTGTGATCTCCTGTTATAAGTGTTTCCAGGGCAGAGAGTAAATGCTCCTGGTGGTGGAATACCAGCCCAAGTGATAGGCCGGGGTGTGGGCTACGGTAGGGACCACTGGAGCGTTTACAAGAGTCTGTTCTGTGCTGTGATTACCTGTATGCTGCGGCCTGTAACTACGCTTGCCTGTGCAATTTATCTGGTATGCCGCGACCTGCTTTATAAAATGAAGATCAAAGTCTTCATTTGAATCCCCGTGTATGTAATCCTCTTCACTATATATGTATACACACACACACACATACATGTATGAGAACAATAATATGTTCATTGAGACCAGATAAACAAGAAGCACTCAGAGAGAAAGCCTTCATTATGGCTCCTAATTTATTCCCAACATACAACTAAATAAATGATCTCATCCCAGCGTGGGATTGTATGAGGCCGACTTCCTGAGAGTAGAGAATGTGCAGCTTCCAGAAATCATAATGTGCACCATTCAGTGGCTCCCGGCACTGAGGCTGCTCCGGGAGGAAGCCGTAGAGCGCAGTGTGACTATCAGTCGCCTGCTGGGAGGTCCTGCTCGAAAACCTCTTCCTAGAGAACACTTCTGATTATACTTTGCAGTAGATCGCGTTACCTAGGGAAAGCCACAAAATGAAAAGGAAGGCTCCAGCAGCACCCGCGGATGTGCGCATAATGCTTTATTCAGCCATCTACTAAGCTCACAGTAACACTACCAATCACTTATGTGGGATGATTCCTCGTCCATACGCCGGGTGCGCCCCTATTTATTACATAGAGGCGGTATTACGATATGTATGCTATCGCAGCAACAGAAAATCAAGAAAGAGAGAATTATCTTGAATGGAGTGAAATACGGATAGAATACTTGCCCACTCTCCCGAAATGGCCGGGAGGCCCCAAAAATGGGGTCCGGGGCTTGGTGACATCATCGCAAGCTTTGTCCTTGTCTGCGATAATTGATACATCTGTGCAATGTATGCAATTGATTCATTACGAGCTGGGCTAATGTTATCACAGCGCATCTGCAACTGAGGATGTGGATGGTGATAAATCGAGTCCTGGGGAGGGTGTTCTGTATTCTACAGCCAGCCACTGTTCCCTTAGTGCTAGACTTGCACACCGGTACTTAGGATGCCGCCAGGACTTAAACCTCCAGTGGTAGGGGAATACACCATTGTCTGGAGATGGCAGGGAATTAGCTGGAGAATATGAAATAGTAGACTGGACCACACAGGACAGAGATCCAGGCATGGCCCAGACGGAGCAACTGACAGGCAAATATACTGGCAGACCAGCAGAGTATCCACAGGATGAGCACAACCTGTAACAGGCAGGGCATGCTGGTCTGAACAAGGGGCATTCAGCAGCTCTGAGGGCAAAAGCACCAATAATCACTGATCCTGTTGACTGGCGGGAACTCCGGGGCGAAATGAAATGACGACGCCTAGCAACAGTTGGTACCTGCGGGAGAGACTTTTTTATTAACAATTTCTTATATAGCGCAGCAATTCCAAAACACTTTCGAAGTTCCCCTTGAATTTGTCCGAGTGAGTTCTGGAGGTTAACCGCAGGACGAGAGACCCCAACTAAGGCTAGCAAAGTACTGAAAGTGCTGAATTAGTTGCTCTGGATTGCTGTAACATTTGCATGTAAATATAATGCCAATAAATGAACTATTGTCTTTAGACGGCCATCTACTAATTGCTGGCAATTAGCTAAACAGCTGAGAAAAATATGTGAGCCATACAAAGCTCATTCTAATGCTCTTTCCATGTAATACCCCCAATTACAGATTAATTAAAGAGGATATATTGTTCAATAGCATATACAGGGATAAAAAGGCTAACCCGTAATTACTTGGTGATTTTACGTGTGACCTTGCCCTGAGCCGGGAACTTACTACACTCTCCCAGTGGTCTCAGGATAGATTAGAGGGTATTTATTACCAATAAGGGCCATGGTTTCTCAAGCAAACACTGGGGAAGTATGGAATTAGTGCGAGGGAAACATTAAACTTCTATTACTGCTGTAATTATGCTGCTACTGTCAGTGGATTTGGGAATTAATATCTACAGTCCTAAAATCTGCTTACAGGAGTCACTGCTTGTTTAACTAAAGGTTGGTTATGGTCAGGGCTATTTTTCAGCAGGCTCTAGCAGGAACTGAGGCCCTTATTCTAGTTCACTCTTTCTGACAAAATATTTCTTAGATGGACAAAACCATGTGCACTGCAGGTGAGGCAGGTGTAAAAACCCACCCAAATCTAATTCTCTCTGCACAAGTAACACCTGCCTCACCTGCAGTGCACATGGTTTTGTCCATCTAAGAAATATTTTGTCAGAAAGAGTGAACTAGAATAAGGGCCTCAGTTCCTGCTGGAGCCTGCTGAAAAATAGCCCTGGTTATGGTGAAACAGAAGCAGCCGCCGCATTCTCTGGGCAATGGTGTAACTGGAGATAAAGGACCTTATTCCGGTCTGTTCGCAGCCGGCGTTCAGTTTGGCATATGCGCATGATCGGCGACCATCGAATGATGTGGGTGCAATTTCGTATCTGAGCGAAACACATGTTGACATTTTGACATGTCGGCATTTCAAATGTCAGCATTTTAACTATGCCTGTGTTTTGAACATATCAGGATAATGAATGTCGGTGTTTTGACTGTGTCGGTCAATGGGTGCCAGGATTATGACCGTCGTCATGGTGTCCGTCGGGAAATCATACTTAACCCCCGCAGTCATGTGTGCATCTGTGCAAGGGCTGAGATGCCCACTTTCAGCACCTGCGCGAGTAGTCATATCGCCACTGGCAACGGCCCTGTGGCAGGCGCAATATCACTATCTGTTTGATAGGTCTACAGCAGTCATATCCAAACTGCGGCCCTCCAGCTGTTGTGAAACTACACATCCCAGCATGCCAGTGGCGTAACTATAGCACCACAGCCCCCGCGGTCGCGGGGGGGCGCTGTGCATATGGGGGCGCCGGGGGGGCTGCGGTGCTATAGTAATCCCCCCACCCCCCATCCCCCGCAGGCTTACCTGTCCGCGCGTCCCGGCTCCCCTCCTGGCTTCAATCAATGCTATGGAGACGGACCACGATAAAATGGCCGCCCCATAAAGCAGACTGTTCTCTGAAACTGTCTGCGGTATGGGGGCGGCCATTTTATCGTGGTCCGTCTGCATAGAATTAATTGAAGCCAGGAGGGGAGCCGGGACGCGCGGACAGGTAAGCCTCCGGCAATGGGGGGAGGGGGCACGGGCGGGCGGCCGGACGGGGAGGGTGAGGCGCCCCACCTATTAACGGCGGGGGGGTGGGGGCGCCCCAAACAAAGCTACGCCGCTGCAGCATGCCTTGCCATAGTTTTAGTTTATCATTCCCTAATAGCAAAACTGTGGCAAGGCATGATGGGACTTGTAGTTTCACAACAGCTGGAGGGCCATAGTTTGGACATGCCTGGTCTACAGTGTCACTCTAGGTAAACAGTCAATAGGTCAGCACCAAAATGTCGACACATAAAAAGGTCGACGTTGACAATGGTTCAACATGCAAAAGGTCGACAATGACAATAGGTTGACACCGGCAAAAGGTTGACATGAAAAAAGTTGACACAGCAGTAGTTTTTGTGCAACCGGATGGTTTCCCTCCATTGATGGCACAGCAGATGGCACCGCTCTGCCCCTAACACCCCTAAAGCCCCAGCCCCACATTCTGATTGGCCCAAGAGCCAGTCAGTCAAGCCTGGCCCCACCTCACGAGTTGGCCATACACACTCACAATACCGGGGCCCAGTAGAACGTTTGTAATCCCGGTGTGTGACAGTTGTGCCGTACAAGTTTTTCACGTTTACACACTTGTAATTACACCTCTCTGCATTAATATCTAAGCTGCAGTTTAATTGTATTTTAGCGTTTGTCGTTATCCTGTAGTTTAATGTTTATTTCACATATATTTTTCCTTTTTTTTTTTCGTTGAATAAATGGTATATTCTGTGCAATTTTTATTTTATGCTTCGAAGCCTTAACGAAGGTCTACATTTTGCACATGATCGCTAATTGCTAATCCCCGATTAGTCAAAAGGTCGACATTTATTTTTCACATTTTTTTGTAGCCGACGTGCCGACGGGTGGTATTTCATGCACCACCATCCACTAGGGCGTGGAGGAAGAATATAATAGGGCCCAAAGCATTGTGAGCGCAGTGAGTCATGCGAGGGGACGCGGTGCACCGATACGGTGTCCATGTGGACGCCAGGGACAAAAAAACTTCGACCTTTTGACTGTCAGTCTGTTAACCTTTCAAAGGTTGACCTAAAGCTCGTGTCGGCTTTTTGACTCTCAGTGGTCGACCCAATGTATGTCAACCTTCATTTGGTTAACCCAATGACTCATACCCCAGTGTGTATGGGCCTTAAGTAAGATTTGAATTATATTGACGCATTATTCTCAATATCTGCATGACCCAGTTTTGTGGATTTGAAATCGTGGTGAATTATTATTGGTTCTTCCATAACGAACGCTCAGATTCATAAATCAAAGCTCTCCTGTATCTCCTGCAAATCCTGGAATGAGGTAGGGTCTGATCCTTACAAGGTGTGTCTACCACACAGTTCCCCTATTACGTGGAGTCCTAAATATCTCTGTAATGAAGAAGTTTCCCTTTCACCACACTGACAGCCAGTAAACATTATCGTACCGCGATTTTCACATTATTCCCGACCCCTCTAGCAGGAAAGGGATTAACTTATCTTATCTGACGTTTAATAATTGCCGTCAATCACGTCTAGGAATAATTGGTGTCAGCTATGTAGAAATACACCCAGCTAACAACATGCTTTGGGAGGGCGATGTGAAAGGCCTGCATTGAAGGATAACAATATAACATATTTCTCCCTGCCAGAATCAGCCAGATACATGCCAATGTCTTAAAGCCTCACAGGTATGTACATGATGACTGAGAGGAGGTTTGTGGTGCCCCACCCATGGAAGAAATTTGGAAATGAAAAGACAAATCCCTAACCTTTACTTCATACACTTATTTAATAGTAGATATTACCGGGGAGAATGTATCAGAACTCGGTACCGACCAATCAGCTGCTTTATCTGTCAACTTTATCTGTCTCTGAGGTTTGATCTCCCCTAAATATGTTTAACTTTAAAAAATGTTTTATTATTATTGATAAGGTCACACTGCCTGTGTCATACATGGGGGTCATTCTCTCACGTTTACCCGTCTGCCCTTACAGAATGGGATTGTTCATTTCTATAGTAAATATTTCTGTAGACGCCAAGTTTATTTCCCGCCAACACATTACAAGAAGTGGCGGCTCCAGAGGTGGGTCTGCGGCACAGTGCAGGATTCAAATAGGGGAGCCACATCCAGTGAGTCAGGTTGGAATGGCAGTTGGTGTGGCTACCCTATTAGAATTTTGAACTGTGCTGCAGCCCCCACCCCTGGATCTGCCACTGGTAAGGACGAACCATTTGATTGTGTTAATGCATACACTGAAGTGGGCATCTCATGCCTTGCACATTCAGCTACACGTATGAACAAGGGGAGGGGCATATAGCTGTATTTGCATAAAGATGCAAATGGGGTGTGTCCTAACGCAATTCAACATATCTATGTAAGAACAACACACCAACTGCCAGTGAGCTCTGTACTGACCAAAGCTGCCCATGGACCTCTGCCATTCATGCGCTGTAGGGCTGGAGCGTTCTAGTGCTCAGACCATACTGCACAATGAGACAGGTCACAGGTTCTAATCCTGGGTATGAATGCTAAGAAATATATTTGTTTCAAATAAAGTATAGTGTAAATAAATGTGGTGCAATGTAACAAGATTTATAGAAATATTTTCTGGGTTGTTCTTTTATACATGTATATATAGGGCGGTGGGCACCAGTATTTATAAAATGAATGAAAGGTATAAAACACACACACATGCGTCCCAAAGCTCCAAACTTCATTTCCAGAGAGTTAGAGGATTTATTAATATTGGTCCTGACTTCTTGCTTCACGCCCACCTTAGCCCCCTCTCCCCGCACTACGCCAGGCCCACTGCTGTCTCCTGCATGTCTAATCCTCTCACACTGAGACAGCCTCATGCTGCAGGGACTCAGCCTGGAATGTGCAGGGGGCAGACAAGAAACCGGGAGTGGGAGAGGAGGGAGAGGCGCAAACCGCACATGGCAGGGGAGGAAAACGAGGATTAGGTGACAATACGCAAGAGCCTTGGGCGATGCCACAAATAAATCAGTCTGGGTTCATACTGATACCCCGCATGGCATGCTGTAACCCTGGGCAGTTAGCGTACCTCTGTATGCCCGTTGGACCATGCCATAAATGTACAGCAAATTCATACATCAATGTCCAGTGCCGACATCAGGTAAAAATATATGGAATAAATCTAGTTTTCAAAATAGGGATGGCCATCCACCATCGATGATTAGTAATCATCGATGGTTTATGGACGATGTGGATGATTGATGAGTGAGAACCAGATGGTTCCTCTGCATCGATGGCGCAGCAGACCGAATAGGTTTTATTTATTTTCCCCAAGATGACGGGACACAAAGCTTATCTCTGCCCCCGAAACCTGTAATGCCCCGCCCCCATGTTCTGATTGGCCTATGGGCGTCAGTCAAAGAAAATGGATGACCTTCGATAGGTAAAGCCATCGATAATAATCCATCACATGGTTTGCTGCCATCGATGTCCATCTGTACTATCACCATTGATGACAATTATCGACGGTGATCACAGTTACGCCCATCCCTACGTCAAAATGACGGCTTCTGCAGTGTACTTTCACTTTAATCTGTGACAGATTGTCTTTCACTTTCATCTGTGACAGTTTTAAGACCACAAACTTTCCACCCCACCCCCAGTCACTATCTGCTCCTACCTCCAATCTCTGTCTTCACAGCTCCCTCTCTCCATCTCCAGCAATTTTGAAACAGATCAGTGTCCCTGCAAAAATTGCTTTAACTTTCTGTTATGACATCTTTTAGCACATAAAAGAGTAATTTGGTCCGTTGAGTAGCCTCTAGTGGTCACTAGCGGTACTTCACCTCATAGAGGTGAGGAATAGTTAGCCTTTTATATATATATATATATATATATATATATATATATATATATATATATATATATATAAATAGGGTACAGTGCTCCTAGAAATCTGACATACGACTGGAATGTGCGAAACGCGTTCCAGTAACGGTTCAGGATGATGCCCAATCTCAGCCAACTCAGATCTGGAGCTAACAACAAGTCACTGGCACGGTGAGAATGTCTGCGCTCTCCCGCAACCCAAGCAGGACCCAGTACACGTGCTCCATTCGTCCCTATATATACAATGTCATTAATGTCCCTCTGCAAATTGAAATTTCGAATTTCTGCAATAAATACCAAGACTCGTTCCCCTCTGACTGTGGCTGTGCCACCACCAAGATGGCCGTATATTGTGCTAGAGCAGAGTCACGTCCTAGGACTATAATACTGTACCACACCCATATTCCCAGTTGTACATTAGTATGAAAGTCACACGAATGCTTTCACCCCCGTACCAACACAACCCCTGGAATAAAGTGCTTTAAACATCTGCTAGTTTTACTGTACTTTAAATCAGGGTTGCCGACTTTAAGATTTAGATTCAGCAGACACTCAGGGGGCGGGGCTTGCGAGTTACATCACCAAGCCCCGCTCCCATGCTGTTAAAGCAGCTAATTCACGGATCTCCGTGGAGGGGGCGGGGCTAAAATGACGCGATTGTGCCGTTTTAGCTCCGCCCCCTCCTCTGAGACCCGAGGATTGCAGCATTTTAATGCCGCGATCCGGGGGTCAGTGGGGGTCCCCCCTGAATCCGGGAGGGTTGCCCACCCTTCCGGGGGCCGGGAGGGGGACCCGATTTTCGGGAGACTCCTGGAAAATCCGGGAGGGTCGGCAACCCTGCTTTAAATATAAAGAAGCCAAATTCTCAGTATTGCCTTTGAAAACCTAACCAAATGGCTGCCAGACACTGCGCTGCCTGGTCACGACAGATGGCATTTTATTGATTGCAACATAAGCTCAGTACAACTACTGGGGTACTTCTATCCTACGTACACTGATGCCCTGGTGCTGTCTTTCCCATAAGCCGTAGAACCCTTGTTAATTAAAGCTGCACTCGGTGGCGGGTACGCAAATCACTTGAAAAATGGCCACCGTGGCCATTTTCAGAGTGATTTGCGCATGCGCACTGGACATGTCCCCGAGAACAAGGTGCGGTCGCCATGTACCCGGAGTTGTGCACATACGCAGTAGACTCTGGTATAATGCCAAAGTCGACCCACCGTCAGAGAGGAGGCGTCATGCGGGTCTTGAAACGCCCATGTTGTCGACATTAAAAAAGTTCTCCCCGGTTTTAACTTATCTGATATTAACACAGGTGCAGGTTATTTATCTGTTACGCTGTATTTTTTTGTAGAGGATTTTGTTTCCTACCAGTTTGTTGCTATACTTGTTATTTGTGATTCTTAGGTTATTGTATTTAAAAGATTTTGTATTTGTTTCCTATTGGACGTACGGTTGGTTTTCTCTGTTTTCTATTTCTTTAGCTAGTTTCACATTGCAAACCTGCTTTCAACCCGTTTTTGTAAACGTGTCTTCAAACAGGTCAAAAGCCAGTTAAACCCCTTTCATATTGCATGTTGTAAATGGTATATTGCAGTTTCAATACCGTTTTTGTACCTTTCAGATTCATCCCGTTTCACCCATAGAAAGCCATACAATGTCATTTTAAATGTTTATTTCCTGCTTGTGGGCGGGGATCATGCAGGAAATAACCTATCACCCTTTTGTGGTTATCATCTGTAGCAAATACCGTTTCTGAGCTGTTCAGACTGCAGGTAAAACGGCTCAGAAACGTGTAGGATCCGGCTTTTAACACGTTTCAAAATACCGGTATTCTGTAACCGGTAAATTGACAATGGAGCTTTCACACTGCAGCTGTTCCCATTTTAAAACGGTAAAAAACTGGCAATATACCGTGTTAAAGCTGCAATGTGAAAGGGGTATATGTCATATTGTTTTCAATATTTGTAAAATATGTCTGTTTATTTTCAATAAATAGATAAAAAATATACTAAGGGGGATATTCAACCCTGAGTCACGACTGTCAGAATGGCCCGATAGCCGTTACCCGGTCCCGTTCTCGGCCGTCTTGACTGCAGCTTGGCAGGGGGGATTCAATGTCCCGCTTGCCGAGCGCCGAAAAGGCCTAATTCAGTGCCCAGGATACTGCAATTGGCTACAATGAGAATAAGACAATTGTTTTACTAAAAAAAAAAACAGATGAAGTTGCCCATAGCAACCAATATTATTCTATCATTTTCTACGATGTGAGAAATGATAGACAGAGTATTTATCGGTTGCTACAGGCAACACGGAGGTGAAGGCTGTTTAGCAGTGCAAGCTGAACATGCACAAACTGGTCATACAGACGTACAGACACGTGTTCCTGTGTTCCCCTTCTCATTCATACATGTGGCTCTCATCCCACACATACCTCGCATGGCTGTGGCGTGAACAGGCAATGCTTTTTTTTCTTCTGTTTTATGAATGAACTTTGCTATTCTTCCAAACTTGTAACACTGCATTTTAAGAAACCTCAAGTCGATCCTGTAACAGATGGGATTTCTTGTCTAAGAGAGAGGAACAAAGAGGAATCACAACGCTCTCCTTGAGCAGCCCCCTGTGGTAATCCTAACACTGGTCATACATGAATGTTTCATCTGTAGCCATGATCTCACTGCGAAGTATCAGGTCTCCTGTACAAAGTCTTATATCGCAACCTTCCTTTTCTGTGTATACAACTTATGCTAATTTCAGATGTAACAACGCTTAAAATGTGTAGTTGTGCGGCGAGGGGAATGTGAGAGCGCGGATCCGCCCCCGCGGTGGGCTGGGTCACTGATCACTGTGAATAGCGTTCTCTGTGCAAGTTGGTGGATCCCAGACTCAAAAACCAGGGACTTGACTAGGGGCCAGATGTGTCAAGCTTCAAAAAGTGATCAAATGGAGTGAAAACCAGCCAATCAGCTCCTGACTGCCATGCTACAAACTGGGTTTAAAAAGTGACAGTTATAAGCTAATTGGCTGCTTGTTTATCACCCTCCACTTTATCACCTTTGAAGCTTGGTACATCCACGCCCGGCCCCCACCAAATAATGCGGATCGAGCCATTGTAGCCCTTCCCACCACTGTGCAATGCCTGTAATACTGGCATTGCACGGCAGGGGGTGTGGCCACAATGATGCAATTGCGCTGTCTGCACCCCCCAAACTTACCATTTCCCTAATAGCTCCGCCTCCGCCCCACCACTTTCGCTTCATGCCGGTAGTTCCGCACCTCCCCTTCCCCCCTCTCCAAGGAGCTGGCTGCCCAAAAAGTAGGCAACCCTGCCTAATAGTAAAGCCATGGCAGGGCATGCTGGGAATTGTAGTTCCACAGCAGTTGGAAGGCCGCATTTTGAATAACTCTTTCTCCTGCATTGTGTCAGAAAGTACAGACACTGCAGTCCCCATAGCAATTTATAGCAATCACAACTGAAAAAGAACAATTCTATTGTAAGCTTTTACGACACAGAGGTATCTGAAGGGTTCAAAGACCCACAAAGGTACAGTAAGACCAACAAGATGATCAGCGCTATTCTTGCCTATTATTATGTCCTTGCGCGGCATCCATACCCGCAGCATCCATACCTGTGGAATCCATACCCGCGGCATCCACAAACATTCATTTTGTCAAGTTGTTTTGCCTAACAGCCTCCCCAGGCTTAGCTACAGTAGAAGGCCGCTTTTTTTTGGTTATGGCTGCTGGATCTAATCAATGAATTACAGGAGGGCCGGGGGAGGGGGGGTAACAGCGTAAATCTATAACAGGTAATGTGTGCCCTATTATTCCCAGCTAATAAGTAAATTAAAGCCGGAATGCGCAGACCTCTTTATACGTTTCTATCGGTTCCTGCGCACACCTCGTGGAGTCACTTTGGGCTTATGTGCCAGGAACACAATACCCTTGTGTTAGTTCAGAGGCTTGCCGGCATACCAGCAGCCAGACACCAGCAAATAACAAGCAGATGTCCAGGGCCTTGGATAATGAGCCGCACTCAGTGCACCTCTGCTGGTTGCACTTAAACTAATCTAAGTAACATAACAACTGCAGGTCAAATGTTGGCGGCTGCTTTCTCGCAACAGAGCCTCCATTTAAACAAGTCTCCCTCTGCAGGCAGCAAAGGTCAGGAAAGGAGGAAATGTCCATTTTTGCTGCCTTCTGACAGGGCAGAACATGAATCAGCCTCATTTTAGGGTCCCCACCGCTGTTTATTTTGAAAGCGTTCTGTTACTGGTGGGATGGAGAAGGTTCTAGAGTTTTTCCAATTACAGTAATTTCGACTGCGAATGCTCCGACTCTGTTCTCATCAGCGAACGCGCTTTGAACGTGTTGCAGGGGACGGTCTGCGCTTAATAACATCAGTCTGTGTGTAACAGACACATGTCCATCAGCCTGCGCCGACGCGCGTCGCACAATGAGTCAACTATGTCCCACCGCCGCGGTCAGACATCCTCATGTTTAGGGCACATGTGTGAAAGCTGCAATCACTTTACAGCCAAATCCCGCTAATGATAAATGTGAGGCTTAAGGACCATTACAATAATCGCGCAATTTCCCCTCACTGGCCTTTTGATCTGCGTGAATATCATCTCTTAATCGTTATTAATTAGATCTTACATACAAGGCTGTAGGATGGAGAAGCGTTCTGCTGGGCTGCAGATTGCATATGTGGGACTTTATTTGCTGACTGATGTATAAGGTGCTGTCTGTGCATTGGAGATTGGTCATCTGGCCTCACGAATGACTATTTGTCCAATGGCAAACTTGTCTACTTTCCCAGAAGGCT
The DNA here is from genome assembly GCF_055691185.1 of Crinia signifera. Classification (NCBI taxonomy): domain Eukaryota; kingdom Metazoa; phylum Chordata; class Amphibia; order Anura; family Myobatrachidae; genus Crinia; species Crinia signifera. Next base: position 119,272,058 of record NC_139227.1, on the reverse strand, counting down.
GGACTGTATATTTATCTATTATTATTTATATCCAGAGCAGTAGAGAGCAGATCTGGGTCTTGGTACTGTTGGGGGCGGGGCTAATTGTGGAAGCATGGCCACACCCCTGTACCGTAAAAAATATGAAAATGTGGTATTCTTAGTACTCACTGCACAGGGGAAAATCCAGTGTGGGGAAGTTGGTCAATAAACACAATTGATCCCCTCGCCGGCCCCCCTGTGGTGATATTTATTTTGCACCTAGTTGAAGGCAGGTGAGGTGCTTACTGACAATGATTACTAATAGTTAAACCAGATGCAACTCTATATTGGAGATCCCTATACAGTACCTCTGCATAAGGGAGAATGTGTTCAATTTTTCTGTGCCCTCTCAGGGGCATTTCAGTGGCACGATGGAGCATAGATGCTAAAGTATTGATTCAATAAGCCTAAAACAAAAAAACAAATCCGTTCAATTACCCAAATGATTACTGCCAGAATGACTTAAGTAGTCGCCGCGTTCTTTTTAAAATTTAGTTTACTTTTAACCCTTTGAGTGCCAAGTGAATTTGACAATACAGGTGTGAAATTGCCGAGCAAACCTTTTTTACTCATCGTAATGACCTGTAATCTTTACCTTATATAGGAAATGTCATTTTTCTTTTACCGAACATTTTTTATTTGAATTTATATAACAAATGTGAGTGGCGCTGGCGTTCTTGATGGATATTTTGTGCATCTTTCACAGAGATGTTGGCACTCAAACGGTTAAAGATGCTATTTTTAAATATCATTTGACAAAGAAACCAAGAGATTGTTTAAGCCAACCTTTAATTTAGTCCAGAAGGTAAATATTGGTGTAGTTACTATAAATTAGGGTTGCCTACCCTCCTGGAATGGCTGGGAGGCTCCCGAATATTTGGTTCCCACTCCCCCTTCCCCAGAAAGGTGGGCAACCCTCATGGATTCTAGGGGATCCCCGCTCTGCCCCGGATGTTGTGTCCTTGTCCCGACTGCGGCTTTTAATCCGCGGGTCTCCAGGGAGTGGGCGGGTCATAATTGCATAATTTTAATGATGCCATGCTCAAGCCCCCCCCCCCCCCCCCGAAGTGATGCTGAGGAGACTAGAAAAGCCAGCAACCCTGATATAGATACAAACCTAGCACCCATGTTAATCCTAGTTCCTTGTCTAACAAGCAACTGACCCTCTACAGCAGGCATGTCCAAACTATGGCCCTCCAGCTGTTGTGAAACTACAAGTCCCATCATGCCTTGCCACAGCTTTGCTATTAGGGAATGCTAAAACTATGGCAAGGCATGCTGGGATGTGAAGTTTTACAACAGCTGGAGGGCTGCAGTTTGGACATGCGTGCTCTACAGTAACATGTATAAATAGAGGACACCTTAAAAGAGGGGATAAGTTCCTCAGACATTGAAGCCCACCGGGAATTACCCCTGCACCCCGGTTGGCCAATCCAACCCTGGGTGTTTACAAATTAGTCATCATGTCAGTGCAATTTGGCCTGTGGGGTCTTAATTTATTTCACCTGTATTTGTTACTTTGCAGTTAAATATCAAATATAACATTTACATAATACTATAGCATTTTATTGTAGGCGTGCAATTTCGGTATTTTTTTTCCCACTAATCTTTGTCACTGTGTGAAATATGATTTCAGCGCTGATTGATATCAAAAGGTTAAATATGTCAAGTATTCATAAACTGCCTGTGGCCGGCTTTTAGATGTTCTCATCAGTAGTTCACCTATGAGCAGCACTACCACCAGGGGGTGCCATTGAAACCAACTGGTAAAAAAAGCAGCTTACCGACCACCAGAGACTCCGCCCCACCGAATCTCGACCCCCCCCCCCCCTTCCCCCCGCTGCTGAATTCCCTCAGAAGTATGCAAGGGAATGTGTAACAAGAACACACCCTCTCGCAGGCCCCCGCTGCAGGAGACATCACTTAATGACTTTTATTTATGGTCACCGGTATGACGACAGGGCAGGCAGCTGATGTCATGTGACGTCAGCCGCCGCCCCCCGGCAGGCATCGGTCCGCCCATGTATCCAAGGGAACACCCAACGTTTTCATGGAGATGCCCATAAAGCACTGGCCATTTTCATGGCCCAGCAATGCCAACGCCCCCATCCCTCCCTTCCTTCCGCTGCAAATGACCATCCCGCTACGAGTGATCCAGAATCGTCGGCTTGGAGTTGATTTTAGATAGTGTGGCGAGCGCAGCGAGCCACCGTGCCCGAAGCGTGGCGAGCCTAGTCCGCGTCCCCTCGCGGGGCTCGCTGCGCTCACCACACTTCAGGCTCGTATTCCGCGTCCCCTCGCGGGGCGCACTGCGCTCGCCACGCTTCGGGCACGGTGGCTCGCTGCGCTTGCCACACTATCTAAAATCAACTCCATGCCGACATGGATAATGGGGGTATGAAAAGGTCGGAGGACGCGTACCGCCGCCCCTCGCGGGATCGCTGCGCTCGCCACACTTCGGGTTGGCGTTGTGGGGGTGGCGTTGCCAATGGGGGTGCATTTAACATTGAAAGCACCCATGCTTGTACAATTAAAAATCGCATTGCATGCCATTTGCTGGCATGCGATGCTATGCGATATTTCATTGTACAAGCACTCCTGTTAATTTAACATGAATATCGCATCGCATATCACTAAGTATGGTATGCGATGGGCGCCGTGCTAGGAAACAAGTACCCTTATTGCTTATGGCAAATGGTGAACCAGCCAATCGCTTCAGGGCCGATAGCGGAACGTACGTTGGTGCACAGACTGTGCGTGTGGCGTCTTCCGGTGCATTCCCTCCGCGTGATTCTCTGATTGTACACTGCAGCGTCTCCATGCAATCGCTCTCATAAGAGCAATGACCTATCATTATTCTACCTAATACCTGCGTATTTCACCCCTGTATGCCTGGTGTCTGTCTGTTATTTACAGATAGACCCCGAGTGTGTCCGGGTTGGGATCATTTGGTCTACAGCATTATTTTCGACAGTCATTAGGTCGACACCATTAGGTCGACATGGGATAATGTCAACATGGGTGTAGGTCTACATTGGAAAAAGTCGACATGGTGCTAGGTCGAATGGTCATTAGTTCGACAGGTCGTTAGTTCGACATTGTCTAGGTTGACAGTCAAAAGGTCGACATCCGTTTTTTAACTGTTTTTTTACCTGAATGTCAACACAGTCGACATGGACACAGTTTAAAGTGCACCGCATCCCCTCGCTGCACTCGCAATGCGTCAGGCACGGTGCCTCGCTGAGCTCGGCGCACTATTTTATTCTCCCACCACGCCCTAGTGGATGGTAGGGCATGAAATACCGCCTGTCGGCACATGTTGGTTCAAAAACAGTGAAAAACTGGATGTGGATCTTTTGACTGTCGACCTAGACAATGTCGAACTAATGACCTGTCGAACTAACGACCATTCGACCTAGAACCATGTTGACTTTTTCCCGTGTCGACCTAGACCCATGTCGACCTTTTCCCATGTCGACCTAATGGTGTCGCCCTAATGACTGTCGACCATAATGCTGTAGACGAAATGACCGCATCTCGCGTGTCCCGCCGTACCTACACGGGGTGACACACATACAGTGTAAGCCCAGCTGAATGTACAGCCTACGAGCTGAGTAGTTCAGCTGCACAGGAACAGATTAGCCTAACTTTATGTCATAGGAGTGTAATATTGCCTGCTATAACCAACAATCAGTGTGTATGTGCCCCAGCACATGGCTAACAAACCCAAATAATAAAAGTGTGTGGGACGCTATAACCTGACTTAAGGTGCGTACACACGGGGGCGATATCGCTGGAAATATAGTAGCTGAGCGACCATATTGCCAGCGATGGGAGTGTGCACCGGTGATAAATCGCTGGGTTCGCGCTCCCGTTTTCAGCCCCTGAATGGCCACATGCTCCTTCAACCAAGGACTTCCACTTCCTCTTCTCCCGGCAGTGGGACACTGAGCAATATATTGCCAGCGATCATATTGCCCCGTCTGTACGCACCTTTACTCAATAAGAACAAAGGTTATCATCTATACTATGGGCCTTATTCTAGTTCACTCTTTCTGACAAAATCCTTCTTAGATTGACAAAACCATTTGCACTGCAGGGGGGCAGATGTAAAATGTGCAGAGAGAATTAGATTTGGGTGGATTATTTTGTTTCTGTGCAGGGTAAATACTGGCTGCTTTATATTTACAATGCAATATAGATCTTACTTTGAAGTAAAACCCCACCCAAATCTAATTCTCTCTGCACAAGTAACATCTGCCCCACCTGCAGTGCACATGGTTTTGTCCATCTAAGAAGGAATTTGTCAGAAAGAGTGAACTAGAATAAGGCCCATTGTTTCTCTGTGAAAGTTACATATACACCAGTGATTGACACTGCTTACACATCATACAGAGCCTTCTCCTCTGCACAAATGCAACAATTGTTGCCCACTTGTTTCAATTTGAAATAATAATGAGACATTGACCATAAGAGAGATTTATGAGTAGGAGAGAATAATACATATCCAATAATTGGCTGGGAAGCACACAAATATAAACAATTTATTAGATGACATTAAGGAAACGCATGGAACTCCAATATACTTCATTGACAGATTAATTGCATGGAAGCACACACACAGTCGTTTTAATTACCTGTGGTGTTTTTGTCCCATTTATGTGTACGTATGCGTGTTTTTTTTTATACTCCGCATTTTATCCTGATTCCTAATAAAGGTTATATTTTGGGATTTATTAATTCTTTAAGGTGCACTACTAAGGGCCTTATTCTAGATCACTCTTTCTGATAAATTCCTTCTTAGATAGAAAAAACCATGTGCACTGCAGGAGGGCAGATGTAAAATGGGCAGAGAGAATTAGATTTGGGTGGATTATTTTGTTTCTGTGCAGGGTAAATACTGGCTGCTTTATATTTACAATGCAATATAGATCTCACATTGAAGTAAAACCCCACCCAAATCTAATTATCTCTGCACAAGTAACATCTGCCCCACCTGCAGTGCACATGGTTTTGTCCATCTAAGAAGGAATTTGTCAGAAAGAGTGAACTAGAATAAGGCCCTAAGTGAAAAACTTTTTCTTTCTCTTGATAATTGTGTCCCCTCTTTTGTCCAGTGGTGGCACACCCCCACAATCTCCAGTATACAAATGAGTGAATCCAAATGAGAGATAAATAAGGGGGGTCCACAATACACACCCAACAATAGGGTATACAGAGCTATATACTGTTCTTGTGCGACAGACCAACCACCCCGAACTCAGTGAATATAAGCAGCCTAGCAAGCAGGTCTGAATTACCCCATTTATATCAGAGGTATTCAACGTGTGGCCCTGAAGCTGCTCTGGAACTACACAGTTTTGCCATTAGGGCAGGGAGTGCTGGGATGTGTAGTTCCTGCACAGCTGGAGAGCCGCGTGTTGTATTGCCCCGGCTCTGGATGCACGTGTAGCTTGCAGGGTAAGCGCGCCACCTTCACGTTGTCCAGAGGGGCTGGCTGCTCCCCGTGGCACACAAGGAAGACACCTTATACGTGACCTCTGCAGTGTTTCCTCTGGAACAGATTCAATGTCTTCAGTGAAAGTCACTGTATCTTTGTCATCGATCATGTTCGGTCTTGACTACATCAACAACAGTTATCAAACATTTACATAAAAGGTACGCTGAACTATTACCCGGCCGTCCAGCCGCGTAGACGCTATTGTGTCTCATAGGGGTGAGCCTTCACTTATCTTCTTGTAAAAAATGTTACAGCTCAGAATTTGAATGGATGCAAATATAACGCTGACACGCGGGGCCTCAGGAATCTCCATGCAAATCAGAAGGTGCCCGGTTACAGCCTGTGATCCTTACAGCATGGGAGTTGTCCTGCTACAAGAGGACCAGCGAGCAGGGGTATGGGTCAATAAGTCAACAGGCAAAAGGTTGACATGTGAAAAAAAGGCGACTCGCATTAGGTCAGCATGGTCAAGAGTCGACACAAGCAATAGGTTGACATGAAAAAAGTAGACATCTACATTTTTCATGGTTTTTGTGTCTGTCAACATAAGTCGACATGGACACCATACATCAACATATATAACCATATAAGGGTGCTTAGTTTGTAATATTCTTACTCTATGCCCACTTGGATAGTAAAGTATGAAAAAAACACCTTTTTAAAAAAACCTCATGTGAACTTTTTTCATGTTGATCTTTTCCACGTCGACTTATGGATTGTGTTGACCTTTTGACCATGTCGGCATAATGCATGTCAACCTTTTCCATGTGTCAACCTATTGACTGTTGACCAATAGTGATCGACCTAAGAATTCCAAAGAAGGAAATGGAAGAAGGCCTCACTTTGGAAGAGACTAGGGGAGGTCCAAAAAGCACCCCTCAAATACAGGGCTCTTCCCCCTCTGTGTAAGAATGAATTAAGGCATCATTTGAATTAGGATGAGGTGCAGACAGACATTTCTGTGACACTGATGTCACGTGACTGTTGCACTGAAAGCTGGCAGTGTGATGATGTCACAGGATGTTTCACAAGTACCCAATGAGCATGCTCCTGCCAGTGCATGTGATATTCCCACTGTCATTAGAATCAGGAATATTTATAGCAGTTCTGTTAGTATTTAGTTAATGGCAGATATACATGTGGGATAACTGTCACCACATGTGCAGAACTCTTCATCCCATTCAGCAAAGCAATGGATAAATACAATGGGTAGGGATTGTTTGGTCTACAACAACTATGTTGACAAGAATTAGGTCGACACCACTAGGTCGACAGGCAGCAAGGCTTACATGGGTATAGGTCGACTTGGGTCAAGGTTGACATGGGTCTAGGTCAACATGGGCTTAGGTCGACAGGACATTAGGTTGACACAAGCAATAGGTCGACATGGGCAAGGTGGACAGTCAAAAGGTCGACATGGGGGTTTTCACTGTATCGACCCAATGCTTGTCGACTTAGTTGCTGTAGACCCAATGACCGTATCCCAATACAATAGAGCTTCCATCCCCACTAATTCTACGGGAAATGCGGTAACTGGATATAAGGAGATACAGATGTAGCCCCTGCCATCCTTGGCCGGGGCTCGCCAGACCCTACCTGCTGGCGAGCGCCGTGGACAGGGGCTACACTGAACTGGGACGCACGTGCGTCTCCTAGTCTCTCGGCGGGGACGCTGCGTGTCCCTGCCCATCTCCGCTTCAGGGGGAGGCGGCGGGGACCGGAGGCAGGCTCCGTTGCCAAGGGGGCGCGCGAGCGTCTCGTGTGCGCGTGCCCCCCTGACGGGAATGGCGGGATGGCGGCCCTGCCCTGCAAAGATGTCCTGAACCCCATCTGTATAAACACTTATCCTATGATAAAAAGCCTAAAGCAGAGAGAAGCCTATTTTCTGGCTCCATAATATTGTCAGTGCCTTGAGTCCTGCTGAACAAACCGCGCTACTGTATATAAATTAGTTATTATTATTATTTCCACTGCTTGATAAAGAGAACCCTTACATTTGGAGAATTGGGACCTGATAATTGGATATAGCGTTGAAATGCAAAGGGTGTGTGGCCATGGATCAAAGCGTGTGGTCATAGGTGGAGTGACAACTGCTTTCAATGTGCTTTCCCACCCCCTCCCCTTAAAACTCAATAAGTAGCAGTAATGAGGTAATACCTACCCCGATTGGGATGGAGGGACAAATTTCTCAAATTGGGATTGGCCCGCTTAAGGTGGGGGATGTAGGAGGTAACAAATGTTTCTTTATATTCTCAGCTACAGGTTTTATTCTTCCATAGTCTCTCGGAACATCCAACAGTGAAATGGGCAGGACGTGAGGCAAGAAAACATGAATTTCAGGGACAAGAAGTTTGTGGCCCCATCCCAGCATGAGAGGTTCCATGCTCAACATCTCAACACATATGGACTTATGCAGAGATAGGAGCAAAGCTAAATAAAAATGGAGGGAGAGAACCATGTTGCGCTGTATGGGGTAAATTTAGAATAAGTAGAGAGCCACCAATAGTGGAGTGTAAATACCAGTGGCGGATCCCGGGGTGGGGCTGCAGCACAGTTCAAAATCAAATATGGGAGCCACACCCACTGCCAGTGAGTCCGTTTGGAATGGCATTTGGTGTGGCTACCCTATTTGAAATTTGAACTCAGCTGCAGCCCCCACCTCTGGATCCGCCACTGGTAAGGATTCACCATTTGATTGTATTACAGCATACACTGAAGTGAGCGTCTCATGCCTTGCACATTCAGCTGCACGGATGTACAGATGGAGCAGGTCCCATCCTTGCCGCCAGGCCGCCATGGCGGAGGTTCTGGCTCTCCGATATTCTTCTTGCGCCGGCGTCCGCCAAGGGGCGTGGGTTCACGCCATGCAATACAATCCGCCACCACTGGGTGGCTAATGCTCCATCAAGCTAGAGTCGGAGTGCTATACAGCAATGTGCCAATGGAAACCCGCCATTCGCCGTACGGAGCGCGCTTACAGTATGAGAGGCTCGTGCAAATGAGTCACTCGTGAACATCGGAGCGCGCAAAAGGGCTGTGTAGTGTCATGATCCTATACAAGCATTTACGTTCACGTAGCCGACGCTGAATATTTTGAACTGTTGGTACTGTGCATAATGTGTATGTCAATCGCCTCCTCCCTTTCCAGGGGTGGAGGGGGTCGACTTGACCTGAAATACAGTACAGTACATTACATCACATTACAGCGCTAATTCTGTAAAGGACCGTATCAGACGCTGCTGGGACTCGGGTTTCGCCACTGGGGCTGCGGATGCCACAGATTATTATATCAGCACTCTACTGACCATAGACATCACTGTGTTGCATAGTGTAGTGGGTAGCTGTGCCCGTCTTCATGCAGGAGACCCGTGTTCGATTACGGTGTAAATTTTTTCTTTTTTTTTCTTTTATTGGAATATTTTGTAGAGTGATATTTCTTAAAACTAGACCATGAAATGTAACAGTTTTAACAAAACTAGACAAATAAAACAGTTAACGTTTTACAGGTCTCCTCACAGAATCATACTGTAAGTGAAGTAATTAGCTCCACCTGTGGATCATTTATAATGTGTCAGTCAGTAACGAGTACACCTGTGCCCCAGCAACTGTAGGTGCATAGGCGTGCGCAGCACATTTTATTAGAGGGTGCACCATCTATTGTGCATGTCTAACAACACCCATTGGGTGCGTCTAACACCACCAATCAGGCGTATCTACCATCATCTATTGGCACTCACTACAATATAAAAGTCTCTCAGCCACAACATAATCTCCTGCCTATTTCAGTCAGTTTTTAATCTTCTTCTTACTCTCTGTAACAGTTCATGCAAATAAAGTCCAAAACATATATGGATGACACAGGTATCTAGTGATATGACAATGGTCTAGTACAATTAACAATTGTACAAAACACAACACACATAATTGAATGATGGGCTCTTCTTTTAAAAGAATACAGTTCTAAAAAGCAAAAGTCTTTGGTAAAGGTATTGCTGGTTGCTAGCAGCAGGGAGGTGTTTATAAGGGTGGGCACAGCATTAGGGGGTGCCTGTGCACCCCTAACACTCTATGTGCGCACGCCTATGTGTAGGTGTTCATGAAGTGTTGGTACTGTAGAGTAAGAGGACTTGATTTGGCTACAGTACAGTACCATTGCACTATTGTCTCTTCCAGGGAGTAATGTGTACTGTATGCAGCTGAAGTCAACCGCCTCCTCCCCTCCCCCCAGGGGTGGAGGGGGGTTGAACTGACCTGAAATACATTACAGGACATTACACTACACCATCTCCTGCAGCGCTAATCCACGAAGGGGCGGGCCGTCTCAGACGCTGGTCTCGCCAAGGGGCGAAAAAAGTAAAAATCTCCCTATACGAATCAGTAACTTACTGTGAATGTCATAACACCAAAATGTGGTGACCGTTAGAACATATACTGAGACGCATTAGCGTCCGTGCCGCTCCAGTATAGTACCAGTATAGTACCCGTGCAGACGCTCAAGCGCCCATGCAAATTTAGACGCCAAGAAAGCCTTATTGGTAACCGGAATTTTTTATGTGTGTTAAAACTACAATACTGTACTAACCAAAGGCCAGCACCTTTCAACAAAACCAATGAGACGTACAATACAGTACAGTATAATTTAATGTAATGATTCTGTACGCAATGCAATGTAATTTATTTATTAGTGTGTACACTATCTACAGAACAGTACAGCTTGCTGGACACAGCACAATAGTAGTAAAGTACTTTACTGTAGTACCCGGCCATAATAACAACTCAGACGCAAAAGCATCTCATTACTGGAACGTCTGTGCAACTCAGATGCAAGAGCGTCCGTCAGAGACGCTCCTTCGTGTCAAACAAATGCAGCGCCTCTCCGCCCACGTCTGCATGATCCTCTCCTTCAAAGAGATGGGATCATGCTCGTGCCGGCGGTGTGAGAGAGGCGCTGACTAGGCTTGCCAGGGACAATAAATTATTTACTGTAGTTCCTACGCTTCATGCACGCGCTGCAGCATAAATTTTACGCATGCGCAAAGAGGTTTTCAAAAGTGACATCTGGTGGATGATCACTGGTATTGCACTCATCCGGAGACGCTACGGCGAATCGCCAAGCATTTAAAATGTATTGCGATGGCGGGCGCCGTGGCCAGCCATGGCCAGCTGGCGAAACTCTCGCCATAGGTAGCCAAGATGGGACCTGCCCCATCTGTACAAGGGAAGGAGCATACAGTACAGCTGTATTTGCATAAAGATGTAAAATTGGTGTGTCCTAGTCCTAGCTCAAGACAATATTTCTATGTAAGAACAAAGCCTTCCAGCAACTGTGATCTACATGCAAAACCACCCGGCATTTACCATGCATGCGAATAAAACTATGCTTACACCCCTTGCATTGCAATGTGGTTTGTCCAGGTACCTAATTTTTTGCTTTGCTCCAAAATCCAAATCACCCTTTAAGCTTATCACGGGCCTACTGCATGAGGTTATAGCTGTAAATCATTTCTATCTGGGAAATGTTGGGTTTATACATGTAAAGAATATCTCTAAGCTAAATATTTTGAATTAAAAACAAAGTAATATTCTATAGCCACAAAACGCTGGTAGACAAGTAATAATTAGATATAACTGCAATGACATGCCTAATGCCAGAACAATATATCATCTAGATGCCATGCAAGGCCCGGCATCGTTATTACTCTTATAGGTGGACCTACAAGGTTCTACTTGTTTGACAGCTTAAATAACTCTTAAATAACTTCATTAGTTTTTCCAAGACTGTACAATGTAGAGCATGCCAGCGTGCCCTGCCAGTTGCACCCAGGTTGGTGAGTTCATGGCACACCTGAAGATATGATAGGAGGAATATAGAAGAGTGGAGACATTATGGAATTAACCAGGATAGCGCTACACATGTGGTGCTGGCAGTGGCAGCGGTGGTGCAAGGTTTAGCGGCACCATAGGCAAATCTTCAGCTTACTGTTCCCACCACCACCACTACCACACACACACACCAATACACACTTGCCTACATTAGGTGTTTATTCTCCGGGAGAAGCCTGGAGAGTAGACCAGATGGTGCAAGTTGTAGGGGGTTGGGGGACAAGGCTGATGTCACCAAATGCCGCCCCTATGCCACATAAACAGTGCGATTCGTGTGTTTGAGTGAGGGGCGGGGCTAACATGAAGCAAACCTAAGCAATTTGCATAATATAAGCCCCGCCCCCACTGAACTGGTATTTGTTTCAGCAGGGAAGGGGGATGGGGGGCTACAGGGAGAATGCAGAGAATTGCCCATCCTTTCCTGGGGGCCAGGAGGTCGACCTGATTTTCGTGAGCCCCCCAGCCGTTCCGGGAGTGTAGACAAGTATGCACTAATACCAACTTTATAAGACCTTAGAGGAAAGTAGGGAGCTGGCGTCTTAGAAGTACAACAAGAATGTCTCTGTCGGGGGGGGGGGGGTATTCAGGTTGGTTTGCAAAGCAAATTTGGTTTGCTTATGGACAAAACCATGTGCACTGCAGGTGGGGCAGATGTAGCATGTGCAAGAGAGAGTTAGATTTGGGTGAGTTATTTTGTTTCTGTGCAGGGTAAATACTGTCTGCTTTTCTTTTTACACTGCAATATAGATATCAGTTTGAAGTACAAACCTACCCAAATCTAACTCTCTCTGCCCATGTTACATCTGCCCCACCTGCAGTGCAGCATGGTTTCATCCAATAGCAAAATAAATGTGCTTTTCAAACCAACCTGAATCACCCCCTGATAGTCATCCTTCATTTTGTGATAGTCAGACTCAGGGGCACCCTCCCCCCACATCCTGGAGCCCCTAGGCAGCTGCCTAATGCCAGATATGGCCCTGGGTGCTGGTAGAGGCTGGGTGCTGGTAGAGGCTGGAGTGCTGGGTGCTGGTAGAGGCTGGAGTGCTGGGTGCTGGTAGAGGCTGGAGTGCTGGAGTGCTGGTAGAGGCTGGAATGCCGGGGCTGGTAGAGGCTGGAGTGAGAATGTATTAGGGATATCTAACAGCACCAGTCACTGCTTCTACAGTAAATCCAGGTTGTATAACCCCTCCGTCCTAGAGCAGGCACATCCGTGGGAAAATATTTCTCTTACGTGTAGGTATAATTATCAGCAATAAAAACAAGTCACACTGTGCCAGTAAGGGTGTGAGGTTCTCAACAGGAGGAAATAAACCTTTACATTCCATTACCTGAGCAAACAGGTTGACATAAAAGGGAAAATGTCAGCTAAATCAATGGGCTTCATAGCCATCAAAAACAAATGAGATTATATAAGAATCTCAGCAAAGGAACTGGGATGAGGAGTTGGTACATGTGTGTACGTGATCACAATTAGAGACAAGATACCAGGCTTGATTAAAGAAAACTCTGTAGAGGATTTATTATATGCATGGTATCAGTCATTCTAGCCAGCAAGGGTATACCAGCGGAGCTCAATGTGACAATGATTAATGGTGCTGAGCATCGAGAGCTGAGGCACACCGACTGCACAAGTGTACAGTGTACTGGGATTAAGTCCCATGAGACTTTGCACAAGAGGTCAGAGGCTGAGCGGCTTGTGCTGAGCTCTGGTTGGTGGAGCTCATGACATGCTTCTCGGGCCCATGGAAGACAGCAGCAACAGCCACATCATGGGAGGGTTTTTAATCAGAGGCAGTGCAGAGCCTGGGAGGTCTCTTACAGAGTAATGTACAGAGGGACAAACGCAGGCTTTTCATGTGGTGTGTATATATATATATATATATATATATATATATATATTACGTCATTTGACATCGCAGGACCATTTACAATGTTTATCCACTAATGTTCGGCATACCCATTTATGCAACTGTCCGACCGACCAGCCGATTTCAGGTGATTGGTCCAATGATTGGAAAGTTGTGTATTAGGAGGGAAGGTGGGCAGCTTGCTGACCTGTACTTGCATCATGTATGAAAAGGCTATTGCAACAAGGTCCTGATTCTGATCAGCCCGGTCCCCAGCATTTTCGCATGGGGGACCGATGATTATGTTCGGCGCATCCATTCGCAGCCGATGGTTGGCCGGCGTACCACCATTCGCAAAGGCGGGATATGGTTCACTCGCAAGGATGCAAATTTGCGTCTGAGCGAATGAACCAGAATCACCCCCAAAAGCTTTTGCTTATGTAGAATATAAAACAGAATTGGATTTTACAGGGAAGCACCACAACCAATCAGCAATCACCTTTGACCTAATAAGGGGAAGATAATCAATGCAAATGTCTCCTCGGTTGCTACGGTTAACTGCACAGAAATGCAATGTCACTGGAAGCTGAGCCTTAGGGTAAGATTGACTAAACCGCGGTTTGTCAAAGCGGCGACTTCGGCCTCTGGATTCCAACTGACATCATACATAAATGCTAAACGAGCTTGGCTGTCAGGTCTAACAGATGACACATGTACATAATCGTTAATCACATAACCGTTCCGAAAAAACAAACAGAACTAAAAGCGGGAGACGAACACTAACTTGTTATCTGAGTGATCCGGGCCGGGGATTAGCGGATTAGCGGCATTAGTCTGACAACTTCCAACATGAATTCACCAATTTGAAAACACTCTGATACCCCCCTATTTATGAGGTCACCACATGTGAACACGCCAATGATATCCTTTATGGCTTTTCAATAAATGTTTGCACTCAGGATTAATTACAGATGAAAAATATTTGCTTGTTACGTCCTAATCTCATATTTCTCTGTTCAATACACACCATAAACCCCCATACATGTCTGCGTGGAATGCTACAATATTAGGCCTAGGATGTAGGTAGGTAGGAGCTTGATTAGCGTAGTTCCCCTAGGGGCTAGCATTTGAGTTTGACATATATCATGGCCTAATCCTGCTGATGATAAATAGCTATAGAGACCGATGCAAGTATGAACCATGAACAGTATTACTTTGATACATATGTCAGCATATGAAGTCATAGGAACTGGGCTTCCTCTCAGCAGACCTGTTGGCCCCCGGCTGAACATCCGCCAAGGCTTCTCTGATACTGGAGGTCCCTATACTGCATGATAGCAGTACCCGTATAATTGTGTAATGAAGAGATACATGATAATAGCACATACAAATACAGCTGGTGCGCCTGTCCGCCAGCCTGCAGGATCGCCACATTTCCTGAGCTGGTGCAGGCTGGCGGACAGGCGCTACATCTGATGGGAGGCTTGCGCATCCAGGGCCGGAGGGCGGCAGTTTGCCCCCCCGCATGGAGGTGAGCGGAGGTGCAGAGACTGGAGCTGGCAGGAGCGGGCAGGGGTGTCCGTGCCGCAGGGGTACCACTACCTGCGGTGCTGTGTATTAAGCTGGGGGCCCTGAAGTGATTAGCAAATAACTAGCACTATCCGGCGGCCGGGCGACGGCGCGGGAATCGCTGCTGGGTTTAAAACACTTTCCGCACGCTGATTGGCCGAGATTCAGCCAATCAGCGTGCGGCAAGTGTTTTCAAAATCAGCAGCGCTTCCCGCGCCGCCGCCCGGCCGCCAGATGATGCTAGTTATTTGCTAATCACTGCAGGGAACCCGCCACCAGCTTAATACACAGCGCCGCAGGTACCACCGCGGCATGGGCACCCCTGCCCACTCCTGCCAAATGGCACAGCAGGTACCCCTAAGCTCCCCCCAGATGGCGCGCAGCGGCTATTCTATTGCCAGGAGCAGCTCCACTGAGAGCTGCTCCATCTGTATATCTAAAGTCACCCCTAGATCCTCCTTGTGGCTCGTTGAAAAGCCCAGGAGGCTCCCAAAATTAGGTGGCACTCTCAGCCCCCCGGAAGAGTGGACAATTCTCCTGGAACCGCCACCCAGCCACCAGTGTAGTGGTCGGACTAATATCCTGATGACACGATTGTAGCCACGTCCCCTGCTGTTCAATGCTGGTAATCTTAACATTGAATAACATTGGGGGGTTCCACGCCTTAATACTGCCCCTATATCAAGTCACGGCCCCCAAACTACTGACCGCTGTGCCGTACTGGCTGCCCCCTCTCTTGGTAACTATGGTTTATGTTGTACCATGATTACACTTCATACAGTAAATTTGATTATTGAATCTTCCTCCAAGACTTTGTCATCGTCTTCATGTAACCCGGTGACCTTCGTTGAACTCTTTAAGCCATGCACTGTAGATGATCTTATAAGAAACGTCCCTTATCATTCCCATTGTGGCAAACAACATGAGATCCGGATGCGGAGCTGGATTAGCTTCTAAAATGTGGCTGTGCAACTTCCAAATTCCTTTAGGCACCGCTTTGCAAACACATCTCTAATAATCACAAGATTTAATGGATTTTGTCACTTCCTCCTTAAGACAAACACTTCTGCTCGGTAGATGACGGATTCAAATGTTATCCTGTAAAGGCCTCAATACAACGGAGGACGTTAATCAGATCAGATCACTTACTTCCCAGGACCCCACCAATCCCTCCTTCTGCCATATCTATCCACATTTTCTGTATATATACTGTACGAGGAATGCGATATTATATTATTGTCACATATATGTAAAACACGGAAGTTCTCCCCCCAACACCAAGAAAAAAACAGTCAACTGAATCTGTTTTTTTTGCGGTCATCAATCTCTCACATTCTTCCTTCCTCTTAGTGAATATGACACAGAATTTATTATCACATGCTTGCAGACCGTTTACCTCCATTCATAAATATATGTGTAGGTTCTCTCTGTCCTGGTCCCCTACCAGAGATTTCCAATCTTTTACAAATACAAAGGAAGACAATATTTGAAATGTATGTATGTAGGCTGTATACTACTGAGCTTAATAACTGTCCGAAAATATGCAGAATGCTAATGCGTATGTAATTTAGAGACCAAGAAGTTCTGGGATTTCATTCAAGAGTGGCCATATGGAAAGCCAGGGTGGTTTTGCCTTGTAACTGATTTCCGCTTTAAAAATACTGCTCTCCCTGGATGAAATTCTGGGCATTCGTCTTCTTGCACACTATTACAATTAACCCCAGGGCTGTACAGGTAATCATGGCCCAGGTGCAGCAATTCTTGCCACCCCCCAAATCCTCCACAAGCACAGCCCTGTGGTGTGTGATTTTGTGGACTAATCAGACATTACTGGACCATGCACTCACCCTACTTAGTTTTTATTGTGACTCAGATGGGACAGCTCCTGGTCAGTCATACATCTCCTGCTGTCCTGCACTGACCTCCTTATCTCCCTGATTCTTCAGCTTCTGCAAGGGGGTGCCACTAAGGATTTTCTTTGCAAGGACAGTGATTTGTTGTAATTACTGTGATGTGCTTTAGTTGCGCAAGATTTCTTCTGATGACTCTCATTATCCCCCCTTGTGGGAACCCCTGACAGGAGAAATGGAAGCACATGATCACACAGTCTTATCTGTGCTGGTGTGCACTCATCCATACCATGCTGTTGCTGTTTGTAGTGAGCTGTGACTTAGGGTAAGAGGAGGAGGAGAAGGTCCACTGAGAGAGGCCAAATGGTGAAAAGAGAGGGGGCAAACTTTGAAGGCAGTAGGAGTATGAATGAAACAGCAGCCAGAAATGACAACAGGTATACAACATATAAATGCATATATAACTACACACATTAACGGATACGTGCGCTGCTATCGCCCGGCAATTAAGATCCAGCATGCTGGATAAATCTAGCGAGATCGTCGGTAAGGTCCAGTGTTCTCACCGCAGAACACTGGCCCTGACATATCGCCCAGCACACAGCGCTGACACATCGATGTGCAGCGCTGTGTGCTGAACGACCTTGCTGAGCGATCTGAGCGGTCAAGCATCGCTCAGCAAGATCTACCCGTGGGCAGGCCTTATAACATACATGAAACAGTAACGCAAAAGTCTAAAGATCTCTACATTTTCAGAACAAAACTAAAAAGGAAGATTATTTGTTTTCCTTTTTTGAAGATTTTCCAGCTCGAAGAAAAGGGTTTGTTTAACATCAACATGATTAATGGGGTGGCCCCAGCATGATTGAAGAAGAAAAAAGTCTAAATAAACACGTGTGCCCCTCCCGATCGCCGCGCACATGGGATAGTCACGTCCAGTCGTTTTTCTTTCTTTTCATTTGGTGATGTGATCAGGTTGACGTGATATTTGTATCTATTGCATTCACTGAATACACTATTAATCATATTGTTTATAGCGTTCTGAAGCCCCACGCAGTTAGGACATGGGGGTACATTGACTAAGATGGGAGTTCTATTGAAGATAGGACACCCAAAGCTACCAATAAGAATCTACTTCTATTTATTTATAGCACCTTTTAGAAGATAATAGATAGAATCTTATTGGTTGCCTATATCAACATCGCATTTGCAATAGAACCCAATAGAGTGTAACACTGGCACGCAAGGATCCAGGGGAAGTGTACTGGGGGGCCAGCGCCAGAATCCTGAGACCAATGAGGATGCCGGCACAAGAATCGTGACTGCCAGGATGGTAAGTAACCGGGTTTCGGTACCGTCAGGCTGCGGGGGAAGGCTGTCTGGAGGGAGGGTTAGGCACTTAGGGGGCACGGTTAGGTTGCGGGGTGGGGGGGGGGGTAGGTTAAGGCAGTGGGGTGTGGGGGTTAGGCAGTCGGATTGAGGGTGAGGGTCAGGCTGTGAGGGGGAGAGTTAGCTGCAGGAAGGGATGGTTAAGGGGAGGGGGGGGGGGGTGTTTACTGGCATTGATATCCTGAACACCTGTACCAGCCGGTCACCCCTATGTATCCCGTATTTACTATATATACACTGCTCAAAAAAATAAAGGGAACACTAACATAACACATCCTAGATCTGAATGAATAGGGTAGACCCCGAGAAATGTCGACATTTTATAATATTGACTTATCATCCCTAGTTGCCCTTCTTTCACTTGTACCTGCTCCATGGAACGGCGCCAGGATCCGGAGCACCATGTGACCGTCACTTCCGCTGCGGACCTCTGATCCACCAGCGTTCTTACCCTATTCCCAATCTCTGCCCTTCTCTCTAATACCTCCCCCGGCCTACCGTTCAAACACTAACCCTCCTATAGCCTAACCCTAATGTAGACATTCTGACAATGTCAACATTTCACATGTCGATAATCTGAAAATTTCTAAATGATGCCCGTTGACACACCATTAAAGTCGACATGGCGGTGCCAACATTGCATATATAGACAATGCAAAATGGGACGTAATCATGCAGAAATAGGTGTAATGCAAAAAAAAAAAATAATCATACTGGTTCCGTCTTCAGAAATTCCCTTTACATATTGCAAGTGATAATGTTTAGGGGGAATCATTGGAGAACACTTGGCCCAAATTTCCTGCACATTCAGCTTTGACTTGGGTGGGATCCTGGTGCTGGATTCAGAGTCACGTGTTTGGTCTGCTGCAGACACAGCAACTGTAACTGCTGTGCGTGGGAGTACTGTGGTATGTTAATTTTCCAACACACCTACTTTTGTGGGAAAACAAAGTTCGGTGTTTAACTAGCGAGAAACTAAAGTAGACACATACCTGGCTTATTGTACCTCCGCGAGCAGGAAATGAAGGAGAAAGTCCCCTCACTAATTAAATGCACTATTTCTCTAACAAAATCAATTATGAGATAAACATTCCGGAAAAATCAGCTTCATTCTTTGAAATATAATTACAGCGACATCAAATCTGCTCTTCATTTCTAAGCAGCGTTTCTCTACTGAGAATGATTTCAGAGTATACTGTAATAAATCATAGCTAAAGATGTTCTTGTACACATATGCTATATAAGTGGTGATAGCAACACAGTTGCCTCCCCTCCTGCATTCTGCAGGAGACTCCCTGACATAGCAGCAATCTCCCTCTCTCCCTCATTAGTCTAGCAATCTTCCTCATGTCACCTAGGGCTCCCCGACAGTCATTCCTCCGACGTCGGAATCCCGACTGCTCCCTCGTGGGGGTCCACGACCCCCATAGAGGGAGAATAAAATAGGTGGCAAGCGCAGCTTGCCACCGTGCCCGCAGCGTGGCGAGCGCAGCGAGCCTGCAAGGGGCTTCATTGCGCTCACCACGCTGTGCAGTCGGGATTCCGACGTCTGACTAATGACTGTCGGAATCCCGACTGTCGGGGAAATATACCACACCCGTCACCTAGCCCACATTACACTGTTACATCATAGTTACCTCCCCTCCTGCATTCTGCAGGAGACTCCCTGACATAGCAGCAATCTCTCTCTCTCCCTCATTAGTCTAGCAATCTCCCTCATGTCACCTAGCCCACATTACACTGTTGCACCATAGTTACCTCCCCTCCTGCATTCTGCAGGAGACTCCCTGATAGAGCAGCAATCTCCCTCTCTCCCTCATTACTCTAGCAATCTCCCTCATGTCACCTAGGCCACATTACACTGTTACATCATAGTTACCTCCCCTCCTGCATTCTGCAAGAGACTCCCTGATATAGCAGCAATCTCCCTCTCTCCATCATTAGTCTAGCAATCTCCCTCATGTCGCCTAGTCCAGATTACAATGTTACATCATAGTTACCTCCCCTCCTGCATTCTGCAGGAGACTCCCTGACATAGCAGCAATCTCTCGCTCTCCCTCATTAGTCTAGCAATCTCCCTCGTCACCTAGCCCACATTACACTGTTGCACCATAGTTACCTCCCCTCCTGCGATCTGCAGGAGACTCCCTGATAGAGCAGCAATCTCCCTCTCTCCCTCATTAGTCTAGCAATCTCCCTCATGTCACCTAGGCCACATTACACTGTTACATCATAGTTACCTCCCCTCCTGCATTCTGCAGGAGACTCCCTGATATAGCAGCAATCTCTCTCTCTCTCTCATGTCACCTAGCCCACATTACACTTACATCATAGTTACCTCCCCTCCTGCATTCTGCAGGGGACTCCCTGACTTTGCAGCTATCTCCCTCATTAGTCTAGCAATCTCCCTCATGTCACCTAGCCCACATTAAACTGTTACATCCTAGTTACCTCCCCTCCTGTTCTGCAGGAGGCTCCCTGACATACCTGTAGCAGCAATCTCCCTCTCTACCTCATAAGTCTAACAATCTCCCTCATGTCACCTAGCCCACATTACACTGTTACATTTTTGGGGGGGGAATTAGAAATAGATACATTTACATTGAATCATCAGCACCATTTCCCAGCACTTTACCAAGTATAGTAGCTCTTACTAACTGCTTTGGGGCTCATCTACCTTTGGATATGTCATTTTACAAGATTCATCTCAGACGTAGCAGTACACACCCACACTTCTAGGTGCCACGTTCAAAATCTCTCCATATATGGAACTAGACACTCCTTTTGGGTGGAGCATGACCATTCCCAACTATAATCTTCCTGAAACAAGTAGGCAAGTATGGATAGCAGATAGGCAATTTAGGGGGGATGGTGATTGCAATACGTGATGTGATATCTGGACTCTAGATTTATGTTTGAGATATTGGGCCAGTGCCAGGATTTTGCCCTGTGGCTTCCATCCCATACTTTATAAAAGGGACAGTGGTCTTACAAGAAAGGCATATGGCCAAACAAATGTATTCCTAATTACATTTATTCCACAGAGTAAAACAATCTCTACCACATGTAGTGCCCCTGAGTCGTATTACACCATATAGTAGTACCCTTATTCATGCTATGACACATAGTAGTGCCCATTCTTCGAGTTACAATTGTAAAGCACAACGGAATATGCTGCGCTATATAAGAAACTGTAAATAAATTAAAAGTTACGCTACACAGTAGTGCACCTTATACATGTATGCCACACAGTAGTGTCGCTTACAGATAATGCCACAGTAGAAGTGCCCCTTACACATATGCAGTGCCAAAAAAGGAAGCCGCTGGGGCAGGCTTTCTGTTGGAATTACTGTGAAGGGTTGTGTTGGAGGTAGAACTAGTTCCCCCTGCCATTATAAGGTGGTAGAACTCAGTATTTACCCCCCCCCACACACACACACACACACTTTTCTCCATCTAATGATTTTTCCCCAGCTTTCAGCACTGAGTGAGCCAGGACCCACTTTCGACACTGCAAAGGATGTAGTGAGCAGTGAGCCCCTGATTATGTCAGCTGACCTCCCTCCCGAAGGCCAGGGAACACCCAGAAAATGCCAGCAGCACGCCCTTAAATGGTCGCCCGCTGTCAATCAAACGATGCTATATATCATTTCACCAGGACTCCAAGTGATATCGTTGACAAAATCATAACGTTTGCACATTGTGTAGTGTGTACTCTTAAGGCGTAGATGTACCAAATGGGTATGGATCATAGGGTCTTCATTGTCTATGTCAACAATCAATGGGTCGAAACCAAAAGGTCAACCATCACACAGTCGACAGTGAAAAGGTTGACACATAGAAAGTTTGACATACATTTTCTACTTTTTTTAATGTCAATGCCACATGCTTCAGGCCGGACCATGTTACTGTTCCCAACCGCAGTCAAGGATAGCATAAAAAAGTTTTCTAAAAACATTGTAAAAGAGGCATGTCGATGATTGAAATGTTGACCTTTTGTGCCTGCCGACCGTGTGTGTCGACCATATAATGTCAACCTACTGACTGTCAACTGGATCCGGAGAGAGATAAAGAACCAATCCGCAGATACTTTTACATTGTAAAAAAAGGGGGGGGGCCTGAGTTTCCCACCAATTTTGTGGCCACGCCCATTAAATGCTGGGCGGACAGCAGGGACCGCCCCCTGCCTGTCCACCAGTGAACGAACACAGATCCCCACCATCGGGGTGGGGGCCAAATTCGGCCCTTGGCAAACAGGTCCAGATACTCCCCATTTTCTCAAGTAACTGACTGATGGAAGGCTAACTACATGGGACAGAAAGAAGGATCTCACTTGCTCTACCGCATACTATAAATATGTACTGTGTGGCTGTAAGGACTTAGAAAAGCCGGATATTAGTGTTTCACCTTCAGTTGCTTTGGATAGCTATCAAACATCTTTGTTATTTTTAGCATCAAAGCAGCTAAAAGCCATTGTTACATAGAATAGACGCGTTGTCTTCTTGGCAGAGGAACGGAGAGTGGTGCGGCAGGCTGTAAATTGCGATCTGGCTTAATTCATGCGGAGATTCCAAAGATGGTCCGTATTAAGAACAACGTTGGGAGGAATGTGAAATCGTAGGGCACATGCGGTTCTAGAATACAACATGGCTTTCTGGATAATTCGGCACATCACTGCTCACTTGGAATAGATTTAATCCACACACATTAAAAGATCATTTTGGCACAAGACAACAGCTTGAAGTTATAAATGTTCATTCTTGATAGAAACACAGAGAATTGTTTTTATTAATACTTTCCACCCCATGAGATAATTAATCGCCTGGGTTCCGTCGGTCGCTATAAATAGCTGCTCGTGTCATCTCCGCCACTGAAAAAAGATGTAGAAATACAAGTTAAATCAAATGATGTGTGGTCATTAAATTCTCCCTTTCTCCAAACTCTCTCAGCTTAGCCTGACACTTATTTTTATTTACTAAAATGGGATGTTGCCTCCCCCCCACATACAACCGCCCCCTCCCACACACACATATCTATGGCCCTTATTCTGATCGGTGCGGCCGGATCCGAATATGCGGCCAGGACCGTGCGTGCGAAACCCCGCCTTCCATACGGATCGCCAACTCCGTCCGTACGCAGTAAGAAGCTGTCCTAACGGACGCACGTGTATTTTTCATGGAATACGCCTCCTCCATCTCAGGGAACCTCCCCCATCATTCGATGGTCGCAGACCATCAGATGCAGGACCGAGTGGTCCACCAGCTCCCGCAACCTCAGACCACACGGGCATTTTTCCGTGCAAAAGCAGGGATCTGGGCGGGCAGCTGACATCCGGCGATGTCATACATCCGCCCCCTACACGTGCGTCACGGCCGCATTACCATACGTACGCCCAGCGTTTGCATGGGAACGCCTATGAAACGCGGGGCGTACGCATATGGTAATGAGCCCAAATAGCCCTTCACTCCCCTCTCCACCCCCTGTTCGGAGTGTTCACATTTCATGCGGGATTTGGCCGTACGCCCCGCTCGCACATGCGCAGAGACGCCACTGCACATGCGCAGACACAAAACATCGGCGACACGAACGCACGCGGATATTACCGCACCAACCAGAATAAGGGCCTATGGGCAGCAGGGTCCAGGAAGCTGCGGCTGGGAGGCTGTAGCACTATTTGCCAGGAGGCGGGAAGCACTGCTGATTTTGAAAAGACTGGCTCGGACGTTGATTGGCTGAATTACATCCAGTCTTTTCAAAATCAGCTTCCTGCCCACCTCCCGGCAAATAGCGCAGTGCTAAAAGCTTCCAGCCGCCGCTGCCCGGACCCCGCTAACCGCCACCCACCCACCCGCCAGCGCAGCAGCAGCTCCCTGGGGCAGTGCCATCTTCCCCATTGGAGCGGGCCCCTAGAATCCTTGGGCCTCTGCCCATTAAGCCCAATGGGAAAGACGGCACTGGATGTTGCGATGGGCAGCCAATCAGATTGTATCCATTATCTTATAGAAAGTACTAAATAAATAAATAAGAAGAATGGTTGCTATGGGCAATATCTGGTCTTCAATAGAACTCAAATTTTAGTACATTTACCCCCCCCCCCCCCAAAAAAAAATACATGCCTACAGGGTGCCGATGCGCATGGAGGACTTCCAACAAGTTCTTGTTCCTGCAAGTCTGCGACGCTCCAATTATTTGTGATGTTGAGGTGCGATAGTGCTGCAGAATTATTTTTTTTTTTTTTTTGGGGGGGGGGGGGGGGGGCAGGGTGCCCTGGCTATTTTGGAAATGAAAGTATGAGTGATACAGAGATGTACTGGGTGACTACGCTCCAGTGACCGCACTAATGTACTGTCTCCGAAGACTCACGTTTTTGGGGGAACCCGGGAAGAGTGGGTAATTTCCTGCATCCTGTCCACTTCCTAGTGAGGCGGGTAAATAATACTGGGAATTGTGAGTCTGTTGGGAGGGGCCATAGACGTGATTCTAAACCAGTGGTTCCCAACCTGGGGTACGAATAACTCTGGGGGTACTCTGCAGAGCGATTGTGGAAACCTGAAAATAATATTGGTAATGGCGGAAGAAGTCTCCCGGTGGTGGAAGAAGTCTCCCATTGGCATGGAGATGAACCAAACTTCGTCATTGGGAGCTACCCGCTCTGCCATCCAGTGTTGTCTTTCCCATTGGGCAGTGTGTGTGTGTGTGTGTGTGTGTGGGGGGTTGTGTGTGTTTGTGGGGGGCAGTGAATTATTTTGCACAGGGGCCCTCACTGATGTTGACACAGCCCTGCTGCCCTCAGACACCAGCAATCATCTGCCCCCCCCGCTAACACGGATGGTGGAAGCAGCGGCATTGATCCTACAGGCGTTAGCAGGAACCCCCAAAGACAGTGCACAGCCAACGGCCAGACACAGAGGGACCGATTCCTGGGTGCACACTGCTCCTCCCCTACTCCGTAATATAAGGATACGCATAGAACACTTGTTTGAGTTACCCTTTTTGTACTTAGCATAGTGTATAATGACTAGCAGCTAGGGTTGCCACCTCTTCCGGATTTCCGTGATTCTCCTCTTTTGGGTGGCAACCCTCCCAGAGGCATTTCCAGTCTCCCGGATTCTGGGTGTCTAGAAAAGCCTATTCCGCCTCTCCCGACCATATAATATACATGTGTAATATACGTATACTATACACACATATATATATATATATATATATATGTGTGTGTGTATTATACATATATTATATATATATATATGTATGTTATACATGTGTGTGTATGTATATATATATATATATATATATGTATACATAACAGTCTTATCATTTCAAATCGGAGGTTTCAGAGACCACGCCCACTTTTCTGAGCAGACCACACCCACTGCACGAGGCCACGCCCACTTGTCCGAAGCGCATTAGGACGAGGAGGGGGGATCTCCAGGAATCCATGACAAGTGAGGTGGCAACCCTACTAGCAGCCAACCAGGCTGCACACATGTAGAGGAGGATGCACTGTAAGATGCTTCTTATGGCCCTATATTCTGAATGAGGCGCCGTGGCACTTGAGTGGGATGCCGGGACACTGCGACACATGGGCGGAGCAGGACAGTTAGAGGGTATGCCTCTGTAAACCAGATGTGTGTGTTCGCTAGGTTCCGGAGTATGCATTTTACAACAACGCACAAGCTATTCACAAACAAGCATTGGTCCAACTCAGCATGAGGCCGTATACACCTCATCACCCCCCCCCCCCACACACACCCCCTGACATAAAAGTATAATAGATACATTAGGAAATGCGTTGGCCAATCACAAGATGCATGATCTCATAGTGCAGTAATCCCTGTTCAGAGAGAGCGACTAATGCATTATTAGAGGGGACGTGAATAGCATCAGGATGAAGCCGGTGGGTTAGACTAGCGCAGGACAAGCAGGTTCAAGCCTCTGGTATGTGCGGGGGATTAAAAGACTTTTAAGAATTTGTGTGTAAAATAGTTTTTTTTTTTTTTTTATAAGTGGCGATCTGACATTTTTCAACAAGTGTCGACTGGCCGATTTGGTAGACAAACGGCTACATGAAAACAAACCAGGGCTAACCTTTTATTCATATCCTCATAGGAAGCCCGTGAGGCAATACACATTACCCACAGAGCCGCCATTTTTAATTCTAACAATTATGCCCCTTTCCCACTGCAGGCTTTACACGTGTAAATGCCGTTTTTTTAGCCTTTTTAAACGGCTAGAGCTGCAGTGGTAAAGCTCCAGGTTGCTTTACACGGGTAACAAATACCGGTTTTTGTTACCCGTGTAAAAAGCAGTGTTTTTAACGTGTAAGAGCCGTTTTTTCGGCAGTGGGAAAGGGGTAGCCCTTTACACGTTAAAAAAAAAAACGGCATGGGGTCCCCCCCCACTGCCGTAACCAGCACCAGGCTGAAGGAGCCGGGGCTGGTATTAAAAAAATCAGGAAACCCGACAAATAGGGGTTCCCTGATTTTTTACAACCAGCCCCAGGCTCCAGGTCCGGGGCTGGTTCCCAAAATACGGGGGACAAAATGACTAGGGGTCCCCCGTATTTTAAGAACCAGCCCCAGGCACAACCAGCCAGCAGGGTAATGCCACAGCCGGGGGACACTTATGATATAAGTTCCCGCGGCCAAAGCATTAACCCTACCGACCAGTCAGCCTGACCAGGGGCCCTGGGGGAGTGGGGACCCCCCCCAATAAAGGGGTCCCCCCCCTCCAGGACTTACCTGACCAGGCTGAAGCCTGGTGCTGTCCTCGATGCCCCTGGGCGGTGGGCATCGAGCTGATGGTATGGTGTAAAAAATAGAATAAAAACCATTGTCTTTTACTGGTGAACTATGAGTCCCAGCAAGCCTCCCCCGCAAGCTGGGACTTGGAGAACCACAAGTCCCAGCCTGCGGGGCATTAAAGGGCCCGCTGGGTCTTGTAGTTCCACAGTAAAAGAAAGAGTTAAATAAACACACTGACACACGTGAAAAATAAAAGTTTAATACATACATAACACATACATACTGATACTTACCTATCTTAAGCCCGTAGGTAGCCCTGGTCCTGATGTCCTGGTCCGTGTCGGCGTCTGTATCCATGTCGGCATCCCTGTCGGCGACGGCGTCGGCGGTCCGGAGTCCGAAGAAATCCATTTGGGAAGCTGTGGAAGGAAACCATACTCACCTGTCCCAGCGCGACGTAGTCCAGGTAAGGTCTTTGCAAAAAAAACAAACCGACACCCGAACCAAGCGAACAGGCAGAGAGCCGCACGGTGTGTTTACATCGTGCGGCTCCGCCCCCGAATGCCGCTATTGGCCGCCTTGCGGCCTAGCGGCCAATCAGGAGCCGCTAGGCCGCAAGGCGGCCAATAGCGGCATTCGGGAGGCGGAGCCGCACGATGTAAACAAACACACGTGCGTCTCCGTCAGTCCGGTCTGGTTTCGGGGTGTCGGTTTGTTTTTTTGCAAAGACCTTACCTGGACTACGTCGCGCTGGGACAGGTGAGTATGGTTTCCTTCCACAGCTTCCCAAATGGATTTCTTCGGACTCCGGACCGCCGACGCCGTCGCCGACAGGGATGCCGACATGGATACAGACGCCGACACGGACCAGGACATCAGGACCAGGGCTACCTACGGGCTCAAGATAGGTAAGTATCAGTATGTATGTGTTATGTATGTATTAAACTTTTATTTTTCACGTGTGTCAGTGTGTTTATTTAACTCTTTCTTTTACTGTGGAACTACAAGACCCAGCGGGCCCTTTAATGCCCCGCAGGCTGGGACTTGTGGTTCACCAAGTCCCAGCTTGCGGGGGAGGCTTGCTGGGACTCATAGTTCACCAGTAAAAGACAATGGTTTTTATTCTATTTTTTACACCATACCATCAGCTCGATGCCCACCGCCCAGGGGCATCGAGGACAGCACCAGGCTTCAGCCTGGTCAGGTAAGTCCTGGAGGGGGGGGACCCCTTTATTGGGGGGGTCCCCACTCCCCCAGGGCCCCTGGCCAGGCTGACTGGTCGGTAGGGTTAATGCTTTTGCCGCGGGAACTTATATCATAAGTGTCCCCCGGCTGTGGCATTACCCTGCTGGCTGGTTGTGCCTGGGGCTGGTTCTTAAAATACGGGGGGGACCCCTAGTCATTTTGTCCCCCGTATTTTGGGAACCAGCCCCGGACCTGGAGCCTGGGGCTGGTTGTAAAAAATCAGGGAACCCCTATTTGTCGGGTTTCCTGATTTTTTATTACCAGCCCCGGCTCTTTCAGCCTGGTGCTGGTTACGGCAGTGGGGGGGACCCCACGCCGTTTTTTTTTTTTAAATTCTCCCCCCCCCCCCTATCTTTACACTGCTTAAACGGGTTTTTAAACGGGTAAGTGGGAATGTGACAAAAACAGCTTTTAAACGGTAATTTACCGTTTAAAAGCTGCAGTGGGAAAGAGTCTTTATGGCTCTTACCCGTTTAAAGACCCGTTTAAAAAAAACGGGTCATTACCCGTGTAGGCAGTGGGAAAGCAGCATTAGTTTGTAAAAATAATTAAATAGAAATAAAAATGCAAGAGGCTTACTACAGAAACCATTGCTGACCATGGGACACAAGTATATGACCTGTCCGGAATGTGCCACCATATTTCTTAGGCTGAGTCCAAAGATTCGGTTTTGCTTTTGGCAATGGAACGATGGAACCAGTGATAGAAGGCAAAGCACATGAGGCCCCTGGCCAAACAATATTGGGACACCAACCAGCAGGGCCGCCAATAGGGGGGTGCTGTGGGTACAGCTGTCCCGGGCCCCGGCCCCTTGAAGGGCCCGAGCAGCTCATTTTGCCCACCGCAACCCCTCCAACTGCCTCTGCTGCGCTGAACAAAGCAGGTCTCAAAGCAGTAAATTAAAATGCAGCACTGGCTGGTGAGCCAATCAGAGCGGCTGCTGGTACGCAAGCTCTTACTGGCTCACCAGCCAGTGCTGCATTTTAATTGGCCACTGCATCCTGAGTTGAAGAAGCCTGTGCTCTGGAACCTCCTGGCTGCAGCTTAGCAGAAGAGGAGTTGGGGGAGGTGGTGCCCATGGCACGGTCTGGAAACGCGTCCGGGGCACCAAAATTCCTGATGGTGGGCCTGCCAGTCAGTGTCCAGGTGACCTCCTCTGGTGGGTCCCTAACACTGTATATAAGTCCAGGGTGTTGGAACCCCACAAGTTCCCGACAGTCGGATCCCAACAGACATTCACCCAACGTCGGGATCCCGACTGTCAAAACACTGACAGTCTGGTTCCCGATGGCCACCTGCTATTTTACCTTGTGGGGGTCCACGACCCCCATAGAGGGAGAATAGAATACCCCGCTGCTCTGGGGGTGGCGGGGGTGCAGGCAGACCCGTCGCTCACCTGTTGCCTGTGGTGTATAATGGTGGATGGTGCTTTAGCCCTGGCTGGGCGGGGGGAGGTGTTTTCCAAGGGGGTGGGGATGTGTATAATGCTGGTCTATCACTAGGGGGGGGGGCGGGTTTGTGTATAATGCTGGTCTATCCCTGGGGGGGGTTGTGTATAATACTGGGCGAGGTGGGGGGGTGTCCTAAGGCAGAAACTATGTGTGTAACCCCCCCCAGCGTTATACACAAAGGGGAGTGACAGAACCGGGTAAATATATAAGAGATATATATAAATATATATATACTAGTTACAAGTCCATCAAAATATCGTCTTAGTCCCTATCTGCTCCTACAGTACCTCCAATCTCTGTCTTCACGCTCCCTCTGTAGGGAGAGTCATCGACCATGATTCAAAATCATTGATGGTTTATGGCCGATGTTGAATACTTTTACCATCTTTTACAATTGATGGAGGAGAACCAGGTGGTTTCCCTTCATCGATGGCTTAGATGGCAAAAGCAACCCCCCCCCCCCTTCCCCCCTGAGAACAATGAATCCCCACCCCCATATTCTGATTGGCCAGCGGGCTAGCCAGTCACAGAAAATGGGTGACCATCGATAGGTAAAACTATCGATGGTCATCCATTACATAGTTTGTTACTACTGATGGCTGGTAGCTGTATTAGCATCAATGGCAACCATCGATGGTGACTGCACCAATGGCCATCTCTATCCAGAAAGTTTAATCATGTCGTTTTACTTTCTGTCAAGGAGTAATTTGGTCCGTCGAGTGGCCTCTAGTGGTCACTGGTGGTACTTAACCTCAAACAGGCGAGGAGGATTCAGCCATATATATACAAGGGTGATGTCAGCCGCCGCACGCCCCTCTCTGCTCCCCTGCCAGCTGTCCTGGGTGCGTGCACCAGTCTGTCCGCAGTGGGTGCACGCACCCTGCATATGCACAGAAATGCACGTGCGCAGTGAAACAACATCGGTCCCCATTTGAACGCAGCCCAGCTGCAAACGGACCTGAATAAGATCTAATGGCTGTGGGTTTGCCGCTCATTCGTCATGTCAGAAATGATGACGGAAAACAACACATTTCCCCAAAATACAACAATCATATTCTCCAGGGAACGGCAGCTGCGTGCACGTGTAGTTGCCAGGCGTTGAGGCAGAGTAAAACAACATCGTGTCCATAGGATACACTGCACGCACCATTCATAATTTCACACTTCACTATATTTGTGGGACTTTTTCATCACACCTTCTGGGCAATTGAGCGCGTTAATAGGACAACGGTCATTTTATGGTTAATTACAGCACATCATGATAATTGCTTCCTTTCAAACATCTCCTTTGTAGTTTTCAGAAATCAGGGGATTTTTGCCCACACACACTGCAGATTTATGGCACTTCTTGCTGTGATGCAGAATCCATTCACTACTACAAAGATTTGTGGAATGCGGATAACAAAGTGCACGGATGATATGTCCGAGTTTTATCCACAAGTCTGTTATGGATGTCTAAGAGGAGACCTCAGCTCATAAAGCTGCAAAGTCTAATATATTACGGTAATGTCCTACGCTGTTCTTACAAGGCTAATACACATATAAGGCATGTTTCACCTACAGTATACACAGTGGCTGCACTTTAATCCAAGCCAACTAACTTTGAACATTTGGGGACTGTAAAACCCAACCCAACCAGCTTATTGACTTGTAGATGGGACTATTCCCATTTCTGGTAATCTCATGAGATCATTATACTTACATGTATTACTGACTAATTTATTCTGAATGTGTTTATCCTTGAATGTCAAAACAGCTCTGATGATATTTATGTTCTGCTGGATGAAACGCGTTGAGAGGATGTTCTGCTTTCATCTACTGATCAGCCCAACTACTGATTTTAAGGACACCTGACGCCTCAGTGGTAGGAGGATTACAGGCCATGAAGCTTGTCCAACCATTAGAGTTCCCCTGTTTATTTAGTCATCTAGCTTATTTAATCATTTACATACTTTTTTTTATATGCCTTATACCCGAAAAACTTGTGGTTTTCAGTACAACAGCAAACATTGTCACTGTCCACATGTTCATTATTTCATCATTGTGACTGACGACAGAAGCAATGTCAGCATTGCGGGTTTATGTTGTGGATAGGGATAGTTTGCAGATAGGTTGTGGATAGGATACGGTTGTGGATAGGGTTAGGTTGTGGCTCCAACAGAAGAAAAATATTACACAGCATGCTGACTGTCGGCATGCACAATTTCAACATCATGACCCTACAGTATCAGCATTATGACCATATCGGCATTATGACCATGTTGATGTGTCACGTGGCAACATAAGCCCCATGTTGATATTTTGTTCAGCACATATAGAACTACCAATATCACAGCTGTACAGAGGACAGTCATATGTCACAATGGAGGGTCCTAGTCATACGTCTCCTGACAGGTGTCTCTGCTGGTCTGCATGAGCTGCAGTTACATGAGCAGGTCCTTACTGCCACCTCCGGGTGTCATTTACCTGACGTCGGGATCCCAACTGTCAAAACGCAGACAGAAGGGTGCCAGACGGCCACCCGCTATTTTCCCTCGTGGGGGTCCACGGGCTTTGCTAAACCTGCATCTACGTTCCCATATACAGCAACAGTGGTTCCGGCCTCTCACTTGCTGCGGCTTTGTTGAGCAATCATAGGGTTACTCAGATGTTCTGTTGCCACCTGATCCATAGGCGAATCTAGAATTATGGTAATGGGTGGTCCCAGATCTAGACACAATAGTAGGGGGACCTTTGCGCGGCGCAGCCGCGCGGCAATGGGGGCGTGGCCTCATGGGAAGGAGGCGTGGCATTACAAAAAGGGGTGTGGTATTACACTTTAGACCATACACAGTAATGCCCATTACACATTTTAGCAAACTCCGTATTACCCATTACACATAAAGCCACACGCCGTAATGCCAATTACACATAAGGCCACACACCATAATGCCCATTACACATTGTGCCACACATCATGATGCCCATTACATACTATATAACAAACCATAATGCCCATTACATATTTGCCACATAAGTGCTGAAATAATACACCTTTCACAACAGAAAATGCAGGGATTTACCCGGGAATATGGTCCCAGGATCATGCAGGGACATTCCCAAGCTGACCCCTTATATACCAGCCTAGTCCCTGCATTTTCTGGTGTGAGGGGGAGAGACAACCACTCCCCTCTCCCTACCCCTCTTTAACCAACCAGCTATATCTTCGGAACCAACTGACCCATTTACATGAGACCAGTATCATATTGAAGAACTTTTGAGTTGGCTTCGAATGATTTTGGTCCTGTGAAACTGGGCTGTTTGGTTCTAGAGAAATCTGCCCTTAAAGAACATAAACAGTCATGAAATTACATTTAAGAAATGAAAAAAAAAAAAACCCGGTTTAACCTCAATATCCCTGGAACCAATTAACCCATATGGATCCAGCCTGGTATCAGATTGAAGGCCCAGCGATTTGGGTTCGACTGAGATCAACCTCGAGTTTCAGTGATGCCGAAGGGGTACCTGGCACCCGTTGAACTGCGTGGGGGTCGGAATTAGCGGGTCCCATGTTATCCTATAGGGAAAACGTTCCAGCTTTGCCTGGCCGTATCTCCGGTTCCCAAAGGGCTAGAGACACAGGGCTGAGCTCGTTGGAAAGCCCCATCCCTCAGCTACAAAATAGGCTAATGGGTGGTCCTGTGCACCCCCGGACCACCCCCTAGATTCGCCTTTGACCTGATCGTCTTTACATGGCACGTGTATATTTTCACACAGTGCCGTGTACCCATTCACAGCTGCGGCGACACTAGTGTACAACTCGGAATCAAGCTCAATAAATGCTATTTTTTTTTGCAGTTTCTCTCCATAGAAGATTAGTCATCTACAGTACCATTAGGGGCAACATACTTCATCGGGAAAGTTCTTGTCCTGTCCTGACACCCTACCTTTCCCATGCAGGTCATATAACTTATACAGCCGAATACTCTCAGAGCGTCGTTATTCTGTCACCTGTTGGCGTAAGAATGCAACCTTTAGTCACGCTGCGTTTTACTGGCTCGCTAATGAGTTAGTTCCAGTAGTTTGTTGCGTTTCTGTTTTTTTTTTTTTTTGCTTTTACCAACGTCTCCTATTATTTTATACAAGGGCATAAAACCAGATCTGTCGTTCTGAGAAAGCCGTGCAATAGATTCCAGCTGTTAATTCTAACAGGAAATCTCGTGAAGCAACCTCATGTCTTTTCATTGAGTTCACAAATCTGAATGATATAGATACGGCCAATTCCTGCAACTGCAGCTGTCCGCAGTCACAAAGCTCTGACTGTTAGATAAGGAAATGCCAGCTGGAACAAGACGTTTCCCTTATTACTCGATGCCCTGCAGTTAGCCAAGTGGGCAGCTGACAGCTTGGGTGGCAGCAGAGCGGTATGAATGGGAAACCCCCGAGCCTTCGCAGTCATCCTGAAGAAATGTTCTGTGTCTTCCAATACTGCGGCGCATCCAGGATGAGGACTTAGAACACCATGGCCAAGTGTGAGATCATCATCTCTGCCTGAGATAAATCACGCCTGGATGTGAGATGATCTGTGTCCTGTGACAGCCACGTGACTGCGCTGTGATGTCGCTGTGCTGCAACGTCAACCAAAGTCCATTCATGGGACGGTAACTAGGAACCCATGCTTTATACAGCCACTGAGCGCAAGGCCGCGTGCATGCTAACAAAGGACCTTATTCAGGTCTGTCCGCAAGCGGCGCTCGTTTGCACGTGGCTGATGTTTGTTACTGTGTAACCTCCATCCGCAGGCCCTGGGTGCGAATATGCCTTGCGAATGGGTCGCGGCCAGCCACCATTCGCAAGGCGGGGTTTGGTGGACTTGCAAGGATCTGAATTCGCAGCCTTGCGAATCAACCAGAATAACCCCCAAAGTGTGTAAGTAACCCCAAAGAACTCTCGCTTAGGAAGCAGGGATGACAGTTAGGAGCTGATTGGTTACTGCGTTATCACCTTCCACTTTGTCCAGCTTATTTAGGGCGGGATTCTCTAAAATCCGCAGCCCTCTTCGCCCGGCATCGCATTTCTAATGACCGCATATTCTCTAAAATATGCGGTCATTAACGCAAGGGACAGCTCTTGCGGTAAGAGCTGTCCCTTGCGATGCGGCGCCGTTGCTGGACTTCCGGGTCTATGACCCGGGAGTCCGTCTGCGCATGCGCAGACTGACGAGCCGGCCGCGGGGCATGCTGGGAGGGATCCGTGACGGATCCCTCACACACCGCTGCGGTAAGAAGCCCATAGGCTTCTGCAGGGAACCGCCAGCTTTTGCTGGCGATTCCCTCCGCAGCGGTGACACTGCGGAGGGAGGTTAGAGAATACAGAAATGCGGTAAAAACCCTGATAACGGGGTTTTTACTGCATTTCTGTGATAGAGAATCTCGCCCTAAATCTGCCCCTCTATTCTGTGCACACAATGCAGGCGCTCGTGTGTCCGATCTGGATTAGCAACACTTGCAGCCCACTGCGCATTGAGAGGTAGATTAGCGCCAGTCACATCATGTGCAGTTGGTGACGAAGAATAAGCACACACAATGCCCTGATTCAAGTTCAATCCGAATGGGGCGAAATCGGACCCATTCAGGGGGGGTCTGTACGTGTGCAAGCGGGTATTTGCGCACGTCCAGCCCAGTAACGAACTGCTTTGGCGAGTTGCACACTCGCCGGGCCATACGTTGCGGAGAGGGAGGGCCGGGCGGTGATGGCAATGGACCATTGGAATGACCAAGCGGTTTATGGGTGTCCCCTTGAAAATGCTTGGCATTGCCATGGGTACACTGGTGGCTGACGACATAGGACATCTGCCACTCGCCCCATCTTCGTTGCAGCATTCATAAATAAAAGTCAGCCTTCACTGACTTTTATTTGCTAAAGCAGGAGAAATCATTCGATTATCGGCGACCATCGGATGATTTCTACAGCTAGCGGAGGCATGCGGGGGGATGTGTTCTCATACACACAGGGGATTTGGCAGGGGGGGATTCAGACAGGTGGTGTCTCATCTGCAACATTCGCTGCTTACTGAGCCAAACTGAATCAGGGCCAATATGTGGGGAATCTGAATAATGCCAAGAGACAGGCTACTCTATCAGCATTGCAGTCCCTGGGCAAAGGCGCGCACTGGGGACATAAACCACCCATTCATGAGAATAAATTAATATATATATCTATATATTCCTCTTGTGTGGTTCTGCGCCATATCCCTACAAGCTCTCATACAGTGAATGGCCTTTCAGATCTCTGATTGGTGGATAGCTCCAACCAATCAGCATTCCGGCAGTCAATCACTGTCTGGCTGCAGGCTGATAAGTAGGTAGAAAGTGCTGCGAGTCGTAATTCACAATTGGACCTGCCAGGCAGCTTCCTCGACCTGCCTCTCAAGAAGGACCAGATGCACCAGCATTGGGGACTTACGAGGGGCTCATAGTGGTGAATTTCCCTTTTTCCATGTGAGGCACGTGCCCGGGGGTGGCACTAGGATGCTGGTGTGGGTACTCTCAGCCTGAAATGTACCAGCAGTAACTGCTAAATATTTCCACTGTACTGTGTATATGCCCCTGTAAGCTGACCTACTTACTAAATATCTATACATACTTGGAAATAAAAATAAATGTCATAGTTAGTGGCTTTTTTATTATTCTATTAAATTGGCTATCATAAAATGAGGTCTTATAACTAGAGATGAGCGGTCCGGATTCCATGGAATCCGGACCGCTCCGAACACTGCCTCCGAGCCCGCCACGAGCCGCGTTCGCGAGTTTCAAGCTTTGCTCGGAAACTCGAGCGCGGCCGAACAGCAAAGTCTCGCGTCGGGTTCTCGCGAGGCGCCGAGTCTTTATAGGCTCGGTGTCTCGAGAATTCGGCGCCATTTCTCCCACGCTTCCCCAAGCAGTGCACAGCTCTGCAGCCGTGGTGGTTGTAGTTGGGCTGGGGGTTGTGCTACTGTGCAGGGGTGTACGGTTTGTGACTTTGTGCAGAGGCGTTTGTGGCTGTGCAGAGGGGTTACTTTGTGGCTGTGCAGAGGGGTTTGTGTTGTGCAGAGGAGTTTGTGTAGAGGGGTTTGTGCAGGGATTTGTGTGATACTGTCATAACTTCATAGGTTCTGTGTGTGATTGTTCTGCCTCCACGCAGCGTTGCGCAAGCTGCGCCTTAAAAAAATAAATAAATGTTTGCTCTTCTTTATTGTTTGTGTGTTCTGCACCCCAATATACCATACTGATACTGTCATAAATTAGAATATAACTTCATAAATTCTGTTATTCTGTTATAAGTTCCATTATTATGTGCTATTTTGAGCATTGCTTCTTTTATTGTGGGGGCCCAAATGAACCAGTCATTTTAGTCCTTTTTTTTTTTACAAGCTAAGGGTGGGTGAGTGTTTCCAGGTACAATTCCCTCTTGCATCACCATTGATTAATCCCAATGCTGGTAGTCATTGATATGTAACAATCTACCATCTGTTTGTGCCGAGGCTCTGTCCATTTTTGAAAAAATATCCAAATCCTTTCACCGCCGCTTGACAAAGCCAAATCCAAATCCCAGCGACGAATCCAAATCCAAATCTTCGGCTCCAACGCCCATATCTACTCATAACCAATCAATGACATTAATAAAATTAGGAAACTGTTATGCCCACCCCCTGACCCCTAAATTTGTCCCTGCTGAAGGCCTCTGGAATCGTTGGGCATTGGGAATCTGCCCAGTTTGCCTGTAAGCTAAGATTACCCTAACAAGAGGGGCTAGGGGCAGGAAGAGCTTGGCACGCCCCCAACCTGATGAGTGATGCAAGGCCATGCCCCTTTTCATTCTGGATTGATAGAGTTGATGTCAAGAATGTTGTATACAGTATATGCTCCAGACACATAGTCCACATTTAAGTTTAAATTGCAGACTCAAAATACTTTGGCACTTGTTTCCTAGCATGGCGCCCGTCGGGTCCCATCGCATACCATTAGTTAAAGTATGCGATGGGACCCGATCTGACCTGATATTAGGGTTTTAAGAGCTTCCTGTACAATTTTAACATTGCGTCGCATCGCATGCCATTACAATGGCATGCAATGCGACGCGATTACTCCGATTTCACATTGTACAGGCACCCTGATGGGTGATTAATATGTTAAAAGCACCCCCAGGCCCCCCACCCTACTATCAACGCCAACCCGAAGCGTGGTGAGCGCAGCGAGCCCGCGAGGGTCGGCGGTACGCATTCTCCGACCTTTTCATACACCCACTATCCACGTCGGCGTGGAGTTGACTTATATAGTGTGGCGAGCGCAGCGAGGGGCCGCGGAATACATGTGAAGTTATCCACGTCCCCTCGCCACGCTCCGGGCTCGCTGCGCTCGCCACGCTATATGTAATCAACTCCACGCCGATGTGGATAGTGGGGGTATGAAAAGGTCGGAGTGCATATAACATAGTAATCACCCATTTTATTAGGGTGCATTTACAATTAAAAAATTGTTTTGATTGCATCGATCGCATCACATCGCATGCGATCAAAATGATGGCATAAGATTAACATTGTGGGCGCCGTGTTAGGAAACAAGTACCAATACTTCTACTACTGCTCCCCCCACTCTGTCACTCCTAATAGCGGCTGCCATGTAAGGACGCCCCAGTTTGTGCCGGATGCCAGCCGAACACGGACTGTTTTAAATGGGCGATCATTTACATGGCACGGTTTTGTATTGTAAGTGATTGCCCCTTTAAAAAACTTCAGAGCTTGGCCGGCAACCCGCTAAACTCGGGCGTCATTACCTCCAGCCCCATATATTTCTGCCAACCTCTAATTAACACTACATTAACATATACCGCTTCCCTTGTGCAGTCTCTCCATCTGGCCATGGACAAGGGATGGCCGTCAACCATCGATGATTCAAAATCATCAATGGTTTATGGTTGATGTAGAATAGATTTGCTATCGATGGGGGAGAACCAGGCGGTTTCCCTCCATCAAAGCCAAGCACAAACAAATAGGGTTTTTTGCTTTCTTTTTTTCTTCAAGGAGCTGGGACATGGAGCATAGCACCACCCCAACATCCACGAAGCCCCGCCCCGAAGTTTTGATTGGCCCATTTGCATTTTAGTAAACACTTTTGCAACGTTAAACCGTCAATCACTTTATGTGCATGTGTAGCACTGGTACTTTTACCCGTGACTGTGATGTCATCCCCTGTATATTTAATGGTTCAGCAAAGAGAGACTTCACGGGAGAAAGAGCAGCAATTCATAGACAGGTTTTTCCATCCACACCCGAAGGCTCCCCGTGTAACATTGGCCGATCTGTTTCCTAACAGACATGAACAAGCCTTGAAGCGGGAACGTTATCCCAATTTGACATCTCTCAGAGACAAAAAGGGGTAAGAGCATTACAGATTCTAAAAAATAAGAGGGGATGTTGCCCGTAGCAACCAGAGTCTGTCTATCATTTCTCATTGCATCGTAGGACAGCTTACAGGGGCAAATACAATTTTTATTATTACCTTACCCCAAAAAGTAGGAATGGCCATCGTTGCCATTGCTATCGATGGTTGCCATCGATGGCTATAGTGCAACTGGCCATCGATAGTGTTAAACTATAATGTTTTTACCTATCGATGATCATCCATTGTTTTTTTACTGATTGGCCTATGGGCCAATCAAAACATGGGGGCAGGGCTTCATGGGTGTCAGGGGCGGAGCTATGCGTCTTGTTCCGACACTTTGAAAACAAGCAAACGCAAAACATAGGTTTTCCTGTGCCATCTGGTTCTCCCTCATCGATGGCAAAAGTATTCAACATCGATGGGGGATGGTTTTGCAGGGTAAATGATTGCCGCTTTGAAAAAACTGGAGATTTCTTACCAAATCTTTCACTTTCTGAATCTCTCATCCTATTAAATCTCACGCCATATAATAATGGCTTATAGATGCCCAAATATATCATGTATATTTATACAGTCGGTGATTCATCGCGCCCTACGGACGCTCTTCACACCGTCGTGAGGGGCTCCTCCCCCTTTAAATGTTACAGCCTTTATTGCGTGAAATATGGTTGGTGCAGGAGGGGCGGGTGGGGAAATACTGGGGGTGCGTGAAATGTGGGGTTTACCCAGGTGGATGTGGGGTTGGTGGAGTTGCGGGTGTGTTGGTGTGGTGGGTGGGTGAGGGTCGGGTGCGAGGGTGGCGTGTGTGGGGGAGGTTGATTGGGTGTGGGAGATGCAGGTACGGGGGGTGCCCCATCTAGGTGGTGTGGGTTGGTGGGGTGTAGTGGTTGAGTGAGGGGCAGTTGTGAGGTTGATGTGGGTGTGGGACAGATGATGTTGTGGGGGAGGTATGGGTGTGTGGGTTGTTGGGGTGGGTGATGGGCAGGTGCGGTGGGCATGATGGGGTTTGTAGTGGCTGTCAGAATATGCAGGAGCTTATAGTAGTTGTTAATGGGCATGATGGGGCTTGTAGTGGGTGGCAGTGGGCATGCTGGGGGTTGTAATGGTTGGCATTGGGTACATTAAGGCTTGTAGTGGTTGGCAGTGGCCATGCTGGTGCTTGTAGTGGTTGGCAGTGGGCATGGTAGGGCTTGTAGTGGATGGCAGTGGGCATGCTGAGGCTTGTAGTGGGTGACATTTGGCACACTAATGGCCCCCATACATAGAGCAGACTTGTCCTAAGGATAAGTCGGACCCAATTCTCCTCCGAACCGCCCGGCAGCTCCCCAGGAGGCTCACATAAGATTTAGGACTTGATGTGCCATTTATCACATGCGATTTATCACATGTAAAAAAATAACAGGGAGCTGCAGGGCGGTGAGGAGCAGTGGGGGCGGGCGGGCGGCGGCAGCGGCTCTCAAATGAGTGGCCGGCTGGGGAGAAAGCAGTGGGGCAGCAGCCGTAATCAGATCAGTGCTGGGGCGGGCGGCAGTGACCATCAGTCTCCACTGTCCAGCGCCGTAGCGGGCGGGCAGCGGCGGCTATTAAATCTTTAAAATAACATGTCAAATGACTCTCTGGCTTTTGATTGGCTGAGATAGAGCACTCTCAGCCAATCAGCGGCCACTGGGAGGCCACTGATTGGCTGAGAGTGCTCTATCTCAGCCAATCATTAGCCGGGCAGTCATTTGACATGTTATTTTAAAGTTGTAATTGCCGCGGCTGCAGTGCCCGCCCGCTACGGCGCTGGACAGTGGAGACTGATGATCTGGTCACCGCCGCCTGCCCCAGCACTGATCTAATTACCACCACTGCCCGCTGCAGTGCACATACTGTAGAAACATTGCAGGTATGAGAAAGTACCTGCGATATTTCACTGATGTGTTCAATTGCGACACATCTTATGACCCGCCAGTCCGACCCCTGGGGCCGGGTCCGATACACACAGGACCGCGCATCGGACCCGACACTATGTCATGAAGAACCAATTTGGTCCGATTTATCGGGCCGATTGATCGCAATCGGCCGAAATCGGTCCAAATCGGCTCGATGTATGCCCACCTTAAGGCTTGTGGTGGTTGGCAGTGTCCATGCTGGGGCTTGTAGTGGATGACAGTGGGCATGCTGGAGCTTGTAGTGACTGGCAGTGGGCATTGTGGGGTTTTTATTTGCTGGCATTGGACACATTTGGGCTTGCAGTGGCTGGCAGGGCATTCTGGGACTTGTAAAATAGCAGTATATTTTTGGATTGTGGGAGGGGCATATGTATATGTATGATCGCTGGTGGAAATACCGACACAGAAACCGACACACCAGTAACACACACGCAGGTGATATGCACAATGACGCTCATCTCTTACACTGGTAACACACACAGGAGGTGAACTAGACACAAAAAGGACACGCACATAAACTGACACACACACACAGGATGGGATACACACAGAGGAGGAGGGGACACACAGAAAAGGCAATTGACATGCACATAAGTGTTGGAGGCATGGGCAGAGGAAAGAGGCACAGTCACAGGTGAAGACACACATACACTCACATAGGAGGGGGGGGGCGCAGGGCAACACAGGAAGGGGGGCACATTGTCACACAGGAAAGGGGGCACACTGTCACACAAGAGAGGGGGGTGCACTGTCACACAAGAGAGGGGGGGCGCACTGTCACACAAGAGAGGGGGGGCGCACTGTCACACAAGAGAGGGGGGGCGCACTGTCACACAAGAGGGGAGCCTGCAGTGTTACACAGGAGTGTGGGGGGGGGGGGGGGGGGGCTGCAGTGTCACACAGGAGGGGGGGGCTGCAGTGTTGCACAGGAGGGGGGGAGGGTCTGCAGTGTCACACAGGAGGTGGGGCCTGCAGTGTCACACAGGAGGGGAGCCTGCAGTGTCACACAGGAGTGGGGGGGGGGGGGCTGCAGTGTCACACAGGAGGGGGGCTGCAGTGTCACACAGGAGTGGGGGGGGCTGCAGTGTCACACAGGAGGGGGGGGGCTGCAGTGTCGCACAGGAGGGGGGGAGGGTCTGCAGTGTCACACAGGAGGGGGGGGGGCCTGCAGGGTCACACAGGAGGGGGGGGTGCACTGTCACACAGGAGGGGGGGCGCACTGTCACACAGGAGGGGGGCGCACTGTCACACAGGAGGGGGGGTTGCAGTGTCACACAGGGGGGGAGCAGTCACAAACATTTTTGGGGCAGATGGAGATACCCACAGCTACAGGGGGAGTTGGGGGAAGCAGGCACAACACACTTGTAGGGATGGAGTCAGGTGTGGGGTGCAGTGCAGTGTGCAGCATGTGTGGCTGGGCTGGGAGGAGAGGTGGACAGCTGACACTTACCAGGACCTTCGGTTGCTGCTGGCCTCCTGCTGCACGTGCAGAGTTACAGCCCCGCCCCTTCACAGCAGAATGCATCAGCAGAAGTCAGTCACATGCACTGGTCCCAGCCAATGAGAGGAAGCAGGGGTGGAGTCACTGGTCAGGCTGCTGAAGGGAAATGTAAGTGGCCGCAGTTGTGCTGGAGAAGTCGTCGCTCAGTGACGCTGTAGTTCTGGCTAAATATATGAGAAGCAACCGTAATGTCCCCCAATGGTAATATGTCACACTGTAATGTTTATCTATGAGGGAAGTACCACTACTGACCACTAGAGGCCACTTGACAGAACAAATTACATGACAGAAAGTGAAAACAATTTTTACGGGGACATTGATGTGTTTCAAACTTGCTGAATACAGAGAAATGGAGCTGTGAAGACAGAGATTGGAGTTTGATAGGGACTGGGGGTGGGTGAGTTTGTGGGCTAAAAGCTGTCACAGCCCAAAGTGAAGGTAAAAACTGTCACAGCCCAACAGTGCACGTTTTCCAGGTCTCCACACAGAATCACAGGTGAAATAATCAGCTCCACCTGTGATCTTTTCAAATGTGTCAGTGAATAATGAGTGCACCTGTGCACCTGCCGGGTGACCTGGAAAACGTGCCCTGTTGGGGGTCCTTGAGGACCGAGGTTGAGAAACACTGAGGTAGAGTATAACTTCATATACTTCACATAACTCAACTTAGACCAGGCCTGTCCAAACTGTGGCCCTCCAGCTGTTATCAAACTACACCTCCCAGCATGCCTTGCAATAGTTTTAGCATTCCCTAATAGCAAAACTGTGGCAAGGCATGATGGGACTTGTAGTTTGACAACAGCTGGAGGGCCACAGTTTGAAGACCCATAGCCTATACCTTAACTTAACCTTAAGTGCCTAGAAATAACTCACACAAGACACCTTAACTGAAAATAACGTCTCGGACAACAACTGCATAAGTTTAAAATTGTCATAATATTTATTGAAGTGGTATGACCCTTATTTGTCTAAAGGGATGGCCAAGAAAGCACTTGAGACCAGCACCAGTCAAAGGTGTATGTCAATGGTAGCGACTGCAACGCCCCAATCCAACAAACACCCCCTACCTAAGGTACAGCCTGAGCCGTGACGGACTTATTGCCCCTTCTATGTATGTTATGGCGAGGACACCGCCGAAGGCCAGGTAGCACAAGCTTGAAAGGGAAGGGAGGGTGGGGATCCAGACTCAAAGAGGAAGTACTTCCTCCCAGCGTACCCTAATATACCCCTCTCTGCACTGACGCCCCTAAGCTACCTGATTGGCTCATCCACCTGCCACTCACTACCTGAGGTTTTTACCCACAGCACCTTACTTTCTTCAATAGCTTTATTTACAACCAACAAATTCCCAGGCTCTTAAATACACTCGAGCCTATGCAGCCCTCGTTCTATCAAAGACAGGCATACCTCCTAACTTCTGATGAAATGAAATAGGGACGAAAAGGAGGCGGGGCGTATGCAAATGAGGGCATGGCTTATGCTAATTAGCCGAAACCTCATTTTCATATGAGAATAGACGCTGTGCGCATGCGCACAGCGTCTATTCTATTAGATTGGGGGGTCTATTAGATTGGGGGGTCTCCCAACTGCCACCCCCCGCAGCGGGACAATGCCTGCCGCGGGTGGGACAGCGGGACAGGACCCGAAAATCGGGACTGTCCCGCTGTAATCGTGACAGTTGGGAGATATGGACAGGGAAGAATTTCAGGACTAGATACTGACCCAAATCCCTATTACATTGTCCTCATTCA
Organism: Crinia signifera; assembly: GCF_055691185.1. Classification (NCBI taxonomy): domain Eukaryota; kingdom Metazoa; phylum Chordata; class Amphibia; order Anura; family Myobatrachidae; genus Crinia; species Crinia signifera. Next base: position 119,227,972 of record NC_139227.1, on the reverse strand, counting down.
GGGAGGATCACGCCTGGTCCCTTGCCAGGTAGCCGTTCTGGGAGAAGATCAAAGAGAATCCTCTGGTATGTCCTGTAATCTTCAATTGTTTATTTAGGGACAATTATCAAGCTCTTTACTTTATTGTACTCCTTTCAACTCTTAAACTTTGCCGTGTGCCATGTTATTGGCCTCCACAGTTTCCTTGTGTGTTTTTCTTATTGGCAGAGGGATGTTACACCTGCTATATCATGGGGGTATTCAGGGGTAAATGTATGACGCTGGGAGAAGTGATATCTATCCCCATAAAGAACATCGGGGCAGATGTATTAAGCCCTAACAAGAGATAAATGCAGGTGTGATAAAGAGAGATAAACGTCCAGCCAATCACCTGCCATGTTACAGGCTGTGTTTGAAAAAAGTCAGTAAGGAGCTGATTGGCTGGACGTTTATCTCTCCTTATCACACCTGCATTTATCTCTTGTCAGGGCTTAATACATCTGCCCCATTATGTTCAAGGTGACAATGCTCCAGCCAATCAGCTCCAAACTGTCAATTTACATACTGGAGCTGATTGGCTGGAACATAACCGTTTGAGAATTGCCCATTGAAAATGCACCCTTTATAAGTACTCGCCCCTTAGAACAGGCAGGTACTTATCCATCATGCAGTATCATCAGTGAGGCGTCTGATTGGCTCCAAATTTATTCTGCACCTGGAAAATGACCAGAAATATACAGCCACAGTCATTAAGAACTATCTTCAGCATAAAGAAGAGCCCTGATCTCAACGTTATCGAGTCTGGCAAGTCAAGGTTGGAACAAGGGACCCCAATGGACCCTCGTGGGCTTGCTTTGTTTGCCACGCTTGGGGCATGGAGGGCTTTTTCCTTCACTATCCACGCCACCACTGGTTGCCTTTAGTAACTAGGTGTTCCGACCTTGCTCCTCCTCTCCCCGCCCCCTCTCCTCCCCAGGTCCTTATGGCAAAGGGGAACTAGTCACAACCATTGTGTCAGTCAAGTCGGGCTGCCCTGTGGAGACCATTTCACTCACCTTAAAAGGCCCCTTATCCTAGGTGCATATCACAAGGGGCAGACGTCCTCTCCAAAATGGCCACTTTCTCCAGAGACTTTTTTTTTACCTGAGTAGATCACAGAGGAGAGCAATGGAGAAGATAACACACCAGAGACCCGGGAGACCAGATACTGGACATTATATAAAGCAACTGAAAGCTTCCATACACGATGAGTTCATACATGTTGGCTCAGTGCTGTGGTGGAAGAATGTCTTCCTGTGCCTTGGTTTCCTGATAGGATGCAGCTGACAAAAGCAGGAACCTGTAAGAGTGCCATCATCCGACAGCTCTGCAGAGGACACACAAATGCCGCACCCTACCTCCCCAAATGACAGGACAGACAGATTTAAGATGACATTTTGACACATGGCCAAACAGAAGAATAAAGCCAGTTTGGAGGACACCAAACCATAATTAGATATTGGAATGGCCTGCACAGAGAAATCTGCATCTCCTCCGGGGGCAGCTTCAGCACAAATAGGGGAGAAAGACCAACTGCCAGTGAGTCAGTTTTGAATGGCAGTTAGTGGCAGTTGCTGTAACCCCTATTTAAATTTTGAACTGCGCTGCAGCCGCTCCCTGCCAGAAGGACCTGGTCATCCCATTGATTGTATTGCCTAATTCGCACAGGGAAATGTTCACCCTTTAGAATCTCTCCACCACTTCCGCAGACAATGTCTGTTCTCATTGTGTGATGGAACCATGCTGGGCACTGTGTAACGGAACCAATCACGTTGCAATATCATCGGACCAGTACTTCTCATTTATGCCTATCTAAAGTAAGCAAGTATTCTCTATACGTAGGCTGTAACTAGGAGCGGGCAGGCAGTGATGCCACCTAGGGGCTGGAAAGTCAATGTCCGATGGCACCTGCTTTTGTCTTGCCGCCTGTAGCATAAATTGGATGCTCTGGGCATTCACCTTGTAGCTGGTAGAGCCCTAGGATGCCCTGGACACTTTGGTTCATCAGTCCAGCCATTCCCCTGCACAGGGTGTATTTAAGACCTTCTATGTTATCTCTGGAATTCTGTTATCACATTGCATACTGATTCTGAGTCACAATCAGTGGTGATTTTTACCTATGGTCTGCACCCCCCACCCCCAGGTAAAATCCGCCACTGTGTGAAGCCAGATGAGGTCTGTGAGACTGCACCAGCTTCACTGTGACTGGCAGTGACTTCCTATTGGAAGTCCGACCTGCCAGTCACTCAATGCAGTTCCATTGGGAGGTGTTCCCTCCCTTTACATGGGCTGCTGATTTGCAGTCCACAAAAACCAGGTTCTGCGCATGTGCAAGACGAGGACGATACTTCCCATGTGCAGGACCCGGGACCCGGAATATGCCTCTGGGGCGGCTGCAAAAGCATACCATAGAAGATGATGACAGGCACCGGGACTGGCATATGCCCAGCACCAACCTCTGTACTGCGCATGTAGCCAGCTTCTATGGACTGCTACGGCAACAGCCCTAGAGGTGAAATCACAGTCCCGGAGCCTGTACAATATAGGGACCAGCACATGGACAGTACTGCCGTAGGTACCGCGCATGTGCAGACCCGGTGCCTGTACAATATAGGGACCAGCACACGGACAGTACTGCCGTAGGTACCGCGCATGTGCAGCCCTGGAGCCTGTACAATATAGGGACCAGCACATGGACAGTACTGCCGTAGGTACCGCGCATGTGCAGTCCCGGAGCCTGTACAATATAGGGACCAGCACATGGACAGTACTGCCGTAGGTACCGCGCATGTGCAGACCTGGAGCCTGTACAATATAGGGACCAGCACATGGACAGTACTGCCGTAGGTACCGCGCATGTGCAGTCCTGGAGCCTGTACAATATAGGGACCAGCACATGGACAGTACTGCCGTAGGTACCGCGCATGTGCAGACCTGGAGCCTGTACAATATAGGGACCAGCACATGGACAGTACTGCCATAGGTACCGCGCATGTGCAGTCCTGGAGCCTGTACAATATAGGGACCGGCACATGGACAGTACTGCCGTAGGTACCGCGCATGTGCAGTCCTGGAGCCTGTACAATATAGGGACCGGCATATGGACAGTACTGCCGTAGGTACCGCGCATGTGCAGTCCTGGAGCCTGTACAATATAGGGACCGGCATATGGACAGTACTGCCGTAGGTACCGCGCATGTGCAGACCTGGAGCCTGTACAATATAGGGACCAGCACATGGACAGTACTGCCGTAGGTACCGCGCATGTGCAGTCCCGGAGCCTGTACAATATAGGGACCGGCACATGGACAGTACTGCCGTAGGTACCGCGCATGTGCAGTCCCGGAGCCTGTACAATATAGGGACCGGCACATGGACAGTACTGCCGTAGGTACCGCGCATGTGCAGTCCCGGAGCCTGTACAATATAGGGACCGGCACATGGACAGTACTGCCGTAGGTACCGCGCATGTGCAGTCCCGGAGCCTGTACAATATAGGGACCGGCACATGGACAGTACTGCCGTAGGTACCGCGCATGTGCAGACCTGGAGCCTGTACAATATAGGGACCAGCACATGGACAGTACTGCCGTAGGTACCGCGCATGTGCAGACCCGGAGCCTGTACAATATAGGAACCAGCACATGGACAGTACTGCCGTAGGTACCGCGCATGTGCAGTCCTGGAGCCTGTACAATATAGGGACCCGGCACATGGACAGTACTGCCGTAGGTACTGCGCATGTGCAGTCCCGGAGCCTGTACAATATAGGGACCGGCACATGGACAGTACTGCCGTAGGTACCGCGCATGTGCAGACCTGGAGCCTGTACAATATAGGGACCAGCACATGGACAGTACTGCCGTAGGTACCCGCGCATGTGCAGACCTGGAGCCTGTACAATATAGGGACCAGCACATGGACAGTACTGCCGTAGGTACCGCGCATGTGCAGTCCTGGAGCCTGTACAATATAGGAACCAGCACATGGACAGTACTGCCGTAGGTACCCGCGCATGTGCAGTCCCGGAGCCTGTACAATATAGGGACCAGCACATGGACAGTACTGCCGTAGGTACCGCGCATGTGCAGTCCCGGAGCCTGTACAATATAGGGACCAGCACATGGACAGTACTGCCATAGGTACCGCGCATGTGCAGACCCGGAGCCTGTACAATATAGGGACCAGCACATGGACAGTACTGCCGTAGGTACCGCGCATGTGCAGACCTGGAGCCTGTACAATATAGGGACCGGCACATGGACAGTACTGCCGTAGGTACCGCGCATGTGCAGTCCCGGAGCCTGTACAATATAGGGACCAGCACACGGACAGTACTGCCGTAGGTACCACGCATGTGCAGACCTGGAGCCTGTACAATATAGGGACCAGCACATGGACAGTACTGCCGTAGGTACCGCGCATGTGCAGACCTGGAGCCTGTACAATATAGGGACCAGCACATGGACAGTACTGCCGTAGGTACCGTGCATGTGCAGACCCTGAATTTTATGGGCTGCCATGCAGAAAGTCCATAGAGGCTTCCCAGAGGGAGGGAACACTTCCCCATGGGACTGCCTTGGGTGACTGGCAGGTCGGACTTCCAATAGGAAGTCACCACCAGTCAAAGTGAAGCCAGTGCGGTCTCACAGACTGCATTTGGCTTCACTACAGTGGCATATTGTACCTGGGGGGGCTGCAGCCCTGCAGCCCATATGTAAAAACCGCCACTGGACTGTACCATACCATGCTGTCCCTGGAAATAGACGTCAGTAACCTCATCATACCTTTTGACATGGGCACAGTTGTGCAAACCAGAACGTGAAGGGGTGGCATTTGGATGGATGAAGGTGGAGCTTATGTGGTCACAATGCAAGTTGGTATGTAATACACCTGCTGCATCATTTGGTGCAGGTCAATTCACAATCAGCCAATCAGAATATGCTACACACTGTGGCTAATAAGCCACACCATCACTGCGCACTGTTGCACCACAGGCTTTATCTGCCTGTGGCTGCACCTCCTTGTGAAGAAATCTAGAGGTCTCCAGGAAACACTGCGCACCAGTACAAGGAATGCAATTTTGAATCCAATGATTTATTTTTAATCATTGATTCATCTTTTAAGCATATAGCAAACAGCTTATAAGTAGCTCAAAGAGATAAAAGTTATAATACCTAGTTATAATACCCGTGTAGCAGTTGATTTCCTGATCCCGGCGTTCCCGACTGTTCAACTGCCCGACAGTTGTGATCCCAACCAAGAGGGGCTAATCTCTCTCTCATGGGGGTCCATGACCCCCATAGAGAAAGAATAGAACCTGCGGTGAGCAAAGTGAGTTACCAAGCCTGCAACATGGTATGCCACCTGTCGCCACACCGGCAGCCAGGATTCCGATGTTGGTATACTGACCATCGGGATCCCGCCCGTTAATGGATATCGGCGGATCGGGATATAAAAATGTTTTAAAAGCCTTTTCCCCAGATCCTGGCGATGATCACAGGATCCTTCGTTGGATCGCCGATTATCGATGGTGATTCTTCCACCTTTAGCGTACTGCATCGCTCCACGTAGCTCTGCTACTGTTGTGTTCTTGGCACTTTTCCAATTCGGATTTTACGTGGATGGTCAAGTATGAAAAAGTAAAAAAAAGAGTTAAAAAAAAGCCGCCGCCAAAAACTCATCAATCGGGCGATGCCAAATTCGGGAATGGGCTGTTTGTAGCGGGGAGGGGGGGGGGGCGAGGGCGGGATTGGGGCGGTGGCGGCGTACGGACATGGGAACGTCCAGCACTTCATGGCATCCCCATGAAAACGCCGGCCGTTCCCATGGGATTGCTGCGGGACAAGGCACACCTTGTATTCGTTCCGTCCCTGTCTTCTTCTCGCTGCCCACAAATATAAGTCGGTCTCCACTTGCGAAGGCAGGAGAAATCATCCCACTGCAGCGGGCACATGCGAGGGCATGCGTCTTCATAACACATCCCCTCGCATGGTTGCTAGGGGATACGGCGGCGGTTGGACGTATTTTCGGTGGGGCGGGCTATCTGGAACTCGGGACTGTGAGCTTCGTAGCTTACCAAGTTAACCAGAATCAGGCCCTAATATTGGTATCACGTTTCCTTTTCTCTGTCGAAAATCTATGGCCTCCGATAAGTACAAGAATACACAAAGGCCAATTTAAAAACCCTATAAATATACAGACAAAGGTTCCACCGTTTACTCTGCACAGATGCATTGTGCATTAGTCACTCCGCTCTCCCTGTAGTCTGAGAATAAAGGTCGGTTCTGAGCAGCGTGTTCTAGATCAGGGATACAATGGACTGTGCCAAACACTAAGGTAGAAAGTGAAACACTTTGCATATAAGCAAACTCAGGCTGAACAGACCTGGCGCCTCCGTCTGCTGATGCACGGAAACAGGTGAATCACGCCATGGGAAATGCTTCGCAGGCTTTCAGCTTCCAAGGCAGATTTGATTTCCGTTTTATCTTGTCAAATTGTTTGCTTTTCAGTTTAGCTTAATCTGGAACTAGTGGGGGGTTTCCAAAAAATGCTAACCAGTAAAATATATTCATCACATAACAATGAATGTGAGTCATCTGCATTTCTAACGTAATGACGGATAAACTGCATTTATTTGGGTAGAACTCTATGTATTACTGGAGGACTTCAGCCAAAGGATGGCTTTAGATGTGTTATGCCAATGCATGAAACGTATGTACATCCGTACTTACTGATAATGGTATCTGACTGTGGTCCGATATAGATTAAATATATTTTTTCTGTACTTCCTCATCTTTGCGGCCACTGCTGCGCCAGATACGTTAGCTGCTACTTAACCGCTACGTAAGGATTGTCCCCTCGCGGGCTTGCTTCACTCGCCACGCTTTGTGCTTGGTGGCTCGTTCTGCTTCGCTCGCCACAACTTTACTAAAGGTAATACAGGTTGAGTATCCCTTATCCGAAATGCTCGGGACCATGAGCATTTTGGATAAGGGATTTTCTTCTAACACCAGGATCCTCTTCAGCAGCCTCTCCGGTCCCAGGGGTGCATTGCGCGAGTGTGTGGGCACGCCAGTGATGTCACCGGTGCATTCGCCCAATGCACCCCTGGGACCGGAGATGCTGCTGAAGAGGATCCCGGAGACCTCCGTGGACATCGGGGGATGAGGTAAGTATGAAAAAGAGGGGCTATGAAATATTCAGAATTTTTTGGGGAATATTTCGGTTTTCGGAATACACGGATAAGGTAGACCTAACCTGTACATGGTGGCGTGGACACAGGAGGGTGGTATGGGCCCAGGGTGGTGGTCCGTACCAGTGGCGTAACTAATAAATTTGCGCCCCTCCGCCGAAAATGCAGGGGGGCGCCCCCCTAGGGTAAACAAATCCCCCCCCCCCCTGCGCGCGGCCGTTACCTCAGCCGTTACCTGTGCTGCCAGTCAGTGTGTAGGGGAGCCGGGGAGCGCGGAGGGGAGCCGGGGTGCAGGGGTGTTGTGCGGCGGCAGGGGGGGTTGGTTTACCTCCTGCCGCATCCGACCGTGTGCGCCTGGTCCCGGTTCTCCCGGCTGCTGCTGCTAGTACTGAGAAGTGACACTTGGAAAATGGCTGCCCTCATACAGCAGACGAAAAACTGTCTGCAGTATGGGGGCAGCCATTTTCCGAGTGTCTCTTTTTGTATTAGCTGCGCTGGCTGCAGCAGTAGCCGGGAGAGCTGGGACCCGGCACAGGCGCAGTCATCAGCAGAAATTGGCAGTGAGTAACTAATAATAGTCCCGCAGCCCCCTCGGCGCCCACACCCCCTCAGCGCCTCCCCGCCACCGCGGGGGCTGCGGGCGTATAGTTATGCCACTGGTCCGTACAATATGTAAGTTCCGTAGCGTAAGCGGTGGCTGCAAAGATGAGGAAGTACTGTACCATATATCAAGTGTGCGGGATTTTGGTTCTGAATGTTGATATTACCACTGAAATAAAATAAGTCTCATGACAAATTAAAAATCAGCCTGGGAAATCTCTGCAAACAGCTTATGTGGAGGCGGGGTCTGTTAAGGGGGTGGGGTCTTAGGAGGGGCGGGATCCCCCCTCACTGAATCTGAGTTGGACACGGTTACATCAGTCCTTGTGTCTGTTCCTGCAGTTGTGTCTGTGATTTTATGCTAATTCTACTACGACGGCGTTCCCTGGTGTCATGAGCCCCGGGGGACTTAACGGGTGACGGGCGACTCTATGCTCCCTGTGCCGGCCCTTCTAGTAGTAAAAGAAAAACAGATCTGATGGCAAAAGTTGCCAATGTTCTATGGATTCCGACAGAGTACCTCACAATTCAGGAGTCCAGACATCCCTATGGTGTGCACCTGCTATAAATTTGCATTTTCTTCTGTGAACCTGAAGGTCTAACCCTCCAGCTGTTGTGGAACTACAATTTCCATCATGCCTTGCCACAGATTTGCTATTAGGAAATGCTAAAACTACTGCAAGGCATGCTGGGATGTGTAGTTTCCAAACAGTTGGAGGTTCTTGCCTGATTTAGCTGAATGACAATGGAAGTGATCACATGCCTCTTTACTTCTGTTATGTCGATGTTTGTTCATTTACACATTGTTATGGGATACATATGAATGCCGCAGTCATACCTAACGTCTCACAGTCACCACATTGGTTTTATAGAACAGGATTTTGGCACAAGTAAAACTGTGCATACTTGTCATACGTACTCCACACTTCCACATGCGAGCACTGAATGACTGCACAGACACCGGTAGTTTTATGAATGGTGAGAGAGCGACGAGCAGTTTTCTCAATGAGACAGCAGCTTCCTGCTTTTCCCAGGTTTAGTTCTGCTTCACTTACTGCAAGTTATTGCACCTCCCAGGTATATAGACAATGAGCTGAATCACAATGAAACTGCCACAAGGAGGTCCCGGAATGTCAGCAGCGCAATATACAAAACTGGAGGTGTTTTGTAAAACTTATATATTTCTCATTTTAGAATTTACTCCTTTTCTGTACCTGGTTGGGCACATGGTCAGGGGCCTGAAACTTATGCTGGGTGCACTCTACATGTGCAAAACCGCTGATATCATTTATCAGTGTCACCGAACTAGGGATACTAATCCCGGGATCATGATCGGCGGGATCCCGGGATTTAGGGCAATTTTTGCCGGGATTTCAGAATTGAAGTGCACATGCACATTTCATTTGCCAGGCAGCGCTGAGCGCCAACAGTGTTCGGCTCAGGCACTGCCTGGAAAACATGCCCGCCGACGCTGTCCAGATCCCTGCAGTCTTGACCCCGGACCTCACCACCTGCTGCCCGCCGCCCAGACCCTGCTGCCTGGGTAAGTTCCTTTCATACCAGCCCGTAACCCGGGCTGGTCGCGGGAGCAAGGGGTATAAGAGAATATGGTGCAACGTGCACCGATGTGTACAACCCCCCCCCCCCTGCTGGGATCATTGGCTGCCCGCGGCCTCCCTGCTTCTCCTCGTTCTAGCGCTTAAATACTGACCGACATCATTCATAGATGTCTATAACACCCCTGCTGAACATGCAGTTGTTGATGATACAGTCATGTTAATGAGTTGTTAACGACCCACAGAACCGAGCATCGTTACTGATATAGTGGGTACACACTAACTAAATGGTATGCACAATAAAACAGGGTTGCCTACCCTCCCAGAAGGGCCACGCTCCCCCCCCCCCCCCCCTGACTGCAGCGTTTAGCTAACCTGATTTTCTGACCTCCGGGAGGGTCGGGGCTAAAGTGTCATAATTGCATCATTTAGCCCCGCCCCTCCTCCGAGATAGGCAAACTGGGTCATTTTCCAGTATGGGGCGGGGCTTAATGACGTCACACTGAAGCCCCGCCCCCTAACTCTTGCTGAAAGTCTAGATAACAAAGATAACAAAAGTCGGCAACCCTGCAATAATAGCGTTAACAACATCATGCATATCATTGGCTTGAAGTGCATATGGTGCACCCAACTTTAGTCACTGGCTGTTTGCATTCACATACAGAAATATCAGGTTAATGCGTGTTCGCCTGCAGAAACCTGGAATTTCCATGTTTATGTGAAATTGAAATTCATTGCACATTCATACATTTCCCCAGCATCATTTACATATAAAATATATAATGATTGTAAAGATGATTATGAACGAATGTCATTGATGAATCTCAGCAATCCATAGGGAGCACATCCGCAAGTGACAGGTTCCAACTTCCATGTTCAGTCTGTGTTGTTTCCTTGTAGCCCTGCAGTAAATCCCTGGCACCAGGACTGTTTTACAAAATAGGAAAGTATTAGGACAATTCGTTGTGACACATTTCTTTGTAATTTGTCAACAAAAATGTAGTGATATAAATTTGTAATGTAAAATGTGGACGATAAACTCCCATCTGCTGCAGAATTTCTGTAATGACCTTTTGATTCCCTTACAAAACTAATATGGCATACGTTCTGCCTGTGTGGCCCCCTGCTCTCCAGAGGGACTGAACATTACCCTTGCTCTCGGTAGTACATTAAAAAACGACATTGAGTAAATGAGACACCACGTGCCTTTAGAATACGTGGAATCTAAAACATCCTTCAGAGTTCCCCTCATACAGTACGACGCTTGCTTCCTTTCTTGCTCAACATTTTCTTTTACAATCCCCACTTGACCATTCCCCCTCCATGTTCCCTTTAAAACCACACTGCATTTATCCCAAAACTCCACCAATATCACTCACTTGCCGTAAAACATTCTTATACCCCTTTCAGACAGAAAAGCAAATTACACGGTCAAACATTTCTACCTGGTAATTTTCGGTTCAACATGGTACCATTTCTTGTGTGGAAGGGTCAACCCAGGTCCAAATTCCCAGTCTTCGTCCCAGGTATTTACCTCATGGTGGAGAGGAAATAAGGACGTGTTTACTTGTAGGGGTTAGCTCACTTCCTGTTTCAGACCTACCAATGCTCTTCTGGGATATTCTACCCCGATAGGTGAATATACACATACGTAACTGTCCGCATAGTCACAGCTGCATGTTCTCAGTAGACTGCGCCACTGTTTATATTTAGGTTAACAGATGCTGAAGTGATGGATGGGGTTCAACTGAGCTTGCAAGTTATATTTAAACATCCTATCCTCCGTCTTAATCATTTGTTGGCCTCATAAAACATCCTGTGTAACTGGAAGAGCGGCTTTGAGTGAATGGAAGCCATTTCCTGCTAAACATGGCTGCCGCAAGACCTAGCACTCATCCATGTGTATTATGTGAAGTACCTGTGCTTAGAAGTATATATCCAACCAGCCGCGCCGTATACTGCTGAGAACTGTGACTGGCTCCACCAACATGTGTTCTGTCTCTGACGATTTAATATAATATTGGTTGTGCTTGACTAAATAGTGCAAAGTGTAAGCTGCATAAATCTATTCCAAAAATGAAAAGAGGGGATGTTTCCCATAGCAACCAAACAGACGCCGTCTATCATTTGTTTCTGTATTGCATCTGAGAAAATGATAGACATTCTTAAGGGCCCATAGTGGCCTACCTATTATTTTGTGGGGGGAACAAGGCAAACCTAGCCCTACCCCCTATTCCACCCAAATGCTGCAATTCAAGTGTCCGTGGAGAGGTGCGTGGCTAAAATAATGAAAAATAATGCAATTTGCATCATTTTAGAAATCATCAATGGTTTATGGCCGATGTCGAATAGTTTTGCCATTAATGGGGGAGAACCAGATGGTTACCCACCATCGATGTAAAGCATCGATAGTTTCATTTTTGCTTTTTTCCTAAAGTGCCGGGACACGGATAATAGCTCTGCCCCCAACACCCGTGAAGCCCCGCCCCCGCATTTTGATTGGCCACAAAGGCCACTCAATCACAGAAAATGGATGACCATCGATATACAAAAACATCGATGGTCATCCATTGAATATTTATACACTATCGATGGCCAGTTGCACTTTTGCCATCAATGGCAACCATCGATGGCAAAGGCAACGATGGTTATCCCTAGTGGTAACCGGCTTTTTAATAGGAGTGCCAAGAAAAATGCAGACGTGACTGAATAACTGCAGGCGCGCGTAGCGAAAACACAGGCATGCACAAGCGATGTTGGGGATGTCGGTTCCAGCTTCGATTAGGCCGATTTCATCGCATGTGCTGAGGAAATCCTGGGCTATGCGGCGATTGCGATCAGCGGTGACCAGTGGAAAAATCAATCGATGGTGAGCATCTTCTTGGTTTTGGACAGATTCGCTCTTCGATAGCTGTGCACATCTAATTAGGATTTAGGAGTGAGGGCACCCCTAGGCACAACAAAAATGACACCCCCAGCCTAATTGTATTGTTTTTATTGATTTCTGATAAGCCCTCAATTGATAATAGCCAATTTAATAGTTTAATAATAGCACTAACTGTGACTTTTGTTATTTCTTTTTATTATGTACACACATTTACTAAGTAGGACAGTTTACAGGGGCAGTGTCTGCAAGTCCTATCCATTTACACTGTATTCAAGATGGAATATGGTACAGTAGTACAGAGGATATTTTGCAGTTACTGGTACAATTCAGGCTGACAGTACTATCACAAGCATCCAAGTGCCACCCCCCCCCCAACATGTGCCGCCCCTAAGCACCTGCCTCACGTGCCTAATGGGAAGTTCAGCACAGAGCACAACGTGCACATTAATTCGCAAGACGGGATTTCACCCCAGTGCGGCGGCGTCTGCCTGATTCGCTGCCGTGCAGTCAGGTTTGAATTATTCCGAAGGGACTGGTAGCATTTACAACTACTTGATTCAGGGATCATCTGTCAACGTTGAGCTGCCCATTTCACAGCGCTGTGCTCGCTTGCTAAGGCGTTTCGTTAGCATGCAGAAGTGTCGCACAGAAAATGCGGAAGATGAGGGATACACTCATTATGGAAGTGGAAGTGGCCGGAGGGGAGGAAGAACCGTTTTTCTGCTTGTGTTAACTGTGCAAACCACACAACCACAGACATCCTCCTCTTACATATTCTAATGACAAACTCTCCATTCACAAAAGCATCAGTTTAGAACAAAACTAATATGTTATTGTTGTTATTATTTATTATAAAGAACATGAGTGAACATTTATCACTAAACCCCAGTGGCAGAGAAGGTGAAACGGACGCGGGGAATCCACTGACAGACGCAACAGACCCCGGCGGACGAATGTAGGTGGGATCCCCTACAATGGGCAGATAGGGGGGTGCAGAATTTAAAGCTATGCTACTGTATATATGACATTTGTATACTGTCTGCGAAGTAGTCTGTATACGGAACAGAACTAGTATTGGGAAAAACTTATAGCACTTTATGTACAGATGGGGGTGGGGTAGATGTATTAAGCCTGGTGAAGTGATAAAGTGGAAGTGATAAACGCAGCAGCCAATCAGCACCTAGCTGTCAAGCTACAGGCTGCATTTGAAAAATGGCAGTTAGGGGACGATGTGTTATCACTTTCCACTTTATCCCTTCACCAGGCTTAATAAATATGCTCCTCGGGTCTACGCAACGCAGTCAGAGGTCACGGTGTGCAGGCAGCGGCTCAATGGAGTGGCCGTATGGGAGGGGGGGGGGGCGTAGCATACATTTTTTTTAATTAGGGAAGCCAATACTGGTATCCCTGGAATCCCAAATACCGAATCCCGAGATTGAATAAAGAATGACCCAGGATTGGCATCCCTAATTAAAATGAAGATGCACAGAGGCTGAAGATTCACACGCGACATAGTGAACCCAAAGGGGCTGCAGCAAAGATGTAGGAAGTCACATCTGTAGTTCCACATGAAGTAAATGAGTAGTTGGTGTGAAAGCCGCCCTCACGGTGTTATCTGGAGAGATAATACCTGGAGCTCTGCTGCGGTGAGAAAATTTGCATGAATTTCTCAGAATTACACAAATGTTTAGCAAATATTGACACTAATGAATCAGCTCCGTTACCCAAGGCTGGATTTAGAACAAAACAAAAAATAAGTTAATGGTTATTTACAAAGTCATATACAGTATTTAAGAACACAGCCCCCCCCCCCCCCCCCCCCTCCTACCTCTATGTCGGTCATTTACATCCCAGTTTGTTTTATCACCGTTGTTTCCAATGATGAAGTGCAATGGAATCTTCTGCGCTATATAAGAAACTGAAAATAAAGATACACAGTTATGATGCTGTGTTTGTATTGTGTTATAAAATTAAACAATTTTAGCAAAATCATCCACCTGAGTCCCAGGCAATGGGCCTGATTCAGTGTAACTGGGAAAACTAGACGTGCAAATCCTCACTGTGTGAATGGTTGTGTAGGGTTACACGTCCATTCGCACCCAGACAAAAATGTCCAAACCCCGTCACAACAGGCATCTAATGATTTTTACACTGGCCACAACTCATCGCAGCTGCCGCGTAGCCCAGTACTTATTCGGTGACTGCGATGAATACTGACGCCGCACACCCTCCTCTAACAGGCACTCTGGCGTTTTCCCCCGACACTACCAGCAGGTTTTTTTTTTCCGGCACGCCCAGTGTTTTTCTTGCTACTCGCCCACTCCCTGTCCATCATCTTGTGAACGGCCAGTGAACAGATATAGTTGCAGTAGTTCATCGCAGCATGCGTACTGCGAACCCTGAGAATGCCCTGTGCGAATGTATGAATGCCGATCGCCGTGTATGTGCAGATCCATACGCCAATGCCGGAACTTCGAAGAGTCTTTGCTGTCTATACAAATGTTAGTAGGTCTGAGGCTGCCACTAATCTGTGACTAACACCGCCTGTGGTCTCAGTCACAGTGGTTAGTGCTGAGGTCAGAGATCCACCTTAAATACTCCTGGGCGACAATACCCCGATAATGCTGCAGAATAGTGTGCCGAGCGCAGCGAGCCGTGCAAGGGGACGCGGTGCGCTGATGCGGTTTCCATGTCGACTTACGTCAAAATTTGGGATACAAGAAAACCACATAAAAAACGCAAGTCAGATGTTTGACTGTCGACCTTTCCATTGTCGACCTAATGCTTATGTCAACCTTTAGTGGTTTACCCAACCTTCACAGTGTCGACACTATTACCCATACCCACTGGCATACCCATGTGACGTAAGCAATGATGGCATTGCGGATTTGACCAATGTGCATCCTCTGATTCGACTGGTGATTAATCCCCCCCTTAGTGTCTCATGCACAGATCTTACTGGCTAACACCGTACCTCCCAACTGTCCCGCTTTCCGCGGGAATGTCCTGTTTTTTGGGGACGTTCCTGCGTCCAGCCTAGGGCCAGCAGACAGAGGGGCAGCGGCAAAACGGGAGTGTGGCCTTGTGTGAGTGATGCTATTTGAAGGCCACACCCCTGTGCCGCGAGGCCACCCCCCCATATTTCCTCCTTCTTCCTCGTCGCTGAATGTTGGCAGATATGTAGCACTACTGTTTGCAGCAAGGACATTTTCTCCTGAATGTGTTGGAAACTGGAGTGAACTTTTGCCTTGTCCTGGACTGAGTTGAAAAGCAGCAAAACGCGATGTAGAGAAATGTTCAGCAGTCAGACAGGGGTGCCCTCTTCTTGCAGAGTTTCCATGTGATTCACACGCTCAGGTTATGGAAATTCCAAATGAAACAGAGATGCTTTTTTCAGGTCATCAATAGGTTGCTCTGTAACCTACTTCTTAAAGTATTTTTTTTCAATCGTTCAGTGGAGCCTTGATGGACGAGTGATCAGGGAACCTTTTGTGGCTTCACAGCAATTACAGGATTCCTGAGCGAAGGGGTAAACAGGCAGACAAGCAGATTTAACAGGACATAAATCATTTATAGTCTGTGCGTTTGGCTCACCTCATATTGATGCTTGCATGTACAAAATGCTTAAAAGCACTGGTTGCGTTCATACATAAAACCATTAAAAATGCTTCAATTGTCTGCATCTGTGCATTTATATCCATTTTGAACTTTGGTAGATAATATTGAAATTGGAGTGTGCTACTGGGCAAAATCCATGTTGTGGTTCCTCCAGGGAAGCTTCATTCCCTGAACCAAGATGGCTGCACATATAGAAACTCTGCTACATCCTCAAGCCTGTACACAAGTATATTATACATATACATTCTGCACGCTTGTATGCTACTTAGCAGCAATCGTAGGAGCCGTGGAAAGGGGTGTGGCTAAAAAACTGGATTGCATCATTTAGCTCCATCGCCTCGCCGCTTACCCATGAATGGTGGGTGTTTCCATACGTTTTGCGGATACGTGGTGAGGAGACAGAGCTAAATGAAGCAATCCAGTCAGTCACCCCCGCCCCTCCTGCGACTGCCATTGTGTAACATACAAGCAGGCAAAATGCGTGACTTTTCGCTTACTTTTCCAGAGCTGTGGGAGACTACCCCAAAGATCGGGAGCCTCCCGCAGCTTCTGGGTAGGGGAAGTCAAGTATGCAACAGACCCCCAATAGAGCTGTTTATGCAGGAGAATTCATGTATGTACTTGTGTGGTAGTTTCTTCTTATATACTGTAGCTGGCGCATTGGTTGCAACAACAAAAAATGCTAGTTAGTCTTTGCACTTGGACAAACCAGGCTGCAATTGGCAGTACGGATGGTGTAATGGTTATAGCATTACTGCCTCACAGCACTGAGGTCATGGGTTTAATTCCCACCATGGCCCTAACTGTGTGGAGTTTGTATATTTTCCCCGTATTTGCGTGGTTTCCTCCCACAATCCAAAAATATACTGGTAGCATAATTGGCTCCCAACAAATTAACCCTAGAATGTCTGTGTGTGCGTGTACATGTGGTAGGGACTATAGATTGTAAACTCCGTATTCTCTGTACAAGCGATGCGGAATATATGTGCGCTACATAATAAACTGTTAATAAATAAATGTAAGGATGCAAATACATTTATACTTATTAGTTGCAGGGTGAATACTGGCTGCTTTTGCATGTAGCTCACTTATTTTTACACTGCAATTTGTCTGAGTTTGCATATGACTATCCCAAATCACGAGGCTGGGAACACACTCGAACGATAAATTGTTGATTTGAGCGACAAACTATTGGTAGTGGATCGGCCAGTGTGTACACCGATATATGCCGATACACCCGATATATCTCAGAACAATGATGTTCACAGACATACAACATAAGCCATGCAGTACCAGTGATACAGGTATATCTAACGTGTGCCCGATTGGTAAGTATGTATACTGTAGCTTACATAATCGTCCGCTTGGTTGGCAAGATGGCCTTTACGTTTGTGCCCAGCCTTAATCTCTCTGCCCTATACACATCTGCCCCACCATCATGGTTATACCATCATGAGAGCTGCAGGGCTTACAGCTGAAAAGCGCCCTTTGCTGTAATCTGTTGCACCCTAGAGATTCAAATGAACAATATCAGGTTGCCCAGTAAATCAATAACGCAAGAAGATATCACTCATTTCCCCGGCAGCCGCTGTGTAATATGGAGAACACATGTGGTCCCATATAACGTTTTGGGAGATATAATTCCATCCTCAGCTATTGGCTTCTTCCTTTACTGATTTATTAGGCTTTATATGACAGGGGCTGTTTGAGGGATCGCAGCGGCAAAAACCCCAATTAACTGCTTTAAAAGAACAAGAAACTCCCTACAACAAGAGTGTTTATATGGGGTAGTAAGCACTAAACAACTATTACCTATTTATCAATAGGGCCTGACCGAGGTGTTCACATACTTTACGGTATACATCTGATGGTCATTGATCTGCACCTGAATTATACATGTGCCACCACAACATGCTCTGTATTGTACGTGTGCCACCACAACATGCTCTGTATTGTACGTGTGCCACCACAACAGGCTCTGTATTGTACATGTGCCACCACAACAGGCTCTGTATTGTACATGTGCCACCACAACAGGCTCTGTATTGTACATGTGCCACCACAACAGGCTCTGTATTGTACGTGTGCCACCACAACAGGCTCTGTATTGTACATGTGCCACCACAACAGGCTCTGTATTGTACATGTGCCACCACAACAGGCTCTGTATTGTACATGTGCCACCACAACAGGCTCTGTATTGTACGTGTGCCAACACAACAGGCTCTGTATTGTACGTGTGCCACCACAACAGGCTCTGTATTGTACGTGTGCCACCACAACAGGCTCTGTATTGTACGTGTGCCACCACAACAGGCTCTGTATTGTACATGTGCCACCACAACAGGCTCTGTATTGTACGTGTGCCACCACAACAGGCTCTGTATTGTACATGTGCCACCAGAACAGGCTCTGTATTGTACATGTGCCACCAGAACAGGCTCTGTATTGTACGTGTGCCACCACAACAGGCTCTGTATTGTACGTGTGCCACCACAACAGGCTCTGTATTGTACGTGTGCCACCAGAACAGGCTCTGTATTGTACGTGTGCCACCACAACAGGCTCTGTATTGTACGTGTGCCACCACAACAGGCTCTGTATTGTACGTGTGCCACCACAACAGGCTCTGTATTGTACATGCATGTGCCACCACAACAGGCTCTGTATTGTACGTGTGCCACCACAACAGGCTCTGTATTGTACATGTGCCACCACAACAGGCTCTGTATTGTACATGTGCCACCACAACAGGCTCTGTATTGTACATGTGCCACCACAACAGGCTCTGTATTGTACGTGTGCCACCACAACAGGCTCTGTATTGTACATGTGCCACCACAACAGGCTCTGTATTGTACATGTGCCACCAGAACAGGCTCTGTATTGTACGTGTGCCACCACAACAGGCTCTGCATTGTACGTGTGCCACCACAACAGGCTCTGTATTGTACGTGTGCCACCACAACAGGCTCTGTATTGTACGTGTGCCACCACAACAGGCTCTGTATTGTACGTGTGCCACCACAACAGGCTCTGTATTGTACATGTGCCACCAGAACAGGCTCTGTATTGTACATGTACCACCACAACAGGCTCTGTATTGTACATGTGCCACCACAACAGGCTCTGTATTGTACATGTGCCACCACAACAGGCTCTGTATTGTACATGTGCCACCACAACAGGCTCTGTATTGTACATGTGCCACCACAACAGGCTCTATATTGTACATGTGCCACCACAACAGGCTCTGTATTGTACAGGTGCCACCATAACAGGCACTGTATTGTACGTGTGCCACCACAACAGGCTCTGTATTGTACGTGTGCCACCACAACAGGCTCTGTATTGTACATGTGCAGCCACAACAGGCTCTGTATTGTACATGTGCCGCCACAACAGGCTCTGTATTGTACATGTGCCGCCACAACAGGCTCTGTATTGTACATGTGCCGCCACAACAGGCTCTGTATTGTACATGTGCCACCACAACAGGCTCTGTATTGTACATGTGCCACCAGAACAGTCTCTGTATTGTACATGTGCCACCACAACAGGCTCTGTATTGTACATGTGCCACCACAACAGGCCCTGTATTGTACATGTGCCACCACAACAGGCTCTGTATTGTACGTGTGCCACCACAACAGGCTCTGTATTGTACATGTGTAGACATAACAGGCTCTGTATTGTACATGTGCCACCACAACAGGCTCTGTATTGTACATGTACCACCACAACAGGCTCTGTATTGTACATGTGCTGCCACAACAGGCTCTGTATTGTACATGGATGGCTAAAACAGCAGAACACGTTACACCACCCCTTGGTATAAGACAAGCTGATGAACCCTGATCTGTACACTTCCCCAAGGAAGCAGGTATAGAGATGAACCAGGTCTGATGGCTCATGGTCACAGCAGGCCATTCCAGCTCTCCATCCATGCTTGGAGAAGTACGCACACATGGGTATGAAACCCTCCAGAGACAAATCTATTTATTATTCCGATGAATTGTCCTCTTACAAAGAAGTCAGTTTTCTATAGAAAAAACAAACGATGACTTTGATAAATAGGCCTCATTATGAGACACTCAGCAACGTGTGCGTTAAGACCTGTGATAATTAAGTAATAATTTTATTTGTTTTTCCTGTTTATTTGCTAAAGATTCAGCTCTTGATTTGTATTTGAATTTCTCCTTCTTTGAACTTTGAACTATCCACTCGCGATGCATCAATAATTCCTGTAACATGTGCAGGTTTTCAGGATAACAACTGTTAACTAGATACAAAACGCTATTGCTGCCTCTCGCCCTCCTACTGTAACACAGGTACACCGGATTTAGGGACTAATTCAGATTCATTCAGAACGGTACCAGTTAGGCCCCGTACCTATGTTTGGGGATCTGCGCATGGGCAACCGCGTATTTGCGCATGTGCAGACCCAGGCAACACATGGTTTTGGCGAGTTACCACTCGCTGGGCTGTTTATTGTGGGGAGGGAGGGCCATGGGCAGTGGCGTAACAATAGCACCGCAGCCCCCGCGGTCACGGGGAGGCGCAGTGTAAGTGCGGTCGCCGGGGGGCTGCGGTGCTATTGTAATGCCCCCCCCCACCCCCCATGCCCCGCAGCTTTACCTGTCAGCGCTGCGGTGGTCCCGGCTCCCGTCCTGACTTCATTCTGATATGAAGAACGGACCATCATAAAATGTCCGCCCCCATATAGCAGACAGTTCTCTGAAACTGTCTGCTATATGGGGGCGGACATTTTGTGATGGTCCGTGCTTCATATCAGAATGAAGCCAGGACGGGAGCCGGGACCACCGCAGCGCCGACAGGCATCCCACCAGCATCGCTCTGAGTAAGTTAGTATATGGGTGGCTGGCGGGTGGCGGGCGGGTGGCAGGGAGGGGGGAGCACCAGATACCTTTGGTGGGGGGGCGCAATATTTGAAGTTACGCCACTGGCCACGGGAGGTGAAGTCACTGAACCCAGCGTTTTATGGGCGTCTCTACGAAAATGCTGGGCGTTACCATCAGTACGCGGGCGCGCTGATGCGGGTCTTCGGTCAGGCACACGCAAATCACGTTTGAGGTTACTATTATACCCCTTTTACACCCATATCCTGCATCTGACCCGGTATTTGGAACACGGTTCCAAGCTAGGCCGGATCCGGGATTTGCACCGTTTACACTGTGGTGCTGTAAATGGGGGCGGCACCCCCAAGCGCATCATCTCCAAGCGCCGGGACCGCCAGGGCTGCTGATCATTGCACTGGGGGCAAGCCCAGCACCAAGGTAAGCTGCCAGGCTGCCCCCAGCACCTGTGCACCCCCATCAGCCCCCGTCCGTGTTGTATTTTGTATTGCTTATTTTGCGTATATGTTTTCTTTTATGTATCCATTGTATTCTAATAAATCCTGTTGAAATTAATTGGATTTGTGTCCAAATAACATCTTTTCAGGTATAGTGCGCCAAACTCTATATAAACTTTTTTGTCTAGCATTCTAACTTTGGGGGTGGTGTACCCCCACATTATATTGGAGTTGGCTGCACTATATACCTGATTTATTGCGCTCCACCAACCACAACACCTTCTTTATTTACATACTACTTGTTTTACACCAAGTTGTGGTTAAAGGAGCAGCAAAGATGTTCTCTTTCAGAGAAAATAGAGGTAACTTGAGAGATATTTTTTCAACCTCTGACAGCAGCAATACTGTCACTAATGAAGGTGATACCTTCACAATATTAAGAAATTTGGAAAAATTATTCCTAAAGGAGAATCGTCTCTGGTGGGAAGTTACGGCTTTGGAGCAATATATTAGCAATGATTTGGTCCCAAAGGGTTTGAAATTGGAAAAAACACCATCTTTCAAATCCACTAGGGAGGATTTCCTTTGTGAATGGGACAAAATCATGCATAGTTGCTCCAAAGCACTCACTGAACTTATAATAAAAGAACGTCAAATCGATCTTATTGACACCAATAAGGAGATAGATCGTCTGAAAAGAATATTAGAACCTCATGCAAATACTGAAGAAGTATTAAAAAGAGAAAAAGAAATTTTGTCCAAATTAGAAAAGAATACCAGAGAGTTACAGGTTAGAAAAAAGAAGAAATTCCAAAGGGATTTAGAACAAACCAAAAATAAAGGGGAAACCATCAATGAACTCCTGCCCAACCCCACTCCCATACCAAAAACTCCCAGAAACAAAAAATGGAAGAAAAATCCTCAAAAAAACCACCCTTATGAGAACAATACTCAACAAGAAAATTGGAGGTACAGAAATAACATAAATAGAAAAATGGAGAGAACAGAAAGGGATCCAATTTGGACCACAAACGATAGATTTTTTAGAAATGGTCCACCCCACACACCTCAGAGGTGGAACCGACCCACTAATCCCATAAGAACACCTCAAAGAAATATCCCATCTGAAAACAGGAGAGACTTTGTACCAGTAAGAAATAGATTTGATGTTTTAAGAAATGAAACTCAAATACAAAATTCCAGACCCGTTAATAGATCTTTTTTGTGGAGGGACCGCCAACCCCCAAGGAGAGAATAGTCTCCAATACCAACACAAAAAAGACTAAAAGAGGTAAAAGAGGGGGGAAACCCCGTCCCAAACTAAAAAGAAAAAAACAAACAATAGAATCTACTCATGTTCCAGTCGATACAGTCAATGAGACAGGAAAAATCTTCAACCTCAGTAATACGGTTCTTACAGAGGAAGAAACAAAAATCCTTAAAAAGGGTCTCAAATTTGCACCAACAGCAAAAGCGAATCAGTTCGAATTATTTGTAGACCTTCAAAAATTCGTAAGAAAAGTAAGTCTAAAGAAATTCTTCCTATCAAAAGAGAGCACAAATGATAATGAAATTGTGGAGGAAGAAGAAAGAACTGAAAATACAACTACTTTAAGACGTAAGTCCAAATTTTACCCCAAACATGTAAAAGGCGGAAGTATTGACTGTTTTAATTCGATAGTTTCAAAAGAACTAAGAAAGGTAGAAACCTCAAAGAAGAAAAATATCAGCAAAAAAGAATGGCAAGCAATAGAAACATTAAAAAAGAATGATCAAATTGTTATAAAACCTGCTGATAAAGGGGGTGGAGTGGTGGTTTTAAATAAAAGTGATTATATTGCTGAAATAAATAGGCAATTGAATGACACTATGACATACAAAAAGTTGAGAAATGATCCAACGTCTACAGTGGTAAAAGGTCTAAAAGATCTAAGCACAAAAGCTTTGGGAAAAGGTCTCCTATCAAAGGAGGAGTTTGATTTTATTAATCTAACTAACCCCTCCACCCCTACAATATACGTACTCCCAAAAATACACAAACATCTCACTAAACCTCCAGGGCGACCCATAATTACTGGTACAGGCAGCATTACATCAAACCTGTCCGCCCTGGTTGATTTCTATCTCCAACCATTAGTTGCAAAAACCCGGTCTTACCTGAAAGATACTGGAGATGTACTACGAAAATTAGAAACAGTGACTTGGGATGAAAATTGTTTTTTAATTAGTGCAGATGTGAGTACCTTGTACACCATCATAGATTGTGATAAAGGTCAAGAGGCGGTGCAGTATTTTTTAAATTTAAGTGAATATAATAAAGACCTTCAGGATTTTTTAATTGAATCAATTTTATTCATTTTAAAAAACAACTACTTTTATTTTAATGGTAGTTATTATTTGCAGATCAAAGGGACCGCCATGGGTACCAGGTTCGCCCCAAGTTATGCCAATCTTTTCATGGCATTCTGGGAGGCTGGTGCAGTTGATGGTAGACTGGCACCGGGGGCGAACCTGGTATCATGGTGGCGGTTCATAGATGACATTTTTTTCATTTGGCGAGGTGATGGCGAGATTTTAAATGATTTTTGTGAGATATTAAATTCAAATGATTTTAATATTAATTTAACCTTCAACATTAGTAAAAATGAATTGGTGTTTTTGGATTTGAATATATATGTCCAAATGGGAAAAATACAAACCAAAACCCACAGAAAAGCCACCGATTCAAACTCATATATACAAATGAATAGTGAACATCACCAGAGGTGGCTTGACAATATCCCTTTGGGCCAATATATGCGTTTGAAGAGAAACTGTACCCAACAAGAAGTTTTGGTGGAACAATATTCTGAAATAGACCAAAGATTTTTACAAAAAGGATACACAAAAGAATTGTTGGAAGTATCCAAAACTAAGGTAGATAATATGAATAGAAGAGATCTACTTAAACCCAAAGAAAAAATTGAAGGGAAATCCAATTCTAAAATGACCGAATGGGCTTTCTTTTCCCAATACGGTTCTCACCATAGACAAGTTGAAACCATCATCAGAAGAAACTGGCGAATTCTTCTCGATGATCCAGTCTTGGGGACAGCAATGCCCCAGAAACCTAGGTTTATATACAGAAGGGCACCATCCCTAAAAAATCTTCTTGTCAAGAGTGCCCTAGTAGACAAACAAGGGGGCAGTGAGAGAAATAAAGGATTCCATAGGTGTGGATCATGCCTTATGTGCAAAACCACTAGCAAAAAACCCTATGAAAGAAAAACTACATCCTTTGAAGTGAATGGTATTAAGCATAAAATCAATCAATTTATTACTTGCCATTCCCGTAACGTCATATACCTTTTAGAGTGTGAATGTAATCTCATATACATCGGAAAAACAACTAGAAACCTCAAACTCAGGTCAGCTGAGCACATATATAATGTACGAAAAGGCTTAATGACTCATCCACTATCGGAACACTTCACAAAAAAACATCAGAAATGTGAAGGGGCAATAAAAAGATTTCTAGGCATACAACAAGTTGTCAATAATTGGAAAAATAGAGACCTGGAAATAAAATTAGCCCAGAACGAAATGAAGTGGATTTTTCTTTTAAATACCCTTGCTCCAAACGGCCATAATGCAGACTTTGAGCTTAAATGGTTTTTAGAAGATTAAATGTTTTTATCATGTTTTATGAGTTACCAAATTTTACCCTGCATGAATTATCTGTTTTTATCTATTGCTTTTATCTACTTTTTATATATATCAAAAATGTTTACATTTTTATCTTTTTCTCTCTCTTTTTTATATAACCATGGATTGTCCGTACCTCTGTACCAAGTTAGGGGGACTGGTATTCCCGGTATTTAGGGATGGACATTACCGGAATACAAAGTACGGTATAGACGGTAAGAGGAATTCCAGTCCACCCTATAATTAAACAAAGAATGTGGCTTATAGAAGATTTGCCAGCAAATTTGCCCTCAACAAAGATGGCCGAAAATCTATATCGTAATTGCAGAGGCATAGATAAGGAAATTCTGGCCACAATATGGAATCCTTTGGTGTTTATAAAGCTACCCTAGAGGTTTTCTATGTCCAAGGAGCGCCTAAAAAGAAAAAGGAAGAGCTTAGAAGATCGCCGCATATTACCGCGAAACCGGAAGCGGAAGTGACATGACGCGACTTGGAACGCAAACAGGAAGTGCCGTGTGGAACGCACGGCACTTCCTGCCCGCGAAAATCGCGGAATACTGATTGGCTTCTGAGCTAACTAGAGCCCAGGAAGCAGGTATAAAAACGGCTTCTGGGCACATGACAAATATACCCAGCTTGAGAAAGAGGACATTATTGAAGTCCTCGAAACGCGTTGCTGATGACCACAAGCCACTGCACTTTCTGACCGAAGCACCTTGGCACCTGACACTTTATTGCATTTGCACTTTCCTGGAGACGCACAAGCACTTTACTGGGACTCTGGAGACATTTGGACGCAAGCTCACTGCGGTGGTGCCGCAGACTGGTTCCATCTTCAGTATAGCCCACCGCAGTGCATCCACATGGTGAGATACCCATTTATTTCCAGACGGTTTAAACTACATCTGAGACCAGAGTGCATCCACGTCCCCATAGGAGCATTGCAAACAGTGTTGTATTTTGTATTGCTTATTTTGCGTATATGTTTTCTTTTATGTATCCATTGTATTCTAATAAATCCTGTTGAAATTAATTGGATTTGTGTCCAAATAACATCTTTTCAGGTATAGTGCGCCAAACTCTATATAAACTTTTTTGTCTAGCAAACCAAGGGAAATACCCAGGCAATATAAAAGGGGTATTACTAACCTATTCTGAAGCTGCTTCTAACCTGTTTGCTTGTGTGCTGGAGATTTGGGCTAATGCACCCCATCCAGCTCCCCACTCCATTCTCTACAACAGAAGTTGGCAAGCGCCCAAGAGTAATTAGCTTTATTGTCTTTGTTGTAAATGAGATAAAGGGGACAAAATAGACTTTTAGCAGCGTCCTTGCAGACCAATTTATGGGCATTCATTTCCAATGTAAGCAGCCTATGTATAAAACTGCCACATGTAGTGTAGACATTTTCCTTATTTCCTCTCCAGGAGAACCCCAGAGAGGAGTCCCAAATGAAGGTGGGGGAGCCTTGCCCCCATTGCCTAAATGATGCGAACCGGGGGCTGTATTGAGGGGGCGGTGCTAAACTGACGTGAAATTAATTACATGTCATTTTAGCCCCACCCCCTCCCCAGAGAGACATAATTTTAGGCATTTATCCCTGCAGTGAAGAGGGGTGCAGGTTCTCCGGCAAAGCAGGGACCCTACTTTCGGGAGAAAGCATGAATAAAGAGTGCAGTGCAGTGTATCACATTCTAAATGATTGTTAAACTGAGCATTATTGTACAATCATTTTAAAGGGTTGGTTCTAGAGTTAGGAAGACGGACTAACTTAATTGGTCGACATGAGTTTTTCATGCTTTTTCATATTTTTAAAACTTTTCTGCTGTAGTGGAGTGAGGCACCTTACAAGGGGACGCAGCGCAATAATTGGGGGTCCAGGTGCTACAATATATAATGACACCCCAAAAACTTGTTTTTTTTCTTTTAAACAGCCCATGTTGGCCTTTTCGTGTGTCGACAATTTTTACGTCGACCTTTTAAATGTGTCAACCTTTATTTTTTTCATGCTGACCTTGTGCACATTAACCTTTTTTAGGTGAGATTAGACACTGTCCACCCGAATGAACCAAACCGGACCCGCAAAGTGCGAGATTCAATTAGAAATGCGATTCGCAGGACTCGCGGTGAGGTTGTGTAAGCGACCTGGCAGAAGTACATGACAAAGTTGGGACATCATTCTGTACCTCAACAAAATGGCAGCAAAGACACTGTAGCAGCACAGTATAGAGGGCTGTTAGGGGGTGTGGCTCATCTCACAGACAATGTCTAGGTGCCTGATTCAGACCTGATTGCTGGGCTGCTACTTTTTGCAGCCCAGGGATCAGTCTGCCGCCTCACAGACAGGGTGCAGACAGGGCCGGCGCCACCACTAGGCAGCTTTAGGCATTTGCCTAGGGCGCTGGCCACTGAAGGGCGGCAGTTCCAAGCAGGTCCCCCTCCCCCTGCCAGGATGTAGGTGAACTCTGCCCCCCACCCCCCCCCCCCAAGCAACTCGGCGGCGGCGCAGGGTACCTGTGGCGCCCTCGGTCAGAGGGGTCCCTGCTGTGTATTAAGTTGGCGGAGTCCCTGCAGTGACTTGGAAATAACTAGCACTATACACCGGGCTGCGGTGGGACTTGCCGCACGCTGATTGGCTGAGATTCAGCCAATCAGCGTGCGGACAGTGTTTTCAAAATCAGAAGCATTTCCCCTGCCGCCACCCGGCAGATAGCGCTAGTTATTTCCAAGTCACTGCAGGGACCCCGCTAACTTAATACACAGCGCCGCAGGGACCCCCTCTTGCCGCGGCTTGCAGACAGCGCCACAGGTACCCTTTAGACCCCCCGAAGCCCCCCCCACACTGTGGTACAGGCTAGTCACCCCCCCTCGCCTGTGGTGGTCCGGTGCCTTGCAGCGGCTCTGGGTGCCGGGCAATTTGCAGGGCTGAATCGGGCCCTAGGTGTCTTTCATCAAAGTAAGGTTTGTTAAAGGCTGTTGTAATTGGGGTATTAGGGAAACCAATTACAGGGATAACAGAGAAAGGTGTCTTATTAAGGGAGCCACAGAGCCAATAGAAAGCTCCCATTGATTCCGGCTGTCCATTGTCTGGGTCATTCATTCCCATTGAGTCTCTCAGGGCAGAGGCAATGAATGGGTTTCACCTCCCTGACTGTTCTAGGCCATTCTCCTTGTGCAGATAGTTTAAAAGTGAAACCAATAAAACCCAGTGCAGCCGTATGTACAGAGTATGTTACAGTGACGGCTGCATCTCCCCCTCTCTGCTTCCTGAGGAAGCTGGAGGCTGCAGGGACGGAGAAATCTCAGGAGCCGCTATATCTGTTCCACATAAATTGTTCATTCGCTTCTAAGATCTGGTTAAAATATGTATATACTACCCCATAGATAGAGCAGGCATGTCCAAATGATGGCCCTCCAGCTGTTGTGAAACTACATGTCCCAGCATGCCTTGCCATAGTTCTGCTATTAGGGGATGCTAAAACTATGGCAAGGCATGCTGGGATGTGTAGTTTCACAACAGCTGGAGGGCCACAGTTTGGACATGCCTGCAGAGTGAAAGCTCCCTCTGTCTTTTCTACATATTCATGCTATCTGCTCTCCGGAAATATTATCTATGTTAATTTCAGGGTTGCCACACCCCCCCCCCCCCCCCTTGGAAATGTGAGCAGCCTTTCCGGATACCGACGCACCCCCACCCCCATTTCCCCCGCAGCAGCATTAATGAGAGGAGACTTTTTAATATGTACAGTATGTTGTTGTTATCCGTACCTCCCAACTGTCCCGGTTACAATGGGCAATCCCACTAATTGGGCAGGGGGCAGTTGGGGGAGCCGGCTGGGCACCCCCCAAATTGACGATTATTGAGATTGCTATATTTGGCCACACCCCCTCTACAGGAAGCCATGACTTACAGCCCTGACTTAAAGCCCTGACTTACAGCCCCACCCATTTTTCAGGTTCGTCCGCGCCTTTGGGGGTATTCTGTAATAAAAAAAATTCTGCATTCTAGATCAGATAATAATATATAAGAGAATAAAATACCTATAGAAAGATATAGATAAGAGATTCTCACTGTCACCCGGCAAAGTATCTTAACCCTGTGAGTGCCAACACTGCTGTGGGTGATCCTCGCAATATCCGCTAAAGATGCCGGTGCCGCTCCCAGCGACTGTTCTTTCAGTATAAATAAATACAAATACGACCGAGTCACTTCATTGAAGTTTAGTTAAAGATCGCACCCAAAAAAAGAGCAGTCGCTGGGAGCGGAGAACAGTCGCTGTGAGCGGCGCCGGCATTTTTAGCGGATATTTTGAGTATCTCTCACAGCAACGTTGGCACTCAAATGGTTAATAAAAAAGGTTGACAAATTCCCTTGGCGCTCCAAGGGTTAAACAGATCAATTTAGTGGATTTCTGTTTGTGGAAACAACTGAAAGCTGCAGCTGCGTTCTCTCAATCGCATCCCAGAAATGCAAACCCGTCGCAAAAATGCGTTTTCCAGAATGCGGCTGCAATTTGATAACTAGGTGACCAATGTAAGTCCACAGCACCTACTGAGTATTTGTGCTCTGCTTTGTGTAATTATCAGCAGAAGGTCAGCAAATAACTTAGCAAACCCTGTAATAGAGAAAAGTTTAATGCAAAATACAGTAATAGTAAGAGAAGTGACATCAGTGGTTTATGTTGGTGCAGTAGATCTGAAGATGTGACTGCAAAAGGCTCAATGCTGCCACCTTCAGGATTTCATAATCAGAATAGAACGTTTGGCCCAAGTTAATGACACTTTACCATTGATTGATTTGAGTGATTTATTCATCATCGTCTAATCATCGTTTTATACCCCATTTTACATATTTATGTAAATTTTAGGTTTCATTACAAATCATATACCTCGTTATTAGAGATGAGCGGGTTCGGTTCCTAGATAACCGAACCCATAACTCCCAACCATAGTTGCCTACCCTGCTGCATTCTGCAGGAGACTCCCTGACATAACAGCAATCTCCCTCTCTCCATCATAAGTCTAGCAACCTCCCTCATGTCACCTAGCCCACATTACACTGTTACATCATAGTTACCTCCCCTCCTGCATTCTGTAGGATACTCCCTGACATAGCAGCAATCTCCCACTCTCCCTCATTAGTCTAGCAATCTCCCTCATGTCACCTAGCCTACATTACACTGTTACATCATAGTTACCTCCCCTCCTGCATTCTGCAGGAGACTCCCTGACATAGCAGCAATCTCCCTCTCTCCCTCATTAGTCTAGCAATCTCCCTCATGTCACCTAGCCCACATTACACTGTTACATCATAGTTACCTCCCCTCCTGCATTCTGCAGGAGACTCCCTGACATAACAGAAATCTCCCTCTCTCCCTCATTAGTCTAGCAATCTCCCTCATGTCACCTAGCCTACATTACACTGTTACATCATAGTTACCTCCCCTCCTGCATTCTGCAGGAGACTCCCTGACATAGCAGCAATCTCCCTCTCTCCCTCATTAGTCTAGCAATCTCCCTCATGTCACCTAGCCCACATTACACCGTTACATCATAGCTACCTCCTCTCCTGCATTCTGCAGGAGACTCCCTGACATAGCAGCAATCTCCCTCTCTCCATCATTAGTCTAGCAATCTCCCTCATGTCACCTAGCCCACATTACACTGTTACATCATAGCTACCTCCTCTCCTGCATTCTGCAGGAGACTCCCTGACATAGCAGCAATCTCCCTCTCTCCGTCGTTAGTCTAGTAATCTCCCTCATGTCACCTAGCCTCCTCCTCACCACCACCTACAAGGCTCTCTCCTCCTCCACCGCTCCTTACCTCTCTTCACTGATCTCTATCCACACTCCCTCCCGTCCTCTTCGCTCCATCGCTGACCGCCGACTGACCTCTCACCTAATCACCTCCTCCCACTCCCGTGTCCAAGACTTCTCTCGCGCTGCCCCCCTGCACTGGAACAACCTCCCGCCACCCATCAGGCTTTCTGATTCCCTTACCTCCTTCAAGCGCTCTCTCAAAACCCACTTTTTTCGACTAGCCTATCCCTCCTCCTAACCTCTTTTGATTCTCCTATCCTGCCTCCGTTCCCCTCCGTTCCTACTTATCCTGTTGTTTTTCGTTCGTCCACCCACCTATTTTTAGTATGTTAACTCTTATGAGTAGGGTCCTCCTGCCTCACGTACTCACCCTACCTCTTTACCTCACCTGTCCTCCTGTCCTGTTCTTCCCTTCCTCTACTTCATCTTCAGTCTCCTTGACAATTTTGACACCTACTTCTGAACTGATGCTGATTTTATTTCTACCAGCTATACCCCTATTTATACTGTATTTTTCAACACACCCTGTACGTTACCTTGTCATTTGTTTTTTGTTTGCTATGTACGGCGCTGCGGACACTTTGCGGCGCCTTATAAATAAAATTACTACTACTACTAGCCCACATTATACTGTTACATCATAGCTACCTCCTCTCCTGCATTCTGCGGGAGACTCCCTGACATAGCAGCAATCTCCCTCTCTCCCTCATTAGTCTAGCAATCTCCCTCATGTCACCTAGCCCACATTACACTGTTACATCATAGTTGCCTACCCTCCTGCATTCTGCAGGAGACTCCCTGACATAGCAGCAATCTCCCTCTCTCCCTCATTAGTCTAGCAATCTCCCTCATGTCACCTAGCCCACATTACACTGTTACATCATAGTTACCTCCCCTCCTGCATTCTGCAGGAGACTCCCTGACATAGCAGCAATCTCCCTCTCTCCCTCATTAGTCTAGCAATCTCCCTGATTTCTCCTAACCCACCGTATGCAGCTGGTACCTTTTTTGGGGGAGAAAATAAATAAGAGATGTATACAATCAGATGGTATTTATTGCAGACATCACATTTATTATCACGTATGTTGTGCTGAGAGAGAAGAAACTAATATCACATATAATAATTGCAAACATATAATCCGATATTGCAGGCAGCGATGATAATATCAATACTTGCCACATTTCCCAAAGTATATAGTTACTAATGTTATCTAAAAATATCTCACAACACAACAAGCATATAAGCACATATGTGGAACTAGCCACGCCCTTTGGGCACTTTGGGGAGCTGTGCAAAATTTTACTGCCAACTATAATCTCCCTGAAACTAGTTTTCAGAAGTAGGCAAGTACAATATTCAGCATCGGCTACGTGAACGTGAAGGTAAATGCTTGTATACTGTAGGATCATGACACTACAGTACACGGCCCTTTTGCGCGCTTCGATGTTCACGAGCGACTCATTTGCACGAGCGTCTCATTTCCTATGAGCAGCTCATCACGCACGAGCGTCTCATACAGCAAGCGCGCTCCGTACGGCGAATGGCGGGTTTCCATTGGCACATTGCAGTATAGCACTCCGACTCTAGCTTGATGGAGCATTAGCCACCCAGTGGTGGCGGATTGTATTGCATGGCGTGAACCCACGCCCCTTGGCGGACGCCGGCGCAAGAAGAATTTCGGAGCGCCAGAACCTCCGCCATGGCGGCCTGGCGGCAAGGATGGGACCTGCCCCATCTGTATGCTCCCAACTGCCCCACTTTCTGCGATGGGGGTGGGGGGCAGTTGGGAATCCCCCTGTCATTCAGCTGAGCAGAGGGGAATAGATGCTGATCACATGTGCACAGTGTCTATTCATGCAGGCAGAGGGGTTGTGGCATGGCCAGAAGCTCACAGAGCCTTTTGCCATGCCCCCACAGCAGCAAAACAGGGCGTCATGCTGCAGCACATCGTAAAGTTGGGAGGTATGCCGGACCTCTCTGAACTTACCTGATCTGAGGCGGCTCACAAGCTGCTCGATCCTTGGTGCCATTTTCCGGATCCAAATCGAGGCTGAACATTATCTTTTAAGTTCCGGTGATCGGCGCCATCTTCATTCCCGCAATTGAATTCAGACAGCACTGTCTGCTGTTAGGGGGGCTGCTATCGCCCATCGCCCCACAGAGGGGCACACTTGGTTCCAGAGCGTACGCAGTGTGGAAACAGGCAGGAAAAGTTCCACCCCATAGTGCCTGCAATTCTGCCCCCTGTCCAATCATGTCAGTAGAACAGGTGATCTGTTTTCATATGTTCAAAAGTTGAGTTATAG
Organism: Crinia signifera; assembly: GCF_055691185.1. Taxonomy (NCBI): domain Eukaryota; kingdom Metazoa; phylum Chordata; class Amphibia; order Anura; family Myobatrachidae; genus Crinia; species Crinia signifera. The sequence goes on along the minus strand of NC_139227.1, from coordinate 119,194,970 downwards.
GATAATGTTACATATTCCAAGAAATGATTTAACTAAGTAAATAGAAGATAAGTAAGCAGTTAATATTAGTTAAAGCATACTGGTTTCCCACATTGGTAAACAGATGAGAGTGGGGGATTTATTTGGGTGTGATATGATTCTCATTCAGTCGGGATTCCGATGGTCATTAGTTTGAGATCAGAATCCCGACTGCCGGGAATCCGAAAGGGGGGGCGAGCGATACGAATCCCCTTGCGGGTTCGGTGGCTCGATGCGCTTGCCACAGGTTCTATTCTCCCTCTTTGGGGTCACGGACCCCCACAAGGGAGAATAGCCCAATAAGTCGGAATCCCAACTGTCGAAGCGTCATCCGGAACCCGATTTATTTGTAGCTTATTACTTATTGTTACCGTCCATGTACACAGTTCATTGAAATACAGTAATCCCCGGATAAAACTTTACAAAATATGCTCTTGATCTTATATCTAATAGCCATACCTGGAACTTTCAGTATTAGCATAATATATGGTTAAAAAGACTTAAATTATTAAAAACTATAGCTAATTTTCTTGAAACACTACTAACCAAATAATAATGTATAAAATATGAAATATACAGGGAAACCAATTGTAATCCAGATTGGTACATTCTTAGGAGGCTTACAAGATGGTATTGGTGGAGCCATGGAGACGGTTTTTATACTGTAGATAGAGGGAGTGGGAGGTGTTGGTGGAAGGAAGGAGATGGTGATGATGGAAGGAAGAAGGGAGGTGGTTTTGATAGAGGGAGTGGGATGGTGATGATGGAAGGAAGGAGGAAGGTGGTTTTGATAGAGGGAGTGGGATGGTGATGATGGAAGGAGGAAAGTGGTTTCGGTAGAGGGAGTGGGATGGTGATGATGGAAGGAGGAAGGTGGTTTCGGAAGAGGGAGTGGGAGAGGGTTGGTGGAAGGAATGAGATGATGTTGGTAGAGGGAGCTGTTGATGGAAGGGGGGAGATTTTTGGTAGAGAGAGTGGGAGGGTGTTGATGGAAGGACAGAGATGGTTTTGGTATAGGGAGTGGGAGGATGTTGGTGGAGAAAAGGAGATGGATTTGGTATAAGGAATAGGCTGGTGGTGGAAGGAAGGATATGGTTTTGGTATAGGGAGTGGGAGGGTGTTGGTGAAAGGAAGGAGATGGTTTTGGTAGAGGGAGTGGGATAGTGTTGGTGGAAGGAAGGAGATGGTTTTGGTATAGGGAGTGGGATGGTGTTGGTGGAAGGAAGGAGATGGTTTTGGTATAGGGAGTGGGATGGTGTTGGTGGAAGGAAGGAGATGGTTTTGGTATAGGGAGTGGGATGGTGTTGGTGAAAGGAAGGAGATGGTTTTGGTAGAGGGAGTGGTATGGTGTTGGTGGAAGGAAGGAGATGGTGTTGTAGAGGGAGTGGGTGGGTGTTGGTGGAAGGAATTACATGGTTTTGGTAGAGGAAGTGGGATGGTATTGGTGGAAGGAAGAAGATGCTTTTGGTAGAGGGAGTGGGATGGTATTGGTGGAAGGAAGGAGATGGTTTTGGTTAAGGGAGTGGGATGATGTTGGTGGAAGGAAGGAAGGAGATGGTTTTGGTAGAGGGAGTGGGATAGTGCTGGTGGAAGGAAGGAGATGGTTTTGGTAGAGGGAGTGGGATGGTGTTGGTGAAAGGAAGAAGATGGTTTTGGTAGAGGGAGTGGGATGGTGTTGGTGAAATGAATTACATGGTTTTGGTAGAGGAAGTGGGATGGTATTGGTGGAAGGAAGAAGATGCTTTTGGTAGAGGGAGTGGGATGGTATTGGTGGAAGGAAGAAGATGCTTTTGGTAGAGGGAGTGGGATAGTGTTGGTGGAAGGAAGGAGATGGTTTTGGTATAGGGAGTGGGATGGTGTTGGTGAAAGGAAGGAGATGGTTTTGGTAGAGGGAGTGGGATGGTGTTGGTGGAAGGAAGGAGATGGTGTTGTAGAGGGAGTGGGATGGTATTGGTGGGAGGAAGAAGATGCTTTTGGTAGAGGGAGTGGGATGGTGTTGGTGGAAGGAAGGAGATGGTGTTGTAGAGGGAGTGGGATGGTATTGGTGGAAGGAAGAAGATGCTTTTGGTAGAGGGAGTGGGATGGTATTGGTGGAAGGAAGAAGATGCTTTTGGTAGAGGGAGTGGGATGGTATTGGTGGAAGGAAGAAGATGCTTTTGGTAGAGGGAGTGGGATAGTGTTGGTGGAAGGAAGGAGATGGTTTTGGTATAGGGAGTGGGATGGTGTTGGTGGAAGGAAGGAGATGCTTTTGGTAGAGGTAGTGGGATGGTGTTGGTGGAAGGAATTACATGGTTTTGGTAGAGGGAGTGGGATGGTATTGGTGGGAGGAAGAAGATGCTTTTGGTAGAGGGAGTGGGATGGTATTGGTGGAAGGAAGGATATTGTTTTGGTAAAGCAACATATCCATTTAAAGGCTGAACATCTGTATGAAATGAATAAGTAGCAGATGAAGAAATTGTATGCATAAGCTGTCCACCTGTAGTTTGTATGCTTGCGAGCAGGGCCCTCCTACCTTTTTTTGACTATCTTTAAATACCCAATGAGTTGAATCAATTATAAAGCGCAATGGAATTTGCTGCACTATATAAAAACCTGTTCATAAATAAATAGATAAACGACACATCGCACATCTTTTTAAACCAGTAGAAGAGGACAGGCAATTTCAGCGAGGACAAGAGAGGAGGATTACTGGGTGGGCCATCAGCTCTCAATGGGCAGCTGAATTTAATATGCAGGCTGCATTACTAAAGCTCCTGTTATTTTTTATCATTCTGCTCCATGGACCCATCTGTCGCACAGCAATAGCAACGCTGTCTCTTTCAAGAAGCGCCATGAAAATGACAGCTCCTTCCAAATTTCAAGTAGCACAAAAGTTTATATATTACTGTGTTTATTAAACCTTGGCTTCTAACCCTTTGCAGTCCAATTTTTTTTTTTTTTTTAAACACTCTGGTTTAAAGTAATTGTTATTTTAAATATTTTTTTTAATGAAACAATGGTCTACACTGAATGATGTTAATGTTTCTGCTGCTACTAACGCTAGGGCTGTTGAGCCTGACTAGACGTTGGATCTGAAAGGGTTAACCCAAACTTACCTGCAGCTGCTGGCCTACAAGTAATCTGAGGGCCGATTCAGACCCGTGTCTGACGGTGTTGAGTTTACGCATGCACGAATATGCGCATGTGCAAACGCCGTGAACGAACGGCTATGGCGAGTTTCACGCTCGTAATTCGGTCCAGAGGGGGCAGGGAGGGAAGGGGGCTGGAGTAGGGGAATGGCCAGCAATTAATGGGCGTCCCCATGAAAACACCGGCACCGGGTGTTCCTCTGACAGCGCAGGTGCTCAGGTTCAGGCCAAAGGCGAGAGAAATCATTCGATGGTCAAAATCATTCGATGGTCAGCGTTTGGCTGGGTGGCCAGCAGCGCTTACCTGCGAATATATGCAGCCTAGCGAACAGGTCTGAAACAAGCGCATACTTGCCTACTAGTTTCAGGGAGATTATAGTTGGTAATAGAATTTTGCAAAGCTCCCCATTGAGGGGGCGTGTCATGCTCCACCCAAAGGGCGTGTCTAGTTCCATATATGGAGAGATTGTAAAAAGAGATTGTGAACGGGGCACCTAGAAGCGTTGGTATGTCATTTAAAATGACTTACATGTATATACAAATGTAGATGAGCCCCAAAGCAGTTAGTAAGAGATACTATACTTGGTAATGTGCTGGGAAATGGTGCTGATGATTCAATGTAAATGTATCTATTGGTCATTCCTTTTTACCCAACAGTGTAATGTGTGCTAGGTGACATGAGGGAGATTGCTAGACTAATAAGGGAGAGAGGGAGATTGCTGCTATGCCAGGGAGTCTCCTGCAGAATGCAAGAGGGGAGGTAACTATGATGTAACAGTGTAATGTGGGCTAGGTGATATGAGGGAGATTGCTAGACTAATGAGGGAGAGAGGGAGATTGCTGTTATTTCAGGGAGTCTCCTGCAGAATGCAAGAGGGGAGGTAACTATGATGTAACAGTGTAATGTGGGCTAGGTGACATGAGGGAGATTGCTAGACTAATGAGGGAGAGAGGGAGATTGCTGCTATGTCAGGGAGTCTCCTGCAGAATGCAGGAGGGGAGGTAACTATGATGTAACAGTGTAATGTGGGCTAGGTGACATGAGGGAGATTGCTAGACTAATGAGGGAGAGAGGGAGATTGCTGCTATGTCAGGGAGTCTCCTGCAGAATGCAGGAGGGTAGGCAACTATGATGTAACAGTGTAATGTGGGCTAGGTGACATGAGGGAGATTGCTAGACTAATGAGGGAGAGAGGGAGATTGCTGCTATGTCAGGGAGTCTCCTGCAGAATGCAGGAGGGGATGTAACTATGATGTAACAGTGTAATGTGGGCTAGGTGACATGAGGGAGATTGCTAGACTAATGAGAGAGATTGCTGCTATGTCAGGTAGTCTCCTGCAGAATGCAGGAGGGGAGGTAACTATGATGTAACAGTGTAATGTGGGCTAGGTGACATGAGGGAGATTGCTAGACTAATAAGGGGGAGAGGGAGATTGCTGCTATGTCAGGGAGTCTCCTGCAGAATGCAGGAGGGGATGTAACTATGATGTAACAGTGTAATGTGGGCTACGTGACATGAGGGAGATTGCTAGACTAATGAGAGAGATTGCTGCTATGTCAGGAAGTCTTCTGCAGAATGCAGGAGGGGAGGTAACTATGGTGTAACAGTGTAATGTGGGCTAGGTGACATGAGGGAGATTGCTAGACTAATGAGGGAGAGAGGGAGATTGCTGCTATGTCAGGGAGTCTCCTGCAGAATGCAGGAGGGGAGGTAACTATGATGTAACAGTGTAATGTGGGCTAGGTGACATGAGGGAGATTGCTAGACTAATGAGAGAGATTGCTGCTATGTCAGGGAGTCTCCTGCAGAATGCAGGAGGGTAGGCAACTATGATGTAACAGTGTAATGTGGGCTAGGTGACATGAGGGAGATTGCTAGACTAATGAGGGAGAGAGGGAGATTGCTGCTATGTCAGGGAGTCTCCTGCAGAATGCAGGAGGGGATGTAACTATGATGTAACAGTGTAATGTGGGCTAGGTGACATGAGGGAGATTGCTAGACTAATGAGAGAGATTGCTGCTATGTCAGGTAGTCTCCTGCAGAATGCAGGAGGGGAGGTAACTATGATGTAACAGTGTAATGTGGGCTAGGTGACATGAGGGAGATTGCTAGACTAATAAGGGGGAGAGGGAGATTGCTGCTATGTCAGGGAGTCTCCTGCAGAATGCAGGAGGGGATGTAACTATGATGTAACAGTGTAATGTGGGCTACGTGACATGAGGGAGATTGCTAGACTAATGAGAGAGATTGCTGCTGTGTCAGGAAGTCTTCTGCAGAATGCAGGAGGGGAGGTAACTATGGTGTAACAGTGTAATGTGGGCTAGGTGACATGAGGGAGATTGCTAGACTAATGAGGGAGAGAGGGAGATTGCTGCTATGTCAGGGAGTCTCCTGCAGAATGCAGGAGGGGAGGTAACTATGATGTAACAGTGTAATGTGGGCTAGGTGACATGAGGGAGATTGCTAGACTAATGAGAGAGATTGCTGCTATATCAGGGAGTCTCCTGCAGAATGCAGGAGGGGAGGTAACTATGAACAGGCCCTTGGTATGTAATCCAACATCTGCTGACTATAAAATGCTTGTTGTGTGCCTGCGTGTTAGTGTACGTTATCTGACATCAGTGCCTCCGATCGCCTGTCATGTACTAACCAGCACTGATGTTTATGACTCTGCAATTCTGCTAATCCAATAGTGTCCCATCATAGCAGCCTATGACTAATACTTTGGATTCTGTATTTTGTTGGTCTGTTGATTTGCACAGATACACCGACACCTACGCAAGTCATCAAACAATATTGTGTTTGCCTATGAACAGGCAGAGCAGCTGCCGCGATCATATTTATTTTTATTGCTGATAAGAAGAACTCAGGTCTTTTATAGTTCATTACACTGTTATTTAGAATGTTTCCTGTCCAACCTATTTATCCGATAATCCTCGCCATACACTGGATTGCATTGTGATGGACTTTGTATCCGGTTCACTTTGGTATATGTCAAGGCGGAGGAGAAAATGTTGAGGTTGTTCTATGTACAGTTTCTGACAATCTGACCTTTACAGCGCTAAAGAACCACAAGTGAATCCATTTAACCCTTTGTAGTCTTACTGATAAGTGGCATTGGCCGGGGTACATGGAGCCTTCATCCAGGGCCCCTCCTCTCCAGCGGGCGGAGCAATAGAACCTGGACACTACGGTCACTAGGACACCATAGCGATGTACCGGAGTCTAGTGCACATCTGTAGGTCTTCGGGAAAATACCCGCCACACCATTTTCGCCACACCATTTTCCCGGTGATTTTCTTACTACGCATACGCGAAATGCTGGGGAAATAGGTGCAACATTTTTCCGGTGGTTTCAGCTACAGATAGGTCAATGGTCATTGGGCATAATTCATGTTTGTACACAATGCAGATGTTCACACAAGAGATTGAGTAATGTCACACTGTGCAAGTGCTGATTGGTTGACTATTTTGCTGCCTTCTCTACCAGGAAGGCATAGCCTGGTTGTTTTAAGGGGCATGGGTGGCATTTATACCCCTTTTACACCAAAATCCCTGGTCGGACCCTGGTCTTTGAACACGGGAGTTTCCAGGGTTGGACCCAGCTTCATACCCCATTTACACAGCACTGTGACCCAGGTCGGACCCAGGTCTGCACCGTTTACACTGAACCTGGGTCAGCCCTTCTTTTCCCTATGGATGACATTAAAAATGTCCATTTTAGGACCAATAAACTGCCATCCAACCTTCCCTCAAATATTTTAAATAAAAATTAAAAGACCTGACAAGTTAGCATTGAAAAATGTTGGTTTGTTTACTTTGTAACATATTTCTCAAAAAGTTTTATTCAGTGCTCAAATCGCGGTATAAAAGTTCAGTATCTCCCATGTGCTCCCCCCAGCCCCTTCCCCTGCAGCAGCAGACCGAATCTCCCATATGCTCCCCCCAGCCTCCCCCCCATATATATATGATACTGCATCCAATTATGAATTCTGTGTGCACTGCTCATATCCTTCCTGGCTGCTGTCTTTTGCCACTGCAGCGCACTGTGGAAAGGCATCCAGCACTTCTGGTATCCTTTCAGCACTACCTGGATGTCCCAACCTGGGTTTGGACCATTTACACCACCTACGACCCAGGTCCAACCGGTGTTCAAACCTGGTCAGGACCTGGGTAGGAGACCAGTGTTACTGGACCTGGGTTGGCGCCTTTTACACCAACGCTGACCTGGGTCCGACCTGGGTCCAACCTGGGTTATTCCTTGGTGTAAATGGGGTATAGATGCGCTGTAGCGGGTTGGGGAGTGGTTACATAATCGCCCCACAGGGGTGGACAAACCAGTCCTGGAGCGCTAACAACATATCATGTTTTCTAGGCCACCTGTGGGTCTGTAAAATGTGCTGGTTAGGAATGAATGCTGCACTTGTTTGAAAATGTGACAGTTAGTAATGACTGCACCTGTGCACCAGCTAGATGGTGAGGAAATGTGACAGTTAATAATGACTGCACCTGTGCACCAGCCAGGTGGTCTGGAAATGTGACAGTTAGTAATGACTACACCTGTGCACCAGCTAGGTGATCTGGGGAATGTGACAGTAATGACTGCACCTGTGCATCAGCTAGGTGGTCTGAGAAATGTGAGTTACTAATGACTGCACCAGTGCACCAGATTGGTGGTCTGAAAATATGACAGTTAGTAATGACTACACCTGTGCACCTGCTAGATGGTCTGGGAAATGTTACAGATAGTAATGACTGCACCTGTGAACCATCTAGGTGACCTGGATATATGACAGTTAATCAGTTTCGACTTGCCACATTGCACACTGTGTTTGAAAAGTGACAGGTAGGAGCTGATTGGTTGGTACTTTATCTCTCTCATCTTTATCTCTCCCCATGCTCTGATAAATCTAGTCCTGTTTGTGCTTTGCTCTTCTGTAATTGGGTGTATGCCGGATCCTTATTACACATATTATATCACATACACACGGAATGGCGTGACCTACAGACCTGGTATTACCCTATACGGCTGATATGTATATTCTCCTCACACCCAGGGGGATCATCCCCAACTGCACATCCCTTCAAGCTGTGTGTGAGTGCTATTTAATATTTTAACAGGTCAATTAGTGCAATTAGTATCCTCCCATCCCTGGGTTTAGCTGTATGATTGTGGCTCCCAATATGCCAGCTTTTTGCATCTGATATCGACGCCAGATGTAGGGAGGAGGTGAAAGCAGCAGCGCCCGTCTTTTCTGTCTTACATCCCCTCTGCAATGGGAGCTGTGCCTCCTTTTGTCAGAGCGGAGTTTTCCACTTGGAGTGGTTCATTCATACACTGGGCCCTGGCATCTGTCTACAATCCATTTGTCAGATCCTATGGCTGCAGGTTGTATTTGATCCTCAGGTTAAGCAGTAGTTATGGGGTAGGGAGCTAAGTAGGGGACATGCGATATGCTCTACTTACACGAACAAAGAGGATGACCTGCAGTTGCAGAAGGTGGGAGAATAAATATAATGTAGAATTATAGTAAACCCATCTCATTGGGTAGTTCAAAACTTTTTTCGGGGGAGGGGGAAATGATTTACATGAAACATTTCCTTTTTTTACAGTATATTGTTTTATTGTGGGTAATAACTTATTTTCAGGAGAATAATTAGGAAATATCAATAAGGAAATAAGTGGTATATTTATTAATCTTGGTGAAGTGATAAAGGGTCTGTGTTTTTTCACCGGCCAATCCGCTCCTACCTGTCAAACCAAGCCTGCAACTTCACAGGAGCTGATTGGCCGGTGATAAAAACACTTTATCACTTCACAAAGCTTAATAAATCGGCCCCAAGGTTATCAAGGTATTACCAGCATATTTATTTAAGAGTATTTCTGGGATATCCCCCAAAAAACTGACTAATTTGGAGAGACAGCAGCAGATACAAGACCGGATGTACTAAGCTTCAAAAAGTGATAAAATTGAGAGTGATAAACTACCATTCAATCAGCCTCTAACAGTCATGTTCCAGCCTGTGTTTGAAAAATGACAGGAGCTGGGTGGCTGGTAGTTTATAATTATCCAAGTTATCACTTTTTGAAGCTTAGTAAATCTGGCCCAGGCTATTATCTTATATCTGCCGCAATCCCTAAGCTTCGCATTCCAGAGTTGAAGATGACGTTAGCCCAGTGGTTCCTAAACTGTGCGCCTAGACAGTCAGAAGGTCGACAATCAAATGTCTACAGGGTCCAAAGGTCGACAGTGAAAAGGTCGACATGAAAAAGGTCGACATGCATTTTTTTAACATAATTTTGAGCTGACACGTGCCGACAGGCGGTATTTCATACCCTACCATCCACTAGGGCGCGGAAGGAGAATATAATAGTGTGCCGAGCGCAGGGAGGCATCGAGCTGAAAGCAGGGCGAGCGTAGCAATCGCAGTGAGGGGACGCAGTACACTTAGACGGTGTCCAAGTCGACCTATGTCGACATACACACCCCAAAAATATGAAAATCTCACGTCAACCATTTCCATATCGACCTTTTCGTTGTAAGTAATGTGCGGCGGCGGTATGTAATGTGCGCGGGGGGGGGGGGGTTGCAGCGGTTCATCTGCTACTGCTTCTTTGTGCTGGCCGGGTGGAGGGGGAACGGGAGCTGGGAGTCTGCTTGAAGGCCCTGGGAGGTGCTGTGCATGCATGCGCAGCAGCCCTCCCGTGGCCACTTTAGATTTGGGCAAAGTGCTGCAGCCAGCCCAGGGGGGAGCGCAGCCGGCCCGTTTTTATTGAGTTTTCGTCCCACCAGGAAATGGCCCGGTTTCCCGGTGGGCCAATCCACTCCTGGACTTTCCCATTGTCGACCTAATGCTTGTGTCGACCTTCCAAACCTGTTGATCTTAGCAATGTCAACCTTCAGCGGTCGATGCATGTTGACCTAAATAGGGTCGAGCTAATGACCCAGACCCTCTCTGCTGCACCCTTGTTTAGTTTCCTTAGGGCACCAAGCCCCAATTCTGTTCATCTTCCTCTGGATTAGTTCTGCAGTGCTGCTGTTACATGTAGATATCATTATCATTGTCTGTACTGCTGAAACACTATCACCCACCAAAGGAGAAAGTTCTGAGAAATAAACAGAGTCATCTGCCTGGCGGGATTGCTGCAGAACTCCTAACATTTCTCTTTTATGAGTCAGGACTCTGTAAAGCCCCATACACATGATACGATATTGTTTTATCGCTCAGAAAGGGCTTTCTGAGTGATATTGTGGACAATATTGCCTAGTGCAGTGGTTCTCAAACTCAGTCCTCACGACCCCACACAGTTCATGCAAAGGACCGACTTTGAGAACCTGTGGCCTAGTGTGTACGCTCCCTGTCGTTAACGATGCGCACTCCCGTACGTCATTAACGACCCCCTCCCTAGTCCAGCATGTCTGGACAAGGAAGGTCATTGTTAATGACACCCATGCAGCAGCCCCATGTGACCTACTAAGTGGTCTGGAAACTGTGTGGGGTGATTCAGGCCTTCTCGTAGCGGGCTGAATACATCCACTACAAGAGACTGACTTTTATTAGCAAAGGGGAAAAAAATTATTTGATGGTGAGCGACCACTGAATTATTTTTTTAACCGCGTGGTCACATGCGAGCACTTGCCTAGTATTGAGCTGATTCAGGTGAGGGGAGCGGGCATTCGGCGGGACAGCAAGCGTTTTACTTGCCCGCCAGGCAGTGAATATACGCTGGTCTGAATCAGGCACTTTGACAGTTATTTACAGCAGGGTTGCCGACCCTCCCGGAATTTCCGGGAGTCTCCCGAAAATCTGAACCCTCCCGGATTCAGGGGGGACCCCCGCTGTCCCCCGGATCGCGGCATTAAAATGCCGCAATCCTCGGGTCTCAGAGGAGGGGGCGGAGCTAAAACGGCACAATGGCGTCATTTTAGCCCCGCTCCCTCCACGGAGATCCGTGAATTCGCTGTTTAACCATCATGGGGGCGGGGCTTAGTGATGTCACTATTAAGCCCCGCCCCCTGAGCGGCTGCTGAAACTCGTCTCTCCGGGCTTCTCCCGGAGAGGAGAATAATAAAGTCGGCAACCCTGATGTACAGCCACCCACGAAGCAGGACTTTTTCAAAATTCGACCCCTAAGGGGGTTAAAGGGCTAAAATGTTCCGGCCAAAAAACTTTTGCCCACTTGAACCCGAGCGCACCATAATTTTTTTTAATTATTTTAATTTTCTGTATTAGAAATCCGAACACAGAAACAGTTTTATAAATAGCCCTCTAGATACCGGATGATTGACAGGTATATAGCGTAACCCAAGCATTTTTCACATATTTTTTTATTCCGTCTCAGAGTCGTGTGACTGCAGAGCGAAGAACGCTCAGTATTTGCCGGGAAGCCTCGCGATTATTTATAGTCGGCTGGACGGAAGCCAAGGCGATGACACCTGTACCTGACATTCAGGATGTGGAGGATATCCTCTGAGATCAGATTAACCCATCACAGCCCCATGCCTGGTAAATTACATTTGGTGTGAAATACTACAGAGGGCACAATAAGTCCCATGGTCACCGGCCGCCAAGGGTCGTATATCTGTTTTTGTCATCACTTTCACCTCATTGCTGGGTTGGGCTTTGTTTTAGACTGTTCCTCAGGTGCTCACCTGTCCGGCAGCGAAGGTGTGAAGCGAGAGGTTTGCTAAGCATAAACAGTCTCAGCTGTATTCCATTCCCCACAGCGCGTTTGCTGAAAGACATCGTGTAATTTTCCCATGGGAAGGCGGCCTGACACCATCGCTCACCTTCATGTCTACTCATCTCCAAGCCAAGGAGTAAACATTGTGAACATGAGAGGGTTTGAAAGAAAGAGAAAGAAGAAGAAGGGGGGGGGGGGGGCGACACCGGTAGAGAATTGCATTACATAACGAGCATAATTACTTTGATGGGAGTTTTTTTGAAATCCCGACATTACCTGAGGAATTGGAGAAAGTTAGATGTGGCCCGTTCATTGTTCCCGCCGGTCGTCATCACTGCAGCATTGTACCACCTATTGATCTTGGTTCTGTGGCAACCACTTTCATCAGAAATGAAAACAGATTACTGAATAGGGTTCGGCCTTCATAAGAACTTCACCACCAATGAGTCGTTGACATTAAATGGAAGTCGTCCAGTTAATAAAGCTCACCGCATTCCCAAAGCCACCCACGTCCACATTCCTCTCTGCATAAATAATAGGTGGGCAGTCTTTTTGGCTGGAGGAGATGTAGTTACTGGGTTCCGTGCCAGTTTTCTCAGGGGAACAGTGGGGAACGGTTCCGTGATGTGTCCTCTTGGATGTTTCTGAATATTTTTTAAAGGAGAACATACCTTGGTGCATCTGCCCCTCTTGAGAACAGTCAGAAGCGTTCTTGCGGTCTGTTCTGCGGGTTGGGATCATTTGGTCTACAGCATGATGGTCGACAGTCATTAGGTCGACACCATTAGGTCGACATGGGAAAAGGTCGACCTGGTTCTAGGTCGAAAAGTCATTAGTTCGACAGGTCGTTAGTTCGACAGGTCATTAGTTCGACAGTGTCTAGGTCGACAGTCAAAAGGTTGACATGGGGTTTTTCAAGGTTTTTTTACCTCAATGTTAACACAGTCGATATGGACACAGTTTAAAGTACACCGCATTCCCTCACATCGCTCACTGCGCTCGCAATGCGTCAGGCACGGTGCCTCGCTGCGCTCAGCACACTATTTTATTCTCTCTCCTGTCGGCTAAAAAAACAGTGAAAAACCCCATGTCGACCTTTTCTTTGTCGACCTAGACACTGTCGAACTAGCAACTTGTCGAACTAATGACTTTTCGACCTAGAACCATGTCGACCTTTTCCCATGTCAACCTAGACTCATGTCGACCTTTTCCCATGTCGACCTAATGGTGTCGACCTAATGACTGTGGACCATCATGCTGTAGACCAAATTACCGCATCCCCTGTTCTGCATCAGCCTGTAAGTGTTACAAGTATACACCCCCAGACTGGCTGGGAGGCTCCGGAAAATTGGGGCACCCACCCAGCCCTGTGGACGGACAGGCAAGTATCCCAATTTTTCAGGACCGATCTGCCAGCCGCCCACTTAATGTAAAGTGGGTGGTCTGTGCAGTCAATAACTAGATTCTGGATGCGTTATAGCCACGCCCCCTGATTTGAATGCTGATCATTTGGTCAACGGATCCACGATGTCCAGAATAGAAATCATGTGGCCGACCGCTCATGGCACAAGCCTAAAAATGGTCGTCACGTCTAGATTAACAGAAGATCGACGCAAGCAGAAGGTGGATGGGAACGTGGTAGACAGTGACAAGGTCGACACGAGTTTTTCATGATGTTTTTGTTTTAACCCGACTTGTTCGTTCTTTACCACCGGATGCCGGACACTTGTACAGTGTCCATGTCACCATAGACACCGAAAAAATTTGCAAAACTTGTGTCAGCCTTGGCACTGCCGACCACGTTGCTGTTGACTTTTTGCTTGTGTTGATCTTCTGTTACTGTCGATCTAGACGCTGCCGACTATTTTTAGGTCGACCATGAGTAGTCGACCACGTCATTTTCAATCTAGACATCGGCGATTCACTATGGCATAACCGTAAAGCAGGGGTGTGGCTACAGTGACGCAATAAAGGCCCCCGCACCCCCATTGATTATGGAAAGACTGCATACGGGCACAGCATACCTCAGGGTTCACTACGTCTGCAGTCTCCTCTGGAGGAGAAGCACGGGGAGGAGACTGTCAGCAGAGCTGCGGGGGGCAGGGCCTGATATCGGCATCATCAAGCCCCGCCTACAGCCCGGCAAATACTGGGGGTCTCCAATGAGGGGGCCCTCCCGGCCATTCTGGGAGGGTAGGCAACCCTGGCGTACCTTCACTAGCTGTTTACCAAGTGATTGACAGGCATCGGGCATTTGGTGTGTCCCGGAAAACATAGGTGTTCCCCGGCCATTCGGAGGGAGGACCGCTGACATCAGCAGCGCAGCAATGAGGGATGGAGCTCGGCGGGGTGGCGTCACTGCGCTCCAATTACTTGCAGCCTAGAAAGCAGATCAGGCACTTTTGTAGCAGCCTGTGAAGGCAAATGCACTGCAGGAGTTGACTTAATTCCACACAGTTAATAAATACAGTTCGCATATGTGGATTGCTGAGGTTTGCTTACCAACATTAAACATCCTGTACAGGTGAACCGGTTGTTTGTGACAGAAGGAAGGCATACAGATCATTCATGGGAGAGGACACTAATTGTTACATGACATCACTGCTCATAGGCCCTTATTCTGGTTCACTCGCAGAGGCAAATTCCATCGGAAATGGACAAAATCATGTGCACTGAAGGGGGGGGCAGATGTGACATGTGCAGAGAGAGTAACTATTACTTAAGTAGGGTCCAGTGTTCTTCTAATCATGGCGGGTAGCAGGGGCGTATTGGGATAGAAGTCTGGCAAGGGGAACTGGGGGGGGGGGGCGCTGCTGACGATAGCCCGGGGGGATGCGGAAACTACTCACAAGGCACTGCTTGTCATCCAACAGCGACCAGTGGCCGCATAGCCCAAAACAAATATGGAAATATGGCCGCCTCATATGTGCATATATTATATGCGGTGGCCATATTTGTTTTGCGCAATGCTGCCGTTTGTGACCAGGCTGCGGCCGCTTGGTTCCGGCAGCCCTGGAACCAAGGTAGGCGGCCCAGCCGGAGGGATATCTGGTCCGGCCCACCGGGAAATGGCCCGGTTTCCCGGTGGGCAAATCCGCCTCTGGCAGGTACCCTAAAAACGGCATTAGACCCTCAATTCTGAGTGCACATAAGCAGAGATGAGAACATTGGAGATGTCAGCAAACCATTGGGCTTGGCAACATCTCTTAATATGGACCTTAGATTGTATGAATTTAGTATATCTGCCCAGAACAGTCTACCCTGCAATAGGTATCGCCATCGACTGTTGATGGCTTGCAACTATCAATAGTTTCCTTCCGATGGTAAATAGTTTTACTACCGATGATGGAAGTCCAATGTAAAAATCCCATTGCTCCTCTATGAGTGGCTATGTTCCTTGGCCATGATCCGAAGCATTGATTGTTGCCACCCAATGGCTACAATCATCAATGGTTGACCTTTCCGTGGCCATCCCTAACCTACACTGATGAGACCAAAGCAGGAACAAGCTATGCACAAAAAGCCCATTTGGTTTGGCAATGACTCGTAGGGCTATGGTGTACGTACTTTTTTAACAGAGGACCCTTTCTACTTTTAGAAAGGTTTATTCTAATATTTTGGCCATGGAGCATTGCTCAAAAGTCTTCCTCATTCTTCTGTAATAACCCCGACATATATTTGATCCGCTAAACAGAAACCGTACTCAACTGTCCATTTTCTGTCGGACCACCTACCCCCCAGGCTCAGTCGGAAGTGTACTGAAGATTTTCTAGAACTTTCTTGAATTTTGTCCATTTTTTGTTCTACTACAAACTAATGTGTCAAAGACGCCAACTGCAGATTCGTTCCAAGCATTACTTTAACCCAAGAATGTGCTAGGAGCCATCAAAGAATTCTTCATGTGGGATTTTACTTCATTTCACCAGTCTGAGCAATATATGGAATCTCAATACAAACAGGTTGTGCATTCCATTTGAAAGGTGTCTGTGTTTCTCAGTACCTGGGGGCGGATGTTTTGAAGATTCATGGGTGGAACATTCTTTGAAGAAGACTTCAAAATACAGACTTATTCTCTGTGCTGGATCAAGGAGGCATGTTCATTAATCTCCAAAATTAAAAATGTAGTTTAAATAATTCAAGGGTGTTCTCCAAGTGACAGTTAGATATCCCCTTTGGCAATCTTGCAAAATGTTATAATTTGCAATCACTAAGCAGTCACAGGAGACATATTTGTTAAAACATGATGTGAATGCCCAGATCAAATCGTTGTTTCTTACAGTGGTTCTCAAACTCAGTCTTCAGGGCACCACAGCGTTCTCGTTTTCCAGGTCACCTGACAGTTATACTGTGTACATAACCAACTGTCACATTTTTAAAACCCAATGGTGACCTTGAAAACATGACCAGTGTGGTGTCCTGAGGCCCAAGTTTGAGAACCTGTGGTTTGTAATTGATACCAACCTCATTGCAATTAATTAGTCATTTAAAACGAAGGGGTCTTTTCAGTGTCAGACTGGGGCATGAAAGCCCACTGGGGGAATGCAGGGATAGGAGCCCACGTGTAGGGGTGTGGCTGCCGGTATTGGCTCACTCACAGACGGTGACGCTTTTTAAATGCCCGGCCAGCCTCCGGAAGTGAAGGAGAAGCCTGCGCTCTGGAAGCAGTGGGCTTCAGTGGGGGCAGCTCAGTGGAGGCAGTTGGGGGGTGCGTTGGGTGAAATGGGGGGCCTGGGCACTTCCCTCTCTGTCAGAGTGGCCGGGTCCTGGACAGATGTGCCCATAGCACCCCCTTGCTGGCGGCCTAGCCTGCACAATACGGGTTATGCAGTTAGGAGGCGATTTTCCAGTCACCACCTTTTTGGTATTACGAGATATCTTGACCACAGCTGGTTTTGGTGGCTCCTTCTTTGCTATTCTCCATATCCTTATATGAAATCAGGACATTTAAATCAATTATTTCCTGTGAACTTTTAATCCACGCAGTTTGGTGTCCGTGTCTTTATTTGTAGTGGTTTAAGCTATCCTAAACATCGTATAAGACTTTTGTTGCAATAAAATGATGGGCGCCTTAAATGGGCTACATTTTGGAAAGGAGAAGTCAGAAAACATGCACTGTATAGTACAACGCAATGATTTCATACTGAACATCTTCAGCACATGATAAACGAGGAATCTCACAATGACTTCTCATCAATTCCATTCCTCATCCCTTTCATTTATGTTCCAGAGACGGTAGAGCCTCAGGGCTGTCATATGGTTCCTTTATCATTTAATGGCATGATTACAAAGCAGGTTATACTGCTAATATTAGGATCTCTTTGTAAATGTCATGAGTGGGTGTGAGACTGTGGTGATTAATAAAAGCAAATGTTGTCCCCCGAAAACTAGCGGTTGCTGCTTCAGGATTCATAGCTTGCCTTATGTTCCGGAAATTGGAATTATTTATACGCCAATAACATGTTAACAGAGGGACAGATGTACGGCATACACAAAGGTATACATACAGGGGCGGAGATAGGGTGCAGGAGGGGGTAACAGGTACTACTTACCTGGCCCAGGCTTGTTGGGGGCACCTGGCAGAGGCCCAGATCAGCTGCTAAGGGTTAAAAATGTCACCTTGTGCAGCCACTGATTCCCACTCTGCAACTGTTGGTACCCTACATGCAGGGGTTAAAGTGAGGGGGAACTGGGTGGAACTTAGTTCCACCACCTCTAAATGTAGGGGGAACTGAGTTCCACCTCTACCATAGCCATGAACAGTAATTCCAACAGAAAAGCCTGTCCCAGTTGCTTCTTCTTCTGGCACGTGTATGTGATGTCATGCCATCACCACCTCTGAATTGAAGAAGAGCCACTAAGGGGAGCAGGCTCTGTGCATGCTGAAGACAAGGTGAAAGGGGGCTAGCAGGACTCAGAGAGGAGGGGAAGCTGCTGGAGAAACACAGGGCATGGAGCTGCTGAGGTACATGGACAGTGAGCTGCTGGAGGGACATAGGGCATGGAGCTGCTGGAGTGACAGAGACAGATGTGTATAAGCAGCACAACTGTTGACATTATATGTATAAGGGGCACTACTATGTGGTATAATATGAATCAAGGGCCATACATGTGGTTTCATTTGTATATGATTGTGTGTATACTGCATGTTGTAATTTTAATTGGAGTTCCTATCGTGTGACCACACCCCTTCCTTGTGGGACCATTATCCCTTTATGAGAGGTAGGGCACAAATTCCTTGGCACTTATCTAGGCTCTGCCTAATTGGGGGGGGGGGGGGTGTCGCTGTTTGGGAAAGAGAGTTCCACCACCTCTCCAAGACCACTTTAAGCCCTGCCTACATGGTCACACAATGTTTGGGGGGTTTCCAAATGTAATCCACAATCTCCCACTCTGCAGCACATTGGAGAAAGTATGGAAGTCGGTAAAAGCCCTGAAAATTAGTATTTTTATACACTGGATACTGTAAGGAGTACAGTCTTAATATTTGTAACAAAGAGTGGTGGTAACCTGCGCTCAGGACTATTAGTGGCTGGTGTATAGTAATTCTGATGTGCACGTTGCTATAAATAGTGGTATTGGTACAAATATAATGCTGAACTGCACGGAAGTAACAGTGGTGACAGAAATGCAGTGTGGTGATGTGCACTTGGTCTAAGACCAAGTGCCAGTCTAATATCGACCAGAAATCTCTTTTCACCAACTTAGATGACCTACTTTATTCAATAACCATTACACAATAATCACAACAGGTGTCATTTGGTTACACAGGCCAATACACCGCATTATTATGATACAGAATTACATATTGTATCTGCATACAATGTAATATGGCAATACCCTGCACTCAATATATATGGTTATCCACAAGCCATTTATAAGTGCACAGCAATAGGCACCGACCTAAAACCCACAACCAAGATGGTGTTTCCTTATTTAAACCAATGGAAACATGATACTGCTCCACTTCCAAACATCAATGATGACAATAGGGCAAATAACACACGTTTCCCACAACCAAGATGGCCGAAACCGCCTCCATTTACATCATAAGATGGCAATAGGGCAAATAACACACGTTTCCCACAACCAAAATGGCCGAAACTGCCTCCATTTTCTAACACACCAATGCCATAAAAAGCCCTCACCCCAGAGGCCCAGCACTCCCTGAAGAAGGCTAGGAAGCCGACACGCGTAGGAGAATTACCCCTCCAACACCATTCTTTCAAGCTACTTCCCCATCCATTCTTTCAAGCTACTACCCCATCCACCTAAGTCTCCTCCTGGCCGGAAGTTGAGCGCACAGGAGCCGGCAGGACAGTGACACCGGGTGACGGTGAAACCCCGCGCCACAACCCGGAAGTGACAATCCCGCTCAGGCACTATGGAGCCGGGCTCACCACACAGCTGCAGCGCTGAACGAGCTCCGGCAAGAAGGACTTCACAAGCGGACAGAAGAACCGGGACCCAGAGGAACTTTGCAGCGGTGAACACAGGTGAGAGGTGCACTGAGGAGGGGACGGGACGCCAGCCCCTCTGCACCACCACCCCTGTGCACTCACCCACCCCCATTGTGACTGTGACATTTCTCTCTCCCCTCACGTCTGGACTGTGAACTCACCCCCATCCCGCTGCCCAGCAGCCCACCATAACCACCCCGCTGCTCAGCAGCCCACCATACCCCATCCCCACTTGCATACCTTTGGCAGTATTGTTGTGCATTATCACAATAAATCCATCTACTGCTTGCCTATACAGCCTATTTCCTTCAATACCACCCGTGTAGCATATATTGTGCATCTCATGGTTTGTACATCTCATGTTTTGTGGTTATTCATATTTCCCTCGTGCACATCACCACACTGCATTTCTGTCACCACTGTTACTTCCGTGCAGTTCAGCATTATATTTGTACCAATAACACTATTTAAAGCAACGTGCACATCAGAATTCAGGGTTCGCAAAAACGCGCTATAGCGTGTATTTTACCCTAAACCGGTCCACGGGGACTCAGTTTTTAAAACTAAAGGGGTCCCCGAGGACGCGCTGTGCTGAACCTGTGAGCCGACGCCATGTCTGGCTGTCACTGCGTCTCTTGTGATGCTGCAGTGTGGGCTGAAGAACCTCGCCCACTAACCTCCCACTCTGGAAGCGAGGAGCCGAGCACCTCAGGCCAGAGCGCCCCTCCCATACTGTGACGTCAGAGTGTGGGCAGAAGTCGCCGCTTCCTTCTGGCTGTTCGTAGACGTAGCGCGTACGGCAGCGTCCCGGGGCTGTGTCAGTGAGACAGACAGAGGGAGAGCACGGAGACACGCACACAGCGAGTAACGGCTGCACAGCACCGCAAGCAACATGGGTGAGTCTCACATCCAGCCCGGGCTGCGGCTGTGTGCTGTGTGTACGGGCAGGGTGGTGGACGGAACAAGAGGCCCTGCGCAGAGAGGAGACTGGGCACCAGCAATGATGGGAGAGGACTACTGGGTGTAAGGGAGGCCGCACTGTATGAATGAGCTCTACAGGCTGGGCGCGGGATAGCCTGATAGGTCACTGCCATGGGCTATATGTGATTAGAAGTGGAGTTATCAGGTTACCCCCATAATACTTCATGTGTCATTCTATATGGGGAGGCGGAGGTGTAATGGGGCTAGGGCAGACCTTGGACTAATGTGGGCTACGGAATGGGGTTATGGGAGATCTTAGGGTAATGTGCCCTGTTTAATGGGACTATGGCAGATGTGTGCTGGGGTTATAGCAGACCATGGGGTATCTTGTGCTGTGTAGTGGGGCTATAACATACCGCAGGATAATGAGGGCTGTGTAATGAGTCTATGGAAGACTGCAGGGTAATGAGGCTTTGGTAAAATGAAGGGTAACTTGGGTAGTATAATGGGGCTATGGCAGACCTCAAGGTAATTTGGGCTGTGTTATGGGAGTATGGCAGACCTCAGGGTATTGTGGGCTGCGTTATGGGGCTATGATAGACCTTGTTCCAATGTGGGCTTTGTAATGGGGCTATGGCAGACGTCGGGGTAGTGTGGGCTGTGTAGTAGGACTATGGTAGACCACGGGGTACCGTATGATATGTAGTGGGGTGTACCGCTGTGTAACGGGCTTTGGAAGACTGCAGGGTAACATGGGCTATGTAATGGGGCCCTGGCAGACCATAGAGTATTTTGGGCTGTGTAATGGGTCTATAGCCGACCTGACGTTAATGTGGGCTGTTTACTGGGGTTATGTCAGACCTCAGTGTAGTGGGGGCTATGTAATGGGGCTATGGAAGACCTCAGGCTAAAATGGGCTGTGTAGTGGGACTATGGCAGACCACTGGGTACCATGTGTTGTATAGTGGGGCTATGGAAGACTGCTGTGTAATGGGGCTATGGCAGACAATTGGGTAATGTATGTTATATATGCTGGGAGCGTAAAGGGCTTGTCCTACTGTATGTAACCTGCTGTGTGCTTATGCTTTTCTAGTACTTTTGTGTTGAGTGAGAACTGAAGGTGTATAATGAAGCTTTCTGTACTACAGCTGTGTGGATTGATATGGACATTATTTGGACATTATTTCATTCATTTTATTTCTGATTCTGTGTTGTGTGTGCTTGTGACTTGTTTAGTTTTCAGGTTTATATAGTTTCTAGTATATATGTATCTTTATGCGAGTGGGCCAATTGATACTTCCCCCCATGTGCCATGCTGGGGAGAGGAGGCTTTATTCCGTTGGGACCCAGAAAAGGTCAGGTAGGACCCCAATTTTTAGAAGTGAAGGGTCCCCGGGACCCACTTTTTTGGCTGGTTTTCGCGAACACTGGAATTACTATACACCAGCCACTAATAGTCCTGAGCGCAGGTTACCACCACTCTTTGCATATTGTATTATTTAGCTGAGATCTACTGTAGGTCTTTTCAGCAGTAACCTTGCAGCCGTAACATTGAATAGACAACATTACAGTGAGCGCAGCCCTCCTTCCTCTCTTAATATTTGTAACAGTACAGATGGTTTATAGTATAGGCCAGTGGTTCCCAAACTTTTTTAAATCACGGCACCCTAGAGCATCAGAATTTTTTTCCCGGCACCCCTAGGCCAAAAGTTTCTTATTCTGTAAATCGTTTTGTATGTCATACATGGGTTTATTTATGGGTGAGGGACAGGATTAGCTTATGTTTGTCCACATATTTTATCATGCCCATCAGCAATGCTTTTGCCTTTTAAATTGACCTCAAATAATTTCAATTGGCACTGGACCACCAATCCAAGGCACCCCTGCAAGTGTCCTGAGGCACCCCAGGGAGCCACGGCACACAGTTTGGGAACCACTGGTATAGGCTGTTTAAAACAATTAAAGCGGTCAGGAAATGTTTAAACATATCATAATAAATAAATACACAAACATAAAAGAACCAGTACTGCACTTTCTGAGCTCACAATCTCCCACTTCATGGTAAGTCTCCTGCCTCTTCCTCCTGGCAGCTGCTCTCTGGTCCATTGTGCTGTTTGAGGGCGTTTGCCTATGTGTGCACCTGGCCAGGAAAATGTGAACTGTGTGGGGTCCTGAGGACCAAGTTGGAGAACCCCTGGTTTATCTTATCTCCATGTAATGGTTATCCTTCACATTGCACATATAACACATACTTGTCTAATCTCTTGTAATGTTCAGAACATTTCCCAGCAAGCCTCCAGGGTTAGTGAGTGTCCTTCCCAGATTGGGGAAGTTGGGGGAACGGAGGCCAGATGATGTAAATGTAGCCCCTTAAAATCGGTTTGAACAGCGGAGGGTGGATCATGATTACGGCACTACTCCACCACCCACTGGAGACTCTTGGTGGGGGTTTGAAAGAAGTTTGCGATATATTGTTTCCCCCCAATGTGTATCAATGTAAATTTGATGCATTATGTCTCAACATATATCCTATCCATTGTAACCTTAATGTTGTGTGATCATTCAGCTTCTTCCTGGTTGCATTGTTCCCGCCTCCTCCTTGTGATGTCATGATGTGACATCGCAGGGGGATCTAGGGGCATTATCCCCTACTCCAGCCCTGTGTATACAATCCTTGAATTCCAGATTGACATAACAGTTGATTCTAAATTTGTAATATTAGATTGTAACCGAAGCTTCCAACCTACTCTAAATATAGAACCAATTATCCAGAATGTGCAACCTACCCTTAGCGACACACTTCCTGATCATCTATATAAAGCACTTGTGGAATATTACACACCCACATCTGCCGTTCCGCTATTCTTCTGGAAGTGACGGGAAGTAGGGAGATAACCAAATAACAGTTTGCCCTTTGGAGAATCTGTCCCGATGACCTATTAGACCATATCGCATATGATAAAATACAAAGTTGTGCATTGTTCCTGACTTCAATGAGATGCAATCAGAGATATTGTTGGGAGAGAGAACAAATGGTTATAGAGATTTGTTTACTTACAGCATAAACCAGTACAAACACAATGGGGCTATTATGACAGTAATTTAAGAAAACAAAGGCTCCGCAGAACAAAGTGTGATCCCCTTCTGCATGAGTTCATAGTCTAAATATCAGCACCAGAGTGCCTGGTGGCCTCACTTAGCCCCTTACATGCACACAAGTCAGTGTCAGTGATACCTGGTGCATATAATTAACCATACTTCCCAACTGTCCCGGTTACCGTGGGAACGTCCCAGTATTTGGGGATGTTCCCACGGCAGTCCCTCTATCCCTCATTAGTCTACCAATCTCCCTCATGTCACCTAGCCCACATTACACTGTGAAATCATAGTTACCTACCCTCCTGCATTCCGCAGGAGACTTCCTGACATAGTAGCAATCTCCCTCTCTCCCTGATTAGTCTAGCGATCTCCCTCATGTCACCTAGCCCACATTACACTGTTACATCATAGTTACCTACCCTCCTGCATTCTGCAGGAGACTCCCTGACATAGCAGCAATCTCCCTCTCTCCCTCATTAGTCTAGCAATCTCCCTCATTTCTCCTAGCCCACATTACACTGTTACATCATAGTTACCTCCCCTCCTGCATTCTGCAGGAGACTCCCTGACATAGCAGCAATCTCCCTGTCTCCCTCATTAGTCTAGCAATCTCCCTCATTTCACCTAGCCCACATTACACTGTTACATCATAGTTACCTCCCCTCCTGCATTCTGCAGGAGACTTCCTGACATAGCAGCAATCTCCCTCTCTCCCTCATTAGTCTAGCAATCTCCCTCATGTCACCTAGCCCACATTACACTGTTACATCATAGTTACCTCCCTTAATGCATTCTGCAGGAGACTCCCTGACATAGCAGCAATCTCCCTCTCTCCCTCATTAGTCTAGCAATCTCCCTCATTTCTCCTAGCCCACATTACACTGTTACATCATAGTTACCTCCCCTCCTGCATTCTGCAGACATTTTGGGGAAAAAGGAATGAGAGATAGATACATTTACATTGAATCATCAGCACCATTTCCCAGCATTTTACCAAGTATAGTAGCTCTTACTGACTGCCTTGAGGCTCATCTTCATTTGGATATAAGTCATTGGTACTTGTGTAGTTTCACGGCACCAGCATGGCGCAATGCTACTTCCGGGTGTACGCTCACCACGAAATATGTCCAAAAAAGTAACTTAACTCCATGCCAACATGGATAGTTCATACCTCCACTATCCATGTTGGGATGGAGTTGATTTTAAATAGCGTGGCGAGACACCGAGCCCGCTGCGTGGGCGAGCGAAGCGAGCCCTGCAAGGGGACTCAGACGCACGGCGCCATGCTGGCGCATTGAAACTACACAAGTACCAAGTCATTTTAAAAGGTTCCTCTCAGATGTAGCCGTACACACCCACGCTTCTAGGTGCCACGTTCACAATCTCTTTTTGCAATCTCTCCATATATGGAACTAGACACGCCCTTTGGGTGGAGCATGAGACGCCCCCTCAATGGGGTGCTTTCCAAAATGCTACTACAAACTATAATCTCCCTGAAACTAGTTTTCAAAAGTAGGCAAGTATGCTGGTGCATCCATATATCCAGGTACTATGCTATAGGGTGTCTGTTACAGGTAAAGTTCTGGGACGTCAAATTAGGTTCTGGTTGATAGACAGTCAATAAGTTGGTACAATATTGCCGACATGCAATAAGTCGACAGGTACAAGTGAAAAGTCGACAGAACTTTCACTATTTTCGTTTCGACAATTGTCATGTACTGTAGTCCTTTTTACCCTGTCGACTTTGAGCATTACCGACCTTTTGTCTATCGACCTTTTGTACCTGTCTAACTTTTATTCTTGTTGACCGATTGCCTGTCGACATATTCACTGGACACTATGGGTGAGATGTTATAGGGTGCGATTTTTTAGAACGTGATATTTTTTGGTAAAAAAACAGCTCAAATCGCACATTTAGTAGTGTGCCATTTGCAGTAAAAATCACACTTTTTCTTCAGAAATCGCATCAATGGAAAGGAAACATCCCAGGCACTGTGTTGATAGTCTGCATTATTTGGAATAACAGAATAAATCTTTTTCTGCAGTTCAAGGAGTGAAATTGCTGTGATTAATAAAGCCACGGGTTGAGAAACACATCCCCTTGTGTTGCCCAGTGCTCCTTATTCACATTACACCACACTGTATTGTTGCTTATTCACATTGCACCACACAGTATTGTTGCTTATTCGCATTGCACCACACTGTATTGATTCTTATTCGCACTCCACCACACAGTAGTGCCATTTATACAGTACATGGTACACCACATAGTAGTTTACCTTTTACACATAATATCACACAATAATAGCAACTCTTGTATACATAATGCCACACAGTAAGCCCTAGGCTTGGTTATGGGGGTATCCAGTAAAGCCTGGTACCCTGAGATAAACACTTTCACCTGAAAGGTTGGAAAGTATTTATGGGTGTGTGGGGATGGGTGTGACAGTAGACTGAACTTTTGCCTAGGGTGCTGAGATACCTTGAACATACCAACTATCTACAGTATTAGTATATAATAATTGATCTGGCATGCACAGTGATTGCTGAATTTCCTGAATGCTTTCAACCTGTCTTTATCTTACATGTAACCTCAGGCACTTCTGCACTATTGACCAGGACTGTGCAGGTTACACTTACAGAGAAGCCTCAATGATAAATGGTGTTCCTGGATTTGCTGCAAACTGGGTCCTAACCACTGTAACTTTAGCCACGGTGCTAAGCCATAGAGGGGGAAATTTACTAACGCAAATACGCCTATTTTAGGTGTATTCATAGGCAGTCGTATGCAAATACCACTACCTATACGTATTTTCGTCACTTACTATGCTAAAAATACGTAAATTCATATTTGTATGTATAATACGTCCGCTAATTAGCAGGATACGGGCGCTAATTGCCAGCCAAATACTGGCTGGAAAATACATCTAATTTTTCAGGCGTATTTGGCAGAAGCCTGCACAGATCTGTCAGATCCATGCAGGCTTCAGA